>NC_083705.1:63566319-64191319 GCF_033118175.1 Dama dama
AATGTTATAATTGGTTTAGAACCTACATTTTCTGTTACCTATTTCATACTCACTTTATCCTTAGTCAACATTGAGGTGGATGTGGGATTTTAGTGGGCAGAATAACCCTAAACTTCATTCCTGAGTGATCCAAGTCATTACTATTTGGGTAGTTGTGACTTTTCATTAATACCTTTTAATATTGGAAGTCACACTCAGATAATCCCTGTATTTTCTGCATATTTTTTCATACCCAGTGCTAGCATCAGCTCTACTTCCCCTTCATAATCAGGATCAGTCATCTCAGTAAGTACAGTGTTTCTTTTTTGTTGTTGTTGTTCTTATTTTGATGACATTGGAAGTCCTATATGGCCAGGTTGCAATCTGAGCTTCAAGTTGAATGTGCTCCCTGGTAGACATTCTCCTTTCTTGGGAATCAAGATCTCAGAATCTGCAGAGCCCAATTATGGGAACAGGAGGCATAATGTTTGACAGAAGTTTACTACGTGAGAAGATTGAGGACAGTCATGCCTGCTTCCAACCCTTGTTTCTCAGACAAGTGATTTCCCACTAAAGGAGAAAGAGCACCATACCCTGTTCACGGGTATAGGCATTTGGCTTAAACTTCTGCAAACTATTGTCTGCCAGGCAGCATGACACTGTGTCCTTCATAGGCTATTCAATTTTCCTCTCAGGCTAGTTTCTATTATTGTGAAGTTAATTCCTTGGTCATGGGTGGTGAATGCATTAAAATGATGGTGAACAAAGCATCATTAAATCTATAAATGGTAGTATAGGCAGAAGCACTTAGAGCAGAGAGGCTAAACCATAGCAAGAGGGAAAATCTATTCTAGTGAGGATACACCACAGAAGAGTTCCAGTGTAATCAACCTCATGCCAGATGGTTATTTGCTCTGGCATATGGTACTGTGTCAGAGGTTCGGTGTTGGTCTCTGCTGTAGGCAGGTTGGATGTTCAGCAGTGACCATGGCCAGGCCATCCTTGGTTAGAGGAAGCCCCTCAATCCTGCTACCGTGTCTGTTTAGTTCATGGACCCATAGAGCAAGCACTTAAGTGGCTGGGGAAAGATGCTGATTGACATTCACAGTGAGTCACCTTTTCTTAAATTAAAATATAATTGATTAACAATGTTGTGTCAATCTCTACTATACAGTCAAGTGACTCAGTTATATATATATATATATACACATATATACCTTCTTTTTAATGTTCTTTTCCATGAAGGTTTATCACTGGTTATTGAATATAGTTCCCTATGCTATACTTTAGGGCCTTGTTGTTTATCCATTCTAAATGTACACAGTGAATAACTTTTGATTAGCATTCCATGGAAGAGAAATATGTTCATACTTTCTGTGCATTCTGATAGCTCCATCTTATATATTCTTTTCACCTTTCCTCTAGGATAATTCCTTCTAAAGCCTTGACCATGTGGTCAAATTGTTAGGTACCACCCATGAATGGGGCTTCCTAGATGGCTCAGTGGTAAAGAATCCACCTGCCAATGCAGGAGACATCAGTTTGATATCCGCATTGGGAAGACACCCTAAAGAAAGAAATGGAAACCCATTCCAGTATCCTTGTCAAAAATTCCATGGACAGAGGAGCCTGGTGGGCTACAGTCCATGGGGTGGCAAAGAGTCAGACATGACTGAGCGACTGAACAACAACCACCCATGAATTAGTACAAATCTTTATCTCTGGTCACTCTTCTCTTGTGCAATGAAAAACAAGATTCTAGAGTTCTTTGAAAGCATGTCTCTTCCCTTTCACCTTTCAGGGCATCCTCTGAGGGAGCTATGAATTTGCAATGGTCCAGACATGACCAGTGCTAGGATATCCCGTGGAACCAGCTTAAGCCAAGAGCAATGATTGTATTCCAACTGGTTAGAGGAAATTCCCCATGAGGCTGTAGTGTGAGTTGAGGGACAGGTAGCAATACATTAGGAATAGGTGCATGAGCATCACAGTCATCAGCACATTTAAAAACCTACTTAAGACTGGTTTTGTATGTACGTCACTCCCAGTTGAAGAAAAGTGCTTCCATACTGGTCCATGATTCTGTGCATTCTGTGACTTGTTATTTCATGGTCATGTGATCATGAGGTTCCCATGATCGGGCAATTATGAGGTCCCAGTAGCAAAACAGGGATTGTTTCTGAAAAGGAGAAAGCTGTGTGCAATAAGAGGTTTTGTTTTTGCTCTATAACTCTAGGAGTCTTCACAGTGAATCTCTTATGAGTGTGTGCCAGTGACTCCAAATAGCATTCCTGTTTGCAAAAGAGACAAGCCAAGCTCAATTGGATCTATGGGTCTTAAACTGCAGTTGGCAGAGTTTCCTGGGCAAGTTGGCAGACTTGAGGAATGATTAGGAAATGAATCAGAGCAACACACGCAAATATAGTGTATCTAATCCAAAGAAGCTCTCAAATATCTTACCTGTTTCTTAGGGATAGGGAGTAAAGGCTCAGCAACTTGTATTTCACAGTGAATTGACATTGCAGCCAGACCAGACCACCATGCCACTAGAAAGCTCACTAAGGTGAAAGGTCACTGTATTTTAATGGAATTATCCATCATATGTCATACAAGGGTCTCAGGAAACCATCTAGGGTACTGTCTAACTCCTACTCATTAGATTTTATCAATAGGGTGGACAACTTTAGCGTTTTGTGGGACAGAGTGACACAATGATTTTGTGGATTGGATTATGGCAAATAACTAGGAAGTGGACATAGCTCTGAGATCAGTTAAACTGCACTACTATTCCTAAAAGGTGAAAGTAATTTGCCTCTATTTTTCTTTTATGAGTTAGTATATAAAAGGGGGCTTCCCTGGTGGCTCAGTGGTGAAGAATCCACCTGCAACACAGAAGATGCAACTTTGATCCCTGAATCAGGAAGATCCCCTGGAGAAGGAAATGGCAACCTACTCCAGTATTCTTACCTGGAAAATCCCATGGACAGAGGAGCCTGGAAGTCTATAGTCCTTGGGGTTAGGAGAGTCAGACAGGACTTAGCAGATACACCACCACCACCATACATAAAAAGACATCTTCTAGAACAATAGCTGAATATCGTTGCTGCAATCAGAGTGACTGCAATCAGAGTGACTATCAGCTTCCATTTATAATAATCTATTTATTCTCCAAGATCCATGTCTTTTTCCATAGGCTAGTTAGGGGAATTAAATAAAGGATGTAGTAAGACTCAACTCCCTGGTTGAGTGTTTCAGTGGTGATATTAATCTTTGCAATCTCCCCAGGGATGTGTTATTGACGTTTGTTTACTCTTTGATGGTGGTTATAAGGCTTCCAACTGTCACTTCCTTCCACAATAGCTCAGTCTCCATGAGGGAATTTCATCAATTACTAGCTATGTCTAAATCAAGTATATACCTAGGAACAGGGAAAAGAATCTCTGTGGTTTTGCAGTTCTGCTGGGACCTCCATAAGTCTCCTCTCTGACAGATGGAACCAAGATGAATTTCAGTTTCCCATTTCATCTCAGGGGAATGGTCCAATAAATCTCTAAAAGTCCAGGTAACTCCATGTTTCTAGGGTACAGTCGCTATGTTAAAAAGCCAAATGTTTTGTGAGGAAAGCTAGAAGGCAGATTTACTGTAAATGTATATAGCAGTGTCACAGAATCTTCTCTCAAGAGGACACGGCCTTCCTTTAATCAGAGCACTCTTGGTCCTCAAACTGACTCAGGTTTATGAAATGAGTGAGGGTTGGGGCATCACTTTCTGTTGTGTTGAATTGAGACTGACACTTTACTGGATTATTGGATTTTATACTCTAAGTAATACTTTAGCTGTGTGCTCAGTTGCTCAGTTGTGTCCAACTCTTTGGCGATCCCATGGGCTGTAGCCTGTGTCCACTGGAATTCTCCAGGCAACAATACTGGAGTGTGTTGCCAAGCCCGCCTCCATGGGATCTTGCCAACCCAGAGATCGAACCCAGGTCTCCTGCATTGCCTGCAAATTCTTTACCAGAGAAGCCCAAGAATACTGGAGTGGATAGTCTATCCCTTCCTCAGGGGATCTTCCCCACCCAAGAATCGAACCGGGGTCTCCTGCATTACAAGTGGATTCTTTACTAGCTGAGCTCCCAGGGGAGCCCCAGTTCACTCATAACTGGTAATACTTTAGTAGGTCTCCTAATTTTTTTTATGCCTTATAGTCACCATAATCAATTAGCCATTGCCCAAAAAAATTTATAATCAAACTATTCTGATTACCAACCCAATATTGCAGCTCATTTCAGTATCTCTCCCCACTTGTTTCTGGGCTTGAGTGTAGCCAGTAACTTCTGCTACTCTGGGATAATCTTATTATTATTATTTTTTTTTTTAGGCATGGCATCATTCCCTTGATAATCTCTCCCAACATCATTCCTGACTTGAAGAGAGCAGTCACTAAAAAGCCTTAGGGATGTTTTGCTCTTTTCCCCAAAGTCTTAGGAAAGAATTATGTTCTGGATCCTCATGGGACACATGGTAAGAGAGCTAATGAGTTGATTGCACATGATAAATTCTTTCCAGTATCCCTAGCTTCTTAAGCCTTTGGATTCCTTCCTTTCTATTGTGTAGCATTCTGGTATCTCAGCCTCATTGAGTGGAGGACAACTCTGAGTTTAGGTTTCAACCAATCAGTGAAACCGTAGGAGTCATTCCTGGCTTTTTGAACCATATATGAAATCCAGACACGTGTGTGTACAAGAAATATCAATAAATTTGACTATTTTAATGCTGTGTTCCTTAATCCCTGGTCTTAACTGCTTACTGACTTTCCAGGTTGCGCCAGTGGTAAAGAACCTGCCTGCCAAAGCAGAAGACATAAAAGATATGGGTTCAATCCCTGGGTTGGGAAGATCCACTAGAGGAGGAAATCGCAACCCACTCCAATATTCTTGCCTGGAGAATCCCATGGACAGACGAGCCTGGTGGGCTACAGGCCATAGAGTCGCAAAGAGTAAGACATGACTGAAGAGACAGCAGCACATGAATGTAAGAGCTGAGAAATATCTTTAGGACAGTCATAGAAGCTCTCTGCTTCTTTGAATCATAAACTCATCTTTATATGACTCAACTGCCCATTGCAGTAAGAAGCAATCAAATCATTCTAATCATTTCCACTATAATATTGTATTGGAACAGCCGCTTGGTCTTCCAATGTCCTTCCTTTCAATAGTCATGTAGTTACAGGTATGTTTCAGCTTAGTTCAGTGGCTCAGTCATGTCCGACTCTTTGCAACCCCATGAATCACAGCATGCCAGGCCTCCCTGTCCATCACCAACTCCCGGAGTCCACCCAAACCCATGTCCGTTGAGTCGGTGATGCCATCCAACCATCTCATCCTCTGTTGTCCCCTTCTCCTCCCACCTTCAATCTTTCCCAGCATCAGGGTGTTTTCAAATGAGTCAGCTCTTCTCATCAGATGGCCCAAGTATTGGAGTTTCAGCTTTAACATCAGTCCTTCCAAAGAACACCCAGGACTGATCTCTTTTAAGATGGACTGGTTGGATCTCCTTGGAGTTCAAGGGATTCTCAAGAGTCTTCTCCAACACCACAGTTCAAGAGCATCAATTCTTCAGCAATCAGCTTTCTTTATAGTCCAACTCTTACATCCATACATGATTACTGGGAAAACCATAGCCTTGACTAGATGGACCTTTGTTGACAAAGTAATGTCTCTTTAATGTCTCTGCTTTTTAATATGCTGTCTGGGTTGGTCATAACTTTCTTCCAAGGAGTAAGCGTCTTTTAATTTCATGGCTGCAGTCACCATCTGCAGTGATTTTGGAGCCCAGAAAAATAAAGTCAGCCACTGTTTCCACTGTCTTCTCATCTATTTGCCATGAAATGATGGGACCGGTTGCCTTGAACTTAGTTTTCTGAATGTTGAGTTTTAAGCCAACTTTTTCACTCTCTTCTTTCACGTTCATCAACAGGCTCTTTAGTTCTTCTTCACTTTCTGCAAAAAGAGGGTGTCATCTGCATATCTGAGGTTCTTGATATTTCTCCTGGTGATCTTGATTCTAGCTTGTGTTTCATCAAGCCTGGCATTTCTCATGATGTACTCTACATATAAGTTAAATAAGCAGGGTGACAATATACAGCTTTGATGTACTCCTTTTCCTATATGGAATCAGTCTGTTGTTCCATGTCCAGTTCTGTTGCCTCCTGACCTTTAGATGTTACTTTAAGCAAATGTTTTGTCTCAGTATGCTAAGAACTACTAACGGTCCAGATTTCATTGTCAGTGAGATCATTACTGCCTTCATATCTAACCCAGTTAGATAACCAATTCCAGATCCCTGTGAGGTTCTGTATCTAAAACAAACTTGGATGTCAAATTCTGTGTCCAAGAGCTTCAGTCAGGAAATTAGAAACCATCGTTTTTATCTATGTGCAGGCACTAGAGGCTTGCATAGTCATTGGGAAAGTCAGAGGAGTGAAAGTCAGGGAAGGTGGTACCAGCCAGAGATCAGATTGCTGGGATCCCAAAAGGTGGACACTGGGATGACCTCAGATGCCAGCAGCATGGCAGCAGGTGATTCTAAGAGGTCACCAAGAAGCCCTGGCAATGTTCTGTAGACCTCTGCCACTAGAGAATAGAAGCTTCTCTTCTTTTAACCCTCCAGTTTCTAAACAGCTGGGAACCTCTAAAGAACCTCTAAACAGCTGAAACTAAATGGAGCCCTGCTGACAAGGAAGTCTGGGCTTTCCACCTCTGCAGTAAAGAAAAGCGTTTATAGCAGGAAGGGTACTGAGTCTCAGCACAGAGTTTCTGACACAATAACAGTGGAGAGAAAAGAAGGTCACAAGAATTGGACTTCTTTTCAGAAAGCTTCAAACCAAATGAACTAGTCATAATTAAATGTAAATTCAATTATATAATTCTAGATGGGTGAATTTGGTCAATAGTCTTAATCCTTCAATTTTCATTTCCTCCCCTAAATTTGGAGTTAATTATGCTGAATTTTTCTGATTTTGTTGGGAAGATTTAATATGCATGTAAAGAGGCTGAAACAAATGTAAGCAATTATTATTGAAATATGTGTTATAATAATGTGTTATTTAAATGGATGTTTTGCATCTAAACACATTTCTGTGTATACTATGTTTTGTATCTTAGAAAAGCCCACAATTTTAGGGCTTAGGATAGCTTTATGTAAATAATATAGGCTTAGTAATCAAGTTGAGAAAAATTAAAGATGAAGATAAATAATATAGGCAGAAAAAATTAATACATAAATAAAAAAACTCCAGGTAGAGTGAGATTAAATACTGTTAAGTATCTCTAACAATGTTGCTGAACTTTAGGCTTATCTGCTTTGCAGTATCTTACATTGTTTATAAATATAGATTTGTGATGATATCAGAGCTATATTTTTGTGAGTAGTTTATGTACAATTTGAACTAATGCAAAATCATTAGATTTGAATGCTTTGCCTTAGAAAAATAATACCATAGGATCATGAAAGCATGATTTGTATTTGTTTTAAAGACAGAAATTAAGTAGACATTAACTTTGATAATTCGAACTCAAGATGTGATATTTATTCCAATTTAAACCTCTCAAGGGATTCATTCAAGAGTTAAATTAGCATGTTATATGGCATCTTCAGGCTGTGTTATTGAAAACAAGATTGATAAATAAAATTTTTTATTTTCTAACTCTATAAAGAAGGCTTTAATTGATGCTAAATGGTTTGCTTTATTGGAAACTTTCCATTTTATTACCCATCTGATAATCTAAATTAGTCATCAATGAGTTGTAAACAGAGCTACATGTTTTATAACTTTGTTCTATTTTCTTGTGTTTAAAGTTTTTCTAATTATAACAGTAATCTAGAATGAAAAATGAACAAGCATGCATGTAACTAATTGCGTAGTAAACTTTTACAGTCAGCTATTTAATTATTCCCTTTTCCTATTGCAAGCTTATTATCTCTAGTTACATGCTCCAAAATTGACTAGGGAAACTATGTTTCTGTGTAATGGATTTTTTTTTTCCTTTAAGAAAATGGCAACAAAATGCAAAAAGCATTTATTGCTTCCTGAAGGTGACATTTGGAGTAGAGGAAATGTTAACTTATTGATGTATAAACTGCCCCTTGTTATTCTACTTCACAAATATATTTTTTCTCCAGTGACATTAAAACAGAATGAGTATTGGAAACATATTTGTCAATATGCATTTCCAGACCAATTTGTACAAAGATAAACACATAACTCTGTGATTATTTGTCCCATATAGTGTCTAAAATGTATGTCATCAATGAGTTAGAAAGGGACATGGACTCTCAGAGACATGCACAAAAGAGTGCAATGCTGGTAACTGACAGACAAGAGTCTTCATTTTGAGACAAAAGTCAGGAGAAAACAAACAGCATGCGCTTTGGCATTGGTTTTAGCAATTTCTTTTTAATCTCTTTCTTCAGGTAAGGAAAACAAAATGCAAAAAAATTAACAAATGGGACCTGATCATACTTAAAAATTTTGCACCGCGAAAACCATCAGCAAAATGAAAGGCAACCTACTAGTTAGGAGAAGATGTTTGCAAATGATATGACCAATAAGAGTTAATATTTAAAATCTACAAAGATCTCATAAAAGTCAACATCAAAAAACAAGTAACCCAATTAAAAAGTGAACAGAGGACCTGAATAAACATTTTCCATAAAAGACATGCAGGTGGCCAACGGACACATGAAAAGATGCTCAGCATCACACATCACCAGTTCAGTTCAGTCACTCAGTCGTATCCGACTCTTTGCAACCCCATGGACTGTAGCACACCGGGCCTCTCTTGTCTGTTACCAACTCCTGGAGTTTACTCAAACTTATGTCCACTGAGTCAGTTAAGTTATCCAACCATCTCATCCTCTGTCGTCCCCTTCTCCTCCTGCCCTCAATCTTCCCCAGCATTAGGGTCTTTTCAAATGAGTCAGTTCTTCCCATCAGGTGGCCAAAGTACTGGAATTTCAGCTTCAGTTATCAGTCCTTCCAATGAACATTCAGGACTGATCCCCTTTAGGATGGACTCGTTGGATCTCCTTGCAGTCCAAGGGACTCTCAAGAGTCTTCTCCAACACCAGAGTTCAAAATCATCAATTCTTCAGCGCTTAGCTTTCTTTATAGTCCAACTCCCACTTCCATACATGACTACTGGAAAAACCATAGCTTTGACTAGACGGACCTTTATTTGCATAGTAAGGTCTCTGCTTTTTAATATGCTGTCTAGGTTGGCCATAACTTTTCTTCCAAGGAGTAAGCATCTTTTAATTTCATGGCTGCAGTCACCATCTGCAGTGATTTTGAAAAATAAAGTCAGCCACCGTTTCCCCTTCTCTTTGCCATGAAGTGATAGGACTGGATGCCATGATCTTAGTTTTCTGAATGTTGAGCTTTAAGCCAACTTTTTCACTTTCCTCTTTCACTTTCATCAAGAGGCTCTTTAGTTCTTCTTTACTTTCTACCATAAGAGTAGTGTCTTCTGCATATCTGAGGTTATTGATATTTCTTCCAGAAATCTTGATTCCAGCTTGTGCTTCCTCCAGCCCAACATCTCTCATGATGTACTCTGCATATACGTTAAATAAGCAGGGTGACAATATACAGCCTTGATGTACTCCTTTACCTATTTGGAACCAGTCTGTTGTTCCATATCCGGTTCTAACTGATGCTTCCTGACCTGCCTACAGAATTCTCAAGAGGCAGATCAGGTGGTCTGATATTCCCATCTCTTTCAGAATTTTCCCACAGTTTATTGTGAGCCACATAGTCAAAGGCTTTGGCATAGTTAATAAAGCAGAAATAAATGTATTTCTGGAACTCTCTCGCTTTTTCGATGATCCAGCGGATGTTGGCAATTTGATCGCTGGTTCCTCTGCCTTTTCTAAAACCAGCTTGAACATCTGGAAGTTCACATTTCACGTATTGCTGAGGCCTGGCTTGGAGAATTTTGAGCATTACTTTACTAGCGTGTGAGATGAGTGCAATTGTGCGGTAGTTTGAGCTTTCTTTGGCATTGCCTTTCTTAGGTATTGGAATGAAAACTGACCATTTCCAGTCCTGTGGCCACTGCTGAGTTTTCCATATTTGCTGGCATATTGAGTGCAGCACTTTCACAGCATCATCTTTTAGGATTTGAAATAGCTCAACTGGAATTCTATCACCTCTACTAGCTTTGTTCATAGTGATGCTTCCTAAGGCCCACTTGACTTCACATTCCAGGATGTCTGGCTCTAGCTGAGTGATCACACCATCGTGAATATCTGGTTCGTGAAGATCTTCTTGGTACAGTTCTTCTGTGTATGCTTGCCACCTCTTCTTAATATCTGCTGCTTCTGTTAGGTTCATACCATTTCTGTCCTTTATCGAGCCCATCTTTGCATGAAATGTTCCCTTGGTATCTCTAATTTTCTTGAAGAGGTCTCTAATTTTTCCCATTCTATTGTTGTCCTCTGTTTCTTTGCACTGATCACTGAGGAAAGCTTTATTATCTCTCCTTGCTATTCTTTGGAACTCTGCATTCAGATGGGTATGTGTTTCCTTTTCTCCTTTGCTTTTCACTTCTCTTCTTTTTTTTTTTTTTTTAAAATATATTTATTTTTTCAGTGGGTTTTGTCATACATTGACACGAACCAGCAACAGATCTACACGTATTCCCCATCCCGACCCCTTCTCCGACCCCCCCCCCCCCCCCCCCGCCCACCGAATTCCCCCGGGCCCTCCCAGTGCACCAGGCCCGAGCACTTGTCTCATGCATCCCACCTGGGCTGGTGACCTGTTTCACCATAGATAATATACATGCTGTTCTTTCGAAACATCCCACCCTCACCTTCTCCCACAGAGTTCAAAAGTCTGTTCTGTACTTCTGTGTCTCTTTTTCTGTTTTGCATAAAGGGTTGTCGTTACCATCTTTCTAAATTCCATATATATGTGTTAGTATGCTGTAATGTTCTTTATCTTTCTGGCTTACTTCACTCTGTATAATGGGCTCCAGTTTCATCCATCTCATTAGAACTGGTTCAAATGAATTCTTTTTAATGGCTGAGTAATATTCCATGGTGTATATGTACCACAGCTTCCTTATCCATTCATCTGCTGATGGGCATCTAGGTTGCTTCCATGTCCTGGCTATTATAAACAGTGCTGCGATGAACATTGGGGTGCACGTGTCTCTTTCAGATCTGGTTTCCTCAGTGTGTATGCCCAGAAGTGGGATTGCTGGGTCATATGGCAGTTCTATTTCCAGTTTTTTAAGAAATCTCCACACTGTTCTCCATAGCGGCTGTACTAGTTTGCATTCCCACCAACAGTGTAAAAGGGTTCCCTTTTCTCCACACCCTCTCCAGCATTTATTGCTTGTAGACTTTTGGATAGCAGCCATCCTGACTGGCGTGTAATGGTACCTCATTGTGGTTTTGATTTGCATTTCTCTGATAATGAGTAATGTTGAGCATCTTTTCATGTGTTTGTTAGCCATTTGTATGTCTTCTTTGGAGAAATGTCTGTTTAGTTCTTTGGCCCAGTTTTTGATTGGGTCATTTATTTTTCTGGAATTGAGCTTCAAGAGTTGCTTGTATATTTTTGAGATTAATCCTTTGTCTGTTTCTTCATTTGCTATTATTTTCTCCCAATCTGAGGGCTGTCTTTTCACCTTACTTATAGTTTCCTTTGTAGTGCAAAAGCTTCTAAGTTTCATTAGGTCCCATTTGTTTAGTTTTGCTTTTAGTTCCAATATTCTGGGAGGTGGGTCATAGAGGATCTTGCTGTGGTTTATGTCGGAGAGTGTTTTGCCTATATTCTCCTCTAGGAGTTTTATAGTTTCTGGTCTTACATTTAGATCTTTAATCCATTTTGAGTTTATTTTTGTGTATGGTGTTAGAAAGTGTTCTAGTTTCATTCTTTTACAAGTGGTTGACCAGCTTTCCCAACACCACTTGTTAAAGAGGTTGTCTTTTTTCCATTGTATATCCTTGCCTCCTTTGTCAAAGATAAGGTGTCCATAAGTTCGTGGATTTATCTCTGGGCTTTCTATTCTGTTCCATTGATCTATATTTCTGTCTTTGTGCCAGTACCATACTGTCTTGATGGCTGTGGCTTTGTAGTATAGTCTGAAGTCAGGCAGGTTGATTCCTCCAGTTCCATTCTTCTTTCTCAAGATTACTTTGGCTATTCGAGGTTTTTTGTATTTCCATACAAATTGTGAAATTATTTGTTCTAGTTCTATTCACTTCTCTTCTTTTTACAGCTATTTGTAAGGCCTCCTCAGACAGCCATTTTGCTTTTTTGCAGTTCTTTTTCTTGGGGATGGGCTTGCTCTCTCTCTCTCCTGTACAATGTCACAAACCTCCATCCATAGTTCATCAGGCACTCTTGTCTATCAGATCTAGCCCCTTAAATCTATTTCTCACTTCCCTCATATAATTGTAAGGGATTTGATTTAGGTCATACCTGAGTAGTCTAGTGGTGTTCCCTACTTTCTTCAATTTCAGTCTTAATTTGGCAATAAGGAGTTCATGATCTGAGCCACAGTCAGCTCCCGGTCTTGTTTTGCTGACTGTATAGAGCACATCAGGGAAATGCAAATCAAAACCACCATGATCTAATCTTACTGCACTGTGGTCAGAAAAGATGACGCAGCACTGTTTATAATAGACAGGACATGGAAGCAACCTAGATGCCCATCAGCAGATGAATGGATAAGGAAGCTGTGGTACATATACACCATGGAATATTACTCAGCCATTAAAAAGAATTCATTTGAACCAGTCCTAATGAGATGGATGAAACTGGAGCCCCTTATACAGAGTGAAGTAAGCCAGAAAGATAAAGAAGATTACAGCATACTAACACATAATATATGGAATTTAGAAAGATGGTAACAATAACCCCATATGCAAAACAGAAAAAGAGGCACAGAAATACAGAACAGACTTTTGAACTCTGTGGGAGAATGTGAGGGTGGGATATTTCAAAAGAACAGCATGTATACTATCTATGGTGAAACAGATCACCAGCCCAGGTGGGATGCATGAGACAAGTGCCCGGACCTGGTGCACTGGGAAGACCCAGATGAATCGGGTGGAGAGGGAGGTGGGAGGCGGGATCGGGATGGGGAATACGTGTAAATCTATGGCTGATTCATATCAATGTATGACCAAAAAAAAAAAAAAAAACCACCATGAGATACCACATTGGGCTTCCTTGGTAGCTCAGCTGGTAAAGAATCCGCCTGCAATGCAGGAGACCCCGGTTCGACTCCTGGGTCGGGAAGATCCACTGGAGAAGGGAATAGCTACTCACTCCAGTATTCTGGCCTGGAGAATTCCATGGATTTATAGTCCATGTGGTCACAAAATTTGGACACGACTGAGTGACTTTCACCTTCATGAGATACCACATCACACCTGTCAGAATGGCTATCATCAAAAAGACCACAAATAAAAAGTTCTGGTGAAGATGTGTAGAAGAGGGAGTCCTTTTGTGCCATTAGAAGGATTATACACTGGGGCACCCACTATGGAAATAGTTTGGAGATTCCTCAAAAAACTGAAAAGAAAACTGCCATTCAGGAATTTCCCTTCTAGGTCTTTACCTGAATTAACTAAAAACACTAATTTGAAAAGATAATAGACACACCAACATTCATTGTAGCATTATTTACAATAGCCAAAATATGGAAGCAAGCATAGTGTCCATCCATAGACGAATGGATGAAGATGATGTCTCACACACACACACACACACACACACACACACACAATGAAGTATTACTCAGCCATAAAAAATTCTGGACATGAATTTGAGCAAACTCCAGGAGATAGTGAAGGATAGGGAAGTCTGGTGTACTGCAGTTCATGGACTCACAAAGAACTAGACATGGCTTAGTGACTGAATAATAGCAACAAGATAAAAAATACAATCTTGCTATTTGCAACAACATGGATGGATCTAGAGAGTATTACGCTAAGTGAAATAAGTAAGACAGAGGAAGACGAACAAAGTATGACCTCATTTATATGTGGAATTTAAAAAACAAAACAGCAACAAGAAAAACAAAATAAAATGAAAATAGACTCATAGAGACAGAGAAAAAGTAGGTGGTTGCCAGAAGGGAGGGTGATGGGAGTGAGGGTAAGTAGATGAAGGAAATTAACAGGTACAAACCTCTAGCACAAAATAAATAAGCCACAGGAATGTAACATACAGTATGATCAGTAATACTGCAGTAGCTTTGTATGAGGACAGATGGTTACTACACTTATCATGGTGATCATTTCATAAATATGCAAATGTCAAATAATTATGTAGTACACCTAAAACTTACTTATTGTACATCAACTATACTTCAATTTTTAAGAAAAGATAAATGTCATAAGTAAAGAAAAAAGTCATAACTAAGAAGATCAGAATCTCTGTCCTTAAATAACATAAATGGAAAACTAATGATAAGGATGGTTCTGACATAAGGGAAGGGTCCTTTGTCATTGATGAATATTGTAATAATGATTCCAAGTTGATGGCATCTTGTTTCTCTAATTAGTCCATATACTCTGGAATTATTGATAGCATTATTATTTTTTTTTTTTTACTTCTTAGTGTAACTTGAAAAAGAGAGCCATTTTTGAGCCAAATTAAAGGCCACATTGTGCTTACTTCTAGCTCCTTACCTATTACATTAAAACTAATGAAAAATGCAACCTGCAAGTTGAGGGAGGGGGAGACTAATTATAAAAGGCCCTTCTGAAGAGGTGTTTCAAAGAGGGGCTTGGCAATTCTATCCTATTCTATCCTATCACCTCAGTAGTGAACGATTTGTCCAGGCAATCAACTCCAATTGCCACAATAGGTATATTTAAGGAACTTAGCACATGAAAGGTTTGTTTTTTGCATACGCAGCTCATCCTATCCTTCCATCATATTGATCCTCCCAAGTCACTATGACAAGGACAGAGAGAATGAAGAATCTTGAGTGATGTATTACTGGACCAGGCTTAGAAATAACACATCATTTCTGTCCATATCTCAGTGGCCAGAAGCAAATCCAACTGCAAGGGAGTCTGGGAAATGCAGAGGAGCAGAGGGCTAGTTGGTGATCCCTGTGAAAAACATAGCAAAACTGATTTATCAGTTATCCAATTCTCATGCCTAAGAATGAACAGTGTTACAACTCATGGGATCTCTCTTTCTCTAACTCTCTGGCTCTGTCTCTCTCTCAAGTATCAAATAATGATAATGCCATTTAAGAGCCTCTTGATGAGGGTGAAATAGAAGAGTGACAGAGCGTAAAACTCAACATTCAAAAAACTAAGATCATGGCATCCAGTCCTGTCACTTCATGGCAAATAGATTGGGGAAAAGTAGAAACTGGCAGATTTTATTTTCTTGGGCTATCTGAAATCACTGTGGATGGTGAATGCAACCATGAAATTAAAAGTCACTTGCTTCTTGGAAGAAAAGCTATGACAAACCTAGACAGCATATTAAAAAGGAGAGACTTTGCTTTGCGGACAAAGGTCCATATAGACAAAGGTCCATAAAAACAAAAGTTTTTCAAGTCATATGTGAATGTCAGAGTTGGATCATCATGAAAGTTGAGCACCAAAGAAATAATGCTTTCGAATTGTGGTGCTGGGGAAGACTCTTGAGAGTCCCTTGGACAGAAAGAGATCAAATCAGTCAGTCCTAAAGGAAATCAGTCCTGAACATTCATTGAAAGGACGGATGCTGAAGCTGAAGCTCCAATACTTTGGCCACCTGATGCAAAGATCCGACTTATTGAAAAAGACCCCAACGCTGGGAAAAACTGAAGGCAAAAGGAGAAGGGGGCAGCAGAGGATGAGACAGTTAGATACCATCATTGACTCAATGGACATGAGTTTGAGCAAACTCTGGGAGATAGTGAAGGGCAGGGAAGCCAGGCGTGCTGTAGTCCATGGGGTCACAAAGAATCAGACACGACTTAGTAAGTAAACAACTTAGGATTCACTCTTGGAAACTTTCATATGCAAGTCTGTTCCTCCCACTAAGGGGAGGCGGGTGTTAGGATTCCTCAGGTATCTCACAAACCATAATCAGTAGCTCTGTGCAATTGCTGGATGTTTTTTATACAACTGCATGCTTGGCTTTGCTGCTGTCCAGAGAGGCCCTTAGCCCTCACCTTCCTAGTTGAGCAGTAATGTCGCCTGCTCACCAGTGCTTCTGGCACGGCCTGCCCAACTTTAATTCTTCGTCACTCCTAAAAGCTGCCATTTCTTCCAGACATGTGTGCTGGACAATGAAACTGAGCTGCAGGGGGCTATCTACTTTTTCTTCCAAGTGGTGCAAGAACGTGTCTCACTAGAACTTTGACTTCTTTTCATGGCTGTTCCATTTTCAGACCCCCAATCTGGGCAAAAATAAAGAACAATTTCAGTCCTCTTCTTCCCTCTCTTCTATGATGCAAGAGGAATAACACTCTTTTCAGAATCGTAAGCCACACTCCACTCTCTTCCAGCCTTATAAAGCAACTCGACTTCTTCTCTCAGGAACCCAGTCTCTTCATGTCTGTGCATGCTTGCTAAGTCACTCCAATCATGTCCGACTTTTTGCCATCCCAAGTTCTATAGCCCGCCAGGCTCTTTTGTCCATGGAATTCTCAGGTAAGAACACTGGAGTGGGTTTCCATGCCCTTCTCCAGGAGATCTTCCAGACTCAGGGATCGAACCCGTGTCTCTTACGTCTCCTGCATTGGCAAGAAGGTTCTTTACCACTAGTGCCACCTGGAAACCCCTTATTATCAATCACTTTTTATAGAATTTGACGGCAACTTTGTCTCACATTTTGAGGGTATTTACTAGGGAATTTGCTACATTGGCTACAAAAATTGTTTACTAAATTTACAGCATAGTCTAGGACTTTTATTTTACATTTGCTTGAAAGCATTAATTTCTGCCATATTGAGAGGAGGTTTTCCAGAAATAAAACTCTTGGTGATACTCAAAATGTTCTCAATTTCCTTTATTTTAGCATCTTGGGACTTGAGGCAGGCTGATGACCCAGGAGAGAGTTTCACTGAATGTATGATCAGGTCAGTCAAGATGGTTGCTCTCTTGCTTTCTGTCCATCCCCAGCCAGACCAGGGTCTGCTTCATCTATATTTTAAGCACGTGGCTGGCCTTCCTCCATACTGGCCACAGGCTCCATCTAGTGATTGTTCTTATCAAAATGATTGCTGAGAAGTAGGCTTCTGCTGGTTTTCCTGGTAACTAATAAGCCCACCTGAAGTTAATTCCCCCATAACTGATAACAACTCCCACCCCTAGAAAGTGAAGACCACCACCACATCCTGTCTGCTGTGTACCACACACGGTAGGATGTCTCTCCAAGACCTTGCTTCAGACAAGTAAATTCCCCCATCAATTAAGCCACTGATGTTTCTGTTGTTGACTCTGGGGTTTCTTCTCAGTCTTGAAGCTGGGCAAGCACAAGCCTTGTAGGCCTATGGAGTATAGGCCTACACAGAATAAGTACAATTTGGAAACCTTTGTTTTAAAAAGATCTCACCTGCAAGACTGATATTTAATTCCTAGCTTATCTTCATTGTCTTGGAATTGGTCAATCATTTTCACTAGATGGTGAAACCCTTAAAGGTAGGAACCATATCTTCTTTATTTTCACATAACTCAACAGAATATAAATGTCATTTCATGAAAATGATGGAGATTAGGTAAAAATCATAGAAACAATTAGAAAAATAATTTCCTACCTGTTATCCATCTTCATGCCTTTTGTATTCATAATAAGACCAAGTAGCATATGTCTTGTGAAAACAAATGCTTTTGACATTGAGATTGGAGGTCTTTTCTGTATTTGCACTGTTGCATCTTTGCTACTCATAACAATGACTTGCACACAGTAAGCTCCCAAGGGTTGAATGAATAAATAAAAAGCAAAGATTCACTATGGAATAAAGAAACACTTAATTTTAGATGAAGAATGTATTAATATTGCCACCTATTTGCATTTCTTTGAGTCATGCTTCACATGTTATCTTAACCTACATTTTGAGAAATAAAAGTGATACATAGATTTAAACATTTATATAATTACTCTTCTAGTTGGCACTAGTTGTAAAGAACTCGCCTGCCAGTGCTAGGATATGTAAGAGAAAAGGGTTCGATCTCTGGATCCGGAAGATCACCTGGAGAAGTCCATGGCAATCCATTCCAGTATTTCTGCCTGGAGAATCCCATGGACAGAGAAGCCTGGGGGACTAAAGTCCATAGGATCGCAAAGAGTTGTATACCACTGAGCAACTAACACTTTCACTTTCATAATTACTCAACCTGGGTTCGATCATTGGGAAGATCCCCTGGAGAAGGAAATGGCAACCTACTGCAGTATTCTTGCCTGGAGAATTCCATGGACAGAGGAGCCTGTCGGGCTACAGTCATGGGGTCTCAAGAGTCAGATATGACTTAGCAGCTAAACAACCACCACCACCTAAACAGGTTTTTAGGGAAACTTACAATTATTGATATATCATTTTCTACTTCTCTTTTGATTCATTCTTAAGGAGAAATTTCTGAATTTTTGTTTATTTCAGTCCTAAAGGCATTAAGATGTAAAACAAATGTATTGGGCTTGGTTGCCTACTAACAGGCAACCAAGAAATCACTCTGTCTTCCAAGAAAATAATTAAGTAGCTTTACACAAATTAAATCTGGTACCTACAAATTATAATATGCAAATAAAATATCACTACTTTAATCATTTCATATGTGAAAAACTAGGGCACGAGAAATTTCTGCAACTTATTCTGGCTCTGTTTCCAGGCTTACAAACTCACGCTTTGACTCTGTCTTGGCCATTTCATAGATGAATCCTTGGGTCGCCTCTTCTGCCTAACCCAGGACCTCTCACTGGCCCTGAGGTTTCAACAGACCCTAATTGCTCTGGGCATGTGCAAGTCAGCACAGTCAGAGCTTTGCATGGAGTAGGAACTCAGCAGCTGGCTTTTACTTGAACTCAGTTGCTATGATTACTAGATCATTTGTGATTCTACAGACGAACTTCTATTTTCCTTCCTTTCCTTTCTGCCCGCCCTTTATCAAGGGAAGAATCAAGAAAGGTTGTTCATTCCAACCAGATAAATACATATGTGCAAGGATCACACATATTTAAAAATATACAAAATAAAATGGAAAAGGCAGAACTAGTTTCCTTTTCATCACTCAGAGATTTTAACAAGTACAGTGTTTCACATTATAATGAATAACAAAATTGATCCCAAGGGGGATTAAAATGGTTTAGATTTCAAAGAGACAAAATAGTTCTCAAATTATTTTTCTTCTGGCCTTGTCAATCAAATGGAGTCCAAATTATCCCTCCATAGTTAATTTCTGAAATCAGGACTATAAACAAGTGTAGGCCCAGGAGTTATCTTAAACTTCTCCATCTCCCTAACCCTGTTATCTAATCAGGCCCCAGATCCTGTTAATCCTACTCCTTAATATCTCTTAAGCCTTTCCCCGTCTGCCACTGCTTTATTTCTCTCCCTGATTTCTAACCTTCTCCCTGAATCCAGTTCCATTTCAGCCTCAAATATATATCCAGAATGATTTTTCTAGACTCGGAATTGATCATGTACTCTTGGGCTTAAAATTTCTCTGTGTCTCCAGATAAACTACAATGAGTCACTTGGTTAAGTATTATGTCAAAGAGATTCCACAAGCCTTGGATGGCAGTACTGACTCTGTGGACAGAAAATGAAAATAGAAAAATGAAACATTAGAGCAAAAAAAATTTTTAAGTGCCCAAAGACAGGGATTAATTAAATAAATAGGGTACATTCCAAAGGTGGAAGACTATGCTGCCATTAAAATTCATTTTGAAAATGAATATTTAATAATCTATGGAAATATATTCTCAAGATGGTCTTATGAGAAAAAAACATGATATTACTTCAAAATATTTTGAAATTGAACTTATGAGCTTGATAGTGCACAATAGGTTGTAGGTTTTAGGAAGAGGAAGAAAATTTCTGAGTAAGTGGGCCATTACAAGTGCCATTTTGATAAGAAAAAAAAAAAGAGAGAGGTGTAGTAAGCTTCTAGGAGCAATGTTAAGTCCCATTACTGAACCCCTGACTTCCTACTTTTGTATTCCGGTCCTCTATGATGAAAAGAACATCCTTGTTTGGTGTTAGTTATAGTAGGTCGTATAGGTCTTCGTAGAACTGTTCAACTTTGGCTTCTTCAGCATTAGTGGTTGGGTCATACGCTTGAGTTACTGTGATATTGAATGGCTTGCCCTGGAAACGAACAGAGATCATTCATTCATTTTTGAGATGCACCCAAGTACTGCAATTCGGTACATGGTACTTGCAGACTTCCTAATAATAGCAAGGAGAGATAAGAATGCCTTCCTAAGTGATCAACGCAAAGAAATAGAGGAAAACAATAGAATGGGAAAGACTAGATATCTCTTCAAGAAAATTAGAAATATCAAGGGAATATTTCATGCAAAGATGGGCACAATAAAGGAGAGAAATGGTATGAACCTAACAGAAGCAGAAGATATTAAGAAAAAGTGGCAAGAATACACAAAAAATCTATACAAAAAAGATCTTAATAACCCAGATAACCATGATGGTGTGATCATTCACCTAGAGCCAGACAGCCTGGAGTCCAAAGTCAAGCACCTTAGGAAGCATCACTATGTACAAAGCTAGTGGAGGTGATGGAATTCCAGCTGAGCTATTTCAAATCCTGAAAGATGATGATGTGAAAGTGCTGCACTCAATATGCCAGCAAATTTGGAAAACTCAGCAGTGACCACAGGACTGGAAAAGGTCAGTTTTCATTCAAATCCCAAAGAAAGGCAATACCAAAGAATGTTCAAACTACTTCATGATTGCACTCATCTCACATGTTAGCAAAGTAATGTTTAAAATTCTCCAAGCCAGGTTTCAACAGTAGGTGAACTGGGAATGTTCAAGCTGGATTTGGAAAAGACAGAGGAACCAGAGATCAAAATGCCAACATCCCTTAGATCATAGAAAAAGCAAGAGAGTTCCAGAATAACACTTACTTCAGCTTCATTGACTACACCAAAGTCTTTGACTATGTGGATCACAACAAGCTGTGGAAAATTCTTCAAGACATGGGAATACCAGATCACCGTATCTGCTTCCTGAAAAATCTGTTTTCAGGTCAAGAAGCAACAGTTAGAACTGGACATGGAACAAGGACTGGTTCCAAACTGGGAAAGGAGTACTTCAAGGCTGTATATTGTCATCCTCCTTATATAACTTATATGCAGAGTACATCATGTGAAATGCTGGGCTGGATGAAGCACAAGGTAGAAGCAAGATTGCCAGGAGACATATCAATAACCTCAGATACACAGATGATACCAACCTTACAGCAGAAAGTGAAGAGGAACCAAAGAGCCTCTTGATGAAAGTGAAAGAGGAGAGTGAAAAAGCTGGCTTAAAGCTCAACATTCAGAAAACTAAGATCATGGCAACTTGTCCCATCACTTCATGGCAAATAGACGGGGGAACAATGGAAACAGTGAGAGACTTTATTTTTGCGGGGCTCCAAAATCACTGCAGATGGTGACTGCAGCCATGAAATTAAAACATGCTTTCTCCTTGGAAGAAAATCTAAGCAACCTAGACAGCATTTTAAGAAACAGAGACGTTACTTTGTCAACAAAGGTCCGACTAGTCAAGGCTATGGTTTTTTCCAGTAGTCATGTATGGATGTGAGAGTTAGACCATAAAAGAAAGCTGAGCGCTGAAGAATTGATGCTTTTGAATCGTGTTGAGGAAGACTCTTAAGAGTCCCTTGGACTCTAAGGAGACCCAACCAGTCCATCCTAAAGGAAATCCTTCCTCAATGTTCATTGGAGGGACTGATGCTGAAGCTGAAACTCCAATACTTTGGCCACCTGATGGGAAGAACTGACTCATCTGAAGAGACCCTGATGCTGGGAAAGATTGAAGGCAGGAGGAGAAGGAGATGACAGAGGATGAGATGGTTGGATGGCATCACTGACTCAGTGGACATGAGTTTGAGTAAAACTCTGGGAGTTGGTGATGGACAGGGAGGCCTGGTGTGCTGCAGTCCATGGGGTCACAAAGAGTTGCACACTGTGAATGACTGAACTGAACTGAACTGAAGTGAACCCCTGACACTTCTTTTAAGACTTTGAAGAGGGTCACAGAGATTAAAGTAATTGTTTCATTCAAAAGGTGGAAGCTACCAGTATCTTTCAGCTGTAGAAGCTGAATAGAGGTCAGGCAGACTGGACTGTGGTGTCTTGGTCCTAGAGAAGCATCAACATTTTAAGCCCCAACTCTGCCACTTTTATTTACTGGCTTGAGGCTACCCCCCACCCAGTTCTCACCTCGTTGCCCTCATCTCCACAATGCGGATGGTAGCAGTACCTTGTTGTCGCTGTTGTTCAGCAGCTAACTCGTGTCCGACTCTTTGCGACCACATGGACTGCAGCCCGCCAGGCTCCTCTGTCCATGGGATTCTCCAGGCAGGAGTACTCAAGCGAGTTGTCATTTCCTTCTCCAGGGCATCTTCCCAGACCCAGGGATCGAACCCAGGTCTCCTACATTGGCAGGCAGATTTCTTTACCACTGAGCCACCAGGAAAGCCCAATAGTACTTACTCAGAGAATTATTGCAGCAAAGCACACAGACCAATGATTCTCAATGGCGGGGTGGGGGGGGATGTCGACTAATCCCCTGGAGACCTTTGCAATATCTGGATACATTTTTGATTGTCGTAACTGGGGTGGGACATACTTCTGGAATTTAGTGGGCAGAGGCCACGGATGTTGCTCAACATCCTGCAATGCACAGGACAGTCCCCTCCCCCAGCTCCCCTCAAAGTCAGTAGTGCTTGGCATCGAGAGAACTTACATCATCAACTCATGCGGTGTTAGCTATTATGATGATGCTCTCCAATCATGTACCTCTGGATTGTCTTTTTAACCTCTGTTGACATTAACAAAGCAGATTTCTTGCAATGTGAATGCTTTTTTAAAAATATAGTCTTCATTTCTTGGTCAGCAAGTAGCTTCATTCATCTTCTAACATATAAAGCATACTCACTTCTACCTCCCGGGAGGAAAACACAAAATTCCATATTGTAATCACATGCAGCTCAGTGTCCAAGATCTGTGGGTATCTTTCAGTTCTGCCCAGAAGTCCCACCCGGATGTGTCACTGGTCCCCTGGAGACCAAAGGAGCAGACCCACCACATACCCCAAGACTGAAACCAGACTTGGTGCTTCTAGAACTGTCTGTGAGGAAGAACTAAGCTTGCTCAGTTGTTAGTTTTTTGATTAATCCGTCACAGACTGACACTTTAGAATTTTAACTTAAGTAAACTAATGGAAAAAATATTTTAGAAAAGACATGCAAAACAGTCTTGGTCTTTTATTATTAGATTCAACAGTCATAAAATTACTTTTCAGTAGATATAACTACAATAAACACAGCACAGAAAAATTAAAAGGCTTGCAATACTATATGCATTGCTCATTAAAAGTACATGCATAGGAGATTAATAATATAATTACTATTATACTTATTAAATAAAATAGTAGTTTTTATATTAAATATTATATACAAACTGAATAAACACTGTACACATCAATATACAAAGTTTTCAGTGTGAAAAATGAGTTTATTTCTTGTTTATTAATTCACATAATCTACGTCAGACTGACAAGAACACCTCTCAGGAAATACTGTGTATCTGAAGTGCCACTATGCTTTTTTTTTTAATTAATTTATTTATTTTACTTTACAACATTGTATTGGTTTTGCCATACATTGACTTGAATCCGCCATGGGTGTACACGTATTTCCCATCCTGAACCCCCCTCCCACCTCCCTCCCCATCCCATCCCTCTGGGTCATCCTAGTGCACCAGCCCTGAGAATCCTGTCTCATGCATTGAACCTGGACTGGCGATTCATTTCACATACGATAATTTACATGTTTCAATGCCATTCTCCCATATCATCCTGCCCTCGCCCTCTCCCACAGAGTCCAAAAGACTGTTCAGTATATCTGCATCTCTTTTGCTGTCTTGCATACAGGGCTATCATTACCATCTTTCTAAATTCCATATATATGCGTTAGTACACTGTATTGGTGTATTTCTTTCTGGCTTACTTCACTCTGTATAATGGGCTCCAGTTTCATCCACATAATTAGAACTGATTAAAATGTATTCTTTTTAATGGCTGAGTAATATTCCATTGTGTATATGTACCACGGCTTTCTTATCCATTCATCTGCTGATGGGCATCTAGGTTGCTTCCATGTCCTGGCTATTATAAACAGTGCTGCGATGAACACTGGGGTACACATCTCTTTCATTTCTGGTTTCCTCGGTGTGCATGCCCAGCAGTGGGATTGCTGGGTCATATGGCAGTTCTATTTCCAGTTTTTTAAGGAATATGTTTTGTTTTAAATGTCCTATTTTCAGCATTTGTTTTCAAGTCTAAAATTAGTTCCAATAATTTATCTTGCAAAGTTAAATTATTGGTAAAATTTAAGGTAACTTATTGGTAAAATTAAAGGTAAGATTTTAAATTATATTTTGATAAAAGAAGTGGACTTTCTAGGTGTTTTCTTTGGATGGAAAGCAATAATCAAAACGTTCTATCACACAGGCTGCTCTTGGCACACGGGTTCCACAGTCACTGATGACAGAGGAGGAGAGAGACCATTTGTGTGAGGAGGATTGTGGGCTGGATTTGTAAAGCTGTAAATCAACTGCCCACATTCTGTTGGTGAGCATGAAACACATTGGCCTGTCTATTAGTAGATACAAACTGTTAGAAACTCACTTGTTGAGATCCATGTTATTTAGTTGTTCATCCACTGTTATTCAGTTGTGATAAGAGTTTTCACAGTTACTCAGAAATCTGATTGAGGTGAGATCCAGGTGCTCTCCCAGATCAAAATGAGAAGTCAGGAAAGGTTTCCTGAAGGAGGTCACACCTGAAGGAACCCATCGTTGGTTGTCATGGACTGACTGACGGTGGCTCCGCGGTAAAGAATCCACTTGTCAAGGCAGGAGATGCGGGTTCCATCCCTCGGTCAGGCACATCCCCTGGAGAAGGAAATGGCAACCTACTCCAGTATTCTTGCCTGAGAAATCCCAGGGACAGAGGAGCCTGGCAGGCTATAGTCCATGGGGTTGCAGAGAGTTGGACAGGACTTAGTGACTAAACAAAAACAACACACAATTCACTCAAATGTTGAGGTCCTAAATCCCTGATCATGATGGTTCTGGAGATGGAGCCTTTGAGAGGTGATTAAGACTAGTAAGGTCATGAGGGTGGGGCCCCTATGATGGGCTTCGTGTCCTTAAACAGAAGAGGAGAGACCAGAGCCCTTGCTCTCTCCCTCTGTGTACCCAGCAAGAAGGCATCAGTCTGACAGCCAGGAAGCGAGTCCTCACCAGGTACAGAATCAGCGGGCACATTAATCTTGGGCTTCCAGCCTCCAGACTGTGAGCAGTAAATATCAGTTGTTTAAGCCACCTGACCTAAAGCTGAAGGGGATTCCCAGCTCAGAGTCGGACACGACCGAGTGACTGAACACATCAGCAACAGAGTGTAGGAGTAAAATACAAGGATTGTTAAGAGATCCGTATGAGCTGTATTATCTCATGGGCACTCAGTGCTCTGACTCTCCACATATCACAAAGCAAACTCTTTTTTGTTTTTTCTCCATGGGGATAAAGGTGTCTGGCAGCTGCAAAAGTGGGCAACCAACAGTTTTATCCAAAAATATAGTGCATTCGCATTGCAAAATACTCACACATTCAGGTCAACTGTTATTAAGCCAGAGTCCTAATTGGGAACCTAACTTTGCAGAAAGGCTTAAGATTCTCGATTCTTATCTACAAGTCTTTCAGCTGCCTCTGGTAAACAGCCCATGGTTTATTGGGTTATTTGGCAGTTTTTTGCTTCAGGAGGTAAAACTGAACATTAACCATATCAAGATAAATCATGTGCCTGTCAGCTCATCTGAAACTCTGTGAACAGCTTTTCTAAGCTCTGACATTTCTTGCTTTTTCATTGCACTGAAGTTTCTATTGGCTATCTCTTCTAACACTCTTCTAACTCTAGAAACCACTTTCTGTTAAGTGAATTGGTGAACCTGTAATAAGAAAGATAGACTTGAATTAGATACAAGGACTTCTCTAAAGGCTTTTGCTATTAGAAAGAAAAGTTTACTTTACTCAAAATGTAGAGTTTTCTGGAATTGATGAAATTTCTGTTACCACATTAAAATTATGTTTACCAGAAGTGAATAATGGGTTGCAAAGTTGCTTAACAGCTGATTTTTCAGTAATGCATAGACTCAATATTAAGCTTTTTAGTTTCCAGATTCATGGTTTAATTGGGTCACATTAAAAGAGCAAGTTCTATATTTAACTACATGGAGATAGTGGAATTTTTTACAGTTTAAGATTTGGGCATACAACATTATTTTCCAAGTAATTCATTCTAGGATTGGCTTCAAATGTTATTTGAAAGAGTTTAGATACTACATATTTAGCAATTTCTTCTTATGCTTCAGTTTGTCCCCACCAATGGATATCAAAGAAAACCCATCATTTCCCACCCTCACAAGAAAAAAAAAAACCTTACAAGAAATTTGTGGCAAAGTTTGAATATGGTCCATAAATTGTATAGTAGTATTACAGTAATGTTAAATGAGAAGCAGTGAGAAGCTTGGGGGTCTCCAGGGAGGCCATGGGCTTTGTTTTTCTCTCTACTCTTCATTTATGGGGAGCAGAAAGAGCTCACATGGCCATCCCTAGAGAGATATAAGGAGGAAGCAACTCCCGGGAAATAATGGCTGTGAAAGTGGAAGTGTTATTCACTCATGGAATTCTCCAACTCTTTGCAACCCCGTGGACTGTAGCCTGCCAGGCTCCTCCATCCATGGAATTCTCCAGGCAAAAATACTGGAGTGGGTAGCCATTCTCTTTTCCAGGGGATCTTCCTGACCCAGGGATCAAACCCATGTCTCCCACATTGCAGGCAGATTCTTTACCATCTGAGCCACAAGGGAATAATCACTGTAGATGCATTTAAGCAGATGGGATCCTAGATAAACACAGGGTGTCCACAGCCTAGGGCGAAGCCTAGAGTGAAGCATGAAAACAGCTGAAACATTCCCAAGAGGGACTGTGTTATATCTTAAGGTGTTGTCTAGTGTGATAGCATGCAAAGAGTGATCCCAACATAGCAGGGAGAAGGACTGAGCTGAGGGAACTTGAGGTGAGCTTGAGGGTGAGTTAGCAGGACCCTTAGATGGATGCTTAAGGGCCAGATGGGTAATAGATCAAAGGAGATAGTATGACAACCAAAAAAACAGAAAACCAGTTCCTTCCCCACAGCCTTGTGAAGAACACTACACAATGCCCTCAGTACGTAGACATACACCTGTAGAAAAGAGGTACAGACGGTGAGATAAACTTCAATTGTCTGATATTTAACTTCCACTATGTGATGGTTTTAGAAAAGGCAGAGGAACCAGCGATCAAATTCCCAACATCTGCTGGATCATTGAAATAGCAAGAAAGTTCCAGAAAAACATTTATTTCTGCTTTATTGACTATGCCAAAGCCTTTGACTGTGTGGATCACAATAAACTGTGGAAAATTCTGAAAGAGATGGGAATACCAAACAACCTGACCTGCCTCTTGAGAAATCTGTATGCAGGTCAGGAAGCAACAGTAGAACAGGACATGGAACAACAGACTGGTTCCAAATAGGAAAAGGAATACGTTAAGGCTGTATATTGTCACCCTGCTTATTTAACTTATATGCAGAGTACATCATGAGAGATGCTGGGCTGGAGGAAGCACAAGCTGGAATCAAGATTGCCGGAAGAAATATCAATAACCTCAGATATGCAGATGACACCACCCTTATGGCAGAAGTGAAGAAGAACTAGAGAGCTTCTTGATGAAAGTACAAGAGGAGAGTGAAAAAGTTGGCTTAAAGCTCAATATTCAGAAAACTAAGATCATGGCATCTGGTCCCATCACTTCATGGCAAATAGATGGGGAAACAGTGGAAACAGTGGCTGTTTTTATTTTTCTGGACTCCAAAATCACTGCAGATGGTGATTGCAACCATGAAATTAAAACATGCTTACTCCTTGGAAGGAAAGTTATGACCAACCTAGACAGCATATTAAAAAGCAGAGACATTACTTTGCCAACAAAGGTTCATCTTGTCAAGGCTATGGTTTTTCCAGTAGTCATGTATGGATGTGAGAGTTGGACTATAAAGAAAGCTGGGTGCTGAAGAATGGATGCTTTTGAACTGTGGTGTTGGAGAAGACTCTTGAGAGTCCCTTGGACTGCAAGGAGACCCAACCAGTCAATCCTAAAGGAGATCCATCCTGAGAGTTCATTGGAGGGACTGATGCTGAAGCTGAAACTCTGATACTTTGGCCACCTGAGGTGAAGAACTGACTCACTTGAAAAGACCCTGATGTTGGGAAAGATTGAAGGCAGGAGGAGAAGGGGATGATAGAGGATGAAATGGTTCGATGGCATCACCAACTCAATGGACATGGGTTTGAGTAAACTCCAGGATTTGGTGATGGACAGGGAGGCCTGGTGTGCTGCAGTCCATGGGGTTGCAAGGAGTTGGACATGACTGAGTGACTGAACTGAACTGAACTGATGTGATGGAATGAGGGCTCCAAACAGAATTAAATTTAAATTCACTTGTTAAAAAATGTGAGTGTGTGCTGAGTTACTCAGTCATGTAGCCTGCCAGGATCCTCTGTTCATGAAATTTTCAAGGCAAGAATACTCAAGTGGGTTGTCATTTCCTACTCCAGGGGGTCTTCCCAACTCAGAGATGGGACCTGTGTCTTTCTCCTGCATTGGCAGGTGGATTCTTTACCACTGAACCACCAGAGAAGCCCAAGTGATTGCCCTTTAAAAAGTAATGCAAATTATAACATAAAGCACTTGAGTTTGTGATCTGAAATTCATACCTTGCTACTTCATTCAGTGTATTTTAAGTTCTCTAAAATCAGTCTATACTTCCTCTTCATGATGGAGCATAATGTAACTTTCATTAGAGCTAAAGAAATAGTGTTGGTTGAATATGGATCCTGTTCAAAGTGCTCTGCGGTGTTCATATCACACATGACATGGTATGGGATGGCCATGCCTAACTTTGAGCCTGTGTTACTAAATCTGAGTAAATACATCCCAATATGTGTACTTGGAGTATACCATTTAAGGACTGAATCTTTCCCAGTAGAGTCAATGGAAGGCTTTGCTTTTATCCAAAAATTCTATGCAAAATCGTAGCTCTGGCTGTGTTTCTTCATTCCATTTCTCTCTGATCTCAGGATTCCGTGTCTGCCGGCAGCTTCATTCAGTCTCTTTGTGGAAACCAGTGCTTTCTCTCTCACTGGCAGCTGTGTTCTCTCTGTAGGATCATCAGTCTTCTGCAGACGGTGCTGATAGGATGGGTTTTTAAGCTCTTTTGGCAGAAAAAGTCACTTCCTGCCCTAAGAGAAAGATGAAAGTGAACCCCACACTGTGCAGAAACGTGGACACCATGACGCTTCCTGCACTGCATGGTTCAGCTCCCACACCCCGTCCCCCCACTCCACACACACACACACACACACTCACTCAGAACCTAACTGCCTCTGCCTTCCCTGACCTGAACCATATGAGCTACATCCACTTCTTAGTTGCTGTCACATCCATTCAAGTGAAGGCTATTTCCAAATACTTGGAGACTCGGCTTTATAGTATTAAAAGTTCTTATTAGTACCTGCATTTCCAACTGTGGTCGGCCTATGTCCTAACATAAGACTCCCACAGCCTTTGAAATGTGCACACCTTACATTAAAAACTAACTGCCATCAAATCTCTAGTGAAATAATGAGCTATGTTATAGAAAAGGGTGTTAGGTAATGGTCACCGATTATTGGGATGCAAGGGAAGACAGCTATGTTCCTGATTCCTTTCTGTAACTTGACTTTGTGTGCCTACTTGTTAAGTCGCTTCAGTCATGTCCAACTCTTTGTGACCCCATGGACTGTAGCCCACCAGGCTCCTCTCTCCATGAGGATTCTCTAGGCAAGAATACTGGGGTGGGTTGCCATGCCCTCCTCCAGAAGATCTTCCCAACCCAGGGATTGAACCTGCACCTCTTACATCTCCTGCATTGGCAGGTGGGTTCTTCACCACCAACGCCACCTGGGAAGCCCACCAACTTGACTTTAAGTCAATACAAATTATAAAGGCAGTTCAGGATCTGTCTCTGTTGTTTTCATATATAGAAAACAGCCCATGGAGGATCTGCTACATGGTTTGAATAATCAAAGAGACAACTTGTGACTCTGGAAAGAGTCTTACGGAGAAATAAGGACACCAAAGTGTTATGGCAGAGCCCCCCATGTGGACCTTTCTCCTGTCTTCATACAATCCTGCCTGCAGAGATTCAGGAGTTATCACTAAGTAGTTTCATTTCGCTGGAGAGTTGATCTAGTTTCTCCCAAAGCCAGGAGCCGGTGGGGAGCATGAAGACCCCACTCTCAGATCACTAGCACTCTTATTCATGGATCACACAGTCTGGAGAGGGGACAGCGCTATGTCACAGGGATTCCTTTAACCAGTGGATATGATGCATGCCTCTGATGGCAAGGATGCCCCGCAATGCTGGACAGCAGATGTCACAGGCATGCTCACTCTCTGTAATTCCTCAGTGAGAGCCCAAGATGAGCTCAGAGGACCAGGAAGATAGATTCATGACCCTCAGTGGAAGATTAGAGAATAGCACAGGTTTCCACTGGAGGTTGTTCTGTCCTTTAGACTCCATTCCCGGGGCTCTCAACTTAAAACAGAAGGTAACATAGATGTAACTAAAACTAGATTTAGAGGCACCCAGGCAGAGGTTCCTGGAACCATAAACCTTAAAGACATATAGCCAGACAGAGAAAATAGTATGTACCCAAATGCTTTGCAGAGAGCATGAGATTAAAAGGGAACATTACTAGTCTCTACTATAAATCCAGTAGAGCTGCTCACCCTAGTGACCAGAGCTGGACTGTCCAAACCATAGAAGAGGAGTGAAGTGCAACAACAGCTTTCTCCCAAGGAGTGTTTGACCTCTATCCCAAATGAATATTAATGATTGTTTTTCTTTTCGTTCTGTTGAAAAGGCAGTGGCTCAGTGATACAGAATCTGCCAGCCAATGCAAGAGATGCAAAAGACATGGGTTTGATCCCTGGGTTAGAAGATCCCCTGGAGAAGGAAAGGGAAACCCACTCCAGTATTCTTGCCTCGAGAATCCCATGGACAGAGAAGCCTGGTAGGCTGCAGTCCAGCGGGTCGCAAGAATCAGACACGACTTGGCAACTAAACAACAACAACAAAAAGGTACCAACTGATTAACCAATCAGATTCCGCCTGCCCAGGGCACTGGTGTGCCCATCCCAGCCATGACCCCACAGATGTTAACTCTAAATTGTTAACACTGTTTTCATCATGACTTGTCTTTCTTGCATTTATTTTGATTTTTTAAAAAATATACTACATCAAAATATTATCTTGATCCTGAGTTTTCTGGCTCCCTCTTACATTTTTCATGCCTGTACGAGTTTCCTAGGACTTGCTGTGGCACATTACCATGAACTGGGCAGCTTAAAACAACAGAGCCTCTTCCCTCACCACTCTGGAGGCCGGAAGTCTGAAATGAGGTGCCACTCTGGCCGCACTTCCTCTGAAAGCTCTAGGAGAGACGCTTCCTGGCCTCTTCCAGTTTCTGGTGGCTCTAGACGTGCCTTGGCTCGTGGCTCTGTAACTCCAGCCTCTTTCTGTCTTCACGTGGCCTTTCCCCCCATGCCTCTCTGTGCCAGGCTGCCCTCTGCCTTTCTCTAATAAGGACACCGATCATTGGGTTCAGTGTGGGGTTTCATCTGACTGACTGACAAGTGCTCAGTCGTGTCCGACTCTTTGCGACCCCATGGACTGTAGCCCGCCAGGCTCCTCTGTCCATGGGATTTCCCAGGCAAGAGTACTGGAGTGGGTTGCCATTTCCTTCTCCAGGGGATCTTCCTGACCCAGGGGTCTCCCACATTGCAGGCAGACACTTTTACCATTTGAGCCACCAGGGTAAAGAGTAGGGACTTTTCTGTAGTCCACCCCATCTGCACAGAGGGCACATGGGAAGGAAGAGAGAAATGACATGTTTTTATGTTGAAGTCTTTCCAGAAGGCTTGAAAATCAGTTGTACAGAAGTCATCAAACTTCTGTCGTTGCAATAATATGCCTTTTGGGGTTTGTTTCCCATAATTTTCTTTGCCCCTTGACTTATTTTCTTTCAATATTTACTTTCAGTATATGTATGTAGGCTTCCCCGGTGGTACAATGGTAAGGAATCTGCATGCCAATGCAGGACTTGCACAAGACACAGGTTCGATCCCTGGGTTGGGAAGATCCCCTGGAGGAGGAAATGGCAACCTGCTCCAGTAGTTTTGCCTAGAAAATTCCATGATAGACGAGCCTGGCAGGCTACAGTTCATGGGGTCACAAAGAGTCGGACATAACTAAGCAACTGAGCACGTATATATATGATAGAGTTTTTAAAAAACCACAGCTGTGTGGCTGTTTTAAACTGAAATTCTTTGAGCATGATCTTCTTCCTATGATCGTGGGAAAGAGCAAGCTACTTTAAAAACACATACGCACACACTTCTTGAAGCCATATGGAGATTTTATTCATGCAAATAGAAGTCTGGGTTTCTCCTAATTTCCCACAAGGCGCTCATTACCTTCAGTAGGACTTACAGAAGAACCCTGTCTCGCTAAAGTCATCCCTTGACTTGGCTTTTAAATAGGTACCTTCCTCCTTGCGATCACAACGTTGTCAAGGAGTTACAAAATGAGAATAAGGACCACAATCAGTTTTGTTGACCAACTCACATCTTTTACCAAGAAAAAAAATCTTTGGTTGAATCTCTGCATGAATCTCTGCAATATTAGACAAGCCATAACTGTTATCTCAAAAAAGTTGTACAAATTCTATGTCTTTGGGTAAACTTCTCATATTTAATATGCTTAAAGGTCAGCATCATGGGAGCAAATTATTTGCAGGTTGTGAGACAGGATGAATAATCTGATGCCATATGGAGACTATTTATGAATGAGAGCAATTTCTACACTGTTGATCATACATAACATAAACAATGGAAATGAAGTGAATTATTAGCTTTCCATTATTTTCTGTATTACACTTAATGCTCAAATTGAGAGAGCAGTTTTTGAGAGAGTCTCTTATTCATGTCTCACTATTCGTTAGTTAAGGAGGAATCAATTGTGTTTGCTATTTTGTGACTTTAACCCCAAACATATTTTCCTCTTCCTGAATGTCAACTGAAATTTCATGGAGCAAAGAGTTACATAGCAGAACGTTAGGTAAACAGAAACTTTTGCTAAAGGAAGTTAAATCTTAAGGAACTCATCATGAGGCGGAGAATGTCGAATAGAAAGATGTGTGAAAATAGGGGGTGGATAGGTAGATGGTCTATGGCGTCGCACAGGGTCGGACACGACTGAAGCGACTTGGCAGCAGCAGCAGGTAGATGGTAGTTATGGACAATGAGAATTCTGATTTAGCTTTTGGTCTTTCAGTCACTGTCTACCCCAGCTTACACCCTCGTGAGTATCATGGAGAATAGGCTGTCAATGCACGCTGTTGCCGCTGTTGTTCAATCACCAAGTCACATCTGACTATTTGCGACCCCGTGGACTGCAGCACATCAGGCTTCCCTGACCTTCACCATCTCCCGGAGTTTGCCCAAGTTCATGTCCACTGAATGGCTCATACCATCCAACCATCTCATCCTCTGTCACCCTCTTCTTCTCCTGCCTTCAGTCTTTCCCAGCATCACGGTCTGGTTTCTAATGAGTTGGCCCTTTGCATCAGGTGGCCAAAGTATTGGAGCTTCAACTTCAGCATCAGTCCTTCCAGTGAATATTCAAGACCGATGTCCTTTAAGATGGAATGGTTGGGTCTCCTTGCAGTCCAAGCGGCTCTCAAGAATCTTCTTCAGCATTTTAATGCCACATAAATGCTGTATTTTTTTTCTTAAAAGACTACAGGTATCAAATTTCTCTTCCCATTGGAAGCAAAACATCAATATTGGTTGAGTGTCTGTAAGTTGCAGGTACTGATACAGGAAGTGAGGTGGGTTGAGGTATAGCCCCTGCACTTAAGGAGCTCACAGTTAGGACCTTTACAAGTTTTGGATTAGCAACAAGAAATTTACCTACTGTAGGAAACTGTGGCTCAATACCTCCTGTTATTCTTAGATAGCTAAAAGAGAGAGAGACCGGATGTGATGAAAAGGATGTTCTGTAGAGGAAGTTTAATGAACAAGGCACTTTCTGGGCCATGGATGAGAGACAGGTGCATGGGCAGTGCTGGTCTCAGTATTAAGATGCCAGCAAGCAGTGAACATTTCTGCTTCTCAGAGCCCATCTTGATGCAAGTTTCTGCTTTAGAGTAAGAAGCTTTTTGAAGCATTTAATTGGCCTTGCATCTCTGAAATCCTTATAATCAGACCCACATCTTGATCCTCATCATGTCTGCCTCCTGTCTGCAGGAGATAAGGGACAACTTAAAAGCTGTCATTGCAGGCTTCTGGCTCTCCATGCACATTCTCAAGTGAACATTTGTTTTTATGGGGTGCAAGCCAGTTGTTGTAGTCAGTCGTCAACTAACGCTGTATAACAACCTACCAGTTGAAAGCCAGTGAAAAGTCACTAGCTCACAGCACTGGCTTTTCTTGATCCCAGGCCTGAGGGATGGCTGAAGTGGCTTTGCTTTGAAGTTCAGCTGTAAGGATTTAGCCGCAGGTCAAGTTCATTTCTGTCCCACTTGTTTCATTCTGAAGGCTGAAGATCAGCAGCTGGCAGGGATAAGCTCCTCTAATAGGAATCTTGGGGGCACAGAAGTAAGTTTGTTTATCTATTTATCTGTCTAACTATCATCTATTTATTTAATAATAAATGTGTATATTATTAAATAAGTCCATAAGTGATCATTTATGAACTTTCCTTGGGGCTCAGTTGGTAAAGAATCCTCCTGCAATGAAGGAGACCTAGGTTCGATCCCCGGGTTGTGAAGATCCCCTGGAGAATGGAAAGGCTACCCACTCCAGTATTCTGGCCTGGAAAATTCCGTGGACTGTATAGTCCATGGGGTCGCAAAGAGTCAGACACAACTGAGCGAGTTGCACTTTCACTTTTGTACACATTTATAAAATATATAATGAAATACAATATTTATTATTACATTATTTATTAGTTATAAAAATACATACTTATTTAACACTTCTTTTTCACATCACATTCATTTGCTCACATTCCATTGGCCAAAGCAAGAGACATGGCCAAGCCCAAAGTCAGGCGGATAGAAAATACATTCCATCCCAGGGGGAGAGTACAGTATGAGGGCCTGACATCAAATTTTTTTACAATAAGTGGCTAACTTTAAGCTTTTAATTGCCAAGGCATCCATTTCAAAGACATATTACCAGCTGAATGGCAGAGCTACTATTAAAACAACTGGATAAGAAACTACCTTATCCCACCCATGATGTTCTCCTTATAGAAGCCCTCGGTAACCTAGACACCACTTGAGAGATCTCCCCCTCCCTTCATATACCCTAATTCCTACTATTTTGTTTTAAATTTGCAAATAAAGAGTAAAGCCAGAGACTCCCTGCCTTCAAACTCAATAAAGGCAGAGCCACGAGTCTTCCTTTCCACCTGCAGCTTCACTGCGTGGCCCTTCCGTGTGTCATGCATCCTCTAGGCCTTGTGAGTAATATATCTTTTTCTTCAAAGTTTCTGATTGTTGATGCTGTGGTACATCTTGCAATCATAGTAAGAACCACAAGGGCCAGTCAAGCCACAACATTGATTCCCTTCCTGGAAATGTCTGTTCTGGCTCACAACAGGTATACTGGCTCAGATGCGTGTCCCAAGCACTACGAGCCAATAGCATCACTGAAGTGAAGTGAAGGGCGCTCAGTCATGTCCGACTCTCTGCGACCCCGTGAACTATATACAGTCCATGGAATTCCCCAGGCCAGGATACTGGAGTGGGTAGCCTTTCCCTTCTCCAGGGGATCTTCCCAACCCAGGGATTGAACCCACATTGCAGGCGGATTCTTGACCAGCTGAGCCACAATAGCATCACTATTAATGGGCAAATTGATTCAAAACAGTGGGGGAGGTTAGTGAAACAATAAGCCTTCTACCAGACCAGGTGAGGCTACAACCTTTGTAATGACTAGGATTTCCATAGTGACTAAATGCTGTAGACACTGGTCTCCCAATGTCCTGCCCTACACATGCACTTCATCCCATGTTACCACAGATGATATGAAATACCATGAGACTACTGCATGCCTTGGGTTACTGGTGTCCTCCTCACCTTCCCACCTCCCTGCACACAACAACGTTATTCAAGTCCTCATCCAATATTAAGAACTATCCAATCCCAGAAACACATTTTGAGGGTCTGTTTCCTGGTGACTCAGAGGGTAAAAAATTCACCTGCAAAGCAGGAGATCCAAGTTCGATCCCTGCGTCAGGAAGATCACCTGGAGAAGGCAGTGGCAACCCACTCCAGTATTCTTGCCTGGAGAATCCCATAGACAGAGGAGCCTGGTGGGCTACCGTCCATGGGGTTGCAAAGAGTCAGACACGACTGAGCGACTAACACTCTCCTGAAACTACTCCTGGTCCCAATTACACTGTCAGAAATGGAAAATAATGTTATACCTGGTTTATGTTCATAATACTTTATGAACAATCATACTAAATATTCAAATTTTATACATCCAATAGATAGGCAAGAATTGATGTTGTAAAAAATACACCCAACCCCTCTATAAATCTCACTATTCAAAAAACACATGCAAAATTTTGGCACTATTTCCTGCTCAGATCTTTGTAACAAATACTGAAAATCCTCAAGATTGTTAAGAGTTTTAAAGACACAGGCTTATGTTATGCAAATTCTATAGATTTAGTGCTAATCAAAAATTATGTCAGTGAGGAATTGCAAAATAAAATATATACGAAAGCATAGTAATAATCGAAAAACTTGGTTTACTAAGGTCAGTTGTAACTGAAATTCATCAATCTCCCAGGAATGTTATAAATATATCATCTTTGTGAAAAGAAACAATAGAAGATAAAGGGTACTTTTCTGATGAAAATGAGGATTTTGAAAAAAGATCTTCAAAAACCCTCCATGCTTCAGTGCTTAGTTGCTTAGTTGATTCTTTGCTACCCAGTGGACTGTAGTCTACCAGCCTCCTCTGTCCTTGGGGTTTTTCAGGCAAGAATACTGGAGTGGGTTGCTGTCTCCTCCTCTGAGGGACCTTCCCAACCCAAGGATCTCTACTAGATATCTAATTTTTCATTGTTTTAGGGGGAAAAAATGAGAATAAAATCTAACCTCAAAAAATCCCTCAGGCCTCCCTGGCGGCTCAGATGGTAAAGGATCCACCTGCAATGCAGGAGAGAGCCGGGTTCAACCCCTGGGTGGGGAAGATCCCCTGGAGAAGGGAATGGCAACCTACTCCAGTATTTCTTGCCTGAAAAATCCCATGGACAGAGGAACCTGGCGGGCTATAGTCTATGAGGTCACAAAGAGTTGGACACAGCTGAGTGACTAACATATATATCAAAAAATCCCTTAGATTGTCGACCAGTTAGTTTCTTTTATGTCATATCTCAGATTTTTTTTTTAAGTACGAAATACAGATGTCTCTTTCTTATAAACTTCAAGCATAAACAATTCATGAAAATATGCATACTAATCAAAAAATATCTGTTTCCTGCCCAAGGAGGTGTCCTGGCTCTGACGAGTAAGATTATCTCTGACGAAAATGTGATTACCACACTTGGCAACGAGGAGACACTGCTATGCACCTTCAATTCACCATCTGTTTGTTCTTACAGACTGGACACCTTAAAAGTCTTCAACACACACACATGCAAACAAAACATGTTGTGTTACCATCTGCGTGATGATCAACTCATTATTTCCACCTGGCGCTGAAGTGCATCTCGAGGAAAAGGATGTGGAGGGCTCTGGAGCGTGAATCCAGTGCTAACCAACACAGAGGGGCCATGAGAACAGAAGGCTTCTACTGCACATGAGGATGCTTCCCGTCCTGTCTGGGAGGGTCTGCGCACATCTGAATGGCTCTGTTCTTTCCCAACTCTACCTTCAGGTAAAGCTAGAAACACGTGTACTGTATCCCCCAGGGACTGCAAGGACCGGATAAGAAAGGATTCGGATGACTCTCCTGCACTCAGGCATGATGGATGCAAAGACACAATCTGACAACAGAGTGGGAGCTCAAATCATGGCTGGGATGACCAGAAGCAATTACTGGCACAGTTGCAAACTTCCTGGACAGCTTTTCCCTTCTCTCCCAATAAATATTTATTTAGGGGGAGATCAGTTATAAAACCCTTACAAGGGAAACGATGCATACAATAGGTCTAGCTCAGGAACTTTATTTTCCGTAGATCGACTTGGTTTCCATTTTGAACTTCCCTTCAGCAGAATAACAGGAAACAAATCCAATTTCTTTAGGGTTAATGCCAGGTGACCATGTGTTCTGGTTTGCCTGGGATGGTCCTGGCTTACGTTATGTTATCCCAGCCTGATTATAAGTGCTCTCAAATGTGTCTTGTTGTCTGTATGTGGTCACCCTGCTAATCACTCCCCGACCCCAGGTCATCTCAGAGTTCCCAGAGGCTTACGTGCTTTGGTGTAGGAGAAGGGGACAGGTTAAATTATATAAGCTTCCTAAGAAGTGCCCATCTTTTGGCCTGAATAGATAAGCAGGTATGAGGCCTAGGACTTTCTTCCACTTCTCTGCCATGCCTGGGGATTAGCATCTTTTCATATATGTCCACGTACTCTAGGGGAATTCACCTTCCCTTACCACCCCAGGGCCAGGTAACCAGGCAACTATGGACAGTTCCTATACTCCAGAGCCCAATAATATTTAAACTAGACAGTCCTAAACCTGCTTGCCCTGCCTTTCCTGGTTTTCACAAGAAACTGCAATAAAAGTTCTTACACCCTGTTTTTCCCCGTCCCTCTGCCTCCTGACTGGCCCTGGTGCCTCCCTGTGTGGCCCGGCATGGTGCGGTATGAGTCTCTGCTTAGGAACCGTGAGTAATGAACTATCTTCAACAATTATCATCTAATCTGTTGGCCTTATTATCAGTCAAAGCTTCTATTAATACACTGGATACACTTTTTGTCTTTCCTCCAACCAGGGGCATCTTTTGTAGTTACACAGATTTAGAATGAAATTCTACTTTCCTCTTGCTCCTAGTCAAATATTTTGTCTGAATATCATGCCCCAACCATTAAATGTCAGAGACCACATGTCTTTCTGGCTCTCAGCCTTGTCTACGTTGCATGCTCAGCCTCTCAGTCATGTCCGTCTCTTTGCGACACCGTGGGCTGTGGTCCACCAGGTTCCTCTGCCTTGTCAACAGGCATAACCTTAATCGAACACAAAGGGGACAAGGAAATACTAGGTGAACAATTCAGAAATTAATGGCAGAAATATCCTGCTACAGCTTTGTGTTTGCTTTCAGGAATGTGAAGCTTTTCCAAAGACAGTCCTGAAGAGAGAGAAGCCCAGGAAAGAGTGCACAGGAAATGGTAAGCTGAATCTTGAAGTTCATAAGAAAGAAAGTAAAGGCTTACAAGAATGAGGCTGCGGCTGAAGGTATCCTGAAGGATTTCCATGGCAATGAGGACCACCAAAAGTTCGGTAAATTGATCAAAATGCTCATATAATGGGATTTCTGCATGTAGACTGTTTTTAAAAGAACTAGTTTCTCCTATGCTCCAGCTCTAAGAAGAAGTCTGTGATTAAAAGTAAATTCTGCCACTAATGTTGACTTCTGAATACCAAAAAGTTCTTTTAAAAGGCTTGGGGTATGAAAAAGAAGCACAAAAACGGCTATTCTAAGTATGTGTGTGTGTTTTTCCATTCCCTCCCCTTGTGCGCACCCCCCCACCCCAGTAAATGTATATTGAGTAGTTCATTTAATAGAAGCTTTCTTAAAAACCACAGTCCATGTGGTAAGGTTTGTTTTACATGGGTCACTAATATGGAAAGCTTTGATACCTTCTGTTGAAAGTAGAGCAGTCAATTAATTCCATGAGTGTGAACTTGGCATCATATCCAATTTACCCTTAGGGGAAAGCTGCCAGATTTCCAAATACTGGTTTCTAAATAAAATACTTGGTTCTCTGACTTAAAGTCAAAGCATGTTGCTTTAATTCATGAAGCATGAGCTAAAAAATGCTATTCTCTGTAATCTTATTTCCTATAAAGGAGTCCTGGGCAAAATTTGGCTTCAGAAGGACAGGAATTCTAACTCCTTGCAGAGAGATGCATGCCTATCTTGCTCAGCCTTTGTATTAGTCAGGATATGATGGGTTATGCTGCAGTAACAAACAATTCAAAATCTCAGTGGCTTAAAGCAAAAAATAGATGTAATTTCTCCCTCATCCAATATTTCCATCAGGGATTGGCAGCAGTGCTCTGTTCTGCCTAACCTCTCAGTGATCTGTGGTGATGGAAAAACCACATTTCAAGCCTTGCCTCTTTCTATGCCAGAGAGAGAATATTCTGGAGGACCTTGAACTTGCTAGTACATGCTCCAATCCACACCTCATTGGCCAATGCTGGTCTCATGACCCCAATAAAGCATGACAGGGCAAGAAATTCAATCTCTATGAGTTCAGAAGGAGAGGATAACTGGATTTGGGGGAGTTGCCCCTATAACTACACTACCAGAGGTCTTTTTAAGAGAACCAACTTGATCTATATAAATACACATCAAACCCCGCCGTGTTGCCTGTGGGGTATATTCCATAGTTCTGTCAAGGGTCCAAACCACTTTTATTTTACCCCCAGTAATTAATCCTTGTTTCGTTTTGTCTTCATTTTAGAATTCACTAAGCATTGAATTTTGGGTGTCAATGAATTAATGGCATCCTGTCCAATTAATCGAGAAGTTTGCACACATAAATGTACTTTATAAACACCTGGGAAACTGCAAAACATTAATATCCAAGCGCCACTGAAAAATCAGCGTCAGAATATTTGGGGTACGGGAGTAGCACACACTCATCAGTACTCTTTAAAGTCCCACAGGTGAATCAAAAGTGCAGCAGAAAAAGCACTGCTGCAAGGGCTTGAATTAATAGCCTCTGTGTTTGTCTCAGCACCAACACTTCAGAGGCCTCAAGAATGAAACATACGAAGTGTATGAACTCAAGTTCCCCCTCTTTGAGCAAGAGAAATTCCTACAGTGCATTTCTTAGCAGAGGAAGATCACACATCCAAATATATTCCATCAGATGTCAACCATTGATCTTCCCACCATAAAATCAAGTTGCTAGGAAACATCAGTTATATGAGATAAGAGAGCCAATTACTCGAATTTAGAAACTTGAAGTCATCCTATCCATCCTAATCAACTATTATTGGGTCAAATATCGCCCCCAAATTTAGAAACTCGGAGTAAGAGCAATCACTTATTTTGCTGACAAATCTGAATACACATGCTCTAGGTAGTGTGTTGTCTAGGGTCACTCACCTGAGCTGTGCTAGCAACCCATAAAATAGCTCCCTCCTTCCCTGGAGAGCTGCTGCTGGCTACCTGTCCCACTCCACACAGGCTGCTCCATGAGGCACCTTTGTGCTTCCCCACAACATGGCTGGATTCCAAGGGGAAAATATCTCAAGAGGATCAGGTCAAAAATGTAATGCCTTTCATAACCTGCAAGTCACTATTCAGTCACAGGTCCACCCACATTCTAGTGGAGGAATGAGAGACGCCACCTCTCAATGGAATTTCGAAACCACACTGTATGCATCATACATGGGTGGGAGATGTTATTGAAACCATTTCTGAAAATACATTCTTCTACATATTCTCATTCATTCTCCAAATGATTGGCAGAATTCTATAGTGACTATGAAATCATTAGCTCTAGGATAAAACTTAAAAGCTGTTTTCACTGATCTTGATTGGTTTCCTACCCACCTACCACCACCCCTGGCTTAATTTTCCATCATAAAATGGGAATGAAGATAATAAAAATAATAGCTACCTCACATGCAAGATAATTATAGATCCTGTTACTTTCCCACTTTACACCTATTGTTTGACATCCTATACAGTTTAGCATTTGACCTGAGTTTTCATCTTTTAACCAAATTTTACTATTTATATTTATATTAAAATAAGCCAAAATATATTTAGTAGACCTTTACTTCATACTTTGAATTTCTTCTATTACTACTTGTCTAGTAATGTGTGATACACACATGGAATGAATCAGGTTCTCCCAATGTAATGTGTTTACATCTGTAACTTGATCATCAATTTTTCATCTCTTTATGCTAAACTTTTCTTATAACTAATATCTCCATTTCAAATATACTAAGTGAACAAATCAGACAGAAAAGGAAAAATATCATATAATATAAATTACATATGAAATCTTACAAAATGACACAAAAGAACTTAATTACAAAACAGAAACCGACTCATGACTTAGAAAATAAACTTGTGTTTACCAAAAGGGATAGATAGGTGGGTGCCACCTGAGCAGGAGGTATAAATTAGGAGGTTGGCATTAACATATACACCCTACTATATATAAAATAGTAGCTCAGTTGGTAAAGAATCTGCCTGCAGTGCAGGGGACTGAGGTTCAATTCCTGGGTCGGGAAGATCTCCTGGAGAAGGAACTGGCAACTCACTCCAGTAGTCTTGCCTAGAGAATCCCTATGGATAGAGGAGCCTGGCAGGTTACAGTACTTGGGTCTGCAAGAGTCGGATAAGATTTAGCGATAAGCCACCACCACCACATATATAAAATGGGCTTCACTGGTGGCTCAGTGGTAAAGAATCCACCTGCCAATGCAGGAGATCCAGGAGACGCAGGCTCAATCCCTAGATTGGGAAGGTCCCCTGGAGAAGGAAATGGCAACCCACTCCAGTATTCTTTCCTGGAGAATTCCATGGACGGAGGAGTCTCCCAGGCTACAGTCCACGGGGGTGCAAAAGAATTGGACACAACTTAGCAACTAAACAACAAACAGCAGTATATAAAATAGATAATCAACACCGAGGAAACCAGATCTAAAAGAGACACGTGCACCCCAATGTTCATCGCAGCACTGTTTATAATAGCCAGGACATGGAAGCAACCTAGATGCCCATCAGCAGACGAATGGATAAGGAAGCTGTGGTACATATACACCATGGAATATTACTCAACCATTAAAAAGAATTCATTTGAATCAGTTCTAATGAGATGGATGAAACTGGAGCCCATTATACAGAGTGAAGTAAGCCAGAAAGATAAAGAACATTACAGCATACTAACACATATATATGGAATTTAGAAAGATGGTAACAATAACCCTATATGCAAAACAGAAAAAGAGACACAGATGTACAGAACAGACTTTTGGACTCTGTGGGAGAAGGCGAGGGTGGGATGTTTCGAGAGAACAGCATCGAAACATGTATATTATCTAGGGTGAAACAGATCACCAGCCCAGGTTGGATGCATGAGACAAGTGCTTGGGCCTGGTGCACTGGGAAGACCCAGAGGGATTGGGTAGAGAGGGAGGTGGGAGGGGGGATCAGGATGGGGAACACATGTAAATCTGTGGCTGATTCATGTCAATGTATGACAAAAACCACTACAATATTGTAAAGTAATTAGCCTCCAACTAATAAAAATAAAGGGGAAAAAAATAAAATAGATAATCAACAAGGTCCTACTATATAGCACAGAAAACTCTTACTCAATACTCTGTAACTTATATGGGAAAAGAATCTGAAAAAGAATAGATATGTGTATATCTATGTAAATATGTAAATCACTTTTCTGTACATCTGAAATTAACACAACATAGTAAATCAAATATATGTCAATATGAGATTTTTAAATTTTTTTTTAAAAATAAGCAAAATAATAGCCTCCCAAAGATGCTTATGCTCTAATCCCTAGAACCTGTAAATATTTTGTATTTCATGGCAAAAAGGAATTAAGGTCGCTGATGGAATTAAGGTTGCTAATCAGTTGACTTTAAGATTATCCAGGATTATCTGGGTGGGTCCAATGTAATGGAGAAGGAAATGGCAACCCATTCCAGTATTCTTGCCTGGAGAATCCCATGGATGGAGGAGCCTGGTGGGCTACAGTCCACAGGGTCACAAAGAGTCAGACACGACTGAGTGACTTAACTTTCAACTTTCACTTTCCAATGTGATCATAAGGATCCTTAAAAGTGAAGGTGAGAAGCCAAGAGTCAGAGTCAGAGAGACACCCTGTACCTCAACCAGTTGTTGCTGGCTCTGAAAATGGAAGGGACCACCAGTTTAGGAATGTGGGCACCTCTGGAAGTTGGAAAGGCCATGAATGGGTGCCCCTCCAAAACCTGCAGAATGAATTTGGCCCTGATGACATCCTCATTTTAGCCCCATGAAATCCTCACTAAACATCTGACTTCTAGAATTGTAAGAGAATAAATTTGTCTTGTTTTAAAGCCACTAAGTGTGGTAATGTTTTACAGAAACAATAGGAAATTAATACAGTGGCTTACTTTTGATATTTTGTAGCTGAACTTTAGAATAACTTGATTTTAGATTTTCCATGTTTCAGTGGAGTTCTTATACTTAATTTGATAATTGAATATTCTGTATCAAAATGGAGTAATAATGAGGCCTATGATTTCACAGCATTTTTCCATTAGTCATGTATGGATGTGAGAGTTGGACTATAAAGAAAGCTGAGCGCCAAAGAATTGATGCTTTTGAACTGTGGTGTTGGAGAAGACTCTTGAGAGTCCCTTGGACTGCAAGGAGATTCAGCCAGTTCATCCTAAAGGAGACCAGTCCTGAGTGTTCATTGGAAGGACTGATGTTGAAGCTGAAACTCCGATACTTTGGCCACCTGATGCGAAGAGCTAACTCATTTGAAAAGACCCTGATGTTGGGAAAGATTGAGGGCAGGAGCAGAAGGGGATGACAGAGGATGAGATAGTTGGATGGCATCACCAACTCAATGGAAATGAGTTTGAGCAGACTCCGGGAGTTGGTGATGGACAGGGAGGCCTGGCGTGCTGTGGTCCATGGGGTCTCGAAGAGTCGGACATTGACTGAGAGACTGAACTGAACTGAATTGAACTTATAGTAAAACATTCAAAGTTATTAGAAAAAATTTAGATGTGTTTTGTTTTATAAAAATATCTGTCAAGTAGATCTATGAATGGAAGTAAAAAGACAGGTGAGGTGGGGGTGTCTCAGGGTACTTGATCAGCTTTTGCACAATTCTCTGACTGGTTCATGGTGAGGAAACAGGGTGATGTCATATGGGTTAACATTATCAGTCCTTGGGCCCCAGAAGGCCTGGGACTATATGCTCACGGTCATCAAGTAGTTAACATCTTCCATTTGGTGGGGAGTTTTCACACCTTCGAAACAACTCAGGAAATGCGCATCAAATACTATTATCTAGGCACTTCAGAGAGGAGCTAAAGCTAAAGAGGGTATGCAGCAAGGCCTGTCCTGGGAAGGCCCCTTAGAGTACAAGTGTGCATCACAATCACCTGCTGTATTTGCAAAAATGCCAGTTCCTGGGCCCTACCCGGGCTTCCGATTCAGTAAATTTGGACTGGAACCCAGGAATCTGCTTGTTCATAGCCCCTGATAGCTCAGTTGGTAAAGACTCTGCCTGCAATGCAGGAGACCCCGGTTCTATTCCTGGGTCTGGAAGATCCACTGGAGAAGGGAAGGGCTACCCACTCCAGTATTCTTGAACTTCCCTGGTGGCTCAGCTGGTAAAGAATCCACCTGCAATGCGGGAAACCTGGGTTCGATCCCTGGGTTGAGAAGATCCTCTGGAGAAGGGAACGGCTACCCACTCCAGTATTCTGGCCTGGAGAATTCCATGGACTGTATAGTCCATGGGGTCGCAGAGAGTTGGATACGACTGAGTGACTTTCACTTTCACTTTCTTAGATAATTCTAATGCAGTCCTTTTGTTGGAGAGTGGGGAGCTCAATTTGGGGAATACAGCATTAGTTTCACACCCTTTGCATGTCCCTCATGGCTGCAAGAGTGATATTTCCAAAATCAAAGTGGCAGCTTTAGCAGTGTATGTAAGAACATTCAACTAGATCACCAATGGCTGGCTCTCCCACCTCCTTTGCAGCTGGGTTCAGCCTCCATCTTCAGGGATGTGCGACCGCTTACATCTCTGCTGTGCGTGCCCACAGCTTCGAGTCCCCTGGAGATACAGTAGTGCTTAGCAAACTCCCAGGGCTGTCTCACATACTGCAAATCCCTGCTGAATCCTTGACTGGTCCACCCAAATACAGCTCGCCCCAAATATCAAGTTGCTGGCCCCGCCCACTGGCTTGCCTCAGAGTTGCAGCTGTAACTGACAATCACGTGAACACCTTTCTCCAGGGACAGGTAACCAGGGACAGAACCGGGCAGCAGCAGCAGCACCTGGGGATGATGCCACAGACCCACACCGTTCTTCCCCGAGGTTCAGTAGTGTTCATGAATAAAACCTTCTGACGTTGCTGCATGCTTTCCATCAGTTCCTAGAGTGCTGAAAAATGGCTGGTTTTGAGAATTTTTTCTAGCTTGAGAGCTGCTTTGTGGAGGAGAGGGTTTGTCCTGCCAGAGTCAGAACCACTCCCATAGCAGATGTAAACCCCTGAGAACTCCTCAGAAGAGCTTTCACATACACACACACACACACACACACACACACAAACACACACACACACACACCCTGCACTCCCTTGTATATGACTATGGAAGACTCCTGATCACCAGGGAAGCATGTTGTGGTTCTTCAGTTGCTAAGTCATATCTGACTCTTCGCATCTATTTGGAATTAATGTCCCCCTAGGTAGAAGCTCGGGTCACGCATGAACATCACCCTCTTCTAGCGACCACCAGAACCCATTTGCATGGTGGCAGGCCAAGACAAATGCAGGTCTCTCCAGGCTTCTCATTTTTCAACACAAAATTCAGAGACCCTTTGCCCCTCCAGCTGATTACAACTAGTAGCACATTCAATATTTGAGCTGAGGAGTGCCTCCAGCTCATGTATAAATTCATTTATTTTTTGATTGGCATATAGTTGTTTTATAATGTTGTGTTAGTTTCTGCTGCACAACAAAGTGAATTGGCTATATGTATACATGTATATCCCCCACCCTCTCGAGTCTCTCTCCCACGTGCCCCCCACATCCTGCCCCTCTAGGTCATCACAGAGCACCGAGCTAAGCTCCCTATGGTACCTAGCAGCTTCCCACTAGCTATTTTACACATGAGAGTGTATATATGTCAATGCTACTGTCTCCATTCATCCTACCCTCTCCTTCCAAGTTTGTTCTCTGCATCTGAACCTCTATTTCTGCCCTGCAAATAGGTTCAGCAGCACCATTTTTCTAGATTCCATATATATGTGTTAATAGACGATATTTGTTTTCCTCTTTCCGACTGAGTTCACCATGTATGACAGACTCAAGCCTAAATTTAAGACTTTAATTTAGGACTAAAACCAGTACCTGCTCAAAGTGTAACAGAACCCATTGCAACACTGTGAGAACTTGCCAGGTGCTTCTAAATAATTTCCCTCCAAAATAGTTCATGAGAACACAGTGCAAACATTTCAAGAGAGCTTCAACAACAATAACAGCAGCAACAAAGAGATAAAGGATTGTTTAAATACGCAAATAAAATACGCAAATCTTTTTCATGTCTTGTCTAAGTTGATCTGATTAGCTCATGAGAATAACGCCAAAGCCTTGCCAGGGCATTGCAGGTTTTCTGCCTAGGTCTAGTTGGAAAGAGAGAAAAAAACTACATACAGCTGTTTTAAGGCTGGGAATCGCTGCACAGATCTGACAGCAGCTGTTTGCATGCCAAATCGTTCCAGCAACTTCTAATTAAATCCAGCTTAGGAGAAATTTTATGATCTGCATCACATGATTTCTGTCTGTTTCTGGGATGTTTTCTCTCCCTGTTTTGAAAGCCCCTCCAGTGAAGTCTGTCTATTTTTTTCCTCTTAAAGGGCTAATTAATCCAGAGGTAAATATGTCACTTTATTTCTGAGGTTAGAACACCAACGGGAATCAACCACCGAAGTTCCAAGGGAGGTGGGAGTGTCCCCCAGCACCCTAATGCTAAGGAATGAGCAAGCAGGATTATTGGGATGAAAGATCCCAAGGCCCTCACTTCTTAAAACACACCCCTTCCCCCATAGGGTTCTCGAGTCTACTAAGGGAATGGCATGCACGTTGGTGCTTTTTCAACTATGGTTCATGACTCTCCAACTAAGAATCCTTAGTTACAATAACACATTGGTATAACACTTTATAAAGTACTTGCATGCATATTACCTCATTTACAAGTGAAAGCGAGCATGTGAAATAGGCTGGGAAGATATTATTAATCTCCACCTTGCAAATGAAAAGACCGAAGCTCTCAAAGATTCAATGATTTCTGATACATGTCAAGGTCACTGCCATAACTGTCAGAAAATAATGTGGCAGCTGGCTTTCTAGCCCAAAGGCCATTGCTTCTCCTCCTTGGCCCAGTCCCCCCCTCACCTCATTAGCTGGACAGACATACCAATTTGTTTCTGGTTTCAAAAGTGCCACTTGGCTCAAGAATGTCTATTTATCTGCAGGAAGATTATCCATATTTTTGATAACCTGCAGGTGTTTTCAAATTACATTCCCCATCTCTCAACAGAAATGTGACATTTAGAGTAATGCTACATGAAGCTAACTGAAATGGAAGTGTGAGGCAGGTCAGCATGCCCATTAGTGACTACTAAGTCTGGTGGCTTAGATGGTAAAACATTTGTCTGCAATGCAGGAGACCGGGTTCGATCCCTGGGTCGGGAAGATCCCCCAGAGAAGGAAATGGCTACCCACTCCAGTACTCTTGCCTGGAGAATCTCATGGACAGAGGAACCTTGAGGGCTATGGTCCATGGGATGGCAAAGAGTTGGACATGACTGAATGACTAACAACAACAGCAGCAAATAAATACACTTAAATGTAAGCAGTCTTGCCTGAGTGGTATGGGAGTGTCATCTCCTTGGGACACAATGCCCAGAAATCAACCTATAGTATTCATTTGCAAAATCCCTGAGGCCAAAGACCAAGAAGAATTTATTTCATGTGGAAATAGAAGTCTGGCTGCGAATAAGACTTCCACTAAGGTAAACAATATAACAACCTATGGCCCATTTACACTCCTCTTTAGGCTATTAATGCATGCTTCCGTGTGGCCTCACATTCCTAGACTGTTCGTAAATGTTCCAGGAGCCTGTGAACACTTTGTCCGATTACTAATAAGATCAACCTACAGGAGAATATTTAATGAGACCAAATCTGATGGAAGGACTTGACAGCCACCCTATTTGATAATTTTCTGAGCTTATTACTCGGGAAAGTCATTGCTAGTTGTTGCAACAGATTAGCCCCCAAATCAATGATATGATTCAAAAAGTCTATTTCTCTCTCAGACAAGTGTGATGGATTTGGGCAGCTCTGGATGGATGGTTTGGAATCTGGACAGTTCTCATGGGGTGTTTTTGAACATCAGATGCGGAAAGAGCACAAATCACTTCCATGTACATTTCATTGGTTGGTTTCATAGCCCCAACCCCACAGCAAAAGATTTTGAGGAAGGTAGTCCTTTTGCACCCCATGCTAAAGGCACGAGAAACACCAAGAAATATTTCCGCCCACAATGAAGGAGAGATTTCTATGCAACTGGGTTTGCTCTGCAACCACATCATTCCAGAAACACCGAATCCTCTGTTTTGGACAAATAATCTAAGAAGAGGAATTCTGTAATCCTGTCAACAAGAATTTACTAACTTTAGAGGAACTGCTCTATTGAAGAGTTACTCTTAAAGCCTCAGAGGCTCCTGGTTACAAGGGCTGCAAGGAGAGAGCTGATAGCAGTAATGAGGTGTGAAAAGTGGGGATGAAGCCGGGGGAGGCTTAGCTCTCCAGACCTGTCATGTGAATTTCATGATACAAATAAAGATGTTCTGCCAAAGAAAATACATGTGCATTTATACATATATATTTTGTACACACATGTATACATCAGTTCAGTCAATTCAGTTCAATCACCCAGTTGTGTCTGACTCTTTGCAGCCTCATGGACTGTAGCACGTCAGGCTTCCCTGTCCATCACCAACTCCCAGAGCTTGCTCCAACTCATGTTCATTGAGTCAGTGATGCCATCCAACCACCTCATCCTCTGTTGTCTTCTTCTCCTCCCACCTTCAATCTTTCCCCAAATCAGGATCTTTTCCAATGAGTCAGTTCTTTGAACAAGGTGGCCAAAGTATTGGAGTTTCAGTTTCAGCATCAGTCCTTCCAATGTACATTTAGGACTGATTTCCTTTAGGACTGACTGGTTTGATCTCCCTGCAGTCCAAGGAACCTGCAAAAGTCTTTACCAACACCACAGTTCAAAAGCATCAACTCTTTGGCGCTCAGCTTTCTTTATAGTCCAACTCTCACATCCATACATGACTACTGGAAACACCATAGCTTTGACCAGACAGACCTTTGTCAGCAAAGTAATGTCTCTGCTTTTTAATATGCTGTCTAGGTTGGTCATAGATTTTCTTCCAAGGAGCAAGCATCTTTTAATTTCATGGCTGCTGTTACCATCTGCAATTATTTTGGAGCCCCCCAAAATAACGTCTCTTACTGTTTCCATTGTTTCCCTGTCTATTTGCCATGAAGTGATGGAACCAGATGCCATGATCTTACTTTTTTGAATGCTGTGTTTTAAGCCAACTTTTTCACTCTCCTCTTTCACTTTCATCAAGAGACTCTTCAGTTCTTCTTTGCTTTCTGCCATAAGGGTGGTGTCATTTGCATATCTGAGGTTATTAATATTTCTCCTGGCAATCTTGATTCCAGCTTGTGCTTCATCCATCCTGGCATTTCGTATGATGTACTCTGCATATAAGTTAAATAAGTGGGGTGACAATATACAGTCTTGATGTACTCCTTTCTCAATTTGGAACCAGTCTGTTGTTCCATGTTCAGTTCTAACTGTCGCTTCTTTACATTCATACAGATTTCTCAGGAGACAGGTAAGGTGGTCTGGTAGTCCCATCTCTTTTGGAATTTTCCATAGTTTGTTGCGACCCACAGAGTTAAAGGCTTTGGTGTAGTCAATAAAGCAGAAGTAGATGTTTTTCTGGAACTCTCTTGCTTTTTCGATGATCCAGTGGATGTTGGCAATTTGATCTCTGGTTCCTCTGCCTTTTCTAAATCCAGCTTAAACATCTCTAAGTTCACGGTTTACCTCCTATTGAAGCCTTGCTTGGAGAATTTTGAACATTACTTTGCTAGTGTGTGAGATGAGTGCAATAGTTTGGACATTTTTTGGCATTGTCTTTCTTTGGGATTGGAGTGAAAACTGACCTTTCCCATCCTGTGGCCAATGCTGAGTCTTCCAAATTTGCTGGCATATAGAGTGCAGCACTTTCACAGCATCATCTTTTAGGATTTGAAATAGTTCAACTGGAATTCCATCACCTCCACTAGCTTTGTTCGTAGTGATGCTTTCTATGTATGCAGGTATACATACATACCCATATATATGTATGTATGTGTAGTGTATATATATGTATGTATATGTACATATATGCATTTGTGAGTATATCTCTGGTGGCTCAGCTGGTAAAGACCCCACCTGCCAAAACAGGAGACGCAAGGGACTTAGGTTCAATTGCTGGGTGAGAAAGATCCCCTGGAGAAGGAAATGGCTACCCACTCTAGTATTCTTGTCTGGAGAATTCCGTGGACAGAGGAGCCTGACAGGCCACAATCCATGTTGTGGCAAAGAGTCAGACATAACTGAGCGAGCATGCAAGCATATTTCCATATGTAGAGAGCTACAGATAGAGATAGATGTAGTTATAGTTAAGGATTTCTTCTGAGCTGACCAGGGCAAGCTTTGCCATATGGTTTGGCTGACCAGCTTGGAATCATAACTGACTAAGGAACTCTGGATTCCCACAAAGGACTCATGCTCAGCAGCATCCAAATGCATGTTATAAACAAATGGTACAAGAAAACCCCTCTCTTATAGTGCCATTCACGCTTTTATGTAAGGCAGTCACAGTGGATCTACTCATGTTCAGTCATATATCTTTAACTGCTTTTTTCCAGGCTGGAACAAGAAAAGATACGAGTGTGCTAATGCCTGATTTTAGTCGTCCCTTGGTTCATCTAGATGCTTTTCTTGTGTCTGTTCAGTCATCATTCTGCAGACATTAGAATCTATGATCTTAGGAATTCAATTTTTTCAAAGCTTAGGAAATCAAGCTGCATGGATTAGTTCTAGAACGTACACAGTCAAATCATGGTGTGTATTTTTTGTTTTTAATCCTTCATGAGGAAGACACAGTCAGGTTTAGACATCAATATCCTGCTCACTGTTATTCTCATTTCTATTAAAAAAGAAAAAGAAAAAAGAAACAAACCCTGAGACCTAAGATAATTTTACTAACCCTCCAGAACACTTCTAAGGAGAAGTGTAGATAAAACGAATGACACTGACTTCTCAGTCATAAGCAGTTCTGCTTTGCAATTTAGCTGCTCAGCTTTTAAAATGTGGGCGCATCAAACTCTTGAGTCATAGAGTATGCTCTTGGATTTAGAAATAAATTCCATCTGTTCTCAATAGCTCAGTTCATATGTTTACTGCACATATTTGTTTCCCCAAGGGTGGAACAACGTATGTGAACCTAATAGAAACAGAGTTTCAGTTTCTTATAAAGTACAGTCCTTACCATGTTGACACAGACAATATCAACTTCTCTCTCATCTCAAAAACGTTTCATATTCTATGGCATGTAAGCATGTCAAGAGACAATTTTCTGCCAATAGCAGACTTGTGCATGTTGTGTTCAGAGTAGAATTAGGTCTAGATGAAGACAATGCTGAATCCATTGGGAATTTTGAATTTATCGTGGACAAAATGAAAATAGTCACTGAAATGGTCAGTTGTATCTATTTCCCCACTTTCCAAAGAGTATTTTTTGGCTTAGAAAAATATACATCAGAAACTGAAGAATTTCATTGGGCCATTTAACTACTCCTCATGTATTTTCATATATGTTACAGGTTATTGTATATTATTGTATATGTATTGTATATATAAAAGAAATAAAGAGAACTGTTACAAGCAGCAGAAAGGAAATGATGTTCAGAGTTCTTTTTCATGATTATTCAATTTGATTTAGAATATATTCAGGGTTAGCACAAGGATATAAATATAAGTGGGGGCACCTAAAAATGACTTATTTTCTAAGTTGTTTGTATGGAACATGTAATAACATTAGAAACAGATCCCATAGTCAGAAAATTGGGAGTGCTTGAATAAATGAAATTGGACAGATTTCTTTTATTGAAGGAGTTTTCAGAGCCCTTAATAAACTAGTATACACTGAGACTCTCCCAGATATATGGGCACCAAATGCTGTATTTCCTAAACTGACTTGGCTACCATAAGCTTTCCTTGGCAGACCTGTGTTAACATTGAGTTATATGAGTGTTCTACAGACAGAGTTTAGGAAAGTTGCAGTAAGGACTAAAACCCCTCTTGGATTTCCAAGAAACTGCTTTCTTGTTCTGTCTACACCATGTTGAAGGAATTCAGCAGCTAAATGGGAAAAGTCAGAACCAATTAGTTCTATGTGAAAGAGCTATGTTGACACAGCAAAAATTTATTGAGTTACTAGTAACACAATGAGGTATCAATGCTATCTAAAGGTAAGTACCTAATTATGAAAATCATCTCATTGAAACATAACCAAACTTTAGAAAATAACAAAATGGTTATATGCAAACTAATGTGTATGTCTCAGGCACACTCACCATGTATTCATTTTACAAATAATGAAGGAGTCTCCAGTATAAGCCAGGCATTGGGCTAGTCACCAAGGACATAGTAACGAGCTGACACTCCTGGTCCCACCTGTACAAAGGTTTTGTAGATCCCTTGAAGAGCCATCTAGGCCTTATTAACACCTTTGCTCCTAGTGAGACGTTATCAGTCATTCTTAAGGTTTACCACGATAGACAAGCAATTACAATCCCCTACAACAAGAGAATGGGAAGATCCCCTGGAGAAGGGATAAGCTACCCACTCCAGTATTTATGGGCTTCCCTGGTGGTTCAGATGGTCAAGAATCCACCTGCAAGGCGAGAGACCTGGGTTCGATCCCTGGGTTGGGAAGATCCCCTGGAGGAGGGCATGGCAACCCAACCCAGTATTCTTGCCTGGAGAATCCCCATAGGCAGAGGAGCCTGGCAGGCATCACAAAGAGTCAAACACAAGTGAGCAGCTAAGAACAGCACAGCCCAGCCCAGCAAGAGAGGACCAGACATGTGTTAAAACTGAACATTTCCTAGTGAAAAGTTACAGATAGAATTTAGTATGCAGATGATTAAATATTTTATTCTTAAGTCTGTTAAAACACACACATGGTACTAAGCAATGACTGTAGTTAGAGCCAAAAATGACTTTTTTTATCTCAAGTTTCTGTTAAGTTTACGAAACAATTTTTTTTGCAGGTTTCCTCTAGACACTTTCCCTCCTAAGAAACCATGAGGCTATTATGTTTAGGAAATGTCACCATTTTCCCCCCATCACCATAAAAGAACTGCATTACTATACTATCTCAAAACAGAGTCATACATTTTCCAAACAAAACATGAGCTAATCTAAAAGTCTTTTTTCAACATATAAACTTTCCGTGCTCCCCAGGCTTGCCAGGTTAGAGATAGGGCCAAGGAGATTACAACATTAAGGGAATGTGACTTACTTCTGTAACATAGGAAACTGCCATCCTTTTCTTCAGGTCTAAGGGTGGGATAACATGGGGGAAGGGGATGAAATTGGATAGAACTCTTTTTTTCTATTTCTAGTTTAAGCCACTCCCTTCTGTCTAGTCCACACTTCAGGCTTTGGTACCAAGGAACAGAGAGCAAGTAAAGAGGGACAGGAAGATGGAGGAAGATGCCTAGATATGTTTGGAATGGGCAGAGTGTCAGCATGTGCAAGGGTGCCTGGGCACGAACCAGTCAGGGCAGGGTGGAGACTGAAAGCACCTTTAGAAGATAAAAGATGACACTGGCTTTCTCCTTCTTCCCATTGACGACTTCACTTATAGCAACTGTAAAAATCCATCTTTAGAACAACAGCTGAGTCAGACAGTTCTTAGTCTACTGACCCTAGATATGTGTACCTGACTGTGTGTTTGCCTTACTGCCTCAGTGACTAATGCTCCCTCAGCTGAGATCAGATGATGTCTGCTTCCTGCTTCAAAATCTCTATCATTTCCCAGTGCTCCACTCTTTGCTCTCATTGGAGAGGTTAGAATTTAGTGGTCCATGGACCAAGTCTGGCTTGTAGGTAGGTCTTTGTTAGACTGGGCTTTTCCTTCTCCTTTAAATATAGACCAAAATAAAATCAGGATATTCCACATGAAGTCTAAGCTTCTGGCTTCCTTTGAAGAACTGGAATGTCTCACAACCATGGCTTCAATATTCTGCAAGATACAACCTGTTGGGTCCGATACACCTGAATGTACCCATTCCTCCGAAATCCCACCACTCCTGTAACACCTGCAGATGAGCTTAAGGCAGGCCAGCTTCATTCATGTAGATCACCTGCCAGACCCCTGGAGGCAGGGACCACTCATCACAGTGAAACCTGAAACTCAGCATCTGAAGATGACCTACTCAAGATGATTCTTCCATCCTTGCTGATTTAGGTTCTGTTTAAAGCTCATCCAGCCAGAATACTCTTGTGTCCCCAGCAGTCTTCTGGACCTCAACCATCAAGTATTCTTTCTTTCCTGTTTCTTCACCATTTTCCTCTCCATTGATTCTCTCCTATCCATATGGAAAACAGTTTTTATCCCTGCAAAAGAAAAACACTTTCCCATGACACTTTGTCTCCAGCAAGCTACTCTCCTTCTCTTCACAGAAAAAAAGAGACAATCACAGAAAAAAAAAAAAAAAAAGTCCGAGAAAATAGGGAGATTACTCACAGTGGGTAAACAATTTCTCAATAGTGACAATGGGAGATAGAACACAGAGGATTAATATCTTCAAAAAGGTTGTGAGAAAGATAACCATTAATCAAGAATTCCACTCATATATCAACTATCATTCAAGAATGAAGACAAAATAAAGATATTTTCAAGCAAAAAATAAAAATAAGAGAATAGGCAATAACATATGTTTCAGTAAAAGAAAAAAAAAAAGCAAATCATGAACAAATGGAATAATCTCAGGAGAGAGACTGGAGATACGCTAAGGAGGGGAGAGCAAAGAAAGTGATAAACACATGGTCAGATGTCAACAAACACCAAGTGTTTCAAACAGTAATATTTGATTCTAGAAAGTTAAAAAGATCTAAATGATACATTGGATAGAGATAACATTAAGAGAGAATTAGTTTTAAACTGTTCTAAGGTCCTGCATTATGTGGGAAGAAAATAATGATTAACTTTAGACTGTGTTGAATCTATTAATCATGTTATTATTTTAAGGATAACCACTGAAATGATTTTTTTAAAAAAATCATGTATAACCTTCAGGAAAATAAAGAGAAAAAAATGAACTTAAAGATCAATCAATTGAAAAGGAAGGAAAAGAGAGAAACAAAATCCTGGTGTATGTGTTGCAATAGACAAAATGAATTCCTTAAGACTCAGGCAGGTTGAAATTGAAGCATAGGGAAAAGATACACCAGGTAAAACCAAACAAAAGGAAACCAGCATGGCCGTATGAGTAGCAGAAAAAATAGACTGCATGCTACAAAGTGTTACTAGTGATAAAGGTTTACCATGGATATGTGATATAAGCATTCACATACTATTGTTTGCAGTTATTGGTTTAAGCTCAACATCGATACAAAAATTGAAAGACTCACAAGAAAAATCTAACACCAGTAAGGTGGGAGAATTTAACACACTTCTCAGTAATTAGATTCTCCGGTGGCTCAGACGATAAAGAGTCTGCCTGTAATGTGGGAGACCTGGGTTCAATCTCTGGGTCAGGAAGATCCCCTGGAGAAGGAAATGGCAACCCACTCCAGTATTCTTGCCTGGAAAATCCCGTGGACAGAGAAGCCTGGCGGGCTACAGTTCATGGAGTCACAAAGAGTGGGACATAACTGAGTAACTTCACTTTCAGTAATTAATAAACAGACAAAACTGAATACAGATACAGGAGAAATGAACAGTATAAGAAAATAGCAATCAAAAAAAGAAAAGAAAAAGCTTAAACTGAAGAACATCTATAGAATGAACATGTTTCACAAGCAAACATGGAACTATTATGAAAACTGACTAAGTATTTGGCTATAAATCAAGATCTAATGTATGTACTCAACTGTGTCTGACTCTGTTAACCCATGAACTGTAGCCTGCCAGGATGCCCTGTCCATGGAATTTTCCAGGCAAGAAAACTGGAGTGGGCTGCCATTTCCTCCTCCAGGTGATTCTCCCAACCTGGGGATCAAACCCAAGTCTCATGTCTCCTGCATTAGCAGGCAAATCCTTTACCACTGAGCCACCTGGGAAGCCTATAATAATGAACATACGACACAATAAAACTTGTGGGGTGGGGCTAAGCTCTTAAGGAAAATGTATATTCTTAAATGTTAATATTTAATTAATTTTTGTTAATATTTATTAATGAAAAACAAAGACCAGCATAAGAAGCCAACTGTTCACAACTTGCAAATGTTAGAAAAAGAATAAAATGAGTCTAAGAAGTTTAGGAGGAAGAAAATAATAAAGATAGGAGAAATCTTTGTAGTAGTAAATAAAAATTTAGTAGAGATGTAAAACCAACATGGGGTCTCTGAAAGACTAATAAAATGGTCAAATTTCTCATAAGATTCAACAATAAAAAAGAAGTTACAAATAAACAGTTCAAATAAAAGTGGTACATAGCTCCTATAAGGTATAGCTTAAAAAAATAGAAAATATTACAGATGTATTTTGGCCTATACATTTGACTAGTGAAAATGTACAAATTCTTGGGAAAATATAACCTATAAACTGAAGCAAGAAAAAAAGGAAACCTGAGTAGCCTTATAACTTTTAAAGAAATTGAATCCATAGTAAGAAATCTACCTGTCAAAATAGCACCAGGCCTCAGAGCAAGCAAGTTCTGCCAAATATTTAAGATGGAATAATTTGAATCTTATAAAAACACTTCTCCAATAAATAAGATATTAGAGAATGCTCAGCTGACTTAATGAGATTTGCAAATCTTTGACACCAAGACTAAACAAGAAAAGCATAAGCTACAATATTAAACTGAAAGTAAAATCGTCAATAAAATACTAGAAGCTGGATCAACCAGGTGTCACCAAAGAATATTGTTACTCCCCAACCCAGCCAGTCCAGGGGAGGGGACAGCAGGACTCACCTCTGCCTGGGGAGCGGTGAGTGGTGGGAGAAGCTGAGTGAATTGGGTTCAGGAGCTCCAGTCACTTTCCTGTGTTTTATCTCAAGCTATGTTGTGAAGGTTTTCCTGTCTCTCACTTTAGAATGAAGGAAATCAAGATTTGGAAACCTGAAATGATCCTCCCATATTAGAGTTGGTAAGTAGTAGAAGTAGATTTGGAGTTTCCCAGATGGCCATATTGGTAAAGAACCCAGCTGCCAATGCAAGAGACTTAAGAGGCACAGGTTCAGTCCCTGAGTCAGGAAGATCCCCTGGAGGAGGGCATGGCCACCCACTCCTGTATTCTTGCCTGGAGAATCCCGTGGACAGAGAAGCCTGGCGGCCTACAGTCCATGGGGTCGCACAGAGTTGAACATAACTGAAGCAACCGAGCAGGCACGCTCGTAGAGGTGGGTTCAAATTTAAATTCTCTGATTTCAGATTTCACTGTTTCCCTTACATAGTCATGGAGAAGGCAATGGCACCCCACTCCAGTACTCTTGCTTAGAAAATCCCATGGACAGAGGAACCTGGTGGGCTGCAGTCCATGGGGTCGTGAAGAGTCAGACATGACTGAGCGGCTTCACTTTCACTTGTCACTTTCACGCATTGGAGAAGGAAATGGCAACCCACTCCAGTGTTCTTGCCTGGAGAATCCCAGGGACAGGGAAGCCTGGTGGGCTGCCGTCTATGCGGTCACACAGAGTCGGACACAACTGAAGAGACTTAACAGCAGCAGCAGCTTACATAGTCATATACAGATAAATGTTTGATAACCAGCTCTCCAGGGGGGAAGAAATAGTCCTCATATATTGCATTTGCTAATTTTTGGAGTTTAAATGCTCCCAGGGCTGGTTTTAAACTACTGCATGATGTTACTGAACACAGAGCTGAGAAGATAGACTCACAGCTGGCTCTGTGAACTGTGCACACTGGCTCCAGCGCACTGCCCCAGTGGGGTTTAGCCCCGGTACCTTAATGCCTTACCTATTCTTTTCCATTTGTTTCCTGAACACAGCATTCTACCTTCTTTTGCATGTAATAATCCACAAGCATCATTTCATAGATATTTATTGATCATCTACAGTGTGCTGGTGGCTTTTCTTAGCAATTAAACAGAGTAGTTTAAAAAAAGCCTAAAAACAAAACATCTTGTTCTCAGCTCACATACATACATAGTAGGGAGGATGTGTGTGCGCGTGTCTTTTCAGTCGGGTCCAACTCTTTGTGACCCCACAGACTGTAGCCCACCAGACTCCTCTGTTCATGGGATTCTCCAGGCAAAAATACTGGAATGGGTTGCCAGTTCCTTCTCCAGGGGATTTTCCTGACCCAGGGACTGCACCCGCATCTCTTGTGCCTCCTGCATTGGCAGGCAGATTCTTTACCACCGCACCACCTGGAGAGTCCCGGTAGGGAAGACACATAGAACTAAAATGAAAAGTAGATTACATAATATATTCGAAGGTAGTAATTGCTATGGAGAAAATCAAGCAGGAAAATAGTACAGAAAGAGTTGGACATTATGTGTCCATTTTAACATGATGGGCAGGATAAGCCTTATTGGAAAGGTCATATTCAAACAAGGACCTTATGAGGATAAAGAATCTAGGCATGTGCATATCTGATGAGGAGCCTTCCACACATAAAGTAGAAGGGATAGAAATATCAGGAAGTCTTAGCAGACTACCCTGGTGTACTCAATGATCATGAGGAAGCACGTATAGACAGTGCAGAGATGGTGCTGTCAAGAATTAACAGGGGAATGCATGTAAACCCATGGCTGATTTATGTCAATGTATGACAAAAACCACTACAATACTGTAAATTAATTAGCCTCCAACTAATAAAAATAAATGAAAAAAAAAAAAAAGAATTAACAGGAGATGAAGTCAGAGAGAAGATGGAGATACCGGCTACATAAACCGTTGAGGCAACTGAAGGATTTAGATTTTTACAGTTGATCCTTAAACAATTTAGGGAAGGGTTAGGAATGCCGACCCTCCACAAGCAGTGGAAAATTCCAGTATAACTTCTAGTTGGCCCCTCCTGTTCCTGGTTCCTCCTATCTTTGCATCCACAGATTCTACCAACTGGGAACGAGTAGTGCTCAGTATTTATGATTGAAAAAAATCCACAATTCAAACCTGCGTCCTTTAAGGATCAATTGTATTTGGAACGAGTTTTTCGTATAAACTCTTCTTTATCAACTTTTCCTTGCATACCACATGCCACTACAATCTACAGTTTATTTCTCCCTTTATTTAAAGAGAAGTTTCCTGCATTGCACCTCTATGCTTTTTTCTGTTCCGCTAATTCAGTTGTCTAATTACAGGAAACCAGTTATTTCTATCCTGATAAAATTTCAAAAGATTTTGCTGGTTATCATTCTTTCCTCAGTACTGCTAGGGCTGTTGGTTCAGCTGATGCTCTAACCTATCCAAACCATGTGTAGTTCTTTCAACTACACTTGACTAACACTTTTTGAGATTTTTACCACAAGGTTACTTACGTATGTTTCCTATTTTGATTACTACTAGTACATTTTAGTTATGTTAATATTTTTACAAATTTATTTTCATAGATATTGGGAAAATGTTTGTGATCCCAAATTATCCAGCCACCTTATCTAGATATTTATTTTTAATTAGTGCTTGCTAAAAGTAGTTAGCCCAGAAGTGACACTAATATCCTACAAAATAGCTGGCATGCATATCGTCAGATAATCCAGTGATTTCTGGAGACCACACTTTCACAGTTACTTTTATTACCACAATAGAAGAATCTCAGTGATAAGGAATAAACGAATACCTCCAAATACCTTGAGTCTAAAAGAAAAAAAAAAAAGTCTTGTTCTCCTAGAAGTCAATGTCTTCTCTATTTGTCTCATAAGAAGCTATTGTGCTCAAGACTGGGAAAGCACATATTCTAGGCTCCTCTAATTCACAAAAGAATTAGGTAACTATTTTCCAGATAGAGTCTACCTCTCTCCCTCCATTCCCTTCAATTATAGGTGTCACGACATTTATCATGACAATAACTGTCATTTCCAAGAAGTATAATATTGCAATGGACATTGCCTATCTGTCTTAGCTAGCTGATGCCCTCTAAGATCCATAGTCTAATGTATTGGTCTGTTTGACTTCTCTAAGATTTCTTTAAACAGTTTGTGAGAAGAGACAAAGGTAATAGGGATGTGTAGTTAGGCTCCATCGAGGTAAGGGAAGTGTTTATTAAATTCAATTGATTTAATAATTTTTCTCAACGTCACTCTTAAACATGAAGGGTTTTTCCATGGGGTCTTGGATGGCATCTCCGTTTGTCAGCCCTGGTGAATAAGTGGTCTCTGGGTGTCATATATGAGCACTGTTATTTTGAGTAAGAGTCAATTGAATTTATAGTGTTTGGTAAATGTCTATTTAGTATTCTTGGCATTATTAGGCATCTTTCCAGGATAAGAGTTGCAAAATGGGACATTTTCTAATCGGAAATATACTGCAGTAACTCCAGTTCTAAGAGCTCAATATCAAGTCATAAGCCACGTGGCAAGGCTGACACCTCTCCTTAGCATATCTGATACAGGGTTGGATGGAGATCAGAAATACAAGTTACACTGGGTTCCAGAAAGCTCTGAACTGTGCCATTCAAGGTGGGAGGATTTGCTTCTCTGGTGAGCAGTAGAAAGCTCCTCTATGGATAAAGACCTTTAGTTTCTCTTAAAGGATGAATGGATATTATAAACCCCAAAGATTCAATAAAACCTTTATAGCTTTAGTGGAGCAGAGCGTCCATAAGCCAATTCTGTGATTTTACTGTGTTTGTCTTTTGCAGAAATCCATGTGAAACCTCAAATGCTCCTTTTATGAGTTCTTTTGTTACACACACATGTTTTTGGTTAAATTAGTGTGGTTCAATCTGGAAAAGATATCTGTAATTAGAGTCTGATTTTTTAAGAAAAAAAAGAGGAAGGGGCTTTAGCACATTTTCTATCTACTTTGCCTCACAAACAATTTTCTCTACCTTCAGGGATGATGGCTTAACACAACAGCTCCAGGGACCCTTCAGAAGGAAAACTGTCCCTTAGTGTCATACTGTTAGAAGCAGAGGAGACTTCTAAAAGTTTTAAAGATCTTTGTCTATCTCCTTAAGCTCACTGAAAAAGTGAAGATGTTAGTCATTCAGTCGTGTCTGACTCTTTGCGACCCCATGGACTGTAGTTCCCCATAAAACTCCTCTGTCCGTGGGATTTTCCAGGCAAGAATACTGGTTTAGGTTGCCATTTCCTCCTCCAAACTCGTTATGTAATAATTTTTATACCATTCTTATGACGCATTCACTTTCAAAAAGGCATTACATGTAGTTAAACAGAATCCTCAAACGAGTAGTTTCATTCATGAAGGATAAGTATTTGTATTAGCATTTGTGTTAGTGTTAGTATTTTCCTCATTTTTAAAAATATAGTTGCTTTCCTTTACAATTCTAGGCCTTTTATTAAAGGCATATAGATGCATTTACTTGCGTTTATTAACATAACCCCCTGAGCAGTTGATGGGCTTTTGGTTTTTGTTGTCGTTGTTGTTTTTGGCTGAACCATTCAGCATGTGAGATCTTAGTTTCCTAACCAGGGATGGAAACTGCACCCCCTGCCTTGGAAGCATGGGGTCTTCACCTCTGGACCTCCAGGGAAGTCCCTATCCTGGAACTTAAACAGATCTAGAAAAAAAAATTTTTTTTTAAAGAAAAGAAACAGAACTAAAAAAATTATGCCTGTTGTCGAGCTGAGAGAGATTAAGTGAATACTTGCCTCCTGACATTGAACACAAATTCCTATTCCTTTCCTTTCTGTGATGCCAGGGTCAAAAACTACAACAGGGCAATATCTTAGGAGAAGGATGGCAGAAATGTCACAGCTCTAGCTTTCCCGGGGACTCTGCTGGATTCCATGACTGTGTAATCCCAGTAAAGCGTGTGTCACACCCTTAACAACGGAGAAGGAAGGTGAGAGAGAAAACGGGGGAATAGAGAATAAGGTCTTTTTCGAGTTTAAGAGTCTTGCCACCGTTTCTTCTCAGATTCCCAACTAACCTTCCTGCCACTTCTTTCCCATTACCCTAACTTGCCTAAGATTGATGAAGTAGTAAATGGATATTTGAGGTTTTAAGCAAAAATAAAGAGTATTTCCCCCTATTTCTTTATTCCTAGCCTGCCCTTTACATTTAATTCTTCACTTGCAAAATCATATTTGAATAATAAAAAATTAAATATACTCACGGGAATACTTTACTCCATGTTTTTTCTTCTCAAAGTTAAACACTGGCTATTGAAAACATTGACACTACTTTTTAAAAATATATGCAGAGCTGGGATCTGTTTGTCATTTTTTAGGAAATATTAAACCAAATTTTTAGAGCAAGTGAAGTATTACAAATTGAACTTATACTGTAAGTTGAGATGAACCATGAGGATAATAAAAATTCATACCAGAAAGAAAAAAATCCTAGAAAAATTCTCAAAGCAAAACTTTCAGAAATCCCCCAAGATGTCAGAGTTGTTTTTCTGATGAAATGTTGGAATTACCTAACTGATATTTATTTCATATTTCTGGTTATTATTAGTAGCTCAAGCCTATTTTGGCCCAAATAGCTATTCTTGTAGATAATCTTTTTGGTTTAAAGTAAGATTTCTCAACCTCATCACTCTTGGCATTTGGACTGAGTAATTCTTTGTCATAGTGCATTGAACAGCATCCCTGGCCTCAGTCCACTAAACTATAAGCACTCTTTCAGACCCCTAGTTTGGACAATGAAAAAGTCTTTACATAAAGTCTTTTTGAGGACAAAAATCACCACTGGGTGAGAACTACCGACTTGAAGCATAGAAAAATGCAAGAGTTGTAATATTCAGTAATTCTAATGATTTAGTATAGGGTTCACATTCAATCACCAAATATTGAATACATTTATTAAATGTTCTAGGCACTATGGGGCATGCAATGATGAGGCTGACATGGTCTCCAGCCCCAGGAACATATAATCCAGTAGGTAAGTGTAGGATCAACAGAGACAGAAGCAAAATATGGTAGAAGACATAAACATATTTTTCTTGCCACTCAGTCCACAAAAATAAAACAGCTGTACATGGCTCCCCTGATGGATCAGTAGTAAAGAATCCACCTGCAATACAGCAGACACAAGAGACGTTTGTTCAATCCCACAAGTCGGGAAGATCCTCCGGAGAAGGAAATGACAACCCACTCCAGTGTTCTTGCCTGGGAGACCCCATCGACAGAGGAGCCTGGCGGGCTACAATTCATGTGGTCCCAAGAGTTGGACATGACTTAGCAACTACACCACCACCATATGCCTAAAAATAGAACAGTCCATACAAAAAAAGTTTGTTCATGGACAGTAAACAGAGGCATATGTACAAAATGCTGTGATCTACAAACTCACATGCTTTTTTTTCCTATCTATTCATCTCTAATTTATTAGGTGGTTTATTATGAAATCTGTTTTTAAAATAAGATAGATGTCTTAACCACAGTCACACACCAGAGAACTGGTGGAGCCAGGAATCTCTGTCAGATGGATTTTTTGTAAATTCAGCTTCCTTTGGTGATAGATGGGGTCTCTGCAGCATCTTCTATGGTTCTATAACAGAGGTGGGGATCAATTCCTTTGGAAGGAAAGATACACATTCTATCTGGGTTTCTTATTAGACCAGTACTCTTTAATCAGACTGAGAAAAGTGAAGTCATTCCAAGTGAAGGAAGAGTCAAGGGATCAAAAGAGATCCTGACATGTTGCACTTGGTACAGATGGAGAACTTGTAGGAAATAAAGCTGCCCAAGGAAACTGGAGCCAGAGTTGGTAAGTTCTTGTATGACAAATTAAAGTTTTGATTTTATCTTAGGATTTAGAGTGACTGAAAGTCACTGTAATATTTTTAGGTAGTAATACCATATTTTTTATTTTTAAAAAACTTTTGATTGAAGTATAGTTTGATTTATAATATTCCAGGGATACAGCAAACTGATTCAGTTATATAGTATATGTACACATATATATTCTTTTTCAGATTTTTTCCATTACAAGTTATTAAAAGATACTGAATATAGTTGCCTGTGCTATACAGTAGATCTTTGTGGTTTATCTGTTTTATATATAATAGTAGATATCTGTTAATCCCAACTTCTCAATTTATCCCCCCTAATTTCCTCTTTGGGCTTCCGTGGTGGCTCAGACAGTAAAGAATCTGTCTGCAATGTAGGAGACCCGAGTTCGATGCTTCAGTCAGGAGGATCCCCTGGAGAAGGGCATGGCAACCCACTCCAGCATTCTTGCCTGGAGAATCACCATGGGCAGAGGAGCCTGGTGGGCCATAGTCCATAGGGTCTCAGAGTTGGCCACGACTGAGTGACTAAGCACAGCGCAGCACTTTCCCCGTTGGTACCCATAAGGTTGTTTTCTGTGTATGAGTCTGTTTATGTTTTATAATAAGTCCATTTGATCATTTTTGTTCATATTCCACATTTAAGTGATATTATATATTTGTCTTTCTCCATCTGACTTACTTCTCTTGGTATGATAATCTCCAGATCCATCCATGTTGCTGCAAATGACATTATTTCATTTTTTTCTATACACAGTATTCCATTGTGTATATATATATATATCACATCTTCTTTATCTATTCATCTGTCCACAGACATTTAGGTTGGTTCCATGTCTTGGCTACTGTAAATAGTGCTACTATACATTGGGATGTAATATCATTTTTCCATTAAAAAATAAGCTATTACTTATTTGGATGAGATCTGGAGAAGAAAGTAAGAGACAACTTCAATGGCCTAATGACAGGTGATTAATGGCCAAAAAAATCAAGCAGCTATTTAGGAAGCAGATCTGACAAAGGATTTGAGGATGGTTGAATATGGAGGATGATGGTGTGAAAGAAGACACTGAGGCAACCCAATTTCATTTTCTGGGGCAGTTTATACAGGAGGAGACACAGTCTTGAGGAAAGAAGGGGAAAGGGAGTTCAAAAAAAAAAAGCCAGTTTGTTGTTGTTGTTTGCAGCTCCATGGACTGCAGCATGCCAGGCTTCCCTGTCCTTCAAATTCATGTCCATTGAGTCGGTGATGCTTTCTAACCATCTCATCGTCTGCTGCCCTCTTCTCCTTTTGTCTTCAAAAGATGAGTTACAACTTGTTAAGTTTAAGGGACTCAAAGGATAAGAAAGTTGATATTTGCCTTGGGAAAGTGGAAACAGGGGTCTTGAGTTCAGAGGAAGGGTCAGGTATGGAGGGTGGTTGAGGGCCCCTGGGCAGAAGTTGAGTCGTAAGGATAAATATGGTATGCTGTGGCAAAGAAAAACTGACTTAAAGTCATTTTCTTTTGGACTTGACGTCAGGAGGGAGGCCCTTGTTTGAAACTGAAAGCTATTTAGCCATTAAGATCTATCTCAAAGGGAAATTAAAAAAAAAAATCTTTCTGGTTTTTGTTTGCTTTTTTCTCCAGAAATTAATGTCCTGGTGGAAGAGTGAAAGAAATAAGACTCTCATGTATGGGGAGTGAATGGAAAATGAGGGGACAGAGTTTTCAGAAATTTTGTTAGGGAAATGAAGAAGCACTCATTTAAGTCAGTAGATATAAAGTATGGCAGACCAGATGAGCTTCACATGCATTAAGGCAAGGAGAGAAATTGGCAGAAAGATATAAACGGTCATGCAAAAAAAAAAAAAAAAAGCCTTCTTAGAAATGAAAGCATGCTAACAAACCTTCAAGTTCAGAGTTCAGAACGTTGCTCTTTAAGACCATGTTGACAGTGCTGACCCAGTTCCTATGTGACTACTAAATCAGCTGATCCATTTAGACACTTTTCTTCCACCTTATAATTTATCCCACAGCACAAAGACTGACCACCTTCTGTTTTCTTCACTTAACATTAACAAAAAAAAAATACTCTACTTAAGGGATTTTCTTTTGTGTAGATAGCTAAATTTAAGCCTTTGGATTGAGAGGTACTCTGTAGAACCATAATAAATAAAATCCCTAAGGTCACTCTGAGTACCCTAAAAAGAGTTGTTGCTTCTTCTAGGATAAGTCCATTAAGGGGTTTTTTAAAATGAGTTTTAGCAACTGCCTCTAAAGAACTAGAGATGATCTTTTTGCCAAATCACAAACAGAATAGTGTTGAGGAAATAAGCAATCTCATAAAATAAATTTTTTAAAAATCCTCTTTAAGAAATAATAAAAAGAAATTTGGGCCCAAGATTGGAGGAAACATACAGATTTAACAAATCCACCAAGAATGATAGAGCTTGGTTTCCTCTGCTTACTTATTCATAGATTCCCTAGCTTGCTCACTCTTTGAGTTTTGGTTTAAATTTGAGGGCTACCTACAAGTATTCCTCAACTGCATTACTGGCATTTATGAGAGAGAGGGAGGGAGGGGGACAGAGGGGGAAGGAGAGATTTTGTTTGTCCTTCTGGGCTCCATCAACTTGGCTCCAAATCTTGAGTTTCAAAACCTTGTTTACCTATTGTTGCTGTATTTTTCTACTCATATAATGTAGAAGATTAAAGACTGAACCTGTGGGAAATGCAAAAATTAATTGTACTTGAAAAACAGTGAATTAGAAAAACATTCTGCTGAGCCTTTCTAATGTGTAAAACCCTGTCTAGAACAATGAAACTAAAGTAGAAGGAATTGAACTCTTGAGAGATGTGGGTAATGTAATGAAAATAACTGAAAATAGATGGAGGATGGAAACAGAAGAATCATATAGCGCTTAACCTTCTGTCAAGACATTCTGAATTCAATATGTCTCAACAACAGGCCTACGGGACAGCAGTTTATGGTCTGCTGCCTTTTAACATTTTATTGTATGGAATTCATTCAACAAACATAAGTTGAATATCCACCAAACATACTACACTTGCTTTGGAGAATTCAAAATAAGAATGTGGGTTTTTTTTTCCTTCAGAAATCTTCTAAGCTACTTGCACACATTTCAGGATTTATCTACATTTTTATTTTCCTTCTTGATTTGCTGTGCTAATTCTTCTGTCCTTAACTGTGCATTTCAGATCCTTTTAATGTTATTTACACATTATATATTATATATATATATAACATGTTATATATATATAATATATTATATATTATAGTAAATAATTTATCAACAAACTTTCTAGATGGTAGGCTCCTCAACAGCGGGGATAGAATGGTCTTTGTTCTATCCAAAGGCATGTTTGATGAATACATGGAAAAGAATGAATGAATGAACAAATGAACAACTGAGCCTGGTATATAATGTGCTGTATACCAAAGACCATTCAAAAAATTGATAGAAATTCTAAGAATAAAGCTAAACAATTAAGCATTGTTCATTGTCAGTGAAAGAAGCTTAAACTGACTTAGTAAATAAAATCTTGCAACCAACAAACTTGCCTGAGCCTAAACAATACGTGCTTAACAAACAGCTTTGCATGCATTCTTCTTACCATTTTATGCTGTGTAACTATCTAGAGGGCTTCTGGCTCCTCTTAGCAAACAGTTTCTTATGTGGATGAATTTCCAGGGTTGTAAAATTAACAGAACCTTGAATATGTCCAAAAGATACCTAACTGCCATGGTAATCAGATAAGAAAAAGAAAGAAAAGGAATCCAAATTGGGAAGGAAGGAGTAAGTGTCACTACTTGCAGCTGATATGAAATTATACACAGAAAATCCTAAGCACTGCACAAAAAACTACTACAGTTCATCAACAAATTCAGTAAAGTTTCAAGATACAAAATTAATATACAAAAATTTGTTGCATTTCCATACATGACCAGTGAACTGTCAGGAAGGGAAATTAAGGAAATAATTCCATTTACCTTCACATCAAAAAGAATAAAATAAATTGGAATAAATTTAACTAAGGAGGCAAAAGACCTATACTCGGAAAACTACAAACACTGATGGAAGAAAGTGAAGATGATACAACAAACAGAAAGATATCGCCTTTTCATGGACTGGAACAATTAGTGTATAAAATGACCATATTATTTGATGAAATTTACAGATTCAATATAATCCTTATCAAAATAGCAATGAAATTTTTCACTGAAATGGAACTAATAATTCTAAAATTTTAGAATTTTAGTAAGCACAAAAGATCCTGAATAGCCAAAGCAATCTTAAGAAGGACAAAGCCAGAGGAATTATGTGCCCTGACTTCAGGCTATACTACAAAACCACAATTATCAAAACAGTATGGTAAAGGCAACAAAGCAGACACATAGATCAATGAAACAGAATAGAGACCCAGAAAACAAGCCCAAGCATCTATGGTCTATTAACCTATGATAAATGGGGCAAGAATATACAATGGAGAAAAGGCAGTCTCTTCAAAAAATGGGGTCAGGAAAACTGAACAGCTACACTTAAAAGAATAAAGTTAGACCAGTTCATCTCATCATATACAAAAATAAACTCAAATTGGATTAAAGACTTTCATGTGACACCAGAAACTATAAGACACCTAGAAGAAAACATAGGCAGAACAATCCTTGGCATAAATTACAGCAATAATTTTTTACATCTGTCTTCTCAGGCAAAGGAAACAAAAGCAAAAAATAAACAAATGGGACCTAGTTAAAATTAAAAACATTTACACAGCAAAGAAACGGTTGGCAAAATGTAAGACAACCTACTGAATGGGAGAAAATATTTGCCAATGATACAACCTAGAAGGTGCTAGTATCCAAGATATATAAACAGTTCATACAACTCAATATCAAAAAGACAAACAGCCCAATTAAAAAACATACAAAAAACCTGAATAAACATTATTCCTAAGAAGACACACAGATGCCATCAGGCACATGAAAAGATGCTCAATATTGCTAATTATTAGAGAAATGCAAATCAATGAGATATCACCTCACACCTGTCAGAATGTCTGTCATCAAAAAGTCTGCAAATAACACATCTTGGTGAGAATGTTGGGGAAAGGGGTCCCTTGTACATTGTTGGTGGGTATGAATTGGTGCCGATTTAAATTGAAGAAAGTAGAGAAAACCACCAGACCATTCAGCTATGAACTACGTCAAATCCCTTATGATTATACAGTGGAAGTGACAAATAGATTCAAGGGATTAGATCTGATAGACAGGGTGCATGAAGACTATGGACAGAGGTTCATGATACTGTACAGCAGGCAGTGATCAAGACCATCCCCAAGAAGAAGAAATGCAAAAAGAAAAACACTGTAAAACAACATCTACTTCTGCCTTTGACTGTGTGGATCACAACATACTGTGGAAAATTCGTAGAGATGGGAATACCAGACCACCTTACCTGCCTCCTGAGAAATCTGTATGCAAGTCAAGAAGCAACAGTTAGAACTGGACATGGAACAACAGACTGGTTCCAAATAGGAAAAGGAGTACCTCAAGGCTGTATATTGTCACCCTGCTTATTTAACTTATATGCAGAGCACATCATGAGAAACATTGGGATGGGTGAAGCACAAGCTGGAATCAAGATTGCCAGGAGAAATATCAATGATCTCAGATATGCAGATGACACCACCCTTAGTGGCAGAAAGGGAAGAAGAACTAAAGAGCCTCTTGATGAAAATGAAAGAGGAGAGTGAAAAAAATTGGCTTAAAATTCAACATTCAGAAAACTAAGATCATGGCATTGGGTTCCATCACTTCATGGCAAATAGATAGGGAAACAAAGGAACCAGTGAGAGACTTTATTTTCTTGGGCTCCAAAATCACTGCAGATGGTGACTGCAGCCATGAAATTAAAACATGCTTGCTCCTTGGAAGAAAAGCTATGACCAACCTAGACAGCATATTAAAAAGCAGAGACAATACTTTGAAAACAAAGGTCCATCTAGTCAAAGCTATGGTTTTTCCAGTAGTCATGTATGGATGTGAGAGTTGGACTATAAAGAAAACTGAGTGCCAAAGAATTGATGCTTTTGAACTGTGGTGTTGGAGAAGACTCTGGAGAGTCCCTTGGACAGCAAGGAGATCCAACCAGTCCATCCTAAAGAAAAATCAGTCCTGAATATTCATTGGAAAGACTGATGTGAAGCTGAAACTCCAATACTTTGGCCACCTAATGCGAAGAACTGACTCACTGGAAAAGACCCTGATGCTGGGAAAGATTGAAGGCAGGAGGAGAAGCGGATGACAAAGAATGAGATGGTTGGATGGCATCACCAACTCAATGGACATGAGTGTGAGTAAGCTCTGGGAGTTGGTGATGAACAGGGAGGCCTGGTGTGCTGCAGTCCATGGGGTCGCAAAGAGTCGGACCTGACAGCAACTGAACTGAACTAACTATGGAAAATTGTATGGAGGCTCCCCAAAAAAGCTGAAAAAAGAACTACCATATGATCCAGCAATTTCACTCCTGGGTGCATACCCGAAAAACCCAAAACACACTAATTCAAAAAGATACATGCACCCCAATGTTGATAGCATCATTATTTACAATAGCTAAGATATGGAAGCGATCTAAGTATCCATCAACAGATAAAGGGATAAAGTAAATGTGGTACATATATACAATGGAATCCTATATTATACATTAAGATTAAGAGGTTCAAATTACTATATATTAAATTAAAAAGTTACAGTGATATACAGAAAAAAGAGTATAACCAATATTTTACAATAACTTTAAATGATATATAGTCTATATAAAATTTTGAATCACTAGGTAGTACACCTGAAACTAATATAAAATTGTAAATCAGCTAAATCTCAATAAAAAGGATATAGCTAGCTGAAGCTGTGATTTCTGGAAATTACTGAAGTGGTACATACATTGTTTTGAATATTCTTGGAATATGACTTATCTTACACAAAGAGAACCAAAGAGCAACCCCCTTTCTTTATTTCCAAGATGTCATCGTTTTACTGTGAGGTGGCCATCTCACCTTCTAGGCCTTAATTTCCATAACTCTTCCTGGTCACCAGAAATAATTAAGAATTCTCCCCTCTTCTCTTGCACAGGATTTCTGTCTCTAGTTGGCACCTACTAACTGACTTGGGTTGCAGCATTGAGAATGCTCACTCCAAGTGAATTACATACAAACAAGAACTGAAGACATTACTGAATTTACTGTGAAAATGGTCTTCTAGTATTATTTTGTGTGAGTTCATGAAAGATTAGATGTTACATTTTGGTAACATATTCTTCGGATAGGTTTGAGTTTTACAGGTGGATACAGAAATAGACAGAGTATCCATTTAGACTAGGTAGGTACTGGACAATGTTTTCAAAGCCTTGATTGATTGAGTCTGGTTTAAATACATTTGATTTTTACTACTATTTAAATACATTTAGGATGATTAACAGGATTTCCCTGGTGGTCCATTGGCTAAGACTCCACACTCCCAAACCAGGTAGCTTGGGTTTGATCCCTGGTCGGGGAACTAGATCCCACATGCCACAACTAAGAGTTTGCATGCTGCAACTAAGACCTGGTGCAGTCTAATTAATTAATTAATAATAAATATTTTTTTAAAGGGCTTCCCTGGTGCCTCAGATGGTAAAGAATCTGCCGGCTATGCAGAAACCAAGGGTCAATCCTTGGGTTCGGAAGGTTCCCTGGAGGAGGGCATGGCAACCCACTCCAATATTCTCACCTGGAGAAGCCCCACGGACAGAGCCTAAAGGGCTACAGACCACAGGGTTGCAAAGAGTTGGACTCATTTTTTTTTTTAAAGATGATTAACTTCATCATTCTCTCTCACTGAGCTGTAGGGCTTGGTTCACTGTGGTCTGAATTTTTTCAGAAAATAGGCTCCGTACTAATAGTGCTGGAGGCTCACTAGGTTAAAGAGACAAGAGGTCAGAAATCTAGGACCAGGACTTATAGAATTTTCAGACTTTACTCCTAGATTGCAATCCCTCCTCTCAAGCAAAACTCCTTGGTCTGCTGCCTGCTCCTTCACTCTCCCCACTGCCAAACACACAACCTCTAGTGGCCAGGAAACCACAGGTATCAAAATATTGCTGTGACTGAGAACATAGCTGGGTCAGCAGGAGCTGCGAGCCACCTCTCCTCCTACAGAGCAGTGAGGAGAGAGATGAAAGACCGTGCAACATTCAAGTAAAGTTCCCACTGGGGGTTTTCCTGCACATAACCTTGTTGTTTTAAAATAACTCACCTAGGACTTGTAAAAGAAAACTGCTTTTCCTACACTGCTTCTCTGAATATGAGGAACGAAACATTGATCTTCAAAAAAAAAAAAAAAGGGAAAAATTCTTAGGATAGATGGATCTGAGTATTGATAGAAAACTATGATGGTTTATTAGTTAATGATAAAGTTCCTTTAACTGACATACTTCGGGCAGTTAACAAGGTTAGGGAATCTTGTTATGGAGACTTCTTTGGGGGGCAGCAAATATGTTTAGATTACTAGTATTATACGTTTTCCTCATCCCTCAACCCCAGGAAACAGCCTGGGGAGGGGTGGTGGGAGGAGTGCATATTTTATTATCCCAATACATTTGTGCCAGTCAGTCCCCTAGTGGGTCTTCTGAAGTCCCCAGGTTTCAAGACTCTAGCCAACTTTTGAATCATAATTTCTTTTTCTCCTATGTTGCTTTTTACGGACCTGAAAGATTAGAATATGATCGAAATAATGAAGTAGTTAACAATCAGGGTGGAAACACTCCCTGCTAAAGGTCACTGACTTCCCTTTACAAAATGGAAAAGATAGTCTTACTGATTTTTCAAGGAAATCAATGTTTATTTTTTCACTCTGATGTGTTCCCTGCATGTTTAGCTATTGCAGTGTGGACTGCTCTCACCAGTGAAAAGGGCTTGCTCTTTGGGATATCAAAATAAAACAAGTTTTCAAGGGGTGGGTGGAGTTAATACGGTTTGTCCTAAAACTGCCACTCCCAACACTTTCTGTCTGCCAACATCTGCATGTATTCAGGGCTCCTTTCAAACAAAGAGATTTCTGATTATAATCCTGGGTTGTTATTGCTGTGACTGATGCAAAAGCATGTTTATTTTTATCCATCTCTCTCTTCTCTTTAGTCACTCAGTCATGTCCAACTCTTTATGACCCCAAGGCCTGTAGCCTGCCAGGCTCCTTTGTTCATGGGATTCTCCAGGCAAAAATACTGGAGTGGGTTGCCATTCCCTTCTTCAGGGGATCTTCCCGACCCAGGGATCAAACCCAGGTCTCCTGCATTGCAGACAGATTCTTTACCAACTGAGCCATGAGGGAAGCCCTTATCCATATAGTAGTTTTTTAAAAATATTTCCAAAGAAAACTCTGATTTATAATATGTTTCACTATGACTAATACATAGCATTTAGAAATTTCTATTTTAGAAGTTCATTAAAAATAAAGTATTATTGTACTTCTTTTATCCCTTATTCCATCTACTCCTTTTTTAAGAAAATAAGTCTTAGCAAGTAGAAAAAAAAAATGCCGTTTCAATTAAAAAATCGTTAAAGCAAGATCACCACCATATATATGTTTACACATAGCACCTCCTTCAGAAAGGGTGTTTTTTTGAAGAGTGCGTTTAAACATCAATTGTTTTGTGACTTCTCTGATGGTCCAGTGTCTAAGACTCCATGCTTCTAATGCAGGGAGCCCGGGTTCTGTTCCTGGTCAGGGAACAAGATCCCACATGCTGCAACTAAGATTTCGAATGCCACAGCTAAAAAGATCTTGCATACCTCAACAAAGATTGAAGATCCCACATGCTGCACTTAATACTCAGTGCAGCCAAATAAATAAATAAATATTTTTTAAAAACATGGATGGTTTTTTTTATCAAGCTGTCCTTTTTGTTCCAATTTGTGTGTCCCTTTACTGTCTTTAGGTCACACAGGGGATTAGCATAAGAACATGATTATAATTTAAATAATCCCACACAGTTTAGACTGTTTCAAATGCAATAAACCTGCCTCTTTCTTTCCTTAAACATGAGCAATCATTAGATAATGGATATACAACATGGGTGAAACTGAAAGTCACTCAGTCTTTTCTGACTCTTTGCAACCCATGGACTGTGTAGTCCATGGGATTCTCCAGGCCAGAGTACTGGAGTGGGTAGACTTTCCCTTCTCCAGGGGATCTTCCCAACCCAGGGATCGAACCCAGGTCTCCTGCATTGGAGGTGCATTTTTTACCAGCTGAGCCACAAGGTAAGCCTGCAACATGGGTAGTAACTATAAAATAGTGAGCAGGATTTCTTTAAATCATACAAGAAAATAGTTTTACAATTATATCACAATGACACATTCCTACTGAGTATCCCAGAGGAAAACAAAATGGAAAGAAAACTCAGAGACAAAAAATTTTAAGTTAACATCAGTTTTCAAATTGGCTACTGTATAGGTGTCAGTTTTTATAGAATCCATGAATATAAAGAAAGAGGAGACCAACTGTGCAAAAGCAGAAGTATAAGACATATAAAATGGCAATCAGTGAATATCATTTCTAATGAGACTATATGTCTACAGTTATTTATAAGTCTGAGCAGTAGAAGCTAATCTGTAATAAGGGAACTTCAAGGTCAAGAGCTTAATTGCTTAGGTGTTCCATTAGTTAACAACACGCAATGTTCCTTCCTTTTCTGACATTCTTTAGCAGACTTATGGCATTCTCAGTTCCCTGTCACAAAAGCAAATTAATGTCTGTCCTTTCTCAGAGGTAAATAAAAGCATCAGAGGTGGGTTAAAAAAAAATCCCTAAACTTAACTGCCTCTAGTGAATTGACATGGAAGGAAATTGGTCATTAAAAGCCAGTTTCTTGGGGCATAAGGTCTCTGCTGAAACAGCTTCCCTTTCTGGGTCACTTCAATTAAAAGTTAATTTCTTGGCCATGCACTTAGTAGGCAATAATCTACTCTGGTTTGTAAATTGACATAAATCTAAACCGATGGTCCTACTTCCTGTGTTCAGAAAAAGGTCAAGGGGACAATTACAGTGGCAGTCAACTTTGTCTAATCTTTCCATCTTTGGCAGGAAGTCTGAGGCAGATGTTAATTGGGAAAATACAGTGCCTGATATGCAGTCTTCCAAGAGATGTAGTTTGAAGAAGATCTCCTTACTGACAAAGATAGGCTTGAAACTGGTTGCCTCTACCACTCCAATTCACAGAGGCTCCTGTGGGAACGCATATTAATTCAAAGGAGGAATTGCAATGTCCCACAAATGAACTGTTGCAATGTCCCACTAATCCATTTCAGTTTCCAGCCCAACTGAGAGCTCACTTTGGCAAGAATACAGGTCAATTCTCAGATGGTACATGTTGTGGTCCAAGTTCCCATTATATTTTTAAAAGAGGGACAATGGTAATGTCAGCAAGATGGCAGACTAAGAAATTCCAGGCCCTCATTGCCCCAGGGAAACATTAAATAATTAAACAACTAGAAACTGACTAAAATAACTTTATAGGTGCTCTGGAAATCAGTAACAACCAAATGCCCAATCAAGAAAAAGTCATATTCTAAATGGTAGGAAGTTTCATGGAATCTTATTTGCCCTTTTCCCACCCATCACAGTTTGGGGGAGGCAGTGGCTTGGTCCCCATATACTTCCCACAAGCCAGAGAGAGCAGAGCAGAGTGAAATTTTAATGTTCTAGCCTGTCTGCACACCACCTGAGAGATTGGTTTCTGAGTCATCCAACTTTGAGCTCAAAGGAAGCTGAGATCTCAAACTAAGGGAAATGGTGGGAAGTATCAGGCATAGCTTATGAAAACTGCAAGAAGACTACCAACCCTAGATGCCCTTGGTAAGAGATCTCTGACGGAGGAATTAAATAGAACAGCCAAGGCACCAGGAAGAAACAGGGGTGAGACTCTAACAGAAACCAAAAGATTTAAAAGCAGCTGTGGATATGGGGGAATTTGGAAAAAGCACACACATACAAGCCCAGGAAAGATGCCCAGCATGAAAAGATGTAGGACCTTAAGTATGTGTGCTGGGTTAATTAGTAAAGGTTTCCCCCTTCCCAGTCAGTCTGTAAAAACTGGAAGAGGTAACTATTTTTACAAAAGTCCAATTAAAAAAAAATCATAAAGCATCCAGAGAAACAGGAAAACATGATTCAATCAAAGGAAAAATAAATCTACAGAAGCCATCTCTGAAAAAATTAAGGCATTAGATTTACTTGACAAAGACTTTAAAGCAACTACCTCATATATGCTCAAAGAGCTAAAGGAAAACATGAATAAAGAACTAAAGGAAATCAAGAAAATGATATATAAATAAAATGAGAATATCAGCAAAATAGGAATTATTACAAAAAAAAAATTCTGGAGTTGAAAATTTTACTAGATGGATTCAAGAGCAGACCTGAATAGGCAGAAGAATCAATAAACTTGAAGAAAGTTAACTTAAAATTATTAAGTCTGGGGAACAAAAAGGAAACAATGAAGAGAACCTAAAGGATTCATGTTCAGTTCAGTTCAGTCACTCAGTCATGTCCGACTCTTTGCGACCCCATGAACCGCAGCATGCCAGGCCTCCCTGTCCATCACCAACTCCCGGAGTTTACCCAAACTCATGTCCTTTGAGTCAGTGAAGCCATCTAACCATCTTATCCTCTGTCGTCCCCTTCTTCTCCTGCCTTCAATCCTTCCCAACATCAGGGTCTTTTCAAATGAGTCAGCTGGGATTCTATCAAAGAGATGAATACACAGATTACATGATGAGAAGGAGTGATAAAGGGGAGAAGTCCCAGGCAGAGAAGAGCAAGAATGTATTTGAAGAAAGAGTGGCCAACAACTTCCCAAATTTGAGGAAATACATGGATATACAAATAAAAGAAAGCTCAACAAACCCCAAAGAAGAGGAACCCAAAGAAAGTCACTCTGAGATAACTTATAATCAAACTGTTGAATGCCAAAGACAAAGATGGAATCTTAAAAGCAGCAAGAGAAAAGCAAATGGTCATATATCAATACAAAGACTCCTCAAAAACATCATCAGTATATTTCTCAACAGAATCTTACAGGCCAGAAGGCAGTGGAAAGATATATTTAAAGAGCTAAAAGAGAAACAACAATGTCACCTGAAAGCTCTATATCTGGCAAAACTCTCTTTCAAAAAGAAGAGAGAAATTAAGACATCCCAGATAAGTCAAAAGCTAAGGTAGTTCATTACTACTAGATCTGCCCTATGAGAAGTATTTAAGAGAGTCCTTCAAGTTTAAATCAAAGGACATCAAATGCTAACTGAAAGCTCATATGAAAATATGGTAAACACATGGACAAATACAAAAGCCAGTATTATTTTGATTTTGGTTCATAACCCCACTTTTATTCTTCTATAAGATTTAAAGGCAAAATCATAAAATTATTATAAATCTATGTTAGTGTGTGAACAGTATATAAAGATGTGATCATGACATCAATAACACCACGGCAAGTACAGAACAGTAAAGGCATAGAGGTTTTATGCAACTGAAATTAAATTGGCAGCAGTCTAAAATAGATTGTTATAGCATGAGAATATTGTATACAATTTCATAATACACAAAAAGAATATCTATAGAATATACACACACAAAAATGAAAAGCAAATCAAAAGTGTCACTATAAAAATCTACTAAACACAAGATAAGGCAGTAAGAGAAAATGAGAGACAAAAAAGCTACAAGACAAAATGGCAATAGTAAGTCTTTTCCTATCATAATTAATTTAAATGTAAATGGATTAAACTCTCCAATCAAAATACATGGATTGGCAGAATGGATTAAAAAAAAAAAAACAATCATCTAATTATATGCTGTCTACAAGAGAGTCACTTTAGATATAAGGACATGGGTAGAAGTTTGAGACCCTAACTTCTTCCAGTAGAACTTGTGTCCTTACAAAAAGAGGAAGAAAAGAGAGATTTATGCACAGAAAAAAAAAAAAAATGTCACATGAAGACACAGTGAGACGACAACCATTTGCAAGCCAGAGAGGCCTCTAAACCTACCAAGATCTTGATCTTGGACTTCCTGTCTCCAGACTGTGGGGAAATAACTTCCTGTTACTTAAGACACCCCATCTGTGGTAGCTTGTCATAGCAGAGCTAGCAAACTAATACACAACTCTGTTCCTAGGATTCAGGTAGAAAGGATCCTCCCCTTCCTCCTACACTTCCAAACTGTGGGCAGGTGACCAGAGCCCATCCAGTCAAAGTTCCGCACCAGACCTGAGAGATTGGCTCAGGGTGGAGCCTTCTACCCAAGCCAGGCCAATCAGAGTGAGTCCCAGGTCGGGTGCTGGCACTCTGGGCCAAGGGGCACTCTGTGCTCCTCCAAAGTCCCTTAGCTGATGGAACAGAAGCTTGCAGCTGCTGAGTCACCTTTTCCCATGAAGGAGAGTTGCTTGAGAATGAGGCCAAGACAGAAAAAGCAGGGGCAGGAGATGGTGAGAGACAGGTTTCAGATGTCATCTTGTGAGCACCTGGCCTTAACTTTGGCTGACAGCTACCTTAGCCCTGGTGTTCTCTGAGCCAGCAAATCTCTCATGATTCAGACACTTGGAGTTAAATTTCTTTCACTCACAACTAAAAAAAAAAAATCTGACAAAAGCAGGAACCTGAGTCTTATTTTACTATGTAAATGTTTAACTGTGGTTTGATAGTCTCTAGAGAAGCAGCACTATGTTATTTAAATATTTCTAACAATTACATGCCTTGTGAGAAATTACAATTTGTAACAATTACATTTCTAATAACAATTCAAGAAAAAAAACTCTTTAAAATATATTGTAAAATTTGGTTTTTAAAATCCCTCATAGAAGACCAACTGTTTTGCCTAAAATAGAATATAACTATCCTATTCATGAAAACACTCCACATTAGAAAACAAGGTGCTCAATTTCTCAGAAATCCTCTAATCTTGTCAGAGTTCATCTGTTTCCCGCACCATCTTTCTTGCAGCTGCTTCCACTGAATGGCATAAAATGGGTGTGGCCATTTGGTTTTCTGAAAGGAAATGTCAAAGATGAGCTAAGACTACAAAATAAAGCCGTCACTTTTTTTCTCTCTTCCTGGTAACTTAACCGCCAGGTGTTATTTCTTATTAAAGTGGTGATTTAAAAGGTTCTTTTTCTTATTTTATAAAAGATGTCTTACTTTGGATTTACTTGAAACAAAGAAGAGACATATTTTCAGGAAAATGCTGTTCAGGATGGCCATTAGATGTGTTTTCCCTGCTCCTTCCCATGGTGGAATGAACACACTTCTTCAATGAGGTAAATGTTAAGTGGACACATTTTACTCTCAACTCTGCAGTATCCTGTGAGGGTCTGCGGTGTCTCCTCTGAATACAGAACAAACACTCTTTTGACATATAGTCATTGATTCCCTCATCCTTCCCTAAAGGAACCTTGGAAGCAGAGTGCTTCTTCCTTCCTTTAGAAGTAGCCTAAAGAAATCTAGACTTTCTCAAACAAAGAGAAGCATGTGTTATTAAAAATTTTATTTGTACCAACATAAGTCAATCTTAAAGGATGCTGATTTTTACCCGAAAGTTACCAACTATCAATTGAAGGCTGAATCCCATAGGACCTAGGTCATCCTATCATATTTAAATTCTACTGTTAATACATAATCCAAAACCAAACTCCCACCTCAACCAAGTCATAAGCCATGCCATGAAGCGAAAGAGATACTAGAATAGAAGAATGGAGCATGTCTAATTTATATTTGAAAACATATTCAGTTAATCTACTTTTGTGTCTAATATCCATCTCAAACTTAACATGCCAAAAATTGAACTTTTGATTCTCTCTGAAAAGAGAGAAAGAAGGAACTAATAACATTCTTATCTCAGTAAATAAGAAACAACATCCTTCTCCTTCTTCCTCTTCTTCCTTCCTGTTTTCTTCCTTTCTTTCTTCTTCCTTCCTTCCTCCAAGTTCTTTTTCTTTCCTTATAATTAATTAACAGATATTTATTATAGAAAACATTAGTATTTCAGACATTGACTTGTTGGATTTATATGCTTTTAAATTTCTTGATACTGTTGTTAGATCACTTTCTGATCTAATATGCCACTTCACCTCTCATCAGTGGCACTTGAGAGGGTGTTTTTCTGCAATCACAGTAGCACCAGACACTTGTTTCTTTTACTTTTGTTATCTTAACGAGAAAAGGTTAAAAATGACGCTGCTTTGAGATTTCCATTTCCTTGATGACCAGTAGGGTACAACTTTCCTGGCTAAGCAAGAAGATATACAACATGCTCTCTCCTCTTGGAATTCTATTTTGTGGTTCACAGGATGTTAGAACTGGCAAGAGGTCAATCCTCTCATTTTACAGAGGAGAAGATTGAGGCTAGCAAGGCAAAATGTCTTTCTGTAAGTGATCTCCAATTTGCAGCAGGACTGGGACCAGAATAAGGAGAGATTTGGTCCAATGACCAGCTTTCTTTCCGTTACACCAGTTGAAAAGGGGTTATCGTTTTAAAGTCCATATAATGGCAGAATGGTTTAGAAAATACTCGCATTATTAGTCAGGTTAGGGTCCTTACAAATAGCAGCTCTTTAAGAACCTGAACAAATGTGGATGGGTCCTTTGAGGAGCAGCATGGGAAACTCAAGGACAGAGAGTTCCAGAGTTATGTTCTGAGTTCAGCGGCGTGGCCTTTTCAGGCACACATGATAATATAAGATTTTCCTCTCCTGAAACATAAGGAAGAAAGGTCACCCAGCTATGCCACTTGGCCATGCGCCCTAGGACTGAGTGATGTGTGATTAGCAGCACGTAAGCAACTTCAGCAAGGTTACTGGCTGTTTCAAGGCCACTCCTTAGGCTTCTGTCATTTCCCTTCCATCACCATTTCTTTACTTCTCCCAGACAAAGGAAGGAATTCCCCACCCAGTGGTTATCTTCCTGGCTAACTTGCCTCTCTCTCTCATTTTTTTTTTTAAACACTTTCTCTCACTAATTCTTGCTAGCTTTGAGCAAAAAAAAAAAAAAAAAAGATTTACCTCAGCAGTCTCTACAACAGACAAAACATACACAGCCTCTGTCTGAAAGAGATTAAGATCGAAATAGACTGGACAGAAGAGGCCCCTGTTTCCTCAGGGAGAGGCTCTCTGAGAGAAAGGAAACGCAAAGGATTCTGGGAGGAGGTACTGCCTGCGTGCCCCGGAGGGAGAGACCTGGCGGACGGCGCCATGTGTGGAGATCTGGAGAGAGTGAAGCTCTGGCTTTCCAGAAGTTCACATTTCTCAACCTTTGTCACTTTGGTGTTCTGAAAACACACGGAGAGGAGAGGCCGTTTCAGAGCTGCTTTCTCCAGGTGAGGCTGGCGAATCAGGGCCTGTGAGCCACTCTTCTATAGGAAGCAAGAGACCCCGACGGTCTCATGTTCCCAGAGATTAGCCCTCCGCAGAGCTTTGCACCCATCTGCCCAGGCGGCCCTGCACACAACAGGAACCCGTAGTCATTACAGCTCTGGCTCCTACCTGCCTTCCCGCAAGGTCTCTGCGTTCAACCTACCTGCATCCCATCAGTCCAAGAAGCCTGGATTTCCCAGGCCCCCCATTGTCCCCTGGACCTCTGTACTCCTGTGAGCCGGATCTGTCTTTCCAACCGCCCTTATTTGGCCCTTGAATTGTGCCGTCTGAGCACTCTGTCATCAACAAACCCTTATGACCTTTAACTTCTCTGAACATCTCCTTCACCTTCGTGCCTGTAATACTGATTCCTGTTGCTTTCTCCTTGGGATACTGTTCCATAACTGTTTGCATCGTTTAAGCCCTGGAGATGCAGTATCCTCCAGGCTCTTCACTGATGCTTCCAAATCATCTCACTTATTTTTAATTGATTATTTTAAATTGGAGGATCATTGCTTTTCTATGTTGTGTAAGTTTCTGCAGCACAACAGAGTGAAGCGGCTGTATGTAGACACTTAGGTAGGATGGGGGTGTGGTGGGAGGGAAGCTAAAATCACTTCACTTCTTACTTCAGATTTTGCACTTTCTGGGGCGTTCACACCATATGAATATGATTTTGCCACTCAACAGAGTTGGATACGACTGAGTGACTTCACTTTCACTTTCATGCATTGGAGAAGGAAATGGCAGCCCACTCCAGTGTTCTTGTCTGGAGAATCCCAGGGACGGGGGAACCTGGTGGGCTGCTGTCTATGGGGTCTCACAGAGTCAGACACGACTGAAGCGACTTAACAGCAGCAGCAGCAGCAGACATTCTTCAATAATCATCTACCAACATCCCAACCACATCCTTCATTCTCTGATGATGATTATCACACCTGCATCACTGCCTTTATTTTCACTCCTCCTCCATCATTTCGTTTGGCTATAGCTTCTACAAAAATGATCCCCCAACAATTTACCTCTATGCCTTTTCAGCTCCTCGCCTCTAGGGATCTTATTTTTCACCTCCCATTAGCAACCTCACAGTTATCTACTTGCCTTCCTCATTTCTCATTCTTACATTATCTTGAAATCCTCAGTTTTGAGTTTCTCATTCAGCAATAATGACATTCAGTTATTCCAGTTCATCACTTAATTCCACCATTTCATTCTTCTAAACAAAATGTAAAACCCATGGACCATACACACGTTCCACTATCCATATTCATCTGTGTGTCTTCAACTTTCCTCTTACTGAGTTGAAACTCCACAGTCCATCATTATGATATTTTTCTTACAAACATTCTGATCATAAATAACATCTCTGTGCTATAAAGTTCACTGAGACATATACCTTCCAGGAAATATACTTCCTATACAGCAAAGTCACTTGAAGAATATATCTCTTTAAAGAACATTTCTTGACCCTCAAGAAATTAATTCAGAATTATGTATTGAAACTTCCAGTTGCTTAAAATTTAAGTGACAGTTAAATGTAATTATAAATGTTTATTACTGAAAATAAGGATCATAAGGAATAACACAATCTTTGTGAACTATCAGAAATTGACTAAGTCATGCTATTTTTATTTCATGTATTCATTCCAAATACTTAATCTTCAAATAACCTCAACAATTGTCTTGCCAATTAACTTTCATATCCCGGATAACTGAAAATTTTCTATACTTTTATTTAAATACAATTAATATCATTTTTTTGTTATATTGTCAGAGAAATGTTACTATATAACAACAAATAAATGTCTTATCAAGGCTTCCCTGGTAGCTCAGTGATAAAGAATCCATCTGACAATTCAGGACATGTGGGTTCAATCCCCTTCTCAGGAAGATCCCCTGGAGAAGGAAATGGCAACCCACTCCAGTGTTCTTGCCTGGGAAATCCCATGGGCAGAGGTACCTAGCAGAACAGTTGGACACAACTCAATGACTAAGCAACAACAACAACAAATGTCTTATCAAGGACCCAAATGGTGGAAACATTTGTATGGACCACAGAGTGCACTGTATATTTTACAGATTTTTTATTGGAAAAGCTTGCTGCTTAGTTGCTTCAGTTGTGTCCAACTCTGTGCAACCCTATGGGCTGCAGCCTGCCAGGCTCCTCTGTCCCTGGGATCCTCTAGGCAAGAATACTAGAGTGGGTTGCCATGCCCTTCTCCAGGGGATCTTCCCAACCCAGGGATCAAACTACATCGCAGGTAGATTCTTTACCACTGAGGTGCATTTTTGATCCTACAGATCAGAAAAGGTAGATTTCATAGCCAATATCTGAGTACTTGAGAGTATCTGTTTAGTGCAAAGCAAGGCAGGATTGTTCAATTCCGCGCATTCATTATTTCTTTAATATCTACTATGTGTACTTATTCCATTTTTGTTGTTCTTATCTTGAATTATCCACCCCCTTTATCTTAATTTTCTCATGCCTATTTTTCTACAAAGTGCATCTTTTCAGAGAAAATTTGGAAAGAAATAAGGGATTGTGTCAGTGTAAACTCATAGTGAGAAGGGGATGACGGAGGATGAGATGGTTGGATGGCATCACCGACTCAATGGACATGAGTGTGAGTAAACTCCGGGAGTTGGTGATGGACAGGGAGGTCTGGCGTGCTGCAGTCCATGAGGTCGCAAAGAGTCGGACACGACTGAGCAACTGAACTGAACTGAACTGAGACTCATAGCCAGAGCTCTGCTCTTAATCACTACTCTCTTATTCAGGAGTTCATATCTAAAACCAAGGAAAAGGTTTTATTAAGGACCAAGGTCCCTGGTGGCTCAGATGGCAAGAGAATCTGCCTGCAATGTGGGAGACCTGGGTTCGATCCCTAGGTTTGGAAGATCCCCTGGGGAAGGAAATGGCAACCCACTCCAGTATTCTAGCCTGGAGAATCCCATGGACAGAGAAGCCTGGCAGGCTACAATCCATGGGGTCACAAAGAGTTGGACATGACTGAGTGACTAACATAAAGAATCAATCAGATAAGAAGCCCTGAGTGCTAATTCTGAGGTATTTGTAACTTTTTAAGATCATCACTAAAACATGTGCTTGGCAAAATAAAGAAAAAACATCAGGCAAAATTGTTCCAATTATCCATTTTACATTAGCTTTGGAACTTTGGTCTTGGTGGTTATGACACTTTCCTTTTGCGTGTTGTGGGATTTGATCCCTGTTGCAACCTAACAGCCAGCTTTTTCTTTTTTTTAATTTTGGACACCTGTTTTATTTCCTGGCCAGAGTCTGTAATCCCCACTGGGTTCACTTCTCTAGCTTCCTCCCCTGGGCACATGACTCCACTGCCGGCCATATTGGAAGATTTTGTCTATTCCAGTGCTCAGTGTTTCCCTAGCATTGCCTCTGATCACTTTCTCTGCCAAGGTGCCTATTTGTTCCCACTCAGAATCCAAGTAGTGACACAATCCTAATTATTTTCAGATGATTTTTAATGATGTCATCTTATTTGAGCCCATGGCAAAGAGTAAACGTGAACAGTCATACACCCTTGCTTGAAATAAGCATCCAACAGGAATAAATTTCCAAATCCCTGTACCATCAAACAGTATGTTGAATCACGGCTGCTTTCGATATAGGCTAGTATTTGGTATAAACTTCCCCACGTGCCCTTCACCCAAAGGAGACATTTTCGCAAGTCTTAGAGCTGTGTTTGAGTGAGTAAAAAGTGCTCTGGAAAAGAACCACTCAACCATATGTCATATATGAAATCTTTCAGGTACCAACACCTTGCTTCATGCAGGCATTAGTGTCTTGTTGGAATTCAGTCATTTCCCATTCATGATGAGTTTCCTTTTAAAGACGAGATCTCCCTCAGAATTATAGTTCATTGAACAAACACAACTGCAGCCCTTTATTCAACGATTCTACTCCGAAACAATGATTTCAAGTATTAGATGATTTAGAATTTAGTTTCATCAGACTCATACCACTTGCTATAAAAGTTTGAAAGTTTTTCAACTATCACTACATTTCAACATTGTCTGTGTTTCCTGCCAATACACTAAACAAAGTGGGGAAAAAGTATTATTCTTGGACAGTAATTATTATTTGCCAATTAAATGATTTCTCCATCTAGAATATCTTCCAAAATAATTAACACTGTTGAAACCCCTAAGATCTATTAAGATTGGTCTAATATAGGATAAATACACTAAAATAATAGCTTTCTTATATATTAGCAATAATCAGTGCAATAAAATAACGAAAAAAAATTTATATTAGTAACAGTTAATATAAAATGTATAGAAATTAACTTTATGAGAAATGACCAAGCTTGATATAAAGAAAATTTTTTAAACTTTATCAGAGGTCATAAAAGAAAGATTGAAAAGACAGACAAACATATCACATTCCAACCTAGACAATCTTAATAATATAATCCTGCCAACTCATTGAAAATGTTTCCATAAACTTAATACAATGTTAATGATAGTTTCAAAGGATTTGTTCCATTGACAAATTGAATTTAAAGGTCATCAGAAAGATTTAATGTTCAGATTCAATGATAATTATAATTAAATTGCTTTGAGACCATAGGGCTTCCCTCATGGCTCAGTTGGTAAAGAATCCACCTGCAATGCAGAAGTCCCTGGTTCAATTCCTGGGTCAGGAAGATCCCCTGGAGAAAGGATAGGCTACTCACTCCAGTATTCTTGGGCTTCCCTTGTGGCTTAGCTGGTAGAGAATCTGCCTGCAGTGTGGGAGACCTGGGTTCAATCCCTGAGTTTGGAAGATCCTCTGGAGAAGGAAAAGTCTACCCAGTCCAGTATACTGGTCTGGAGAATTTCAAGACTGTATAGTCCATGGGGTCACAAAGAGTCAGACACGACTGAGCAACTTTCACTTTCACTTTGGGACCATGACAACAGAATTTTTAGATTTTAACCACTCTGTGTAGTAATTTATGTGATGATTATATAAGGAGAACTTAAATATTTTAATGAGACATTCAGGAGTGTAGGAAGAACAGATATTGAAACCTAACTTCATCTTTGTCTCCTTTCAACTTCTCTTCCTTCTGTCCCTCTAAGTAATCAATGACTCATCCTCAGTGATGGTTTCGATCCTCATGCTGTGTATTGCTAAACCAACATCTTCAAAAGTTTCTGTTCTTTCAGTTCTCCAAAACATTCAAAAGACTCCTTTTTTGAACTTGCACAAGAGTTTAACTTTAAATTTGCAAAGATCTGCAGTTGACTATCAAATCAAATTTTAACGACCAGATGGTTGGGTAGACGTAGAATGCTATAACCATGAAATTAGGCAGACTCCACACTAATAAGTAATTGCTTCTCAGGTGGCTCAGTGGTAAAGAATCCACCTGCCAACACAGGAGCCACAGGAGATGTGGGTTCGATACCAGGGTCAAAAAGATCCCCTGGAGGAGGAAATGGCTACCCATTTCAGTATTCTCGCCTGGAGAATCCCATGGACAGAGAAACCTGGAAAGCTACAGTCCATGGGGTCTCAAAGAGTTGGAGAAGACTGAACAACTGAGCAAAAGCCACTAACAATGTCATTTTGGATGTATTTCAAAAATGTCACTAAGCCTCAACTTCCTCCTCCTTAATGAGCATTATAATATTACCTCATAGGGTTGTTGTGACAATGAAATGTGCCAGGATAGTCAATAATTGAGGCATTAACAAGTTTTTGTATTCATGGACCTAGAGCTCTAAAAAGAATAAAAGAGTCTTTTCACATCCCAAGAAGCTATACAGACATTGTATTTTCAGCCATGAATTTCTAGCCTCAAGATTTTGGATCATAAAAAGAAGATAGAAATTTTCAAGAATCTGAAACATCCCAAGCCTGGAATCTCAATGTCTCAGAAGACATCAGTAGACCAGCTTAGAAATGAGAGATTTTGGCAGCATTTCTTGATGAAGCTGAAAGAGGAGAGTGAAAAAGTTAGCTTAAAATGCAGCATTCAAAAAATGAAGATCTTGGCCTTTGCTCCCATCACTTCATGGCAAATTGATGAGGAAACATGGGAACAGTCACAGACATACTTTCTTGGGCTCCAAAATCACTGTGGGTGGTGACTGCAGCCATGAAATCAAAAGACGCTTGCTCCTTGGAAGAAAATCAATGACAAACCTAGACAGCATGTTAAAAAGCAGAGACATCACTTTACCAACAAAGATCTGTATAATCAAATCTATGGTTTTTCCAGTAGTCATGTATGAATGTGAGAGTTGAACCATAAAGAAGGCTGAGTGCAGAAGGCTTGATGCATTCAAACTGTGGAGATGGAGAAGACTCTTGCGAGTCTGTTGGATAGCAAGGAGGTCAAACCAGTAAATCCTAAAGGAAATCAACTCTGAATATTCGTTGGAAGGACTGATGCTGAAGCCGAAGCTTCAATATTTTGGTCAAATATGCAAAGAGCCAACTTGTTGGAAAAGACCCTGATGCTGGGAAAGATTGAAGACAGGAGGAGAAGGGGGCGACAGAGGATGAGATGGTTGGATGGCATCATCTACTCAATGGACATGAGTTTTAGCAAGCTCCAGGAGATAGTAAAGGACAGGGAAGCCTGGTGTGTTACAATCCATGGGGTCGCAAAGAGCTGGACACAACTCAGTGACTGAACAACAGCAACCATGAACATAGGAGGCGGTTAACTAGGACATTTCAGTTCATGAATAGTGAGACCAGTGCCTGGTTTCCCCAAGTAGCTTGAGGCAGTCAGGATGGCTGCTATCCAAAAGTCTACAAGCAATAAATGCTGGAGAGGGTGTGGAGAAAAGGGAACCCTCTTACACTGTTGGTGGGAATGCAAACTAGTACAGCCGCTATGGAAGACAGTGTGGAGATTTCTTAAAAAACTGGAAATAGAACTGCCATATGACCCAGCAATCCCACTTCTGGGCATACACACTGAGGAAACCAGATCTGAAAGAGACACGTGCACCCCAATGTTCATCGCAGCACTGTTTATAATAGCCAGGACATGGAAACAACCTAGATGCCCATCAGCAGATGAATGGATAAGGAAGCTGTGGTACATATACACCATGGAATATTACTCAGCCATTAAAAAGAATTCATTTGAACCAGTCCTAATGAGATGGATGAAGCTGGAGCCCATTATACAGAGTGAAGTAAGCCAGAAAGATAAAGAACATTACAGCATACTGACACATGTATATGGAATTTAGAAAGGTGATAATGATAACCCTATATGCAGAAGAGAAAAAGAGACACAGAAATACAGAACAGACTTTTGAACTTTGTGGGAGAATGTGAGGGTGGGATATTTCAAAAGAACAGCATGTATACTATCTATGGTGAAACAGATCACCAGCCCAGGTGGGATGCACGAGACAAGTGCTCCGGCCTGGTGCACTGGGAAGACCCAGAGGAATCGGGTGGAGAGGGAGGTGGGAGGGGGGATCGGGATTGGGAATACATGTAAATCCATGGCTGATTCATATCAATGTATGACAAAACCCACTGGAAAAAAAAATAATAATAAAAATTAAAAAAAAAAAAAGAAAAAACTGCTAGGTGTTTACTTATGCCCACACTTGACACAGAGCCACTTGCCTTCAAGAAACTCCATGAACTCAGAAACTAAGCATATCAAGGTAACCCAGGCCAGTGGACTCATCTCTAAAACGTTCTGACCTGGTGCTCAGCATGGTCTGAGGGAGAGAAAAAGTCCCCATTAAACAATCAAGAGAGAACATTCCATCAGCTGAGTGAGTAGGAATAGAGAACAAAATTGAGTGTTCTGGTACTAATTCCAAAGTTGGGGAGCATAGCTTTCCCACATCTCCAAGCCATTGTCAGATCCTAGCTGGGTGTCTCACAATTCAGCTCAATTTTATCAGGAGACAGCAGACCTATTAGACAACCCATCCCCGGTACTCTGGATGGTAATCAGGGGGCACCCAGGTGCTTCTGACCCACTGACCGTAGATTAGAGGTTCTAAGAAAGACCTCCTTGGACTTCACACACCAGTCAAAAGTGCATTCACAAGTGCAAACAAATAGTGTTTGATTCCACTTATACAAGGTACCTGGTTATTATTCAGTCACTAAGTCGTGTCTGACTCTTTGCAACCTCATGGACTGCAGCATGCCAGCTTCCCTGTCCTTCACTATCTCTCTCAGTATGCTCAGACTCATGTCTGTTGAGTTGATGAATCCAACCATCTCATCCTCTGTTGCCTTCTTCTCCTCCTGCCTTCAATCTTTTGCAGCATCAGGGTCTTTTCCAATGAGTCAACTCTTTGAATCAGGTGGCCAAAGGATGGAGTTTCAGCTTCAGCATCAGTCCTTCCAATGAATATTCAGGGTTGGTTTCCTTTAGGATTGGGGCTTCCCTGGTGGCTTAAACAGGGAATCTGCCTGTTTAAAACAGTAAAGAATCTGCCTGCAATACAAGAGATCTAGGTTCCATCTCTGGGTGGGGAAGATCCCCTGGAGAAGGGAATGGCCTCCCACTCCAGTATTCTTGTCTGGGGAATTCCATGGATAGAGGAGCCTGGTGGGCTACAGTCCATGGGTCACAAAGAGGCAGACACAACTGGGTAACTGAGCACACACAGACACAGGCATTAATATAACTTAGGAACATCCAGAAAGAGGAGATGCATAGGGCAAAGTGTGGGGAAAGAGTGGGGGGCTTCCATGAGCTCTCAAAACTCTGCCACGCTCCCAGCACCCCCATGTGCCCACCAACCTGGACACTCTTTGAATCTGTTCCTTCAGTTATGAGACTTTAATTACATAGACAGGGTTGATTAGATATTTGGCCACCAGCAAATGATTCACCTTCTGCTTCTTTCCGTTCTCTGGAGGTGTGGGAAGGGCTGAGTCGTTCTAATCCTCCAGTTACAGGGTTGGCTTTCTTGGCAAACAGCCCCAATCCCTAGGCGGGGTCCAAAAGTCACCTCCTAAAGATGCTTTTATGTCCCTAATCAATTGGAGAATTCCAAGGGTTTTTAGGAGCTCTGTGCCAGAAAAAATAAATAAATAAAAGAAATATATATATATTTTGTTGTAAGTCACAGCATCACAGGAACAGTTTTAAATTGATTTGGAGATTTTCTTTTAAAGTGGAATTTCTTATACCAAGATGTAATGGAATAAAATTGCATGCATGCTACATAATAAAAGACAATAAAATGAAAATACAGGGCTCAGCACAGTAATAAACATATATATAGTATGACATGTCAGCAAATATAATCATATTTTATCATTTATCTTTCATTCATGACATCTTCAGTCAGTAATGCAAAAATTAATGAAGGGAAACTTCAATTAAATACAGTTAGGAGTTGGTGATGGACAGGGAAGACTGTCATGCGGCAGTCCATGGGGTCCCAAAGAGTCCTACCGGACTGAGCGACTGAAATGACCTGAACTGAACTGAGGAGGCCAGAAGGGGGAGCTCTCACACTCTGCAGAGGCCAATAAGAGAAAGACCTTTCCTGGCCAGGATGCAGCAAATAAAAGCCATGGACCCTTTACTGACTGTAGCCCTCCCAACCTCCTTTGCCCCCCTAGGAAAGCATTCTCCTTCCCTTGACATGGGGACTTGCTCATGCTTTCTTATGTGCTGTCTTAGGATAATGACTTCCCTTCCTTAATTGTTACCTTCCCAACAAAACGATCGGTTAACCTGGGGCAGAGCATGGCTTTCCTTTCTTGGCTGCCAGTCTGTGATCCGTTTGTCACAGCAATGAGATAAGTGCATTGACTAAGTACCTAGAGAGTTTTTTAAAGCAGTTTTCCATTGCCAGATCATCCAAGTGTATGGTCAGTGGGATCACCTTGTGAGTAGGTAAGAAGTATTTTGGGAATGGTCAAACTTTTGTGATGAATCCTGTGTAGCATAACCTGCCCATTAATCATGTGCAGTATGAATATGCATTCAATGTAGACAAGGTAGACATTTCATAAAAGGAGCCTCTGCCTCAGATAATTTGAAAACCGCTGCTCTAGAGCATTTCAAACAACCTTGGATATATTAATATGTGTTGTGCACTTTGATTTTGCTTAACATTTTGCTTTTTTAGACATTGAGGGATAAATATGTAGTCAGTTCAGTAGACATATGCCCACTTTTATGTGACATTGATTCTTATACAGATTAATCCCAGGATGAATCATATGTGTATTTATTTTGGTCCAAATGTGCACCAGGATTTACTGACAGACTAGTAAGCTTTACATGTTGTTGCTATTGTTCAGTCGCTAAGTCATGTCCGACTCTTTGTGACCCCGTGAACTGCAGCATACCAGGCTTCCCTGTCCTTCACTATCTCCTGGGGTTTTCTCAAATTCAGGTCCATTAAGTCAGAGATGCTATCCAATCATCTCATCTTCTGTCACCCCCTTCTCCCCCCGCCCTCAGTCTTTCCCAGCACCAAGGTCTTTTCCAATGAGTCAGCTCTTCGCATCAGGGGGCCAAAGTATTAGAGTTTTAGCTTCAGAACCAGCCCTTCCAATAAATATTCAGGATTGATTTCCTTTAAGATTGACCGATTTGATCTTGCAGTCCAAGGGACTCTCAAGAGTCTTCTCCAGCAACACAGTTTGAAAACACCAATTCTTTGGCATTCAGCTTTCTTTATGGTCCAACTCTCAAATCCATACATGACTACTGGAAAAACCATAGCTTTGACTATACAGACCTTTGTTGGCAAAGTGAGGTCTCTGCTTTTTAATATGCTGTCTAGATTTGTCATAACTTTCTTTCCAAGGAACAAGTGTCTTTTAATTTCATGGCTGTGGTCACCATCTGCATCAATTTTGGAGCCCAAGAAAATGAAATCTGGTGCTGTTTCCACATTTTCCCCATCTATTTGCCATGAAGTAATGGGACCAGATGCCATGATCTTTGTTTTTTTGAATGTTGAGTTTTAAACCAGCTTTTTCACTCTCTTCTTTCACCTTCATCAAGAAGTTCTTTAGTTCCTCTTCAGTTTCTGCCATTAAAGTGATATCATCTGCATATCTGAGGTTGTTGATATTTCTCTTGACAATTTTGGTTCCAGCTTGTGATTCATCCAGCCTGGCATTTCACTTGATGTACTCTGCATATAAGTTATATAAGCAGGGTGACAATATACAACCTTGATGTCTTCTTTCCCAATTTTGAACAAGTCCTTTGTTCCATGTCTAGTTCTAACTGTTGTTTCTTGTCCTACATAGTTTTCTCACGAGGCAGGTGATGTGGTCTGGTATTCCCATCTCATTAAAACTGTTCCACAGTTTGTTGTGATCTACACAGCCAAGGGCTTTCAAATAGTCAGTGAAGCAGATGTTTATTTGGAATTCCCTTTCTTTTTCGGTGATCTGGTGTATGCTGGCAATTTGATCTCTGGTTCCTCTGCCTTTTCTAAATCTAGCTTTTACATCTGGAAGTTCTTGGTTCACTTACTGCTGAAGCCTAGCGTGGAGGACTTTGAGCATAATTTTGCTGGCATGTAAAATGAGTGCAATTGTATATAATGTAATTTGAACATTCTTTGGTATTGCCTTTCTTTGAGATTAGAATGAAAACTGACCTTTTCCAGTCCTGTGGCCACTGCTGAGTTTTCAAAATTTGCTGGCATAATGAGTGCCACACTTAAACAGCATCATCTTTTTGGATTTGAAATAGTTCAGCTGGAATTCCATCACCTCCACTAGCTTTGTTAATAGTAATGGTTCCTTAAGGCCCGTTTGACTTCACACTCCAGGATGTCTGGCTTAACAAATGAGTCTGAATGCAATACTTGGGTGCAATCTCAAAAGTGACAGAATGATCTCAGTTCATTTCCAAAGCAAGACATTCAATATCACAGTAATCCAAATTTATGCCCTGACCAGTAATGCTGAAGAAGCTGAAGTTGAATGATTCTATAAAGACCTACAAGACCTCCTAGAACTAACACCAAGAAAAAGATGTCCTTTTTATCATAGGGAACTGGAATGCCAAAATAGGAAATCAAGAGATACCTGGAATAACAGGCAACTTTGGCCTTAGAGTACAGAATGAAGCAGGGCAACAGCTAACAGTTTTGCCAAGAGAACACACTGGTCATAGCAAACACCCTCTTCCAACAACACGAGAGACGACTCTACACAAGGACATCACCAGATGGTCAGTACTGAAATCAGATTGGTTATACTCTTTACAGCCAAAGATGGAGAAGCTCTATACCGTCAGCAAAAACAAGACCTGGAGCTGACTGTGGCTCAGATCATGAACTCCTTATTGCAAAATTCAGACTCAAATTGAAGAAAGTGGGAAAAGCAGTAAGCCATTCAGGTATGATCTAAATCAAATCTCTTACGATTATGTAGTGGAAGTGATGAATAGATTCAAGGGAGTAGATCTGGTAGAATACCTGAAGAACTATGGACAGAGGTTAGTAATATACAGGAGGCAGTGACCAAAACCATTGCCAAGAAAAAGAAATGCAAGAAGACAAATTGGGTGTCTGAGGAGGCCTTACAAACAGCTGAGAAAAGATGAGAAGCAAAAGGCAAAGAAGAAAAGGAAAGAGATATCCAGCTGAAAGCTTTACATGGTGGAGACTAAAAAAGAAACTGACAAAATTCTGAGATGCTAAAAAAATCTGGAAACACTGAGGGTTTTCCCTAACCCTTTCTTTTTGCCTTAAACCAGCTATATCGCTCAGACTTGATCTCTGGGTAAATTTTATCTCTGATTTCAAAATAGTGCTCCTGCTTTCTTGTCCCTTTCTTTTAAGACAAATCTGAGAAGGAAATAAAACATTTTGAAATCCTAATCCGCTATCATGGCCTTATTCCCAGGGAAAAGGTGAGAGCAAATGAAATAAAGCCAAACAGGGAATCATTAATTCAGTTTTTTTGAACTTTAAAGATCAGATTTATTTGAAGAAAACAAAAATACCCCACAACCCAAAGGATAGGATTTTATATCTCAAGACATTGCCCAGCTATTAAGTCTACAGATTACAAATCATTTTCATAGAAGATATTTTTGTACAAATTTTACATGTATTGAGGGGTGGATCATAAATCCCTGTTTGTTTTAACAGGGTTTCAGCATAGAAGAATGGTGAAAGAAATAGTTTTTTTGTATAGATATGTTTGGAAGGGTAGACATGAAGAGGGCAAACCCTACCGTTTCATCATCTGTAGCAAATTGTTCATTAAGTCATTTTTTTTAAGTCATCAGGACTCAGAACAATTTATGACACAGTGGTTCTATGTACAGGCAATACTTCATTTTATTGCACATCACTGATTTTTTTTTTTTTTTTTTTTTTTACAAATTGAAGGTTTGTGGCAACCCCCACATTAAGTAAGTCTATGAGCACCATTTTTCCAACACCATTTACTCACTTTGTCTCTGTATCATGTTTTGATAATTCTTACAATATTTCAAACATTTTCTTTGTCATTATATTTGTTATATTGGTCTGCAATCAGTGATCTTTGATGTTACTATAGTAACTGTATTGGGGCACCATGAATTACACTCATGTAAGACAGCAAACTTTACCCATAAATGTTGTGCGTGCTCTGACTGCCCCACCAACAGGCTGTTCCCCCATCTCTGTCTGTCTCTCTTCAGCCTTTCTTTCCCCCTAGACACAACAATATTTAAATTATGCCATTTAATAACCCTACAGTGGCCTCTAAGCATTCAGGGGGAAGGAAGAGTCACACATCTCTGACTTTAAATCAAAAGCTAGAAATCAGTAAGCTTAGTGAGGAAAGCATGTCAAAAAAGTCAATATAGGTTGAAAACTAGGCCTCTGGCACCAAACAGTTAGCCAAAGTATGGATACAAGAGAACTAGTGCTTGAAGGAAAGTATAAATGCTAGTACCCCAGTGAATGCATGAATAATAAGAATGCAAAACATCAGTGCTTTCTTTACCCCTTCACCACCTAGGAAACCACTAAGATAAGATAAAATCAGCCCCAACATTCCCTTAAGCCAAGGCCTAATTCAGAGCAAGGCCCTTCCACTCTTCAACTCTATGAAGGCTGAGCTATGACAAACATAGACAGCATGTTACAAAGCAGAGACATTTCTTTGCCAACAAAGGTCCATATAGTGAAAGCTGTGGGTTTTCCAGTAGTCATGTATGGATATGAGAGCTGGACCATAAAGGAGGCCAAAGAATTGATACTTTTGAATTTGGTGCTAGAGAAGACTCTTGAGAGTTCCTTGGACAGCAAGGAGATCAAACCAGTCAATCTGTGGGTTGCAAAATCATGGGGGACAATGACTGAACAACAACAGAAGAAAAATGCAAAGCTGGCAGAGGTTGGTTCATGAGGTTTAAGGAAAGAAATTGTCTCCATAATGTGAAAGTGCAAGGTGAAGCAGAAATGCTGATGTAGAAGTTACAGCAAGTTATCCAGAAGATCCAACTGAGATAATGAGGGTAGCTACATTAACAACAGGCTTTCATTGTAGATGAAACAGCTTTCTCTTGGAAGAAGATGCCATCTAGGACTTTCATAGCTAGAGAGGAGAAGTCAGTGCCTGGCTTCAAGATTTCAAAGGACAGGTTGACTCTCTTGTTGGGGTAATGCAGCTAGTGACTTTAAGTTAATACCAGTGCTCATTTACCATTCTGCAAACCTTAGAGTCCTTAAGAATTAATCCAATCTTACTCTTCCTGTGCTCTCTAAATAGAACAACAGTCTGGATGATAGCACATCTGTTTACAACATGATTTACTGAACACTCTCAGCCCACTGTTGAGAGTGACTTCTCAGAAAAAAATTCCTTTCAAAATATCACTGCTAATTGACAGTGCACTGACAGAAATATACAATGAGATTAATGTTATTTTCTTTGCAAACACAAGATCCATTCTGCAGCCCATGAATCAAGGAGATTTTGACTTTCAAGTCTTATTATTTAATACATTTTGGAAGGTGAGAGCTGTTGTAAATAATGATTCCACTCATGGATCTGGGAAAAGTAAATTGAAAACCTTCTGGAAGATTCACTATTCTAGATGCCATTAAAGATATTTGTGATTCATGAAAGTCGCTCAGTCATGTCCAACTCTTTATGACTCCATGGACTGTAGCCCACTAGGTGCCTCTGTCCATGGGATTTCCCAGGCAAGAATACTGGAGTGGGCTGCCATGCCCTAAGCCAGGGAATCTTCCCAACCCAGGGTTCAAACCCAGGTCTCCTGCATGGCAGGCAAACTCTTTACCATCTGAGTCAGAAGAGGTCAAAATGTCAATATTAGCGGGGGTTGCTGAGAAGTGGATTCCAATCCTCATGGATAACATTGAAGGGCTCAAGACTTCAGAGGAGGAAGTAACTATGAAAGTAGTGGAAATAGCAAGAAAACAAGATTTGGACCCTGAAGATATACATGAATTGCTGCAAACCTTATTAAACTATAACAAATGAGGAACTGCTTCTTACAGATGAGCAAAGTAAGTAGTTTCTTGAGAAGGAATCTACTTCTGGTGAAGATGCTGTGATGACTGATGAGAGAACAGCAACACAGGATTTAGAATATTACATAATCTTGGTTGATAATGTAATGGAAGGATTTGAGAGGATTAACTCCAATTTTGTGGGTAAAGTGCCATCAAACAACATTGCATGCTACAGAGAAGTCACTGCCAGCAACATTAAGGCAAGACCCTCCACCAACAAAAAGATTACGCTAATGTAGGCACCTCAGAGTGGAGAGAGGCATAAGAAAATGCCCGGGAGTGGTGAACAGCAGGAGTGATAGGAAATGATACCTAGGGTCATCAGATGTGACACCTGCCATTCTGGCCCTTCCTCCTCTTCACAGAAGGGCTCTTGCAATCCAGAAGGTCCATGTGCAGTAAAGGGTTTCTTTCTTTGTAGTGTCCTTTTCTCTCAGTGCTAAGGTTTTTCTGTTGGCTGTGTCTCTCTTGCACCCTGAGCATAAGCAGAAATATACAGACCCTTACCTGCTTACCTGGGGCCATCCTAACACCAACCTCAACTCACCCAACCTGGGTTGGCTCCCACAAGACTGTCATAAAATTTCATGTTTCTTCTGTTGCTTAAAATCTTTGACTTTTACTTTTTTCCCTAAGCAAGAGGGCTTCCCAGGTGGCGCTAGTGGTAAAGAACCCATCTACCAGTGCAGGAGATGTAAGAGACATGGGTTCAATCCCTGGGTTTGGAAGATCCCCTGGAGGAGGGCATGGTAACCCACTCTAATACTCTTGCTGGAGAATCTCATGGACAGCTGGCAGGCTACACTCCATAGGGTCGCACAGAGTTGGACATGACGGAAGCAACTTAGCACACACTAAGCAGATCTCTGAGTCAAGAGCCTTAAAGACTTCCATTATAGAATTACAGATTTGTTTAAAACTCCGGAAAAAATATTTAAAAAGCACTTCCAAAACTTTACATTTAATTTCCCTCTTAAAGGGATGCTCAAGCAGTCATGGAAAAAATGATCTCATCACATCAACTGCATAAATTCCAGGGTCAATACAGAGTCTAGAGTCATTAGAAAATGTAAATATCAATCAAATCCCTATTATTACATATGCATGCACATATGTATATTACACATATGTGTATGTGTATGTTCATGTATCTTATATAAACACATATATGAGTTTTTAGGAAAGAGCTGGAAATTGCTGACACATGTTTAACTAAATACATAGTTAAACATAGTTAATACATCAGTTCAGTTCAGTTCAGTCGCTCAGTCGTGTCCAACTCTGCGACCGCATGAATCACAGCACGCCAGGCCTCCCTGTCCATCACAGTATTCTCTAAATACTAGAGAATCTTTAATAATCTGAAATCTGCCTATGCAAACTCAGAATTCCCAGAAAAGTTAAATTTTCATTAACTCCATCTCCTGGCATAGCCAAAGTGTACCAATTTTCATGGATTTTGTAAGTAAGGATTTCCCTCCCTAGAAGTTTGCAACTTAAGCTTGGTAATTGATATAAATATATTAAGTATATTAGCAATCAGAAGACCTGGTACAAACATGATTTTCTCCTGGAAACTATGCCTTCCAAGTGGAGAATTTAGAAACCCAGTGGAAGGATAAAACATTTATTTAAAAAGTATACATTGCAAAAGCATGAAGTTGCTAGATGCACTAGGCATAATTTTGATGAGCTTAAAATCTTCAGCCAATTAAAGTTTGCTCCAGATGAAATATTAGTAGGTAGGTTGATGGGATTTCTGTTATTACTTAGGGCCCTCCAGTGGCAGAGATTTTATCAAAATTTAAGTTATTTGATTATTCTAGACTTATATTGGCCCTGGAATTTATGCAGTTGCTCTGTGTGTTGCATAATGTTGGATTACTATTATTTTAATATATTATTGAAGTGTATCAGAATCTACTCTTTTCATTAATTTATTCATTTAAGAAATATTTGCTGTACTCCTACTATATAAAAGACACTGTCCTTTGGCTTTAGCACTGGAAAAAAGCAATAATCTCTGCTCTTTGGAGCTTATCATTGAGACAAACAATTTTAAAATGAATAAAATAAACAAAGGATTTACTACATAAGAAGGTAAAAAGTACTATGAAAAAACAGAGGAAATAGAGCAGCATAAGGAGTTGTAAGGAGTTAGAGGGGTGGAGAGAGTCATGGTGCAATTTTCACATAGAGTAACCACTTAAAAGGACTTCCCTGGTGACTCAGAATGTAAAGAATCTGCCTTCAATGTGGAAGACCTGGGTTCAATCCCTGGGTTGGGAAGATCCCTTGGAAAAGAGAATGGCAACCCATTCCAGTATTCTTGCCTGGGGAGTCCCCATAGACAGAGGAGCCCAGTGGGCTACAGTCCATTGGGTCTCAAAGAGTCAGACACAACTGTGTGACTAGGCACACACAAATTTAAAAAGCTGACACTGAAGCAAAAACTTGAAGGAGATAAAGATAGTCATACAAATACCTGAGAGGTGAACATTTATGGTGCTTTTCAAAGAAAGATATCCTTGAACACCATGGCCAGGGATATTACCAAAATTCACTGATCGCTAACACTGCTCTCAATGGGTCTAAGCTCCATATGGCATCACCCACATCCATTTAACAGCTTCTTAACTCTTGGATTCAATAGCTGATAAACAACTGCTGTGTCAATCCACAAGAGTGCCTTGTGGACACAAACCTAGCTGATAAGTCTTGAACTTCAGCTATAATTTATAGATAGTAAAAGCTAACCAGTGGTTCAAGAGTTATCAATCAATGTCCTTCACTGCTCCAAGGGACTTGCCCTCTCTAGTGATACAGAAAATAATCTCCAAAGAATTTCCACTTGACCTGTGGCAGCAAGAAAACTGATTATATCGGAGTTTGAATACTTTATATATGTTATAGGTGAGCACTGTCATATTAAAATAATTTTATCATTGGCTACCTTTAGATAAGGATTTCCCTGGTGGCCCAGTGGTAAAGAATCTGCCTCCCAATGCAGGAGACACAGGTTCAATCCCTGTGACCTGCAAGATCTTAATTCCTCCACCAGGAATTGAACACAGAAGTCCTAACAATTAGACCTCCAGGGGATTCTCATGACCTTATATTTCTGACCCCATTCTTACCAAATGAAACACTGTGAAGTGAAAGTCATTTGGTTGTGTCTGACTCTGCAACCCCATGGACTATACAGTTCATGGAATTCTCCAGGCCAGAATACTGGAGTGGGCAGCCTTTCCCTTCTCCAGGGGATCTTCCTGACCCAGGAATCGAACTGGAGTCTCCTGCATTACAGGCAGATTCTTTACCCACTGAGCTATCAGGGAAGCCCTAGCCATTAATACACACAATGGGCTTCCAAATAATTTATGTTGGTGTAAGGAATTCTGAAAATACAGGGTGGGACGTTTAGATAGGTACAAGAGAACCATTTCGAAAGAATCTGTTAGATAAAGTGGAAGGCTATGAATATTCACTAGAGTTAAATTCTTCTCTGGTTTGATAACCAAGAATATATTCTTTTTAAGTTTGTCTATAAAAATCTCCCTGGAATCCAGATATATTTCATAGGTTCAATGTCACCTCCCATGGAATGTAAAAATATTGATCTTACATGCTAATTGATTAATAATACCATGGTATTATTTTGAAATTGGCATCCATAACTCCAAGAAGTTTTGATTGGCAGAAGAGCTCAGATGTATTCCAGCTCTTCTCCATGAGGCCAAAAGAAAAGCTAATAAATCAATGACTTCAAGGTAATACATAGAGAATTTGTATTACCACTTCCAAAGCAGAATCACTCTTCAGTAAGCAACAGAAGAAAGCTTGCTAATACTCCAAAACTGTGTCTCAGCTGGACGTCTGTGATCTAATCTTCAAAATGGGCTTCATTCCACTTTACATTCCTGCAGGCAAGACATGGTGTCAGAACTTCTCCTAAGAGTCTCTACCATTCTAGAGCCTTTTATTCTATAGTTAAACAACTTCAGAATTTTCCAACTGACTTCAGGAAAAGTCAAAATACACTGTTTCTGGCAACCAACATTCTTTATACTATGGTTCTCCCACTGCAACTCTCAGGTATCCATTCTCTCAGTACGTCCCAACATAAGACTCTAAGCCAGGCAGAAAACTTCCTTACTGCCCTGAAACATATTGTATTCATTTTTTTTTATAATATGGAAACGTATTCCTCTCTAACCATCCCAATTCTACCCAACTGTAATAAGAAGAATAATAGCCCCAGTCCCTGGAACCTGTTATTAATTTACCTGACATGGCTAAAGGGCGATTGCAGATGTGGTCAGATTAATTATTCTGAGATGGGGAGATTATCCTGGATTATCTTGATTCAGTTCAGTTCAGTCACTCAGTCATGTCAGACTCTTTGCAACCCCATGGACTGCAGCACGCCAGGTTTCCCTGTCCATCACCAACTCCTGGACCTTGCTCAAACTCATGTCCATCGAGTCGGTGATGCCATCCAGCCACATCATCCTCTGTCATCCCCTTCTCCTCCTGCCTTCAATCTTTCCCAGCATCAAGGTCCTTTTCTAATGAGTCAGTTCTTCGCATCAGGTGGTCAAAGTATTGGAGCTTCAGCTTCAGCATCAGTCCTTCCAATGAATATCCAGGACTGATTTCCTTTACAATTGACTGGTTTGATCTCCTTGAAGTCCAAGGGACTCTCAAGAGTCTTCTCCAACACCAAGGCTCAAAAGCATCAATTCTTCAGAGCTCAACTTTCTTTAGGATCCAACTCTCACATCCATACATGAATACTGGAAAAACAATAGCTTTGACTAGATGGACCTTTGTTAGCAAAGTGATGTCTCTCCTTTTTAATATGCTGTCTATGTTGGTTGTAGCATTTCTTTCATGACTGTAGTTACCATCTGCAATGATTTTGGAGCCCAGGAAAAGAAAGTCTGTCACTATCTCCATTGCTTCCCCATCTATTTGCCATGAAGTGATGGGACCAGATACCATGGTCATGATCAGAAGTAGAGATAATTTCTGACTGTGAATGAGCCAAGGAATGTAGGCAGTGTCTAGAAGCTAGAAAAAGCATGGAAATGGATTCTCCCTTAGAGTCTCCAGGAGAAGTACAAGCCTGCTAATACTTTGATGTTTTGGATTTTGGATTTCTGGTCTCCAGAACTATAAGAATAAAATTGTGTTTTAAGCCTCTGAGTTTGTGGCAATGTGTTATAGCAGCAATGGGAAACTAACACAAAAGTCTTCAAGGTTCAACTCATCTCACTTCCTTGGAAGCTCTACTCAAGCTCTCTAATCTGTCTTCCACAGCTCTCTTTTGAGCTGCCTTGTCCATCGACTTGCTTCATAATTATGCCTCCAGTGCAAGATATCTGGTAGCAATAAAATTTCATTTCGACATACAAGAGAGAAGTATGGGCAGAAGATCCATATAAAGCTGATAGAAGACAAGCCACAGAAAGGAGATAAAATCTTTTAGGGGTGGTAGCATAAGAATAGAAGATGTTAAGACTATGTCCTTCACTTTCTGAAATGTTCTTGAATTATTTTTTCATGATTTATTCCCCATGCATGTTCTCCCTTCTAGAACTACTCTTATTCATAAATGTTAAGCTTCTTTGACTGCTTCTCTAATTTTCTCAGCATTTCTCTCCTGTTTTCCAGCTCTTTGATCTACTTTCTTCTGTCAGAGTCCCTCAACTTCATCTTTTAACTCTTCCAAATATTTTTTATTTCTGCTGTCAAGTTTTCAAGTCCCAAGAACAATGTTTTGTTACCTGAATTTTTTTTCTTGTTTTTATTTTTATTTTAAGTGCATTCTATTCCTATTTTGTGGACGCAAGATATTCTCTCACCCCTAAGGATGTTAAAGTTGGGTAGAAGTTTTCCTTTTTATTTTCTGTTTCTCCAGGTTTCTTGTATTTTCTATTTTATTGTTTGGATCTCCAACCTTAGTAGCCTTCCTTAGATGCTTGCTCACGATTGTTTGCTCCTGATTCACAGTGAGGGAATAAAAATATACTTGGAAGCCCTGAACATGTGGATAGGGCTTGTCCACTTGGAGCATGATTGTAGTGATCTTGGTGGGCCTTTCGGGAAACTAATGATGTCAGTAAATTGGACATTTGCTCTTCCTGTCTTTCATAATTATGTATAATACACATGTACATGTATCATGTTGTATGTACATATAATGTCATCTATAGGCATGGCATGTATGTGTTCTATTGGATTAAGATAGTTCTCTTCAATTCCTGTCCTGCTGAGAGGTTTTGCTGCTGTTGTAATCAGGAATGTGTACTGAACTTTGTCAAACTTTCATTGCAAACATAGAAATTTTGTATATATTCCTTTTTCTGTATTTATTAAGGTGGCAAATTACATTTAATGATTTTTCACTTGTTAAACCAATCTTATATTCCTGGGATAGAACTGACTTGGTAATGATGAATTGTTCATTTGTTAATATTGCTGGATTTGACTTGTACCTTAATGAGAATTGTTGAGTCTAAGCTCAGAACAGAGGTCGGTCTAACACGTTGTCTCCCTGTAATGTCTTTGTTGGGTTTTGGTGTCAGGGATACACTACCCTCAGATTTCCCGGGCAGCTCAGCTGTAAAGAATCCACCTGCAATGCAGGAGACTTTGTTTCGATTCCTGGGTCAGGAAGTTCCACCGGAGAAGGGATAGGCTACCCACTCCAGTATTCTTGGGCTTCCCTGGTGGTTCAGAGAATAAAGAATCTGCCTGCCATGTGGGAGACCTGGGTTCGATCCCTGGATTGGGAAGATCCCCTGGAGAAGGGCATGGCAACCCACTCCAGTGTTCTTGTCTGTAGAATCGCCGTGAACAGAGGATCCTGGCAAGCTACAGTCCATGGGGTCACAAAGAGTCAGACAGGACTGAGTGACTAAGCACACAGCATACACTGGCCTCATTAAAAGAGTCAATAATGTTCTTTCTCCTCTATTTCCAGGAATAATTTGTGTAAGAGAAATATTACTTCTTACTTAAATATTTGACATAATTAATCAGTAATGCCAGAAGGGACTGGTAAATATCTAGAATTATTTTTAATTAAAAATTCAATTTCTTTAATAAACAGAGCTATAAAATTTTTCTATTTTTTTTCCTGTAATTGTTTTGGAAAATTTCCCATTTCATTTAAGGTGTTAAGTTACTTCCACAAAATTATTCATAATACTCCTTTACTACTTTTGCATTGATTGTAGGATTCATTGTTAGGGAACTTCTTTATTCCTGATATTGGTGATTTGTGTTTTCTCTGTTTTGTTATATGGGGGTTTTTTGAGGGGGGGATTAAGTGTGAATGTAGCTAGCAGATTATATTTTCACTATTCTTTTCATATGAAATTTAATGATTTACTTCATTGTTTTTTCTTTTATTTCTACATTCTTATTTATTATTTCTTTTCTCCTATAACTTTGTTTTTAATTTCTTATTTCCATTCAATCTGTCTTTTTATATTTACTGGCAATTTCTCATAAACAGAGGTTGAATATTGCTTTTTTTATTTAGTCTGAAACCTTGCCTTCTACATAGAATTTTTAGCACATTTACTTTTAAGACAATTATTGACAGAATTTATTTCATTTGTTATCTTACTAAATGCCTTCTAGCCATTACTTCTGTTTGTGTTGCTGTTTAATTTTTTGATCCTCATTTCTAGTCTGTTTTGGATTGATTTAGTGTTTCTTAAATATTCCATTCTATGTCTTCTATTGGCTTTGTATTGATACCTCTCTCTTTCTCTTTCTCCATATATATATATATGGAGACATATGCATATACATATGTAAATATATATTTAGTGATTAGGGATCATACTATGCATCTTTAACTTATCATAGTCAACCTTGAACTAATACTATATGACTTCCCATATAATTTTTGAATCTCAAAATATATCCTCTTCCATCTTTGTGCTATTATTGTATATTTTATGTCTACAACTATCACAAACCCCTCAATACACTATTAATATTTTTGCTGTTAGAAGTCAATTGACTTTATAAGAATTTGAGTTGTTTGGTATTTAAAGTAACTGCAGTGAATACATTATAAGAAAACCAATACTCTTTTGATAAGTTTGAATTTGAAGTTAAAAACATGCATTTTCTTTTTAAATAAGTACAGTCTTAACAGAATGTAGATAGAGGCACAGGAGGGAGTCATTCTAAGGATCACACAGGTGTAGAGTAACATCATTTTTTTCCACCATTTAGTCTGTTGTACCAGTTGAGCCTTAGGATATCATTTTTACCACAGAGCAGAAAGTTGATACTGATTTTAAAGGTATATTCTCCTCCAACATATGATTTTAACACAGGTTTTTATATTTTCCTGCCTTGTTTCCTATGAAATTTCTTGGCCCCATTTCAATGCATCATGTACACACAAGGGGGCAGAGTTAAACTAGAGGTGAGAACACAGATCCTGAACTTCCTGGATTGCAAATATTTCAGATTTCTTATTTGATTTATAATAATCATTTTCTTTGTAGAGTATTCTAAGTTGCCACCAAAACATACTTGTCTACAAGAAACAGTCTAGCTAATGAGATAATAGTTGTACTTTAGAAATAGTCCATGTTTACAATTTTGATTCTTGCTCGTGAATATTTCTCATTTAAATATTATCTAAATTTCACTCACTGTTATTGGTCTCTGTGAAAAATGAGCACATGAGTATGATTTTTTTCTATAAGCTAAGCAACTAATGAGCATGCAGATCTCGGTGTTTTTCTTTTTCTTTTTTTTTGTCAAAAGAAGTATAAAATTCAAAAAAGAGTAAAACCTCAGAGGAAGTTTGGAAGCTTGAGAGTTGTAAGCAGGCTAAATAAGCTGCTTTCTCAAAGACTTTCAGACACTTTCTCAAATATGACTCTGGTTCTCAAGGGCAAAATCCATCACATAGCTTCTTTCTTCTGTTGTTGTTCAGTCATTCAGTCATGCCTGACTCTTTGCAACCCCATGGACTGCAGCACGCCAGGCTTCCCATCCCTCACTATCTCACAGAGTTTGCTCAAATTCATGTCCTTTGAGTCAGAGATGCCATCCAATCATCTCATCCTCTGTCACCACCTTCTCCTCCTGCCTTCAATCTTTCCCAGCATCAGGGTCTTTTCCAATGAGTTGGCTTCTTCCATCAGGTGGCCAAAGTATTGGAGCCTCAGCATTAGCATCAGTCCTTCCAATGAATATTCAGGGTTGATTCCCTTTAGGATTGACTACTTTCTTTATCCCACAGGTATTTTTGAATTCGAATGCTTGTTCCTGTCCTGATCGTAAAGACTGATCTTCAGTATTAAATGTATAATCACTGAAGAACTAAAGAGACTTGGTTTTCTTCTTTAAAATATACTTCTTCCACTTGTTAGGAATTGAAAAATAGGCTACCTGGAAGTAAGCATTTTCTTCACCATTTATTTCTGAAACTTAAAATGCAAATAAGTATGGGAGGAATGATTTAGTGGTTTCAAGTTCACTTAGAGAAGAATTGAATGAAATCACATCCCTTCTTTAGCATACATTTTGATAAAACTCAGAGGGAGGAAAGGCTGAGAGGAAAATTCCACCTGCTGAGGGGAGTTGAGGAAGAAACCAGTAAAATGGGAAACAACCCAGAAACAGAAATGGGCTGATGCCAAGATGAAATAGAGCAGGACTCTATGATCCTTCCCCTCCATGTCCTCCACCTGCCTTTTGACTGTAGAAAATCTTTAGTCATTAGATAAATGTAACAGAGAAATGAGAAAATGAAGAAGCAAAGGAAGTCAAACAAGACCAAATAATAATATAGTCATTACACCAAGTCGAGGACCTTTAGTTCCTATTCAAGGGTTATAGATAATTTTCTGAGCCATGTTTTTGAGCTATTTGGTAGATACTGAAACTCCCATCAGGTAGAAGAAGTTAACTACAGGATGACCAGACTGTAGCCATGACATAAGCTGACCTCAAAGAAATGGGAACAAACTAACCTTGGAACTGAAGATCAACTCTACTCAAAATGATCAAGATGACTGTCAGAACTGACTGTGCTGTTTCTGCCTGTAGCCCCCTCCCTCTGCTCATGCAACCCTGAAACTTCTCTTTAAATGTTCTTGCACACTGATTGTGAGTGGAAGAGTCGGCCTTTGAACAGGAGTCTGCTCGCCCCTCTGGTTGCCAGCCTCTGAAATAAAGCAAACTTTCCTTTCTACCAACCTTGCCTCTCAGGGGGTGGCTTTTGAGCAGTGAGCATTTGGACCCAACTTTCTTCCTTCTTCTTCTTCTTTTATTTATTTATTTTTTTTGATGTGGACCATTTTTTAAGTCTTTACTGAATTTGTTACAGTATTACTTCTGTTGTTTATGTTCTGGTTTTTTAGCCTGGAGGTATGTAGGATCTCAGTTCCCCCATCCAGGATGGAGCTAACTTTCCCTGCATTGGAAGGCAAAGTCTTAACCACAAGGCCACAAGGGACATCTCTGGACCCAGCTTTCAAAGAACTTACTTGTATCACAGTTTAATCTTGAAGACAACCCACTAAGCAGCCTGTTTTATTGTCATTTATTTCAGCATTCCTTCTAGAATAGAAAATTCATACAGAAATGTAATGTGTCTGAGGTTTGACAAGATAGAAGAGAACTGATGACTAATAAACACATGAAAAGATACTCAACATTGCTCATTATTAGAGAAATGCAAATCAAAACTATAATGAGATATCACCTCATACCAGTCAGAATGGCCATCATCAAAAAGCCTACAAACAGTAAATGCTGCAAAGGGTGTGGAGAAAAGGGAATGCTCTTGCACTGTTGGTGGGAATGTAAATTGATACAGCCACTATGGAAGATGGTATGGAGATTCCTTAAAAAACTAGGAACAAAACCACCATATGACCCAGCAATCCCACTCCTAGGCATATACCCTGAGGAAACCAAAATTGAAAAAGACACATGTATCCCACTGTTCATTGCAGCACTATTTACAATAGCTAGAACATGGAAGCAATCTAGATGTCCATCAACAGATGAATGGATAAAGAAGCTGTGGTACATACACACAGTGGAATATTACTCAGCCATAAAAAGGAACACATTTGTCAGTTCTGATGAGGTGGATGAACCTGGAACCTATTATACAGAGTGAAGTAACTCAGAAAGAGAAAGATAAATATTGTATTCTAACACACATATAGAGAATCTAGAAAAATGGTACTGAAGAATTTATTTACAGAGTAGCAATGGAGAAACAGATATAGAAAACAGACTTACAATATGGGGAGAGGGGAGGAGATGGTGAGATGTATGGAAAGAATAACATGGAAACTTACATTACCATATGTAAAATATATAGCCAACGGGAATTTGCTCTGTGGCTCAGGAAACTCAAACAGGGGCTCTGTATCAACCTAGGGGGGTGGGATGGGGAGGGAGGTTCAAAAGGGTGGGGATATATGTATACCTATGGCTGATTCATGTTGAGGTTTGACAGAAAACAACAAAATTCTGTAAAGCAATTATCTCTCAATTTAAAAATAAATAAATTTTTTTAAAAGACAGAAGAGAACTGATATTTAATTCTTTTAATTAAACTTTCATGTGCAATTTTTTGTTAGGTACCAGCTACCAGTAACCTGATTTATAAAGCTACTAATTTTTTAAATTGTAAAGAGCACACATAGAAAGATAATGAACATATCACAAAAAACTAAGACATAAATATATAAAATTATGCCACACTATCTCCTGTATTTTGTAATTTTAAACATTTTCCTTTGTTCAATTAAAATAGCATTTTCACAAGGATAATAATCTCAAAAGAGTTAGCATTCTGTTACTAGATCAGGGGAACTGTTAGAAACCAAGTCTCATAATTGCATGTTGTGGATTGAAGAGCTGAAAATCAACAGTACCTTAGAAGAGGGAGTAAATGAGGCTTAAATGAAAAAAGTGCCTGGAGAAAATTTGAACACCACTAAAAAACAAGTGTCATAGCTTCTGATTTCCAACTATCCACTAGGGAACAAAGATGTTTTCCTGTCCCATTTTTGTATTTTTAAATGGAACCACAAGGAAATGTTTCACAATTACTAGTTCCTTTCAGAATGCTTAATTTTTGACATTTAAAAAATTTTAAAATAACATCCAACCACTTAAAAAAAGAGCATGCTGATTAAACTTGTCAGAGTGCCTGGAAAACTACCTGAATGGGTTTGTGTGTTTGCTAAGTCGCTTCATTAGTGCCCGACTCTTTGCAGCCCTATGGACTATAGCCCACCAGGCTCCTCTATCTATGGAATTCTCCACGCAAAAATATTGGGGTGGGTTGCCATGCTCTCCTCCAGGGGATCTTCCCAACCCAGGCATTGAACTTGTGGCTTTTATGTCTCCTGCACTGGCAGGTGGGGGGTTTTGTTGTTGTTGTTGTTGTTTTCTTTTTCTTTTTTTTTTTTTTTTGCCACTAGTGCCACCTGGGTACTTTTTTGCTAATTATTTTAGGGTGATCTCATTTGATATAAAATAATTTATTAGGTCAGATTCTTTAGACTTTAATTTGGTCTTTAACAGTATCTTTTCCGCTTTCCTCCAATATCAGAACAAACTGCTGTCTTTTAATTCTTTCAACTAATATAGTAATAACTATGCAAACGTTGAGATTTAAGATGTGTTCAGATAATGCATTTGAGGAAAGAATAATACAGAGAGGACATAGACATAAGAATTCATAGAAAGCAATTCTCATTTTCAGGATCTTTACGCTTATATTTCTCATTTCATCTTTATGTCTGTTATCACCATAAAGTCAGCAGATAAAGTATTATGACCCAAGTTTCTAGTGAAGAAATTGAGATGCAGAAAAGTTCGGTGACTTGCTGAGCTTGCAGGACTAGTGGATGAGGTAGGGTGTCAGCCTGGGTGCTGGTTTTATTATTTAAAATTACTATGAATAATAACTAGCACTTGTTCAGCTTTTTGCTCTATGCAAAGCACTATTCTAAACACTTCCCATTTGTGTTTACAAACAGTTCTCAAAATAAGCCTATTACGTTTATCCCTAGTTTACAGAAAAGGAAACTGAGGCAGGGGACTTTAAAGTAACATGTTCAGTGGTGAACACTGAGGTTTGCTTCACATGCTTTGTCCATTTGCTTATTGAAACACTTTTTTATACAGAAAACTGGTCTTGTTCCTTTCTTCCCTGGTTTTCTTTTCTCCTCTAAATCTAGGCTATCATGGAAGTTATCAGCCATGGGCATTGCTCTATCTTTCTTTCCTCTCAGTTGGGAAATAGGACCCCAGCATTGGGAAGAAGGCTGGAATTCCACTCTAGCCTACGGCAGCCAGCTATTACCTTGGGTAGTTCATCCAAACTCCTCTAGACCTTGACCTTCTATAAAGTGAAGATCCAGTTATCTCTAAAGAGAAGGGGTTAAAATCCATGATTCATAAAATCTCTTTTCATCTCACATTCATAGAGTAATGCTTTTGTTTTGTTTTTTAGTTTTTCTTTTTTTTTTCTTTTCTTTTTCTTCCCAATTATTTTTATTAGTTGGAGGCTAATTACTTTACAATATTGTAGTGGTTTTTGCCATACATTGACATGAATCAGCCATGGATTTACATGTGTTCCCCATCCTAAACCCACCTCCCACCTCCCTCCCCATCCCTTCCCTCTGGGTCTTCCCAGTGCACCAGCCCGGAGCACTTGTCTCATGCATCCAACCTGGACTGGCGATCCGTTTCACGCTTGATAATATACATGTTTTGATGCTGTTCTCTCAGATCATCCCACCCTCGCCTTCTCCCATACAGTCCAAAAGTCTGTTCTATACATCTATGTCTCTTTTTCTGTCTTGCATATAGGGTTATCGTTACCATCTTTTTAAATTCCATATATATGTGTTAGTGTACTGTATTGGTGTTTTTCTTTCTGGCTTACTTCACTCTGTATAATGGGCTCCAGTTTCATCCACCTCATTAGAACTGATTCAAATGAATTATTTTTAATGGCTGAGTAATATTCCATAGTGTATATGTACCACAGCTTCCTTATCCATTCATCTGCTGATGGGCATCTAGGTTGCTTCCATGTCCTGGCTATTATAAACAGTGCTGCGATGAACATTGGGGTGCACATGTCTCTTTCAGATCTGGTTACCTTGGTGTGTATGCCCAGGAGTGGGATTGCTGGGTCATATGGCAGTTCTATGTCCAGTTTTTTAAGGAATCTCCACACTGTTCTCCATAGTGGCTGTACTAGTTTGCATTCCCACCAACAGCGTAAGAGGGCTCCCTTTTCTCCACACTCTCTCCAGCATTTATTGCTTGTAGACTTTTGGATAGCAGCCATTCTGACCGGCGTTGAAATCTACTCTTTTCATCTTTGAAAGTTGTTTTGTTTTAATTGTGCTGGTAGTGTCCAACTTTAAAAACTATATAATTACTGTACCAAGTAGGAATATGAAATATATTTGATTCAACAAAACTTTGTCAATCACCTAACCAAAAATATTTTAGAACAGCAATTGTGTAAGATGATATACAGTAAGCCAATCATAAGTTATCCATTGCCAAAATGGAAATAAGGACATCAATAAGATGCCATTAGATAAAACTTTCAAAGTGTAACTCCATTTTAATAAAGTCCAGAAATAAGCCTGTAACTAATGAAGTTAACTTTGATTATCTCAAGCACAAACTTATTTCTGATGTTCAATGTATGGTTGAAAAGTGCCTATTATGGAAGGCCAGAGACAAAGTCATATGTCTATAAAATAATTAAAACTTAGATCGATTTTGATTATTACACTTTTCAAAGGGGTACAGAAGGAAAAAGAACAGGTTTAGAACCCATTTGTATTGATGAAACTTCCTATTACAGAAATTTTTACATGGGAGACACTGCATATATTAGAAATAAGAAAGAATTTGGAAGTAAAAACATCCAATTTGAAATTCAGGTATTATTTCTGATGGTTTCTCTTTGGGCAAGTTTCTTAATTTTTCTAAGTCTCAGTTTTCTTGTTTTTAACATGTGATACCTGTCTTTACCACACAAGGCTGAATTCTGGACTCACTTTTGTTTTCATTAAATATTTGGCACCTGAGAGATCTTACTGAGTTTCATACTTTTAAAGGCCATCTATCACCAACTCAGTAGACATGAATTTGAGCAAACTCCAGAAGATAGTGGAGGACAGAGAAGCCTGGCATGCTGCAGTCCATGAGTCACAGAGTCATACACAGTTTAGCAACTGAATAACAACAAAAAGTACACTAACAACTCAAAATTTCATTCTCCCATCTGGAGTTTCCTTATCCTCCAAACACACACATCTGATTCTGAGTTTGACATCTCAGTATTGATGTCTACTAGACATCTCAAATTTAAAAACCAAATTCCTGAATCAAGGCTCTCCCCACTACCTATTGGAGTAGGAAATGGCAACCCACTCCAGTATTCTTGCCTGGAAAATTCCGTAGACAGAGAAGCCTGGGGACTACAGTCTACGGGGTTGCAGAATCGGATACGACTGAACGCACACATACCACTACCTAGAACAGCTTTTATTTTAGTGAAGAGTATGAATAACTCCAGTTGCTCAGACCAAAAACTTAGACTCATCCTGCACTCCTATCTTCTCACATTTCACATTCTACCCACCAGAAAAATATGTTGGTTCTACCTTCAAAATATATACAGAATCCAGCCACTTCTTACCAACTCCATTTCTAACAGTCTGATGTGAGCCATCAACACCTCTCATGTGACTGTTGCATGAGTCTGTTGAAGGGTCTGTCCTCTTTGGCTCCTGCCAATCATATATGTTTCCTGTGGCTGCCAGCAAAGTACCACCAACTGTGTGACTTGAAAAAATAGAAATGTATTGGTTCACAGTTCCAGAGGCTAGAAGTCCAAATTCAAGGTGTCAGCAGGGCCTTGCTCTCTCTGAGCCTCTGAATAAAATCCTTCTTTGCCACCTCCTAGCTTCTGGTTGTTGTTTTTCATTCACTAAGTTGGGTCCAACTCTTTGTGACTCCATGGACTGTAGTACCCTAGGTTTCCTTGTCCTTTACTATCTCCCAGAGCTTGCTCAAACTCATGGCCATTGAGTCAGTGACATCATCCAATCATCTCATCCTCTGTCACCCACTTCTCCTCCTGCCTTCAATCTTTCCCAGCATCGGAGTCTTTTCCAATGAATCGACTCTTTGCATCAAGTGGCCAAAGTATTGGAGCTTCAGCTTCAGCATCAGTTCTTTCAATGAATATTCAGGGTTGATTTCCTTTAGGATTTACTGGCTTGATCTCCTTGCAGTCCAAGGGACTCTCAAGAGTCTTCTCCTGCAACACAGTTTGAAAGATCAATTGTTCAGTGCTCAGTCTTCTTTACATGACTACTGGAAAAACCATAGCTTTGACTATACATCCTGCAGTCCTTGGCTTATAGCAGCATTACTCACTCCTGCCTGTCGCTGTCCTCACTTGGTATTCTTCTTGTTTGTCTGTGACCATGTTTCTCTCTCCTTATAGAACATCAGGTATATTGAATCTAATCCAAAAGGGCTAAATCTAATGACATTATCTTACCTTGATTTTATCTTCAAAGACCCAATTTCCAAATGTCGTAATTACAGATACTAGGGATTAGATCTTTAGTATATCTTTTGTGGGAGAGACACAATTCACCCCATAACACCAACTGTCAGAGTATCTTCAATGCATCCGTCAGAGTGCCCTCCACATCACTTGTCTGTTTCACCTCCTTAGCTCATACCATCACAACATAGTCTCTATTTATCTGTTTGTTTCCCTCACTGACTGTAAGAACAGAGACACTGTTCTATCCACTTTAATTTTCTTAAGACTTAATGAGCACTCAATAAATAGCTATTGAGCAAATAAATGAATGAATTTGAACAAGCATAAAGTGGCAGCTTTTTAAAGTTTCCTAGCTTAGGGAAAAGACAGATCTTCTTGTAGTCATGATAATAAATAACAATCAGAATCATTTTATTTATTTATTATTAAACCTGCTCAATGATAAGGACCACTTACTTTCCAAAAACATACTTTTGCTCATCAACTAATCATCAATAGCCCATTGTTTCTGAAAAAGCTTAGCCAGTCAGAAATGGACTCCTTCAATGACCACACCCCTGCATGCCTGCTAAGTTGCTTCAGTTATGTCTGACTCTTTGTGACCCCAAGGACTGTAGCCCACCAGGCTCCTCTGTCCATGGGCTTCTCCAGGCAAGAATCCTGGAGTGGGTTGCCATGCCCTCCTCCAGAGACACACCCCTAATGGAAGTGAAAGTCACTCAGTCATGTCTGACTCTTTGCGACCCCATGGATGATACAGTCCATGGAATTCTCCAGGCCAGAATACTGGAGTGGGTAGCCCTTTCCTTCTCCAGGCGATCTTCCCAACCCAAGGATCGGACCCTGGTCTCCCACATTGCAGGCAGATTCTTTACCAGCTGAGCCACCAGGGAAGGTCAAGAATACTGGAGTGGGTATCCTATCCCTTCTCCAGTGGATCTTCCCAACCCAGGAATTGAACCGGGGTCTCCTGCCTTGCAGGTGGATTCTTTACCAACTAAGTTGTCAGGGAAGCCCGACCACACCCTTAAGTGCCCACATATCAACAATAGTGTCTCCTGTGTAACCACACTTCTGCTGGTGACATGAGCCCACTTACACCTCTGGAGGTCACCAATCTCTGAAGGAGGAACTGTCTCTGATCAGCTTAGCTCTCTTTTCCTATAGTCAGCAATAAGTGACACATCTTTATAATATTTCAAATATTAACCAGTGGTCTCATCCATTGATAAATGTACATAGAAAAAAATGAGAAATCTTTGGGAAAATGCCAGGTGCTTTATGCCATTTAACATTATGTTACTAGTGTGCCTTAAGAATGGTTATTAGAAAAAATAGACATCTTGTTTGCATATTAAATTATTCAAAAAGCACATTTGCATCAAGTGATCTTATTTTATTATTCATTTATTACTACTAACTTCACCAGGCTGGTTATTCATTCATTTAGCTCTTCATTTCTTCAACAACTTAAATATTCTGAAACTATACCACATTAGCAAGTTTCATAGCGTGTATGTTTCATTGTTTTCAAATGAGCATCACTGAGTTACATGCACGTGAGAAGTTATTTATTCCTTTTAACATTCTGATTATTGAGTGACTTCTGTGTGCCAAGGGCTCTCCTGGGTCCTCGGTAAATGCAGTCTCTACCTTAGGAAGCTCAGGGCTCGGGGGTAGGGCATAGAGATTAAGGCTGCCGACGTGATACACAAACACATTCACTCTGGGTGCCAAGTTCAGAGCGTCCTGAGAGGAGGTGCCAGGAGCCTGGGCTGAATGGAGAGCAGCAGGGAAGTCTTCCTGAGGCTGAGACACTTGAGTGGAGAAGGAGGAGGAGAACAGTGTGGACAAGGAAGGGATTTCTGGTGGTTATCGAAGCATTTCCCTGTAGAGTATCAATTTTTATACTTGTAACATCCTGGGTATCAAGAACAAATCGCCTCATTTTAAAGAAAGTTGACACTCAGGAAAGGTAAACGGGTAAAGGTGAGCAACTCGTTCGTGAAAGACCCTGAAGTCAATTCCAAGTCTTGATGGCAGTGTGTTCTCCATGTGCCCAATCACTTCAGCTTGTCCTCACAGCTAATACCATCGTACATTACTTGCTGCTGGGGACTGTCTCCAACTTTTATTTTATTTTAAAATTTTTATTGGAGTATAGTTACTTTACAATGTTGTGTTAGTTTCTATTGTAGAACAAAGTGAATTAGCTATATACCTCTATCCCCTCTTTTTTGGATTTCCTTCCCATTTAGGTCACCACAGAGCACTGAGTAGAGTTCCCTGTAACAAAATAATTTGTTATTTATTTTATGCATGGTATCAATACAGTATATGTGTCGATCCTAATCTCCCAATCCCTAACCCCCTTGTCCCCTTGATATCCATTCATTTGTTCCCTACATCTGTGTCTCTACTTCTGCTTTGCAAATAAGATCACCTATACCGTTTTTCTAGATTCCACATATAGGCACTAATATACAATATTTGTTTTTCTCTTTCTGATTAACTTCATTCTGTATGACAGACTCTGTCACTGACTTTTAATTGCACACCTTTGTCCTCTGAAAACAAAGATGGTGCTTACACTCCCCATGTATCATATACACAAACGTATGTGTATAGTAGCCCCACCCCCAGAAAGGTATTTGTTGTTGGTAAGTCACTAAGTCATGTCTGACTGTTATGACCTCATGGACTGTAGCCCACGAGGCTCCTCTGTCCATGGGATTCCCCAGGCAAGAATACTGGAGTTGGCTGCCATTTCCTTCTCCAGGGGATCTTCCCAATGAGGGATTTAACCCTCATCTCCTGCACTGGCTGCCAGATTCTTTACTGCTAATCCACCTGGGAAACACCCCACCTGCACCCTTGCCCCACCCAGGCCAAAAATGTTATATCCATGTCCTCATCCCTGGGACCTGTGAATGTTACTTTATTTAGGAAAAGTGTCTTTGCAGACAAAATGAAGTTAATCATTTTGAGATGAGATCTTCTTGGATAATCAGATTGGCCCTAAATCAGAAGATACATGTCTTCATAAGAGAAGACAGAGGAAAAGACAAAGATGAAGACTGTGGCCATGGAGGCAGAGGTTGGAAAGATGAAGCCACAAGCCAAGGAACACCTGGAGACATGAGAAGCTGGAAGAGACAAAAAACAGGATCTGCCCTAGAGGAAGGAGCACGGGCCTGCTCACACCTTGGTTTCTGACCTCTGGCCTCTGGAACTTCAGGATAAAGCTCTGTTACTTCAAGGCACCCAGTTTGTTGTCACTGGTTACAACAACCCTGGGAAATGAATATATGTTTCTCTCTTCCAGTAATCTCAACAAATTTAAGATTTTCAGTAGATCTCTAACCCAAATGAATGTTAACTGCACTCACTTTCCCTTCTGTGTTTCTTTCCATAAAGTTAAAATTGTACAACCACTACTAATAATATAATGCAGTAAATAATGATAACTATTTTATTATGATGTATTTATTAAGTGGTAATTCTTCTAAGGACTCTACTTCTTTTACATCATTTCACCCTCACAACAGGCTTTCCTGGTGGCTCAGCAGTAGAGAATCCACCTGCAATGCGGGAGACCCAGGTTCGATCCCTGGGTGGGGAAGATCTCCTGAAGGAGGAAATGGCAGCCAACTCCAGTATTCTTGCCTGGAGAATCCCATGGACAAAAGAGCTTGGCGAACAGAGTCCATGGGGTCACAAAGAGTCAGACACGACTGAGCAATTAATGCACAACCCTCACAACAATGTTATGAATTAGGTGCTCATATCAAGTCAGCTTTTCTTCATTTAACTAGCCCTTAAGATCAGTTTAATGTCATGTGACTGCACAGTTAGTACGTGGTGGAAATGGCTTTGAATTCAGATTTTATTCCCAGCTTTTCCTACTATACCATAGTGCTTCTTTAGAAAGGGATCAAGTGTTTAATTCCTTTAGTTATTACTTCTAGTAATACGAAAAATATATATAATATATGTTGTACAGTAAATAGCATGTCTTTATTCTATTGACAGTACATTTGTTACAAGTGTAATAAATTTTAGAAAGTTTATTTTTAATTAACTTGAGCACATTTATATTTTAAAAAGATCAATTCAATTGTTAAAGTTACATAATAAAGAATATGATCATTTAAATGACAAAAATCTCATATTGTGAAATAGTGCACTCTAAGCTGCAACAAATGAGACAGAGGAAAAAATCAAACTCTTTCCACAACTATATTCAAAGAATCAGAAAAAAAGTTTTTTTTTTTCTTTTTACAAAGTTACGTATAAGCCATAGGAACTATCAGATACTGAAGTATGAAAACTTTATAATCAAGGTTCAAAACTGATTTTAGAGAATTGTGTGAAGTAAAACAAGAAAATGTGTATCTAGCACTCTATAGAACTTTACAGTAAAGCTGGAATTTATAGACTATGTATATAATATAAATATAATATTTAGTAATATTACTTTAGTTAATACGTTTCATCAAAGATGAGGATGTGGCTTCTCTTAATGTCCAATCACTTTCTTTCTCTCTCTCTCTCTCTGTTTCTCACTCTCTCTCCTATCCCTCCCTCTCTCCATTCTTTCCTCCTTCTCCCTTCCTCTATCTCTCTTCCTTCCTCCCTCCTTTGAGTTCTTTCCAGCTAAAGGAACTCATGTCTCCTGACACCTTGTCCTGTTGAGCTATTTGGAGCTCCAATCACAAGAAACTGGCAAGTTTGATACACTCCAATACTGCTAAGTCTTCTAAGGGTTTCAAGATTGGGGTTTGTGGAGGAGATTTCCTGGAAGAAATGTCACATCCATTATTTTCAATTTTAGCTTTGGAAAGGTTGCCTGGAGAATGTCACTGAACACCAAATTTAACCTTTCAGTGATATTTGATATGAGAATAAATGAAACAGTCTATAAAGCTTGGACCTACATAAAATAAAGATGTTAAAGCAATCCAGCAAATGTGCTGGAACTCTTAGGGCGTTTTCATGACTAACTTAATGGGTTGGAAGCAATGTGTTCAACTGTTCCAACTACACAATTCACTGCTATAAAATAACTGTTGAATTTGTAGATGGAATAAATCTGGCTCAAGACTGGTTGGACTTTTTGGTGACTTAAAAGTGACCCTTCACCTTAAGGGAGCTGGCATAAGGTAGTCTGGGAAACACTTAGACTTCCTTGAAGAATCAGCTCAAATATAATACCTCCTCTAGAAAGATTTACAGACTTTTCCTCACTCCCTCCAAAGAATAAATGGGCCTTTCCTTGGGGCTACCAGCCATTTCAACTCATTACAAAGAAATATGCCATCATTTTTTAAAAGTTTTTTTAAAATCAATTTATTTTTGGCTGTACTATGTCTTCCTTGCTGTGTATGGGCTTTCTCTAGTTGCAGCAAGCAGGGGCTACTCTCTAGTTGCAGTGCATGGGCTTTTTGTTGCAGTGACTTCTCTTGTTGCTGAGCTCAGGCTCTATGGCGCAGACTTCAGCAACTGTGGTTCACAGGCTTAGTTGCCCCATGGCACATGGAATCTTCTCTGACCAGGGACTGAACCCATGTCCCCTGCATTGGCAGGCAGATTCTAAACTACTAGACCACCATGGAAGCCCCTTGTGCTATTTTTTGGTGTCTTCCCAAAAGAGCTGCATGTTCCTCAAGGCAGGATTGATTCCATGTCTTTGCATCTCCATTGCCTAATTTAGTGCCACTGTAAGTCTTCATACATGTGTGTTCTTCACGCACACATGAAGCCTACATAATTTACAAGACCTGTCTTACCAGTCAACAGGATAGTATGTTCCTTAGAATAAATACAAATTCTGGTAGTGTTCACTGTGTGCTTGTTATCCTTCTCCATTTGGAGACAGGAAAAAAGGAGTGAACATGGAGATCAAAAAAGACAAATGAACACAAACCTAACAGTTTAACCCTGTTAACAGTTAACTGACTTTTGAAACTTCCTGGACTTCCATTTGAGACCTTCTGGCTTCCCACCTGGCTCATTGGTAAAGAATCTGCCTGCCAATGCAGGAGATACAGGAGACTTGGGTTCTGATCCTCGAGTCAGAAAGATCCCTGGAGAAGGACATGGCCACCTACTCCAGTATTCTTGCCTGGAGAATCCCATGGACAGAGGATCCTCTCGGGCTATAGTCTATGGGGTCACAAAGAGTTGAACACAACTGAGCTCAGAGTCACACATGCAGACTTCCATTTAATGCTAACTCTAACTGATGATTCCTCTTTGGCCCAAAGATTTCACAGGCTCTCCTCCTCTCAAGACCGGAGTCTCCTGGAATATTCAACTGCTCCCCCAACAAGAGAACTAGAGTGGCTGTTTTGAGTATAGACTAAAACCTAAGTTAAAGAGACTCCCAGCAAATGAACAGACCTGAGAATATCTTTATGGGGAATCTGATTTTTCTGGAGAAAATGTGCTAACATACCAGGTACTAGAGACTTTGGGCATGAGAGCTGAGTAGAAATTAGAATTCAGTGTATGGCCCAGACTCACTAGATCTCAAGACCTACCCTATTTCCAAAGCATTTCTCTCTGGAAGTAGTTCTCTACCGGGCAGCATTTTGGAAGTTACAGAGGGAGTTGTTGGATGTGGCAGTCTCCAGGGAGAGAAGATGCTGCTGACATTGAGTGGGTGTGTGTTCAGCTGCTTAGTCATGTTCAACTGTTTGTAACCCCATGGACTGTAGCCCACCAGGCTCCTCTATCCCTGGAATTATTCCAGCAAGAATGCTGGAGTGGGGTGCCATTTCCTACTCCAGGGGACCTTCCCAACCTAGGGATTGCTCCTTCCTCTCTTGCATCACCTGCATTGGCACACAGATTCTTTATCACTAATGCCACCTAGAAAGCCCATATTAAATGGGTGGGACCAAGCAAAATTCCTCTTTATCCTAATGATGTCTCCACTTTACCTATAAATTCAATTCTCATAATTTGTGATAGTTTTGTTCTATAAAGTCAGCATGAAGACTAAATTAGCAATTCCTAAGCCATTTTGTGCAAGAATTGTACAAAAAAGATCCAAATGAACTGGATTACTATGATAGTTTCGTCAGACACCCAGAGCCAGACATTCTTGAGCGTGAAGTCAAGTGAGCCTTAGGAAGCACTGCTGTTAAAAAAGATAGTGGATGTGATGGAATTTCAGTGGAACTATTCAAAACCCTAAAGAATGATGCCATCAAGGTGTTGCATTCAATATGTCAGCAAAGCTGGAAGACCCAGCAGAAGTCAAAGGACTGGAAAAGGTCAACCCTCATCCTAGTTCTCAAGAAGGGTAGTACTAAAGAACATACTAACCATCAAACAATTGCACTAGTCTCCCATGCTAGTAAGGTCATGCTTAAAATTTGCATGTTAGGTTTCAGCATTATGTGAATAGAGAACCTCCAGATGTCCAAGGTGAGTTTAGAAAAGGGAGAGGGACCAGAAATCAAATTGTCAACATTCGCCGGATCATAGAGAAAGCTAGGAAATTCCAGAAAAACATCTACCTCTGTTTCATCAGCCACACCAAAGCCTTTGACTGTGTGGATCATAATAAATAGTGGAAAGCTCTTAAAGAGATGGAAATACCAGACCATCTTACCTGTCTCCTGATAAACCTGTGTGTGGGTCAAGAAGCAACAGTTAGAACCCTGTATGGATCAACTTATTGGTTTTAGATTGAGAAAGGAGTACAAAAAGGCTGTCTGCTGTCACCCTGTTTGTTTACTCTATACTCTGAGCACATCATGAGAAATGATGGGCTGCATGAGTTACAAGTTGGAATCAAGATAGGTGGGAGAAACATCAACAACCTCAGATATGCAGATGATAACACTTAAATGGCAGAAAGTGAAGAGGAACTAAAGAACCTCTTGATGAGGGTGAAGGAGAAGAGTGAAAGAGCCTGCTTAAAATATTAAATATTAAAAAAAAACCTAAGGTCATGGCATCCAGCTCCATTACTTCATGGCAAATAGAAGAGGAAAAGTGGAAGTAGTGACAGATTTCCTCTTCTTGGGCTCTAAAATCACTGTAGATGGTGATGCAGACATGAAATCAGAAGATGTTTGCTTCTTGGCAGGAAAGCTATGACAACCTAGACTGTGTGTTGAAAAGCAGAGATATTACTCTGCCAACAAAGGTCCATGTAGTGAAGGCCATGATCTTCCCAGTGGTCACGTATGGTTGTGAGAGCTAGACTGTAAAGAAGGCAGAGTGCTGAAGAATTAATGCCTTTCAACTGTGGTGCTAGAGAAGACTCTTGAGAGTCCGTTGCACAGCAAGGAAATCAAACCTGTCAATCTTAAGGAGCATCAAAACTGAATATTCATTGGAAGGACTGATGCTAAAGCTGAAACTCCAGTATTTTGGTCATGTGATATGAACAGCTGACTCATTGGAGAAGTCCCTGCTGCTGGGAAAGATTGAGGGAAGTAGGAGAAGAGGGCATCAGAGGATGAGATGGTTGGATGGCATCACCGATGCAATGAACAAGAACTTGGGCAAACTTTGGGAGATGGTGAAGGACAGGGAGGCCTGGTGTGCTGCAGTCCTTGGGGTTGCAAAGAGTCAGACACAACTGGATGACTGAACAACGGCAACAACAAGTCATTGCTCCTACGGGAAATACAGAGTTAGGTTCCTACAGTCCTCTGACTGCAGTATTTTCATCAACCCATCAATATTAACCTTGTTTTATGTCTGTTTCTGTTTAAAGACATTTATTATTGATTTGTTAACATCAAACTTACAGCCAACTGCACTGTAAGTCATGCCTGATCAAAGTTTGGCTAACTCACATATTTTCTCCACAAGTGTGCTTAAGAGCACTAGACAATACTTCAGCACTGTGCTTTGAGTGTATTTTAAACAGCACAATCACCAACACAAAGCACAAAAATGTGAAAAGCACTGCACTAAATAGACCACAAAATGGCCACACCTGATTTCAATATGAGAGCTGAAGGAAAAAAAATCAGAGTTGTGTTGTACCACCTCCACTGGGGACATGCGCTTTAGTGACTCAGATTTTTCACTGCTCTGCACACACCCAGCAAAGACTGCAAAAGCACTCAAGTGTTAATGTGAGGTTACAGATAAATTTTGGCAAGTAGCAAAATTAGCAAACATGGAATCTATGAATAATGAGGATTGACTGTATACATAAAGTATTTTTGCACAGTTTTAATTTGCACTGAATTTTTCAGAAACACACAATGAAAACTAAGGGAAAGTTGTTCTTTGACTTGGGCCTTTGCCAAAAGTTGGTCAATATTTGGAACTCAGGTTACTGAAGGCAACACTGCTAATGATACCCAAGTACCCAGAATGACACACAAATATCATTCTGTACTAGTAGCAGTAGCACCCGTGTAATTCAGCATACAGGTGCAAGCATCTGTATATTTTTTATTTAGCAGGGCTCTAAATGAGCACAATATACTCATATGTAAGTGAGTATAATGAAATATATAAAATTTCAGTGTAAGTCAGTGTCCTCTCAAGTTAATTGGTATCTCTATTCCTCTCCAATGAAAATCAAGAAAATTAAACACAATTCACCCAGTTATTGCATGGCTGCCATCTTTTATTTTGTGTAGAATTCTTTTCTGTTTCTTTTTTATACACAAAAATTAGTTTTGCAATCAAAGTTTTATTGACCTAGAAACCTGTGTTCAGGAGATTTTATTTTGATTTGTCTCCTGCTCCTTTCTTCTGAGTTACTTACCACCCTTATGGCAGAAGGTGAAGAAGAACTAAAGAGCCTCTTGATGAAAGTGAAAGAGGAGAGTGAAAAAGTTGACTTAAAACTCAACAGTCAGAAAACTAAGATCATGGCATCTGGTCCCATTACTTCATGGCAAGTAGATGGGGAAACAATGGAAACAGTGACAGACTTTATTTTGGGGGGGCTCCACAATCACTGCAGATGGTGACTGCAGCCATGAAATTAAAAGATGTTTGCTCCTTGGAAGAAAAGTTATGACCAACCTAGACAGCATATTAAAAAGCAGAGATATTACTTTGCCAACAAAGGTCTGTCTAGACAAAGCTATGGTTTTTCCAGTAGTCATGTATGGATGTGAGTTGGACCATAAAGAAGGCTGAGCACCAAAGAATTGATGCTTTTGAACTGTGGTGTTGGGAGGACTCTTGAGAGTCCCTTGGACTTCAAGGGTTTCAAACCAATCAATCTTAGAGGAAATCAACCCTGAATATTCATTGGAAGGACTGATGCTGAAGCTGAAGCCCCAATCCTTTGGCCACCTGATGCAAAGAGCCAACTCAATAGAAAAGACCCTGAAGTGGAAAAGATTGAAGGCAGGAGGAGAAGGGGATGACAGAGGATGAGATGATTGGATGGTATCACTGACTCAATGGCTGTGAATTTGAGAAAACTTGGGGAGATGGTCAAGGACAGGGAATCCTGGCATATTGCAGTCCATGGGGTCACAGAGTTGGGCATGACTGAGCGACTGAACAACAACAATACCATAATATATTTTTTATAATAAAATAAATTTATTTTAAGAAACTGACTCACAGGATTATGAGGGCTGGCATATCTGAAATGTGGGCAGATTAGTAGAGTGGCGGATGGCAACTCAGGTGAGAGTTAATGTTGGAATCTTGAGTCAGAATTGCTTCTTCACGTTGACTAAGAGACTGTTCCTTTGGTTGTGTTTATTTCTGACTCTGAGCTCATCCATTTCCATGGAGCAGTTTTGCCTCTATCCAGCTACTCAAGGTTCTGTCCCAGGGTGAAATTGAGGACATCACTGTCACGGACCCTGAGCCAATAGCGATTTGGCCTATGTTCTACTGATAAGATAGGATTTTCCTCTCTCTCCTTCCCTAAGATGTGGGCCACTGCCAGAAACCAGTCACAGGTTTTTTGTCGGCTTTTTTTTTTTTTTTAATTAGAGGATAACTGGTTTACAATATTGTGATGGTTTCTGCCATACATCGACATGAGTCGGCATTAGGTATACATATGTCCCCTCCCGCTTGAATCCCCCTCCTCCACCTCCTTCCCCATGCCACTCCTCTAGGTTGTCACAGAGCACTGACATTGAGTCCCTGCATCACACATCAAACTCCCACTGGCTATCTATTTTACATATGGTAGTGTATATGTTTCAGTGCTATTCTCTCATATCACCCCAATCTCTCCTTCCTCCACTGTGTCCAAAATGTCACACAGAGCACATTTATTTTCCATTAACACACAGGAGCAGGAAAACCAGGCACCCTTGCCATTTCCACGCCTGAGGTCGACAGCTACATCCCACTGTAGTCCTGTGAGTGCTGCAGGGTCACTTAGGTTCAGCTCAGCTTCAGTTCTAGAGATGTGTAACTTGACTTTAGATTGTGGCTGTGACTTTGATTTTTTTTCTTTTAAATGTTTAAATATACATTTTAAAAATATATACATTACTATATATAAAACAGATAACCAACAAGGACCTACTGTATAACACAGGGAACTATACTCAATATTGTGTAATAACCTATAATGGAAAGAATTTTAAAAAGAATATATATGTATATATATGTTGTTGTTATTCAGTCACTAAGTCGTGTCCTACTCTTTGCGACTTATGAGCTACAGCATGCTAGGCTTCCCTGTCCTTCACTATCTCCCAGAGTTTGTGCAAATTCATGTCCATTGAGTCAGTGATGCCACATAACCATCTTATCCTCTGCAGCCCTCTTCTCCTTTTGCCTTCAATCTTTCCCAGCATCAGGGTCTTTTCCAATGAGTTGGCTTTTCACCGGTGGCCAAAGGATTGGAGCTTCAGCTTCAGCATCAGTTCTTCCAATGAATATTCAGGGTTGATTTCCTTGAGGATTGACTGATTTATTTTAAGAAATTGACTCACAGGATTATGGGGGCTGAAGTCCAAGGGACTCTCAAGAGTCTTCTCCAACACTACAAAGACATCAGTTCTTGGGTTCTCAGTCTTCTTTAAGGTCCAACTCTCACATTCATACATGACTACTGGAAAAAAATCATAGCTTTGACTAGATGGACCTTTGTCTGCAAAGTAATGTCTCTGCTTTTTAATATGCTGTCTAAGTTTGTCATAGCTTTCCTTCTAAGGAGATACACACACACACACACACACACACACACACACACACACGTATATATATGTGTGTGTCTATGTATATTATGTGTGTGCATGCTCAGTCACTCAGTCGTGTCTGACTCTTTGAAACCACATGGACTGTAGCCAGCCAGGCTCTTCCATTGGATTTCCCAAGCAAGATTACCAGAGTGGATTGTTATTTCCTTCCGTCAGTAGAAGAACTGATGCTGAAACTCATACTCCTGTTCTTTGGCCACCTGATACAAAGAGCCGACTCATTAGAAAAGATCCTGATGCTGCGAAAGATTGAAGGCAGTAGGAGAAAGGGACAGCAGAGGATGAGACAGTTGGATGGCATCACTGACTTGATGGACATGAGTTTGAGCAAGCTCTGGGAGATGTTAAGGACAGGGAAGCCTGGCATGCTGCAGTCCATGGGGGTCACAAAGAGTTGGACACAATTGAGTGACTGAACAACAACTGTTTTCCATCAGAGCTGGTTTGATGAATCAGTTCAGTTCAGTCGCTCAGTCGTATCGTGTCCAACTATTTGCAACCCCATGAATCGCAGCACGCCAGGCCTCCCTGTCCATCCCCAACTCCTGGAGTTTACTCAAACTCATGACAATCGAGTCAGTGATGCCATCCAGCCATCTCATCCTCTGTCATCCCCTTCTCCTCCTGCTCCCAATCCCTCCAAGCATCAGGGTCTTTTCCAATAAGTCAACTCTTCACATGAGGTCGCCAAAGTATTGGAGTTTCAGCTTCAGTATCAGTCCTTCCAATGAACACCCAGGACTTATCTCCTTCAGGATAGACTGGTTGGATCTCCTTACAGTCCAAGGGACTCTCAAGAGTCTTCTCCAACACCACAGTTCAAAAGCATCAATTCTCAGCACTCAACTTTCTTCACAGAATAGCTTTCCATTATCAAGACACAGAAACATATTTTCTTAGTGCAATGAGAGCTTATTGAAATAATACATAGGCAGTTTAAGATAAGGCAAGACCGACATCCCTACCATGCACTGTTACCCAGCAACTTTTCTCTTGGCTTCCCCTTCCTCTTTTCCTTGGGGCCACTGTAATTGTCTCTCTCTACTTGCTGCTCTACCTCATGGTTTCTGCCAATTCATAGTTTACACTGCCTTCATTACTTTCTGCTTGTATCCTACTCTTTCTGCATCTCTTGAATTCTGTTTTATTCTACTACCTTTTTTGGTCTTTCTTGTATTACTTTCAAATTTCTCAAAAGAGAAGATCTTATTGTTCTGTGAAAGTTACTGCCAAGAGAAGCAGAATGACCCTTCTTACGAGGTAGGACTCATGCAAAACTACATTGTAAGCTACTCACATTTCTCATGCCTAGACATCATCCCTGGTTCCATCAGTAGTAGTCAAATTTATGGGGTTTTTTTAGTCTAAATCATGAAAGTCTACATTTTAAAAAAAAACAGGTTATTATTAAAAAGGATGAAATAATGCCATTTGCAGCAATGTGAATGGACCTAGAGATTATCACACTGAGTGAAGTAAGTCAGACAGAGCAGGAGAAATGTCATATGACATCCCTTATATGTTGAATCTAAAAATAATACAAGTGAACTTACTTACAAAACAGAAAGAGACTCACAGCCTTAAGAGAACGAACTTATGGTTTCCAGGAGAGGAGTGGGGGAGGGGGAGGGGAAGGAATAGTTAGGAAGTTGGGATAGACGTGTACACACTGCACATTTAAAATGGATAATCAACAAGGACCTACTGTACAACACAGGAAAATGTGCTCAAAGTTATGTGGCAGCCTGGATGGGTGAGGAGGTTGGGGGAAGAATAGGTACATGCATATGCATGTCTGAATCCCTTTGCTGTTCGCCTGAAACTATCAAAACCTTGTTAATCGGCTACACCCCAATACAAAACAAGAAGTTTTTTTAAAAAGCCTATTATATCTTTGCTCAGAAACAGAGTGAGTGTGGCAGGCAACTGGAAGAGAATACACCATGCCGTATGGAGTTAGGCTAAGTCCTTTCTGTCCCTAGCCCAAAGCATCTGCAATTATATTCATGGTAATTGAAGGGGTTTGTTTTTTGTTTTTTGTTTTTTGTTTTTTTTTTTGCAAATTTCATTACAGGATTCCTTTCATCTATTAGTAAATTCTAATTTTGTGGCTAGTATTTTTTCTTGTGAAATTATACCCTTGGGAAATGTTGCGCATTTCTTAAGACTGCAAAATACCCATAAGCATTCACAATCATGAATATTGACTCCAGAGTGAGATGCACAATTGTGAGAAGTTTAAAAAAAAATTAGGTAAATTTGTGCCTGGCTATTTTTTCAAATACTCTTTAAACACTTATACTCTAAAACAAATCTAATTTTCTTTATGGCATTTTGAATTACCATCTAATTTTCTTATCGGTTGGCAATTCCTTATAGGTTTATATTTAACAGACTAAGGCCATCTAACAAGCCATCTGCATTTCTAGTGGGCCACCCCACCACAAGTGCACAATTGCCCTAGATAGCACTGAGAAACTCTGTGCCAGTGAATGAACAAATGGCCACAATTGCAGACCTTTTTTTCAATCTCTAATCAAAAGCTGAAGACTATTGCAGGCTATTCATATGGCATTTAAATTCTACATTCTGATTAAACATCCCATGTGTGTAAAAGAAGGTAACATAATGTTGGTTACTTTGCTAGAAACTCCCTCAATTTCCAAAATTATTTTTGCTATTTCCATTTCCCCCATGGTGGGGTGGTGAGAGAAGCAGACCCCATCTGTTCTGTCAAAGGGACTAGGGAGTCTTTAGTCCATACTCCATATCTGGCCATTGGACTAAATTCATGTTTGTAAAATCCACATGGAACATGGAATAAGGCCTAATCGTGCCTGAAAGCAGGGAGAAGGCCTGGCTGTGCCATACAGAGTGAGAGGCATTCCTGGTAATATGATGGCCTGCTATTTCTCATGAAAAGTCATTTAAAATTCAGGTAGAAATAAACAAAAAAAAATGGCATCTTCCTAAAAGCATTGGTGAGCTGCAAGGTAATAAGAAAGTCTGAGGCCAAAATCTAAGTGAAAGCTAGAAGCTCTAACAGGAAAACTGCTTCTTAGCTGCCACAAGGGCATTTTCCAAAGGAAAAACTTGAGAGGTGCTTTTCAAGATCTCATTTGGGCATATAGAACAGAAACAAAGTGGGTGGTTTAATAACAAGCCTTCTTATAAAACTGGAACCACAAAGGATTCCAGTTTTGATTTACTGACTAACTGGAAGAATATTTATCACTCTCCTCAGTGAAGATTTCAAGGCAAGGTGCATTATTGCTTTGGCAATAAGAAAAGCAGAAGGGAAAAAAAGAAAGGGAGGAAGTGAGGGAGGGAGAGAGAAAGAAAGAAAGAAAGGGAGGAAAGGACGGAGGGTGGGAAAGAGAGAGGGGGAGAGGAAGGGAGAAATGGCAATGTCAAGCTGATTGTGCAGAATTTTTGCCCAGATTCACTTAAGCAAATTCAAGCAGTGCATCTAGTTTAAAGAGTGTTCCAATGGGGATGGCTCCCAGGGACCTGGCAAGTTCTATTTGGAGGAACTTGCCCTCATTCTAGACCTCAAAAGATTCTCACAATTAATTCTTCAAAGAATAAGGAACCATGAACAATAACCAATAGCTCAGAGGGAAAACTAAAAGGGAAGCTTGAGAATATCTGCAGAGTAAAGGAAACGACAAAGAATTACAATGTACACTTGTGCAGAAAGCAAATAAATTTTTATACAGAAAAGAATAAATGAAAATTAAAATGCCAGTGGACAGGTTTAATAGCATATTGTATGCAATGGAGGAAGCATGGAAATTAGCATGAATATATCTGGAGATTTTTTGGCCATTGTCACTTGAAATATTGCCTCTGCTCCATTCTTTCTCCTTTCCTAAAATTCTAAATGTTTGATTTCTAGAACTAGCAAATATTCACTAACGTCCAAATATACAGAGTCCCAGGAGAGAGCAGAGGATGGAATACAGGCAATATTTGAAGTTTTCCCAGATACAGTGAAACATCTAAGTGTAGTTTTAAGAAGCCACATGAATCCCAAGCAGAGTGGATGTAAATAAATTGACACCTAGATACAACAGAATGCAATTGGAAAACACAGAAATGAAGAATACTCAATAGAAGCACAGAGAATAAGAACATAATTTAAATTGACAGATGGCTTCTGAAAAGCAGTGGTAGAAGCTAGCATAGAGTCATGCAATACATTAACATAATCAAGTTTCAGTTCTTTATGGCTGGAAAATGAGCCACTGACTTCAAACATCCATGGTCATTCATTGTCCTCCTGTGATTTGGGCAGGGTGGCAGGCATGTCTCATCTCTGTTCCCTGAAGCCCCAGACAAGGAGTCCCAACTCGGGCCTGATCTACCTACGTACTCTGTGATTATGGAAGAGTGTTTTGACCAACAGTTTTCTTATCACCTCTCGGACCACCTTTTACTGATTCTTCCCTTTCACCTGTCATCCAAATATTTCAATGTTCTGGAGTTGAGTCCTTCACCTTTTCTTATTTCTATCTATTCTCAGTCTCTTGTGATCTCTTCCAGTCTTGTGGAATTATTATCTATATGCAAAATCTTTCTAATTTACATCTGTAGCTTAGATCACTCCTTTGAATCCCAGATTCATCCATCTACCATCTTACGTAAACTCTACTTAAACATCATAAGTGTCTCAATCTTCCTTTGTTGAAACCAGGCTTCTAGTATTTCCCCTAAATCTGCTCTTACTACCTACTATCCCACAAAGTCACAGCTGCATTCTTCCATTTGTTCAGGCCAAAATATCTTAATTGCCATTGATTACATCGAGAGTTGTCATAGACAGAGGGATCTGTGGCTACAGTCCATAGAGTCACAAAGAGTTGGACACAACTGAAGTGACTTGGCATGCACTCTAAGAATTCTGCTGAATCTGCTTTCAAAATAATCAATATTTCTATTCACTTTTCATTATCTCTATTGCTACTTCTCAAGTTCAAGACATCGTGATGTCTTTTTAAAAAAAAGATTTATCTATTTATTTTGGCTGCACCAGATCTTAGTTGCAGCACATAGGATCTTCCATCTTAGTTGCAGCACTCAGGATATTTAGTTACAGCATGTAGGATCTAGTTTTCTGACCAGGGATTGAACCCAGGCCCCCTAAATCTTAGCCACTAGACTACTAGGAAAGTCCACCCGCTTGTTTTAAAGCCACCATGATCTCTTGACTATTGTAGTATCAATATCAATCAAAAAAGGTGAATTTTGCTTTTAACGCTTGACCCACTATGATCTCTTATCAACACAGCAGCCAGAGCCTTCCTATTGCAATGAAAGTCAAATCATGCCATACCTCTGCTCAAAATCTGCCCATGGATTTCTATTTCCAAATATATTTGCATGGCTGCTCCATCCCTTCCTCTAGATGTTACTTGCACTATGTTCCTAGTGAGGACTTACCCCAGACTGAGAAAGGACACTCTCACCACGTCTAAAATTGGATGAAACAAAACCATCAGCTATGTGGGTGTCACATCCTCTTTCTCTGTTTTGCTCTTCACCTTAACACTTAACAGGTATACTCTGTAGACCATTAATTTGCAAATATTGATATACCTACATCTTGCCTGGGGATCTTGCTAAACGGGACTTTAATTCAGCAGGTCTGGCTGGAACCAGAGATTCTGCACTTCTAACAAGCTTCCAGCTGAAGCTAATGCTGCTAGAACATAGGCCACAAGTGTAAATTTAACATTTTTAGTTCAGTTCAGTCACTCAGTCATGTCCGACTCTTTGTGACCCTATGGGCTGCAGCACGCCAGGCTTCCATGTCCATCACCAACTCCCAGAGCTTCCTCAAACTCATGTCCATCCAGTCGGTGATGCCATCCAACCATCTCATCCTCTGTCATTCCCTTCTCCTCCTGCCTTCAATCTTTCCCAGCATCAGATTCTTTTCAAATGAGTCAGTTCTTCCCATCAGGTGGCCAAAGTATTGGAGTTTCAGCTTCAATGTCAGCCCTTCCAATGAATATTCAGGACTGATTTCCTTTAGGATGGACTGGTTTGATCTCCTTGTAGTCCAAAGGACTCTCAAGAGTCTTCTCCAACACCACAGTTCAAAAGCATCATTTCAAAATTTTTTGTAGCTGCATTTCAAAAATAAATCAGTGACATTAATTTTGGTACCATATTTTAGCTAGCCCCATATATCTTAATTATTATCATTTCATCTCAGTTTAGACTGGCTGCATTTAAAAGGCTCAATTGGCACATTTGGCTACATGCTACCATATTGAACAACATGGGTCTAGACTTCATTAAATTTGCCTGTTTGTCTTTCTCTTCTTCCAGAATGAAACCTACCAAAGGACATAGATTTTTGGTTTGTTTTCTAATATATCCCCTCTGTGCCTGGAAGAGTGTCTGGCCTGAGCAATCCTCAAAAATATTTGTTGATGGGGCTTCCCGCTGGTGGTTGGGTGGTTAAGACTTTATCTTCCAATGCAGGGCATGCTGGTTCAGTCCTTCATCAAGGAGCTAGATCCCATGTGACTTGCAACCAAAAACAACCCATAAAACAGAAATAATATTGTAACAAACTCAATTTTTTTTAAATGGTCCAGATTTTTTTTAAAAATCTTTAAAAAATTGTTGAAGAAATGGATCAATGAGTATCTTAGTGTGTGGAGAGAAAACTGGATTGGCTCTGTTTTATGTCATTTCCCAGAATCTCCCAGAAAAAGTAAACCCATCATCCACAGGGTAGCTTGTCTTCTTGGCCACCTTCCTTTCATCAGCCACATCTGTACTCTGTTCCAAGAAAATTACATGCACTAAGATCCTTATGGTGGGGTCTGCTTCAGGCGAAACACAAACCAGCACCTTGGGCTTCAACCAGCTGTTCATTCCTCTAATGTTAGGTTGGATGTGGGTTCTTCTTTCTTAGGCCCCCTCACCCTGCTGGATGAGGGCCATGATTTACTCACAAAAGAGACGAAGTTTAATGCTTAGCATCACTCCACACCCAGCTGTCAATCCCCCATTCTCCTTTTCCACCCACCACCAGATTCAAAGAAAGCAGTCCGTTAGATAGAAATGACCAAAATATTACCCAAAGGCCATGAACATGCCCGGAAAAGTTAAATGTGAGCTCTACCCCAGAAATTCCTGAGGAGTGACAAGACTTTCTTTATATTTTGCATTGGTGTTGACAACTGAGAGCAAATGCACACAAAACAGCCCTCATGATAATTCAGCCTCAGGCTCGCTGAGGCTGGAGACTGCCGTTTCTTCTTAAGGGACAGAAACAAAAAGCCTTTTTATTGAGGATTACTACTCCAAAATCAACATTTTTGAAATGGTGCCCATTCTCATAGCCTCCTTCCCTGAAGCATAAACATTGCAACCACCTCTTTGAATCAGAAGAATTAGGCTACAGGGTCTGGGTACAAATACTGTGTTCCAGTGTTGAATGCTAGATCAGATATCATCTCTAATCCTTGGGGTCTTTTACTACAATATAGCTGTCTGAAGGAGCAGCTTTTTTTTTTCTTTCCCCCACGTAACGAATTCTGCAACTCTGAAATTCTGAGTTCTGGATCAGGTTTGTTTTGGTAATGCATTCTTCAGCTTCTTCAAGAAAGTTCTTCCCAGTAATGAATTGGGAGCTTTGATTGGACTTGGTTACACCAGTCAAAGCTTGAGATTGTGATTCAATGGATAGTTCATGGTTTATTCTGCCACTGTCGACATATATTGTTTACTGTCTGTGGCTTAGCTCCAGATCTGTTTCATGGAAGCTGTCCACGTGGGTAATATATACCCCTTGCACAACAGAGCCAATCCTGCCTTCTGGATAGCGTGGCACCTATCTCCCTCTTTCTATCTGCAGATTCTTCTTAAAAAAAAAAAAAAGAAGAAGAACATTTCATTCCACTTTCTCTCTACCAAAGTTAAGTCCACATGTCACTCCAGAATACTAAGATAAGCCTGGGTGACACAAAAACTCTAGGAAGAGGCAGATGCAAGCTGACTTCTTATGACAGTGCCTGAAGTATTAGGAAAGTGTAGGAACAGGGAAGATGTGGACTTTAAAAATGTAAGAAACAAACATCATGTATGTTCTATTGTTTCAAAAGCAGAAAAGTTATCATCTTAGCCAGATGTTTTACATAAAAATGTTTCAGTTCATAGGAATGACTCATCTCCTCATTTTCTCACTTCCAAAATCCTCTCCCCTTACTATGGAGAATGTAGATAACTAATAAAGACCTACTGTACAACATGGGGAACTCTATACAATACTCTGTAATGGCCTATATTGGAAAATAATCTAAAAAAGAGTGGATATATGTGTATGTATAACTGATTCACTTTGCTGTGCCCCTGAAATTAACACAATATGGTAAATCAACTGTACCCAAATAAAAAAACAATTTTTTAAATCCTCTCCCTAGTTTCTGTCAAGTGTTTGCTCAAACATCCAAGATGTTTTCAGTGAGGTCTACACTGGCCATCTGATTTAAAAGTACAAAACTGATTCTTCTCCTTCACCATGCTCTCTCTTTTGCTATACTATTTGTTGCCTTCTAATACTGTATATAATTTGCTTATTGTGCATATTATCTAATATATTTAAAGCAAGCTCCATGAGAAAAGGAATCCTTGTCAGTTTTGTTCAAGCACCTAGAGTAGCATCTGTCCAGATTGACACTGACTAGATATCCTTGGACAAATATATAAATGAATTAGTGAATTGAGGCATTGTGATGTAGCAGCCACTAATTGAGGTGCTATGGATATAAGGATAACATCATATTAGATCATTGTGAACTCAAATGCCCTCAGGGTCCAGGGAGATGCAATCAATGAGTGAAGAAGGCCAGGTATAAAATAATAGAAGATGGTGGAATTGACAGGATCAGGAGAATACCCACCCTTACTAAAGGCATCACATTCAATTTAGGGAAGTTCTCTGCCAAACAAAACACATGCAGAGGCTCTGAACTTCCACATGATGATCTTCGTAATCCTATGTCTTTTCCAACATACCCATATTTTCTCCCTCCTGCTTTTAATTTTTTCCAAACTTCCTATCTCAGAAAGTCAAAATACTATAAAATCAGACTCAACTCTAATAAAATTGACATTCCATTTTAAAGTAATTCCATTTCAGGTTCTAATTAAAAACAGTTATGATCAAGTGTTATTCAAGAGATTTAAAATCTATTTCATGTGTAAGAAACAATAGTTCCCTGTATCTGATTTATTGACAATGGATGTATACCCGGAGATTCAGTCTAGTCTAACTTCGTTTTTCATTTGTAAATTAATGTGTGAACCATTTAACCTCTCTTGAGCCTAGTTTACTCATCTATATAACAAATACTGAGTTCTTGTTCTCCAGGATAGATCACATCCTGGGCCATAAATCTAGCCTTGGTAAATTCAAAAAATTTGAAATCATCTAAGTATCTTTTCTGATCACAATGCAGTAAGATTAGATGTGAACTACAGGAAAAAAACTATTAAAAATACAAACATATGGAGGCTAAACAACATGCTTCTGAATAACCAACAAATCACAGAAGAAATCAAAAAAGAAATCAAAATATGCATAAAAATGAATGATAATGAAAACACAACAACCCCAAACCTATGAGATTCAGTAAAAAGCAGTGCTAAGGGGAAGGTTCATAGCAATACAAGCTTACCTCAAGAAACAAGAGAAAAATCAAATAAACAACCTAACTTTACACCTAAAACAACTAGAAAAAGAAGAAATGAAGAAACTTGGGGTTAGTAGAAGGAAAAAAATCATAAAAATTAGGGCAGAAATAAATGAAAAAGAAACAAAGGAGGCTATAGCAAAAATCAGCAAAACTAAAAGCTGATTCTTTGAGAAGATAAATAAAATAGACAAACCGTTAGCCAGACTCATCAAGAAAAAAAGAGAGAAGAATCAAATCAACAAAATTAGAAATGAAAATGGAGAAATCACAACAGACAATGCAGAAGTACAAAGGATCATAAGAGACTACTATCAGCAACTATATGCCAATAAAATGGACAACTTGGAAAAAAATGGATGAATTTTTAGAAAACTATAACCTTCCAAAACTTAACCAGAAGGAAATAGAAAACCCTAACTGACACATCACAAGCATGGAAATTGAAACTGTAATCAAAAATCTTCCAACAAACAAAAACCCAGGACCAGATGGCTTCACAGGTAAATTCTACCAAAAATTTAGAGAAGAGCTAACACCTATCCTACTCAAACTCTTCCAGAAAATTGCAGAGGAAGGTAAACTTCCAAACTCACTCTATGAGGCCACCATAACCCTAATACCAAAACCAGACAAAGATGCCACAAAAAAAGAAAAATACAGATCAATATCACTGATGAACATAGATCCCTAAGCAAAAATCCTTAACAAAATTCTAGCAAACAGAATCCAACAACATATTAAAAAGATCATACATCATGACCAAGTGGGCTTTATCCAAGGGATGCAAGGATTCTTCAATACCCACAAATCAATCAATGTGATACACCATATTAACAAATTGAAAGATAAAACCATATGATTATCTCAATAGATGAAGAGAAAGCCTTTGACAAAATTCAACATCCATTTATGATAAAAATCCTCCAAAAAGGAGGCATAGAAGGAACATACCTCAACATAATAAAAGCCATATATGATAAACCTACAGCAAACAGTATCCTCAATGGTGAAAAACTGAAAGCATTTCCCCTACAGTCAGGAACAAGACAAGGGTGCCCACTCTCACCACTACTGTTCAACATAGTTTTAGAAGTTTTAGCCACAGCAATCAGAAAAGAAAAAGAAATAAAAGAAATCCATATTGGAAAAGAAGTAAAACTCTCCTGTTTGCAGATGACATGATCCTCTACACAGAAAACCCTAAAGACACTACCAGAAAATTGCTAGAGCTAATCAATGAATATAGTAAAGTTGCAAGATATAAAATTAACACACAGAAATCCCTTGCTTTCCTATACACTAAGAATGAGAAAACAGAAAGAGAAATTAAGCAAACATTTCCATTCACCATTGTGATGAAAAGAATAAAATAAAATACTTAGGAATAAATCTACCTAAAGAAACAGAAGACCCATATATAGAAAACTATAAAACACGGATGAAAGAAATCAAAGATGACACAAATAGATGGGGAAATATACCACATTCATGGATCAGAAGAATCAATATAGTGAAAATGAGTATACTACCCGAAGCAATCTATAGATTCAATGCAATCTCTATCAAGCTACCAACGGTATTCTTCACAGAACTAGAACAAATAATTTCACAATTTGTATGGAAATACAAAAAAACTTGAATAGCCAAAGCTATCTTGAGAAAGAAGAATGGAACTGGAGGAATCAACCTGCCTGACTTCAGGCTCTACTACAAAGCTACAGTCATCAAAACATTATGGTACTGGCACAAAGACAGAAATATAGATCAATGGAACAAAATAGAAAGCCCAGAGATAAATCCATGCACCTATGGACACGTTATCTTTGACAAAGGAGGCAAGAATATGCAATGGAGAAAAGACAATCTCTTTAACAAGTGGCGCTGGGAAAACTGGCCAACCACTTGTAAAAGAATGAAACTAGAACACTTTCTAACATCATACACAAAAATGAACTCAAAATGATTTAAAGATCTAAATATAATACCAGAAACTATAAAACTCCTAGAGGAAAACATAGGCAAAACACTCTCTGACATAAATCACAGCAGGATTCCCTATGACCCACCTCCCAGAGTAATGGAAATAAAAGCAAAAATAAACAAATGAGACCTAATTAAACTTAAAAGCTTTTGCACAACGAAGGAAACTACAAGCAAGGTGAAAAGATAGCCTTCATAATGGGAGAAAATAATAGCAAACGAAGTAACTGATAAAGAATTAATCTCAAAAATACACAAGCAGTTCATGCAGCTCAATACCAGAAAAATAAATGACCCAATCAAAAAATGGGCCAAAGAACTAAACAGACATTTCTCCAAAGAAGACATTCAGATGGCTAACAAACACATGAAAATATGCTCAACATCACTCATTATCAGAGAAATGCAAGTCAAAACCACAACGAGGTACCATCTCACACTGGTCAGAATGGCTCCTATCAAAATGTCTACAAACAATAAATGCTGGAGAGGGTGTGGAGAAAAGGGAACCCTCTTACACTGTTGGTGGGAATGCAAACTAGTACAGTACACTATGGAGAACAGTGTGGAGATTCCTTTAAAAACTGGAAATAGAACTGCCATACAACCCAGCAATCCCACTGCTGGGCATACACACCAAGGAAACCAGAAATGAAAGAGACACGTGTACCCCAGTGATCATTGCAGCACTGTTTATAATAGCCAGGGCATGGAAGCAACCTAGATGTCCATCAGCAGAAGAATGGATAAGAAAACTGTGGTACATATACACAATGGAATATTACTCAGCTATTAAAAAGAATACATTGGAATCAGTTCTAATGAGATGGATGAAACTGGAGCCTATTATACAGAGTGAAGTAAGTCAAAAAGAAAAACACCAATACAGTATATTAATGTATATATATGGAATTTAGAAAGACGGTAACAATGACCCTATATGAGAGACAGCAAAGGAGACACAGATGTAAAGAACAGACTTTTAGACTCTGTGGGAGAAGGCAAGGGTGGGATGATTTGAGAGAATAACATTGAAACATGTATATTACCATATGTGAAATAGATCACCAGTCCAGGTTTGATGCGTGAGACAGGGCACTCAGGGCCAGTGCATGGGGATGACCCTGAGGGATGGGATCAGGAGGGAGATGGGAGGAAGGTTCAGGAAGGGGAACACATGTACACACGTGGTTGATTCATGTCAATGTATGGCAAAAACCACTACAGTATTGTAAAGTAATTAGCCTCCAATTAAAATTAATTAATTAAATTAAAAAAAGAAATACAGAGTTCTTTTAATTTATGATTCTACAAACATTTTACTTCCCTCTCTTGCCTTAAGAATATAAAATCTAACAGTTTTTTAGTTTATGATGTTGAAGAATGTTTTATAAGACATTTTTCATTAAGCCATTGTATTAGTCAGCTATTGCTGTATAACAACCACAAAGTCTCAGAGGTATAGAGTCATGACTCTGCAGATTCGAAGGGGTGTCTCTGCTTCATGCATCTCTTAGCTACTGGAGAGGTGGTAACGAGAGCAACATTAGATGGCAGGTTCGCCAAGGAAGCATTTTGTAAAACCCCTGTCCACATCACATCTAGTACCATGTCTCTGCCCAGGGGAAGTATGAGAATGCACCACTCAGATATCCTGCTGCAGGGAAATGAACTGACTGAAGGAGTCCATTGTTGCTGTTGTGTGTTGACCTCCACATTCATGATGGGGACACATTTCCCTTGGGTTACTCCTGGCCAATGACTGAGATCAGGAATAAAGTTTGCAATGCAGATCCATTCCTGCAACATGTAGGACCACTTAACTGGGTGACCTTGGCTCAAGGACCTCTTTTGAATCTGGACAAAACTTTCCTTGGACTGCCCTGCAGTCTGTCTCTTCTCCAACCTTCTTTCTTCTCCTTCTCCTGTTCCTTCCAGGTCTGCACTTGGATCTGAAAACTTGCCACCTTCTTAGTTCCATATCCTTAATTGTTCCAAGCAAGTCACCTGGTCAATGTAAAAACCAGGGGTAGATAATTATCCTCTCTACACATTAAAGTCATATCAGGTATGCAGATGTATAACGCTCTGACAGGGGAGTGAAATGTGGGAACCAACTGTTCAATTTACAACAGTAACAAAATAAAGGTGCCAAGATCAGTTAAGAATCTGCCTGCAATGTGGGAGATCTGACTTTGATCCCTGAGTCAGGAAGATCCCCTGGAGAACAGAATGGATACTCATGTTATGCCCGATGTCCGAATCCCGAGCGGGAAGAGAGAGGCTTCCAAGACAATGCAACTCGCAAAAAAGGGAAGTTTATTGCTGACTCGAGTCAGGGCTTACTGCCGCAACCAACGCAGTGGTGCAGGGTCAGAAAGCGCTGAGCCCGAGCTGTTACCCAATTTATAAGGTGTGCATAAGCAGTTGGTAGCTAGCTTAAGCGGATCGGTTATATGTTTGCAAAGTAATCTTATTGGCTCAAACCTTTGCGGGCTTTTTTCAAACTTGGGCGTTCACGGGCTTTTCAGCTTTCCCCTGATAGGTTCCCTTTTCCTTACTGGGCGCATATTGATTGGCTGGCTCCAGGTGGCCTGATAATCATGTTACCCTGGAAAACCAGGCCTACTCCTAATCTAGGCTGCCTGTCATGGCACAGCCTCACACACACTCTTGCCTGGAGAATTCCATGGACAGAGCAACTTGGCAGGCTACAGTCCATGGGGTTGCAAAGAGTTGGACATGACTGAGCAACTAATGCTTTCACTACTACACTTTAAAAAAGAAAAGCAATTATAAAAATGCTGTAGGCAGAATCCTAAAATACCCCCAAGATTATCACTTGCTGATACCCTGAATCATCCACTCCCCTCAAGTATTGTCTAGACTTTTGAATGTGATAGGATTTCATTTCCATGACTAGGTTGCTAATCAGTTGACTTTGAGTTAAACGAAGGGAAGATTACCCTAGATGGGCCTGACCTAATCAAGTAAGCCCTAACAAGAGGAAGTCAGAGAGATTGTCCTGCTGGCCTTAAAGAAGTAAGTGGTTACATGAGAGGACAAGCCACATGGCAATGACTGGAAAGTAGTCCCCATCCAACAACCAGCTGAAAAATCAGGAGTCAACCCTACAACAGCAGGAAACTGAATTCTTCCAACAACTCATGAACTTAGAAGAAGAACCCTTGCCTCACAAGTTTGCAGTCCCAGACAGCACCTTGATTTCAGCCTGTTCAGACACTGAGCAGAGGTCCCAGTTAGCCTGCACCCAGCCTCCTGATGCATGGAAACTGGGACAACATAAATGGACAACAAATGGGCAATAATTTGTTATGCAGCAATAGAACATTAATACAAAAAAATATTTTGAACTCAGTGGGGAGGGCATGGCAATATTTATCAAAATTACAGAAACCCTTCAGCAATGAGTAAGTAATTTATACCTTCAAGCACCCTGACACAAGAGGAAGCAATAGTTGCTAAGTCACACCCCTGACCTCCTACCTCCAGTGGGCCCTCCTGTCGACTGTGACTCCCTCTCCACTGGCTTGTGCCCCCGTCCCATCCTCCCTAGGAGCCCCCGACTCCTTCGCAAACATGGTCTCGCCATGTTCCCTTCAGTTTCAGATGACATCACCCTCTAATTCCAGCCACATGGAGCAATAAGCTCCGTTTGTGTTTATGCCACTTTGATTTAGGTTTTCTGTTTCTTGGAATTAAAGATTCCTACTGAACAAATCTCTTCCAGCCATTATCCGATCTCTCTCGATTTCCCTTCACAGCCAGTGTCTCAAACACTTTGCTCCTTTCTCCTACCCTTTCGGGTATTCTTAGCTCACTGGGGTCTCAGGCCTTCCCTACCACTCCAAAGAAACTACAGTTGTCAAATTCCCTAAAGACCTCTGTTCTTGGTGAAATGGTCCCTCCGCAAAGCTTGGTTTGCTTGACAGTTTAGCAGCATTTGACTACTCTATCCCCTGGAACTACGCTCCCTAGGCTTTTATTTTTCTTCTCTAACTGTATTTCAAGAAAGTTATAATTTTATAACTAATGTGTTATTTTTTATGCTCTAAATATATTCTTAGAAGTTATCCACAGGTTTCTCCAGACTGCTAAGGGGGTTCCAGGGCATTAAAAAAAAGGGGGGGGGGGGGGTTAAATATCCTCACTTTATATACTAAAAACAAACAAAACACCTCTAACAGTTCTCTCAAAAAGCTCTTGAAAATAGGCTTTGCCTTTATCTTTCACAACTATTGTCTCTGAAATTGACATTAAGAGCCTACTTTGGAATGGTAAAACTCTTAACTCATTCTCTTTGCATTTTTGCTATAATCATAATCTCCCCTGTGCAGCAGAGGTCTCTGGCTGAACTGGGAGAGGACCAGGTATTACAAAATATGGAAACGTGTATTGTTTAGCATCAGGGAATATTATTTGCCTTAAAAGTGCTCAGTAGTGAAGGATAGGAAGATTCCTTGGCACTCGAAAGAACCAGAGATTGGTTCTTCCTGTGACCCATGTCCTTCCTAGTCTAGTCTGGATTGGAAAGCTGCTGTGTGTCTGAGCAATGAGGTTGAGCTGGAACGGGAAAGACTCTATGGTTTCCACAGCATTATAGACATCAGGGACCTCAAGTGGATAACACAGGGACACCCAGCCACCCTCCCAGCAGAATTCAGTCCACAAATGATCACACTTCTGTCATGTCACCCCCCACACACACACACATACACAAGAGACTTGAGTTCTGATGGGAGATGTCCCCTTCCTGCCCTCCTTGTCCAGCCAGCCACTTTCCAAAAGCTCAACTGTCTCATCAGTGACCACAGTCATGAAGTGGATGACACTACAGCATTAGATTCATTATGCCACATGCTCTCTTCTGGCCCTGCTCGACTAATGAAAGAAAATCGGTAGTTAGTTCAGGATTTTGCATAAAACAACAAAGGAACCAGGGTACAATACACTTTGAATCCATTCCTCTTTTGTTTTTCTCTCTTTGTGTTATTTCCCATTCAGGCATCTGTAGTGGTCCCCAAAACTCATGAATTTACGATGCCACTGGTGTTTTGAAAAGCAACTACATATTTTCCCAGATGTCATTTTGTATAAAAAGTGTTCTTCTTCTGTACCAGTTCAGATAAACCAAGTCATGGGTCTAATTTGAATGAAGGCACAGACCGCACTCTGTCACAGGCCAGCTGTTGTGAATAAATATTATGACAGCCTGGACACATGATGTGTCTTAAGGCTGGTAGGAACAAGGCAGGCTTTTACCGAAGAAGGCAGCCCGAACTGTAGTGTTGGCACACTGCCTTGCTCTTCCCCTAGATCTATGTCAAACCATTTGGAGGGAACATTAATTTGCAATCTATCACACAAACTTGGAATCAAAGGAAAGAGCCATGTAAATACCCATGATTATGCATAATCATTTAATTCAAAACCCTGAGATGTACAAAAGTCCCTACAGCACACTCTAGGGCTTATCATTTTACCTAAAATTCCCTAGTGTGCTATTCAGGTCTTTGAAATCATTGTTGTTGTTGTTGTTCAGTCACTAAGTTGTGTCCAGCTCTTTGCTACCCCATGGACTGCATCATACTAGGCTTCCCTGTCCTTCACTATCTCCCTGAGTTCGCTCAAATTCATGTCCAATCTTTCCCAGCATCAGGGTCTTTTCCAAGAGTTGGCTGTTGGCATCAGGTTGCCAAAGTATTGGAGCTTCAGCTTCAGCATCAGTCCTTCCAATGAATATTCAGGGTTGATTTCCTTTAGGATTGACTGGTGTGATATTCTTGCTGTCCAAGGGACTCTCAAGAGTCTTCTCCAGCACTGCAATTCAAAAGCATAAATTCTTCGGTGCTCAACCTTCCTTAGAATCCAACTCTCACATCTGTACATGACTACTGGAAAAACCATAGCTGTGACTATATGTACCTTTGTTGGCAAAGTAATGTCTCTGCTTTTTACTATGCAGTCTAGGTTTGTCGTAACTTTTCTGCCAAGGAGCAAGCATCTTTTAATTTCATAGCTGCAATCACCATCTGCAATGATTTTGGAGCCCAAGAAAATAAAGTCTGTCACTGTTTCCATTGTTTCCCCATCTATTTGCCATGAATTGATGGGACCAGATGCCACGATCTTAGTTTTTTGAATGTTGAGTTTTAAGCCAGTTTTTTTCACTCTCCTCTTTCACCTTCATCAAGAGGCTCTTTAGTTCCTCTTCACTTTCTTCCATATGGGTGGTATCATCTGCATATCTGAGGGTGTTAATACTTCTGGCAATCTTGATTCCAGCTTGTGCTTCATCCAGCCCATCATTTCTCATGATGTACTCTGCATATAAGTTAAATAAGCAGGGTGACAATACCTGGGAGCAGGGAGTCTTGATGTACTCCTTTCCCAATTTTGAACCAGTCCATTGTTCCATGTCCAGTTTTAACTGTTGCTTCTTGACCTGCATACAGGTTTCTCAGGAGGCAGGTAAGGTGATCTGGTATTCCCATCTCTTTAATAATTTTCCACAGTTTGTTGTGATCCACGCGGTCAAAGGCTTTAGCATAGTCAGTGAAGCAGAAGTAGATATTTTTCTGGAATTCCCTAGCTTTTTCTACGACCCAATGGATGTTGGAAATTTAATCTCTGGTTCCTCTGCCTTTTCTAAATCCAGCTTATACATCTGAAAGTTTTTGGTTCACATATTGTTAAAGCCTGACTTGAAGGATTTTGAGCATAAATTTACTAGCATGTGAAATGTGTGTAATTATAGGGTGGTTTGAACATTCTTTGTCAAGGGGGGAAAGCACACCCTTAAATAGAACAGAACTAGCTCAGACCCAACCTCAGGGTTTCTGCTTCAACATGTCGGGAACTGACCCTGCTCCAAGTACGGTGATATTGGCCACTGAGCAGAGAAGGCCCAGTTCACACCTGGCTCTGGTCCCAGCCTCTTCATTTCCAGCCCCACGTCCTACAGCAGCTGTCAGCACACCCTGGGAAATGTGTGACTCACACTCACACCAGATCCAGCTCTCCCACCAAAGCAGACTATGTAGCGTTGTTCCCACACAACCACACTCCTTCATGACCACATTAGGTAACTGGTTCACCTAATTTCATTGATACTGGGAAAGTTAAGCAAAAAAGAAAAAGGAAGAAGAGTACGTTTCTATTGAAAGAATAAGAGAAAACCCTTGAAAAAATATTAATGAAATAGAAACAAATAATTTACAAATAAAGAGTTCCAAGCATTAGTAATAAGAATGCTACTTGAATTAGGGAAAATAAAAGGTAAACACAGTGAGAATTTTCACACAGAACTAAAAAATAGAAAAAGAAGAATCAGAACTAAAGAATATAAAAACTTAAATGAAAAACACTCTAGAAGGAATTAACAGCAAGCAAGATGATACAGAAAGGTACATAAGTAGCCTGGAATATAGAAAAATGGAAATCACTGGAACAGAACAGCAGAAAGAAAAACAATTTTTTAAAATGAGAGCAGTTTAAGGGATCTCTGGAACAACATCAGTTGTATCAACATTCGCATTATAAGTTTCCCAGAAGAAGACCAAAACGTACTGAAAATGTATTTTATAAAATGATGGCTGAAAACTTTCTGAACCTGAGTGAGGAAACAGATAACCAGGTACAGGAATAACAGAGGTTCCCAGACAACATGAACTGAAACAGGTCCACGCCAAGACATACCATAACTAAAATGGTAAAAGTTAAAGATAAGAGAATTCTAAAGGTGACAAAAGAAAAACAAAGAGTCATATACAAGGGAATCCCTGTAAGTTGATTTCTCTGTAGAAATTTTCAGGCCAGAAGGGAGTGGCATAATATATTTAAAGTACTGAAAGGGAAACAAAACCTGCAACCTAGGATATTTTGTGGATTGTAAGTATACAGAATAGTGTTAGAGCCACTGGGGCTTTGTACCATTATCCTAGCTCCTGTCTTCCAGGCACATGCACAATTGTACCAATTACTTGAATTATAGCCTTGTGATTTGAAATCTGAGCAGAAGAACTGGCTTGTGCAAGTCCAGACTGGCTCACAGGGGAAAGACAGTGTCAGGGTGGGGGCGGGACCCCCAGACATCCCTCAGTGGGGCAGGAAATAAACCTTTGTTATTTTAAGTCACTGAGATTTAGGGGTTGCTTCTTATCTCATTCACGTGATTATCTATAGACGTGATAGGGAAACATTTTGTGTGAAAATATTTCCTGTCTCTGTCCAGACCCCTCACGTAAATCTTCTCTTTTCTGAAGTGTTTGAAGCCATAAGAATTTAATAAAGGAGATTTTAAAGAAGTGGTTTCACTTAGCCCACTTTCTGTGTATTCAAAAAATACACAGAAATCCTCTTGGAAAAGAACATATCTCATCTTACAGTTTAATTTCCAACGTGAGAGAACATGTGTATCAGAACAGTACCTCATTTAGGTGGGATAACCTAAAACTTTCTAACCTTTGTGTCATCAAACTGAGCACCTTGGGGCTCTTTACACTGAAGAAGAAAGATTGGACCATCTTGGTTCATTTGGAAAGAGTAAATGTTTCTGGGCCTTGTCCACTGACCAGCTGGGAGTCACCAGGCAAAGCTCTTCTTCATTTGTATGGCATCTTATCAGATTATATATGTGTCATGTCATATCACATTCAAAGGTTTTTTAAATGCATTCTTTAAGTGATTCCATACCAAACCAAGTATCAACTTGCAAGCAAAGTTTACCAAGCCAAAACAACTGCAAAGCACCACCACATTAAAAGTTTCATTTACATAAATGATCTCATCTTAAACTAGAAAATGTAATTAGCGTTTCCCCTTTCCTAGCAGTGAAGAAACCACCCAGCAGTTTCCAAAGAACCTAAAACCTCCCAAAGTTACACAGATAGAAAGATGCTGGCTGTTGGTGCTAGACAATTAGTATTTTCATCAATTCAAAGATGTACCAAGAATGGCTAAAAAATGCATCAAGTGCTCAAATCACTTTTCAAAATTTGTCTCAATATTTTGTACATATAATATTGAGAAATGCTGTCATATATTGAGAAATCTCTCATAAACACACATAATCAAAGACAAGTTGTGCCTGCACTCCAGGAAAACAAAAGACTTTATACATGCCCCTTCTTCAAAGGAGAAAAGAATAGATATCACAATGTCACAGCAACTCACAAAATTGTCTGAACTAGTGATACCTATCACCTACATTAAGTTACTTACCAGGGGTCATAATTTTATTGTGCTTGGAGCATCCAAGGCTAAGCTGTTTCATCTAGGAGATAAAAAATAGTGAGTGGTGTATGTTGCTATCTTTACAGAAAGGAAGCACATTATCTTGATTACATAATGTGCCATATGCTCTGGCCTTTACAGAGGGTGCATAACTTCCATGGGAACATTTTAAGCTACATACACACATAATTTGTCAAGGAGCTCCCTCTGAGTTGGAAAACCTGGTTGAATCTGAGGATATAGAAAAGTATCTCAAGTGCCTTTCTGAAGGTCTTGGCTCCCAGAAAACCCCAAGTGCAATTGGCCAACCACTTTCACCCTTTACTTTCAAGCTTATGTGTATTTTAAAGGGAAATTCAATCCGTATGTTTCTGAATCATAGACGCTGAACCCATTAAGATTTTTGTTTGGTAAGGGCTTTCTAAATCCCAGGATGACTTATGAGGCTTTTTATAGCTTGTTTACTTTGAAGCAAAGGAGTCACGTTTTGCTGAAAGTAAACAGGATTTAGAAGTAAGAAACTTTGAGGTTTAGATAAAACAAGAGTTCAAGAAAGTTTATGTACATCCAACCTGTGCAAAACTCATTAGTCGATTCCTCCCATGTACTCTACCCAAAGCAGAATTAATAGCATCTTGGGCCAATAAATAGCTATTTTTATAAACATAGTCCACTGTCTCTGAGAAGAGCATAGCTCTTTTACTTGAGGCAATAGTTAATCATTCAATAGAATTGCGTGTTTATTCCTTTTTTTAGTGGAAACATTTTCAAGAGTGAGTGTCGCTTATTTTGAGTTATGATACATGGCTTGATTTCAGTTTGTGTGCGTGTTAACTCTGAAGGGCTGTTGGCAAAATCTTCATTAATTCACATGCTGTTAATTCAGAATTATTGATTTGGAGTAAAGTTTACTCATAACTCAACTGTAGAAGAGGATTTGGAAACAAATTTACATATAAATAAGAGTTGGGTCCAGTCTTATTTCACCTGTGATAACAAACTTCTTTAAAGTAATGAGAAATCCTTTTCACACAAACACTATATACCGATTATAAATAAATATTGAAGAAAGTCATAAAAAATTTTATATGTCAAAATTCAGTATACCTAAATCTAACAAAAATAAAATGGACTAAAGACTGAAGTGTAAAACTGGATACTGTAAAACTTGTAGAGGAAATCAGACAAAACAGTCTTTGATATATTAATAAATCATAGCAATATTTTTTGTCTCCTAAAACAAAGGAAGTAAATGCAAAACTATACAAATGAGACATAATTAAAGTTAGCTTTTGCACTGCAAAGGAAAACAAACAAACAAACAAAAAAACCAATCTACTGAATGGGAGAATATATCTGCAAATGATATGCCTGATAAGGAGTTAATATCCAACATATATAAACAACTCATACAACTAAACATCAAAAAACTCAAACAACCCAATTGAAAAATGGGCAGGACAGGACAGACATTTTTTTCAAAGAGGAAATCCAGATGGCCAACAGGCACAAGAAAAGATGCTCAACATTGCTAATCATCAAGGAAATGCAAATCAAAACCACAATGAAATATACCTTACACCGGTCAGAATGGCTATCATCAAAATGAATAGAAATAACAAGTGTTGGCAAGGATGTGGATGGAGAAAAGGGAACCCTCAAACACTGTTGGTGGGATTGTAAATCAGTGCAACCCTTGTGGAAAACATTATGTAGGTTTAAACTAAAAGTAGGATTATCATATGACCCAGCAATTCTATTCCTGAGATATACTAAAAATGTATGTGAAAGGGCAAGTCACTCAGTCATGTCTGACTCTTTGTGACCCCAGGGACTATGCAGTCTGTGGAATTCTCCAGGCCAGAATACTGGAGTGGGTAGCCTTTCCCTTCTCCAGGGGATCTTTCCAACCCAGGGATTGAACCCAGGTCTCCCGCATAGCAGGCAGATTCTTTACCAACTGAGCCACAACGGATGCCCAAGAATACTGGAGTGGGTAGCCTATCCCTTCTCCAGAGGATCTTCCTGACCCAGGAATCAAACTGGGGTCTCCTGCATTGCAGGTTGATTCTTTAGCAACTGAGCTATCAGGGAAGCTTAATTAATCAAAAAAGATACATGCAAACCAATGTTCTTAGCAGCATTATTTATAATAACCAAGATATGGAAGCTATCTAAGTGTCCATCAACAGATGATTGGATAAAGATGTGAATATATATACATATGGATTTCCCTGGTGGCTCAGACGGTAAAGCGTCTGTCTACAACGTGGGAGACCCAGGTTCAATCCCTGCATCTGGAAGATCCCCTGGAGAAGGAAATGGCAGCCCACTCCAGCATTATTGCCTGGAAAATCCCATGGATGAGGAGGCTGGTAGGCTACAGTCCATGGGGTCACAAAGAGTCAGACAGGACTGAGCAACTCCACATATATACATATATATGTATATATATACACATATATATCACTCACTATGGAATATGGAATACTCCCCAAAAATTAAAAAAAAATGAATTGTTGTCATTTTCAACAACATGGGTGGATTTAGAGGGTATTATGCAAAGTAAAATAAGACAGAGGAAGACAAATATTCAATGTTATCACTTAGATCTGGAATCTAAAAGAAAAAACAAACTAGAGAATATAACAAAACAGAAAGAGACTCACAGAAATGGAGAACAAACCAGTGGTTACCAGTGGGAAGAAGGAAGAAGGGAGAGGTAGACAGGAGTATGGGATTTAGAGGGAGAACTACTCTGTATAAGATAAATATGCTGAATAAGGGAACACTGAACAGCGCAGGGAATATAGCTGATATTTTGTAATAACTATAAGTGTAGTATAACATTTAAAAATTGTGACTCTTGTACACCTGTAATTTGCATATTGTACATCAATTATACTTCAATAAAAAAATAAAAGAAAAAAAATTTAGTATACCTAAATCTAGTAGTTGTGAGAAATTGAATAAACAAAATACAACTTATTTCATTAATCTGTCATTGGGGTTGGTCATTTTTCTCTCTTATTTGCCTGAATTAGTGGTGTGGTGTCAGAAATTTTCTGGTGTCCAAAATTCTTTAATTCAAACAGATTATCAGAGTCAAAGCTGTTCCACTTTGTGACTCAGCCACATTAATTCCAACATATTCTGGTTCAAATAAATAAATAAATTATTCTGTCAACTTTAAATACCTGGCAGAAACAAACTTATGAATAATTTCAGAATTTAGTTCCTCTATGGATTTACAGAAAGCACATACCTCCATTACCTCCATTAGCATTTCAGATGCTGCTGCTGCTGCTAAGTCGCTTCAGTGGTGTCCGACTCTGTGTGACGCCATAGATGGAAGCCCACCAGACTCCCCCATCCCTGGGATTCTGCAGGCAAGAACACTGGAGTGGGGTGCCATTGCCTTCTCTGAACATTTCAGGTGAAAACCTAACTAAAATACACATAGAGGGTGTTCAGCTCAGTTCAGTCACTCAGTCATGTCTGACTCTTTGCAACCCAATGGACTGCAGCACGTCAGGCTTCCCTGTCCTTCACCGTCTCCTGGAACTAGCTCAAATTCATGTCCATCGAGTCAGTGATGCCATCCAACCATCTCACCCTCCATTGTCCCCTTCTCCTCCTGCCTTCAATCTTTCCCAGCATCAGGGTCTTTTCAAATGAGTCAGTTTTTGCATCAGGTGGCCAAGGTATTAGAGTTTCAGCTTCAGCATCAGTCCTTCCAATGAATATTCAGGACTGATTTCCTTTAGGAGGAACTGGTTGGATCTTCTTGCAGTCCAAGGGACTCTCAAGAGTCTTCTCCAACACCACAGTTCAAATGCATCAATTCTTCGGCGGTCAGTTTTCTTTACAGTCCAACTCTGATCTCCATATATGACCACTGGAAAAAGCATAGCCTTACTAGATGAACCTTTGTTGGCAAAGTAATGTCTCTGCTTTTTAATATGCTGTCTAGGTTGGTCAGAACTTTTCTTCCAAGGAGCAAGCATCTTTTAATTTCATGGCTGCAGTCACCATCTGCAGTGATTTTGGAGCCCAAAAAAATAGTCTCTCACTGTTTCCACTGTTTTCCCATCTATTTGCCATGAAGTGATGGGACCCGATGCCATAATCTTCGTTTTCTGAATGTTAAGTTTTAAGCCAACTTTTTCACCCTCCTCTTTCACTTTCATCAAGAGGCTCTTTAGTTCTTTGCTTTCTGCCATAGAGTGGTGTCATCTGCGTATCTGAGGTTATTGATAATTCTCCCAGCAAACTGGATTCCAGTTTGTGCTTCATCCAGCCCAGCATTTCACATGATGTACTCTGCATATAAGTTAAATAAGCAGGGTGACAGGATACAACCTTGAAGTATTCCTTTCCCAATTTGGAACCAGTCTGTTTTTCCATGTCCAGTTCTAATTGTTGCTTCTTGACCTGCATACAACTTTTCAGGAGGCAGGTAAGGTGGTCTGGTTTTCCCATCTCTTGAAGAATTCTCCACAGTTTTTTGTCATCACTGACTCGATGGACATGTGATAGAGGGTGTGGACTCTAACAAATGATACAGTCCTGTTTTCATCTGTTAAAACAAACAAAAAGCCTCAGTTAGGGCTGTCTAACTCACTAACCCTGACAAAAGATGAGATCTTGCAGGTAACCGAAATAGTCTACATAAACTTTCAACATTCCACCCAAAAAGCCAACATTTGGTATTTCCTCTCTTTGTTCACTTTAGCCATCATGAAAGGTGTGCTGGGGCATCACATTTTACTTTAACTCATGTGACTAATGAGATTGAGCAGTCTCATATGCTTATTGGCCATTCAGACACCCTCTTTTGTGATATCTCTTACCTGCTTTTCCACTGGTTGTCCCTATTTTTCTTTATTATTTGTTGCATTCTTTCTGAATGCACACATTCTGGATATGTGTATTGCAAAATTTTTTCCCACTCATGGGTTAAACACTTCACCTTTCAGTGGTTACTTTCGTAAACAGAAGTGTTTGATTTTAATGTGTGGTCTAATGTATCAGTTTTTACTTGATGGTGAATATTTTTTCAGAGAAATGTTTGCTAATGTCAAGCTCAGGAAAATGTAGTTTATTTGTTGTGCCTTTAAAAGCTTTATTGATTTGCCTTTCATGTTCAGGTCTACAAAGCACCAGGAATTTACTTATGTATGGTGTGAGGCAGGGCATTTCTTTTCCATGTCACTATCCAGTTGACCGTTCTTTGTTGGCTGCACTGCCATGTTGAATTTGCCATAAATTAGATAAAAGTGTACACCACGGTCCGTTTGTGTACTCACTTCTCTTCTGTTGGTCTGTTTGTCTCTTCTTGCATTCAATACTACAGCTATAATTTCTGTAGCTTTAGTCTAAGTACTCCCGTCTTTTTACTCTTCTTCAAGATTGCCTTGTGTGTTCTTGGCATTTTGCATTTCCAAATAAATTTTGTAATCAGCTGGTCCAGTTGTCTACACACAAAAAATTTTATTTGCACTTGGAATGGTGTTGCATTACTCTAAGAATCAATTTGGGGACAATTGATGTTTTAAAAATATTGAGCTTTCTAGTCCATGTCTTTCCGTTTATAAAGTCTTCTTTAATTTGTGTGTTTGTTGTTGATGTATAGAAATGTAATTGATCACAACACTATATTGTATCCCTGAAACTAATATAATGTTGTATGGCAATTATACCCAATAAATATATATATTAATTTAAAAGAAATATAATTTAGAAGGCTCGCTAAGTTCATGTGAATTCTAACAGTTGGTACATTCTTTACCATTTTCTATACACACAATTACGTCACCTGGGAATAATGCCACACTATTGCTCATAATGCTTTCTCCTTACCAACTCTGGGATTAGAGTATATAAGGAACAAAAGTAATGGGAAAAAATTATGAAAAGATAAAAGGAAATCTCAAACATATTTAAGAGGAACCTGCTTTATGCTTATTTTAATGTTAGCATCTTAGAGTAACAAGCAATATATTGCTTCCTGAAAGCAAAGTGCTTTTCTTTTTATTTAATTTACATATTCATTTATTTTTGATGTGCTGGGGTCCTCTCCAGTTGGGGCGAGCAGGGGCTACTCTCTAGTTGCATGCATGGGCTTCTCACTGAGGTGCCTCCTTTTGCTGCAGAACATGGGCTCTACGAGGGCTTCAGTAGTTGCCACATGGCACGTAGAATCCTCCCAGAACACAGTGCAGGGATCAAACCCGTGTACCCTGCACCGGCAGGCAGATTCTCAACCACTGGACCACCAGGGAAATCCCAAAGTACTTTTTTTGGTTAGTCAAACATCACCTGTGTTTAATTCAGGAGTTCCCCCCACCCCTGCCTTACCCTCCCTCTCATCATCCTGCGTGGTTACAGGAATACTGTAGTAAACTTTGGCTTAGGAATTCTTGCTCTCGGTAAATCTGCTGCGGATTAATACAAATACCCAACAGACAAAGAAGTAAGACAAAGCAAGATCCCTTGCACAATGAGATTGGAGGGGCACCAGGAGGCATGTGGGAAGGGAACATCAAATGTGTTCAGAGCTCAAGTCTCCTGCAACTGCACCCGCACCCTTTCCTTCCCTACAGCAAACGTCAGTCCTAAGCAAGCAGAGAGCCGAGAAATGGACATACAAGGTAATATGTCCTTCTTCACAATTAGACTGTTTTATTTTTTGTTTGGGGTTTTTTTCGTTTGTTTGTTTTTGTTGTTGTTGTTTTTCATTTTATTTCATGCTTTTAACTTTACATTTTATATTGGAATACAGCATATTGACAATGTTGTGATAGTTTCGGGTGGATAGCGAAGGGACTCGGCCATACCTATACATGTATCCGTGCTCCCCTCCCATCCAGCCTGCCACATGACATTGAGCAGAGTTCCCTGCGCTATACAGTAGGACCTTGTTGGTGATCCATTTTAAATGTAGCAATGTGTACCTGTCGATCCCAGAGTAACTATCCCTTTCCCTCCTTCTCCCCACCAGCAACCATAAGCAGACTGGTTTAGTCTTTTGAAAAATCTTTCTCTTTGAATATGAAATAGCCATTTCTATTTCATCTTTTCTTTATATTTCCCTGGAAGAGATGAAGCTAACTTATGGCAAAAGCCCCAGAGCACACATAGGTGATTTGATTTCTACAGTAATAAAACAAAAGTCTGAAGGAGTAGAGAAAAGTGTTTCTTTTGTATTTCCTCTGTAGTACATGGCAGAGTCTCAGAAGGGGGCCCTTGAGAATGTAAGCAAATACCTGAAGCTTGCTTCCACTCATCACAGCCCTGTATTTACGCCTGTGCTGTGTGTGGGGAAGGCCCCACACCCACAGCCTGACAGAGGTAGACCCACTGGGCTGCAGCAGCACAGAGGCAGAAGCACGTGAAAAAATTCTGGGACATGAGAAGAGAGATGGAGTGGGACTCGGAGAGGTAGAGCACAAATGTTTCTTAGGTTGGGATCCCCTCAGAACAATCCCTGAGAAAAGAAACTCTAAGCCAAAAATTTCAGGGGGAAATGGGAAGGCTGCTCTAGAGAAATTAAAAAAATAAGACATATATACATAGAGAGATATTTTATAGGATTAGCTCAAATGATCGTGGAGGCTGAAAAATCTGATGGTCTGCCATGTGTAAGCTGTATGCCCAGGAAAGCCGGTGGTGTAGTTCCAATCTAAACCAGAACTAGAGGGGCCAATGGTGTAAACCCTAGGTCGAGTCTAAAGGGCCAAGAATGCAGCACAGAATTTAGGGCAGAAGAAGCTAGATGTCCTATGTATGTCAGTCACTCAGTCGTGTCCGACTCTTTGTGACCCCATGGATTGTAGCCTGCCAGGCTCCTCTGTCCATGGGATTCTTCAGGCAAGAGTACTGGAGTGGGTTCACATTTCCTTCTCCAGGGGATCTTCCTGACCCAGGGGTCAAACCCCGGTCTCCTGCATTGCAGGTGGATACTTTACTCTCTGAGCTACTAGGGAAGCCCTAGCAGCAAGCAAACTCGCCCTTCCTCCACCACTTGGTTCTAATCAGGCCTCAACAGATCCGATGATGCTCACTTGCACTGGTGTAAGTGATCATTACTCAGGCTATGGATTCAAATGCTCACCTTTTCATGGCACTAGTGGGAAAGAACCTGCCTGCCAATGCAGGAGACAAGAGACACAAGTTCAATCCTCAGTCAGGAAGATCCCCTGGAGGAGGGCATGGCAACCCATTCCAGTATTCTGGAAAATCCCATGGACAGAGAAGTCTGGTTGGCCATGTCCATAGGGTTGCAAAGAGTTGGGCATGACTGCAGAGACTTAGCATGCATGCACATTCACACTCTTCCAGAAACACCCCAGGAATAATGTTTTACCAGCTATCAGGCATCCTTTAGCCCAAGCAAGCTGACACATGAAACCAACCACCACAGGAGGTAATTCCAGGGAGGAGTGAGGACATGAGGCAAGAAAAGAAGATATATTGATGAGTGGGTGACCACAATGAGCAACTGATTCTCAGTCTTCCCCGGGACTATCCAAGGGTCAGTGTGTGTTCACTATGCAATGTAGTAGCCACAAGTCATGTTGGCTATTTAAATTTGAATTTGTTCCACTGGAAAAAAAAAAAAATTTGAATTTGTTAACTAAATTTAAAATTCAGTTCCTTATTCTCACTGGCCATACTCCAAGTGCTCAGTAGCCACGTGTTGTTCAGTCACTAAATCGTGTCTGATTTTTTGTGACCCCATGGACTGCAGTGTGCCAGGCTTCCCTCTCCTTCACTGTCTCCCAGAGTTTGTTTAAACTCATGTCCATTGAGTCAGTGATGCCATCCAACCATCTCATTCTCTATTGTCCCCTTCTCCTCCTGCCTTTGATCTTTTCCAGCATCAGGGTCTTTTCCAATGAGTCAGCCCTTCACATCAGGTTGATAAAATATTGGAACTTCAGCATCAGTCTTTTCAATGAGTATTCAAGGTTAATTTCCTTTAAGATTGACTGGTTTGATCTTCTCTCTGTCTAAAAACTCTCAAGGGTCTTCTCCAGCACCACCACAGTTCAAAAGCACCAATTCTTTGGCTCTTAGCTTTTTTTTATGGTCCAACTGTCATATCTGTACATGACTACTGGGAAAACCACAGCTTTGACTACATGGACCTTTGTCAGCAAAGTGATGTTTCTGCTTTTAAATATTCTATCTGGGCTTGTCATAGCTTTTCTTCTAAGGAGCAGGTGTCTTTTAATTTCACCATCCGCAGTGAATTTAGAGCCCAAGAAAATAAAATCTGTAACTGTTTCCCCATGTATTTGTCATGAAATGATGGGACTGGATGCCATTATCTTAGTTTTTTGAATACTGAGTTTTAAGCCAGTTTTTCCACTCTCCTCTTCACCTTCACCAAGAGGCTCTTTAGTTTCTCTTTGCTTTCTGCCATTCAGGTACCCTATTAAGGCAGACGATAGAATGTTTCCACCATCACAGAAAGTTCTATTGGGAAGTGCTGGTGTAGGCACTTCCTTGCAATGGGCAAGGAAGCTGGGGTGATTACCTACCAACTCTCCTTCCTTACTGGCTAAGGGTCATTTGTGGAGCCTTTATTACCTTGCCTTCTGGTGTGCTTCTACCAGAGACCACTTCCAGCCTGAGAGATACCCAGAGCCACCCAAGTGTACAGATGTTGCTGACAGGTAACCCCTGGAACGGCTGCAGGGATGAGTGGGAGGCACCAGGTGTCTGCTACAGGTGCATCCAAACCAGATGGGAGGCAGGAGTCATGAGAGACACAGAGAAAACTGGAAATGAAATCCTGCTAAACAAGAAAGAAGAAGAGAAGTGAGAAGAAGAAAGGTAGAAGGCAGAAAAAAGAAAGCGGGAGCAAGAGAAAGAGAGGGATGGAGGAAGGAAAGAAGGAAGAAAAGGAGCCACTATCTCAGAAAACAGCCATATGCAAAGTAAGGTCTGTATGACCCAGTTGTCCTGCCAAGAATCCCAACCCTGCACCAACACACCCCAGCCTGCTCCTGTCTCAAATGGGAACTTGACCTCACTGAGACCCAGCCCCAGGCCATGGTTTCCTTTTTTCAAAAAGAGTATTACAAATGGGCAGGACTTGTTTAGTAAGGAAGACAGAAGATTAACTAGGACAGTGTCAAGGGTTCTGAAAAGAGAATACAATCCTCCTAGCTCCCCCCTCCTCCTCTGGACCTGCATGATGGCTCAGGAAAATACTAATCCCTTGCCAGACAGCCTATCAGCCTTCCTGATGGCCAAATAATTTTACCGAGAGACATAAAGTTTCTTTCTCATGATTCCATCATTAGAGGTAAAGCTGGGGATATGAGCATCCCTGGAGAGGAAATGATATTTAAATACTTTGTTGGTTGCATATGATCCTCTTAAATATTATTTTGAGAGGCCTATATTAAGTTGAGAAAGGGAATCCACCCTGAGTAGGAAGAAGGAGGTGATGATATGGACAATGAGCTGTAAAAGACAAAGATTAACAACGAGGCTGCCTGGGAGATGGGACCTGAGGCAATCAGTCAAGGTTTTCCCCAACCATCAGTGAAGCCAGTGAGAAGGACACTTCACCTTGAAGTGTTCTCAAAAATTCATAACCCTGGTCCAACCATGAGAAACACATCAGGCAACCCAAGTAAAAGGATATTCTACAAAATCTGTGGACTAACAAGGTCACGAAAAGCAAGGGAAGACTAAGAAACTGCCACAGATGAAAGAGGAATGACAACTGAATACAATCAGATGTCATGAATGGGATCCTGAGAGGAAAAAAGGCTAGTGAAACCCAAGCCCAGAGCTCAGTTAAGAGTTATGTTGCTACTGTTGTTGTTCAGTCGCTAAGTCACGTCCGACTCGTTGCCACCCCATGGACTGGAGCACTCCAGACCTCCCTGTCCTTCACCATCTCCTGGAGCTTGCTCACACTCACGTCCATTGAGTTGGTGATGCCATCCAACCATTTTGTCTTCTGTTATCCCCTTCTCCTTCTGCGTGCAATCTTTCCCAGCAGCAGGGTCTTTTCTAATGAATCGGCTCTCCCCATCAGGTGGCCAAAATATTAGAGCTTCAGCATCAGTCCTTCCAATAAATGTTCAATATTGATTTCCTTGAGGGTTGACTGGTTTGATCTCCTTGCTGTCCAAGGGAGTCTCAAGAGTCTTCTCCAGCACCACATAGTTATGCACCAGTGTCAATTTCCTAGTTGTGATAAGTGTACCACAGTTACCTCAAATGTTAACAATAGGAGGAACAGGGGGAAGCATGTATGGGAACTGTCTGCCACTTTCCCGTAAATCTAAAATTGTTCCGAAATAAAAGCCTTGGGTTTTGAAAAGGCTGCATTACCAAAGACCAATTACACACTTCTGCTTCAGGCTGACCCTGGGATGAGAACAGATAGAAAGTGAAAATTGCAAAAATTGTGATACTTCAGGGTTAGAGACATCGGAGGGGTGGGCAAGTGGGTATATAACAAGGAAACAGAAAGTAGGGTGGAGAAAAAGTTCTTGTTTGCTTGCCTTTCTCAACTATTAAAAATTCCAAACAAACATAAAGGTTTTATTTGCCAAAAGAAGAGGGAGTCAGCGCAGGGGAAAGAAGAGAAAAAGAAGAAAGAAAGAGGAGGAGAGGAAGAGGGGAAGGAGGAGAGGAGGAGACTGGAGGGAGAAATATCAAAATAAGTTTAACTTGACAAAATGCAATACAAATAGTTGCGTTCAGATGAGTGAAGGGGAAATGAACTGTACTCTATGTGCCTGAGCCAAACACAATGGCCTAAGATCCAGTGGTAACAGATGGTGTACAGAAATTAAGTCCAGTGCAAAGCTTTTCAGATATGTCAGTTAAAATTAAAGGAAACAAAAACGTTGAACTGTGTATGCTTTTAATGTGTACATGGCACACACTGGCCCAGTGACAAAACAACAAATTGCAGTTTTCTTTAGCCTCGGCAACAAAAGTTCTAATTCAGGGAATTTCTTTGCAATTATTTTAACTGACTCTCACTACACACACACACACACACACACACACACACACAAACACACACTGTATTTTTATGACACATAATTGAATAGTTAACAATTCCAAGACTCAACAACTTCAACAAGGGTTCTATAAATGGAAGAAATCCTCCAAACCCACTAACAATATAACTGGAAATATGGAAAAGTTTACCAAGTTTACAAAAAGAAAGCCCTGAATCATATGAACTAAACAAATGAAGAGCCCAAACTGCTGACTTAGCATCAGGGGTTGAAGAGGGTGAAGATTAAGACATGGTAGGAAAAAGCAATTAAGGAAAGATGGGGAAAGCACAGTGTGCAACTGAGACATAAATAAAACTTCTGCACGTGCCAATGTGATGGCATCAGATACAACCCTCGCTCAACCCCAAAGCATAGTTCATGTGACCTAATTAGTGTTAAAAAATGTGCTACCTCATCTTTTCTTTTAACTCACTTTTTGTCCATTTCCTGTCTCAGTATTTCGTTCTTTAGAACCTTACAGCTCATGTGTACGTCCCAGATGCTAAATGTTGATTTTTTTTCCTGGTTTCAGCAGCAGCTCCCAAGCACTTTTAGAAGCACCAGCCATTCTAAGTTCTTCGTTGTTACCTCTCCAAATTTCGCAAATGTAAAAATCACCTGGGAATCTTGTTGCAGTGCAGGTTCTGTCGGGTGGTACTAATGTTCAGTGTTTGCATGCTTACTAAGCTCCCAGGTGAAGGCAATGCCAGTGGTCCAAGGACTACGCTCTGAAAAACAGAATCTAGAGCATCCCAGAAAGATGGGCCGAGAGATGAAACAGCTTTGCAGATGCTTCCCTCCAGACTGCACAACAGAAAACAGAGCTCTCTCTGGGTTTTCGATGAATCCCCTCACGAGGACCTTCTTGGCAGAGAGTGCTTTGGGGTTTTTTTTTCCCCCTCCCCCATAAGCCAACTGAGAAAGGTTTTAAGATAACTTCTTAAGGATAGACTAACTGTATCCTCTAGGGTTTGGGAGACAAGGAGATGGCTACCTGATTCCCACCTGTCTAAGGAGAAGGGAGGTAATGAACTGAACTTTCAGAGTCTTCAGGGAAAAGATACAAGCAGCACAGAGAATAGCATTTGGATGCTACCACACTGGAGGGAACTGACATCAGACTACTTCTGCCAGGAACATAAAACCTTCCTTCCCCTTTCTTCTAATCCTTCTTCCTCTACCGCTACAAAAGAGCCGCTAGTGAGGAAGGGGGTGGAGAAAGAGATGAGGAAGGGGGTGGAGACTGGAGAGAGAACCAGCCAATGACAGTGTCAGCTTTTCCCTCCACCACGCCCACTAAGGCCTCCCAGGTGGCGCTAGTGGTAAAGAGTCTGCCTGCCAGTGCAGGAGACACAAAAGACGTGGGTTCGATCCCTGGGTGGGGAAGAACTTCTGGCGAACGAAACAGGAAACCAACTCCAGTATTCTGGCCTGGAAAGTTCCATGGCCAGAGGAGCCGGGTGGGCTAGTCCATGGGGTCGCAAAGAGTCATACAGGACTGAACACAAGCATCTCACGCCCACTAGGCATCTGAGTCAGAGGCTGGCCTGGGACAGAAAAGAGGAGAGGAGAAAGAAACTGGAATTGAAAGAAGGCAACACGTGATTTTTCAACTGGAGTGAACTTTTAATCATGTACGAAAAGCAGGATTTATTGAGATGCCCAAGACTTTATCCAAAGGTGAAGTTCTGTGTGAGGTCATGAGAAACCATAATGTTGCTTTGTCTTTGCACCTGAGAAGCCCAGTTCATTCCCTATTTGAGATTCTCAGTTATGCTTGTAATTCTCATTGTGCGCATGTTGTGATAAACAAGGGAGAAGATTCAGAAAGTGTAGAGCATCTATGTGAATTAAAAAGAGTAATCCTTCAGCAAACATCAGACTGCTGATCTGCTAAGACTTAGACTCTGAGAGCTGAAAGGGAACTTAAGGCTCAGCCTGTCAGGTCTTCACATTTCACTGAAGTTTTGCTGGGAGGGGAAACTAAGATCTTTGTCAAGTGAACTGTCTGAAGACACAATCACACTTACTGGTAGCAAACTCAGGCCTGAAAACTCCACCCCAACTCTTAATGCAGCATTCTTTCCAATAAGCTGTATGGACAAGCACATAATTTCAAAGAAATAATGTACCTAAAATAGCCAACAGATTCGTAGTAATTTATTTGTGGAAAAGCCATTTCAGTGGGAAATTGGTTCTGGTAAGTAAGGCATAAAAACCACTATGACATAAATCTAGTATAAATTTTATTTTAAAGTAATGTTAAGCCAAAACTTGGGGAAGAAGAACAAAGTTAGAGGACTCACACTTCTTGGTTTCAAAACTTAAAGCAAAGCTAATCAAACCAGAGTGATGCTGGCATAAAGACAGATATTTAGGACCGTGGAATAGAATAAAGAACCAAGAAATGAACCTTTGCATGTGTGGTAAATTTATTTTTGACAAGGATACTTATACAACTCAATGGGGAAAATCAGTCTTCAACAAATGGTGTTGCAAAAACTGGATACCCACATGCAGAAGAATAAAACTGCATCTTTCCTTTACACAGTATATTAACTCAAAGTGAGTCAAAGACAAGAACATAAAAGCTAACACTATAAAACTCTTAAAAGAACATATAGGAGAAATTTTCTTCATGACCACGAATTTGGCCATAGATTCTGTATATGACACCAAAAGCAGAAGTGACAAAAGTAAAATTAGACAAATGCACCACATTGAACTTTAAAACTTCTACTCATCAAAGGAAGCAATCAACTGAGTGAAGAAACAACCCGCCAAATAGGAGAAAATACATGCAAATCATGTATTTAATAAGAGGTTAAAATTTAGAATATGTAGAGAACTCCTACAATTCAACAACAACAAAAACTCAAAGAGGGCAAAGAACTTGAATAGACATTTCTTCAAAGAAGACTTATAAATGGCCAATAGTCATGTGAAAATATGCTCAAAATCCCTAGTCATTAGGGAAATTGAAATCAGTACCACGAAGAAATGATCAACTCATAGTCATTAGGATGGCTGCTATCAAAAACAAAACCAAGACAGAAAATAACAGGCACTGGTGAGGATGTGGAGAAACTGGGATCCTTGTACGCTGCTGGCGGGAATATGAAACAGTAGAGCCATTGCAGAAAACAGTAGGGTGGCTCTTTAAAAAAACTAAAGATAAAATTATCGTATTATCTAGCAATTTCACTTCTGGACATATAACCCAAAGAACTGAAATTAGGGTCTCCAGAATATATTTGTATATTCATTTTTATACAGTATCATTTACAATAGCCAAAGTATCTCTTGGTGGATGAATGGATAAACAAAATTTTTAAATAGCATTGAAAGTGACTTTTAAAACTTCAGTGAGGGTTTCTTCAACCACATCTTTTTTCCAAAGTCAGTCTACCCATGGTTTGAGGGGAAAATGGCAAACAGAGTCCAGTTCATGCGCTGGCTCTGAAGTCTATTAACTTCATCTTGTCCTTTAATAGTTAGCAGGTGGCAACAAGCAGCTCCAACTTAGGCAATCAAAAATATAGAAATACATAATTTCTTTAAGCAATATAGAAGGACAGACAGTATCATTTTCAGTTCAAATAGTTACATACAAAGAGAGGTAGTCATAGCAATAACTCCAACTCCTGTTCAGTCCAAATCAACCTACTCAACAATGAGAACTCAACAATGTTGAGGAAGCTACAAAGAAGAATAAGACACTGTTGCTACCCCTGCCAAAAATAAATCCCTGGGTTAGTTACTGTCTAGCACATCGGTGACACATTTTGAAGACATCTTAAAAGTTTGACCACACTCCCCCAACCATCAAAATCTGAAAAGCAAACAGATATCAAATCAGCAGTTTGATTAAGTGGGGGGAAACTGCCTTATTACAGTTTTGTGGGTCAAGGTTAAAGAATGGAGGTGGGAGTTTTAATAAAAATTAGGCACCATAAGTTCCTTGACTAAATTAAGAACTGTGCAGTGGGGCTTCCCTGGTGGTCCAGAGGTTAGGAATCTGCCTCGCTGTGCAAGAGATGAGGGTTCGGTCCCTGGTGCAGGAAGTAAGATCCCACATGCCCCAAGGCAACTAAGCCCACACGCCATAACAGAGTCCATGCACCACAAGGAAGGATCCTCCTGACGCGTCCAAGGCCTGGCATGCTGCAACTAAGACCCAACGCAGCCAAACAAATGAATGACTACTGACAAAAGAATTGTGGAGTATAAACACTGGGTCCAGGAGACAGATATCAAACTGTCAGATTTAATACTAATCAAAATGAAACAAAAAACAAAAAGTGGCTCGAGCACACCCAGTGACCGCTGGGTGTGCTCAAATTCATGAGACACCTGTATAGTGAAGGCCAAAGTATTAGGCCAGGTCTTCCCTGGTAGCTCAGTTGGCAAAGAATCCGCCTGCAAAGCAGGATCAAAACCCAGGATTTGATCCCTGGGTTGGGAAGATGCCCTGAAGAAGGAAATGGCTACCCACTCAGTATTCTTGCCTGGGAAATCCCATGGACAGAGGAGGCTGGTGGGCTACGGTCAGTGAGATCACGAAAGACTTGGACAGTTGGACTGAGCGCGTGTGTGCATGCACGCACACACACACACACACACACACACACACACACACACACACACACACACACACACACACACACACACACACACACACACACACAGTATCAGGCCAGGAACCTTGCTCTAATGGAAGTTCCTTCACGGGGAAACAAAATCAAGCAAAAAGAAGTTTCCACCTTCCCACACACAAGTGAGTACCATTTCCTAGCAGAATTTTCAGCTCTAAAATTGCCATCCATAATCAAGGGAGCAGAAATTATTACAGGGAAAGAACTAGTCTTGAAGTCAGGAGTTTTTTTCCAAACTGCTTCATCCATTTAGAAGCTCTGTCTACAACTACTAAGTGGATGAAAGTCTAGCCTCCTGACCTCCAGGAAACTTGTTGGCACATTTCCATAAAGAAAAGGTCATCCCCACACTACTGGTCTCACAGAGCTAGCTGCTTGGAGGATACAAGAAATGCTGTACCTGCAAGTGCTTGTCAGACTGCAGCGGCACTGGGCACATTGCATTTTTCCAGTTTTCAAACATATAAACTGCCAAGGTTTCCCCAATCTGCTAAGCACATCATATGAAAGAATATCATGACATTTTAGTTTCCTTATTCGGACCAAGTAAGCACCTAATTTGCTCTTAAATCTCTGTGCTTGAAATTGCTTATGTTACAGAGTCTGTCTTTACGAGAGCATTTCCTTCTGGAATGGCAGCCAGGAAACTTCCCACCAAATGGGATGGTCCCCATCCAGGTGACCTAGAAGCAGGACACAAGGAAATGTGGGCAAGTCTGAGCCACAATCGTCAGACTGTCTGTGTCTTAGAGATAGCGCTACTGCAACTTAAGTGATAAATCATCAACTTGAGAAATATAAACACCAGTACACATACAAATTCCATTTCAGAGACCCTTAATGAACCTTTAACAAGTTACATGTGCCCTGAAGATGCCCTACAGGCTGTTCTGTGTGTTTGCTTTTGATAAAAATAAAAATAATGCATCAGCTTCCATGTCTGATGACTCATCTCTTTAGCAAAATGCAGTTGAAACCACTGACTTTTTTGAATTAAAATACTATTTACTGAAAGAAGCGGGGAAATGCATCTGCCATTGATTAAAGAAAAAAAATGATCAAACTGAGAAAACGTAATTCCCTGGATTAGGAGAGAAAGGAACCAAAGAATGATGGCGTTTTTTCTGATGAGTGAGGATTTATGAAAAATCCAGAAGTTTCCATTTGCTGTACATGGTGACCTAATCAAAGTGACCCTTTTTCCTTTTCTCACACTTGGAACTCAAAATTATAGGATTGTCCTCCTCAGACTGTGTCTTTATTGGCTGAGACTTAAACACACACTCGCATATACACAAAGCACTTTACTGCAGAGGAAAAAAGATAAGGGCTCAGATCCGTATAATGAATGACTAGATTGCAGAAGGCAGTGACAGCTATAATTTTTTTTCCATGATGACCCAAATCTACCCGTAGCATTTTCATTTACTGATAATGAGAAGTACAGAGTCCAAATAGATAAGATGTGGGAGCTATAAGGAATGAGCTTTGTTAAAAAGACAGCGCCTATTGCTACCACATCAAGGTGTTTTACAAAGGAGGTACCTGACACCAGACTTCATTTATTCTGTGAGAGTCCTTATGCAACATTCTTTGGCTCTTCACACAATGAGGATTCAGACCTTAGAGAGTTTTAGCTAAAGGCCAGATCCAGCTGGGCGGGGCCAAACAGCTAGGAAGTAACCTACCACCAGGTCGAGATCAAAGGGGCTGTCAGGATGGAGAAAGGGCCAACAGAAGTAAGTTAACCTGGGGAGACCCACTCCCTCCTTGTCAGAGCAACCCACTCACTGCAAAGAGTTCTTTCGTCATTTGGTGACCTGACTTCGATTTATGGAAAGTCTTAAATATTTGTATGAAGGGAGGGGTGAGGGGAAGCCCTCAGTACAAGGTCTAGAAGCTGCTTAGAACAAAGTCTTCCAGACACAGTAGTTTAAGCCCCTCTCTGTGACTTTGGGACCTTGTCAGTCACCCATCTTGGTGCCTCATTTTTCTACACCCTGGTTTGAATCTCTCCTGTGAAATTTTTTCCACTACATTAAGATAAAAACAAAAATAACCTTGGTATATTGTTGTTTAGTGGCTAAGTTGTGTCTGACCACTTGCGATCCCATGGACTGTAACTCACCAGGCTCCTCTGTCCATGGGATTCTCCAGGAAGGAGACTGGAGTGAGTTGCCATTCCCTTTTCCAGAGGCTCTTCACAACCCAGAGACTGAGCCTGGGTCTCCTGCATTGCGGGCAGTTTCTTTATCATCCGAGCCATCAGGGAAGCCCCAACATGTTGTATGTGTCTCATTTAATGGGAGAGGGAAAGAAATAGCCTTGTTGATTGACTACCATGTGCCAGGGAGTTCTTCTTATCTGCATCTTCGAGGTGACAGAGTCGGTAACTTACCCACAGTCACAGCTGGTACACAGCCCAGCCAGACACGAAACTAAGCATATATCAAGTTTATGTTCTTTTCACTAGGTTCCTCCATGTACTTATTATATACATGTGAAGAATTGCTTTTCTGTACCACAAAAGCCTATGCAGACCAATATTTTTCTGGAAAAAAAAAATGTCTGATATACAATAGAACTTTTTGGAAGGAGAAAATCTGCCTTTGCATCTAAGGAAGAGAGTTCCAATCAGCCACTTGCTGGCATTGATGCCTGAGCAGGGGTTTCCTTCAGCTGTTTTCAATATGCTTGCACAGTATTCTTAAAGGCAAAGCACCTAAGTTGCCATTGTTGGTCACAGTTCCAGAAACTTGGCATCTGAACACAAGCCCACTCCTAACATTTATATTAACCACAGACCTGCTGCCGACGTTTGATTTCAGTCCCCCAGGAATCTGAGAAAACCACCGGGGAAAGTTTTCAATTAGAATTGGAAAATTTTACCATATTTTTCAGATTCAACATAAATGTTTCATAGGTGTCCGGAATAGCTGATGTGGACCTCTGGTTTGATTTTTGTCTTTATTTTTTGCATCACTTAAACTAGAGAGATAGGTTGAAGTTTTTAACCATGGAAACATGCAACCTCATCTCCAGTCAACTTGATCTTTCTCATCGGAGAACCAGCATCCCTTTGGCCACTAGACTTTGGGTGGAAGTGAAATCATTATAGCTGCCTGGATTATCAGGAATAAAAACTTCATTGGCTGTTTTCTGCCGTCACACGCCTTTGGGGCACAAGGTTCAGAAATGGTTTCAGCTGTAAGAGAGAAGTCTGGGGGTCTGAAATGAAAGTGGGGAGAATGGTTTCATTTCTCTATTCATTTCTCATTGACAAGACGAAGGGATTTCCTGTTCACTACAAATGATGTTCTTTTTGTCTCTCCTGGCAGTAGGAACCAAGAAATGGCACTTTTTCTGGAAATTTTTCATTCTCCCTCCCCTTACAGCCATCCCATCTTGTCCCCACCAAACAAAGGTCACACAAATTTTTAGGAGAAAGAACTGGAAAAGGCACCTGGTCAACCCCTGATGGTGTTGTTCAGTCACTAAGTCACATCTGGCTCTCTGTGACTCCATGGACTGCAGCACGCCAGGCTTCCCTGTCCTTCACTGTCTCCCAAAGTCTGCACAAACTCATGTCCATCGAGTCGGTGATACCATCCAACCATCTCATCCTCTGTCGTCCTCTTCCTTCTCCTCCTGCCTTCAATCTTTCCCAGCATCAGGGTCTTTTCCAATGTGTCAGTGCTTCCCCTCAGGTGGCCAAAGTATTGGAGCTTCAGCCTCAGCATCAGTCCTTCCAATGAATATTCAGGGTCAATTTCATTTAGGACGGGCAGGTTTGATTTTCTCAACCGCTACTATCTCCCCAGAAGATACCTGACAACCTTACCAAATTCAAGAGACTTTTGTAAAAATAGAAATGTGCAACCTGTCCCAGAGATTCTGATCTCATGGGTCTAAGGAAATTCCTGGCATTAGAGCTATTAAAGCTCTCCAGTATGTTCCAGTGCAGAGCTGGCCAGGAGTCCTGCTTGATCAGAAGTTCTTTGTTCTCGGGGGGCTGGGGGGAATGCTTTGGTCCATCTCTCCTTTTCATCTGGAAGTTTCCTCCTGCTGCTCCTTCTCAAGAGTCACCCACAGCTTTGCTTCTCTGCAGAGACACTTTAAGGAAGAGGCTGTCGAGACTGGGCATTTATTTCTCAACACTGATTGCCCACAGCTGTTTGCCAGTATTACCCTCCAATAGGGGACCCATGCAGAAGAGAAAGGGGCAAATGGGCCTCATGCCTCAAGATGCCCACAGAGATGGAGGGTCTCCAGCGTAGAGTCTTTGCCCATCCACAAACAACTGGATTCACGCAGTCAGCAGAATACACTGGCAGACTTGAAAGAAGACTTACATCTGACAGCTTTAAATATGAATGCTTCTAATAAAGTATACCACCTAGAACGTACCACAAATTCATAATTTATAAATCATAAAATTAATTTTGAGGATTTCCCTGGTGGAACAGTGGATAGAAATCTGCCTGACAACACACGAGACACGGGTTCGATCTCTGATCCCAGAAGATCCCACATAACTTGGAGCAACTAAGCCTGTGTGTCACAACTACTGAGCCCCTGCTCTAGAGCCTAAGAGCCGCAATTCAGCCCTCACCCCTTACTGTCAGAGAGTCCATAACAGAGCCAGGACTCTGGTGTGGTAAGACACACCTGGGGCCAGTATCTAAGGTGGCAATCACTCCCAGGTACCAACACAGGGCTTGTAGAACCCTGAGAGTGACAACCTCCTGAAATACTGAACTGTGTGTACTCAGGTCATGCACACTTAAGTGCACACACACGCTGGTCCAGCCATCCCAAAGCCAACATGATGACAAATTTTTGAGGCAAGGCATCCCACCAAACTGCCTCTTACTCAAAAGTATGCTTTGCCTTGAGTTTCCCTTGTAGTTCAGTCGGTAGAGAATCTGCCTGCAGTGCAGGAGACACGGGTTCGATCCCTGGGTTGGGAAGATCCCTTGGAGAAGGAAATGGCAACTGACTCCAGTATCCTTCTGGAAAATCTCATGGACAGAGGAGCCTGGTGGGCTGCAGTCCATGGGGTCACAAAGAGTCAGGCACGACTGAGTGACTAACACTTACTGACTTACTTATGCTCTGCCTTTAAGAGACACATTCGATCTATGGATTTTCTATCATAACAATGGAAAACATTTTTTAACCTTGCTACTGGACATTAGTAATCCCAGAGTGGAGGAAGCAGAAAATGCATCTGTGGGCTTGTTGGTATGCAGGGTCCATCTCCGAAGATACGTAAGCAGGAGAGAGCTACAGGGACTCTTGGCAACAGAGACTGTTAATTATTCCTTTTGTTTTCAGTGAGGGGAGTTTTCACAAAACATAAAATACATGGTGTTTTTTGAAATGGTGGAGACTATGAGGAAAAGACCAAATCTAATCCAGCCAAACTGAAAATTACATTTGTGAAGACCTCGGTGATATGCCTGTGATTAATCCTAAGGCCTTTTTTTCAATGAAAAACATGAACTCCAGAAGAGCATCATTCGGTTCTTTCTTAAAAAAATTTTTTTTCTTTAAAAATTTTTGAAAAGTCAGAAAAGGTTAATACATTTATACCAATTTATTGTTTCAGCTCATTGCAAGTTCAATATTGAAAAGACTCCTACATCATTGTATATACACATAGAAAAACACCGCTTGATCAAAAGCACCACTTACTCACTGCCGCAGCTCTCTAAAGAAGTACTATTTCTTTTGCAGAGAAAAGGATGCTATTCCTTAAGAGGACATCTGAGGAAGAATAGCTTCCATATTGAATCCCATACACACATCTCTTCTAGGAGGACTGTTCCTCACCCACCAGTCTTGATTCTGTCTCATCATTGAATGTGCCTTGTCCAGTGAATAGCTTAAGGAGTAATTCAGTGCAGGGGATCAAGTCAGAGCAGACCTGTATCCTATGAGCTGGTCAGTGTCACCTCCAACCCTCTACTAATTCATATGATTGAAATTATTTTAAAAATAAGTGATGTTCTGGGACATCCCTGGTGGTCCAGTGGCTAAGACTCTGCACTCCCAGTACAGGGGGCCCAGGTTTGATTCCTGGCCAAGGAACTAGATCCCACATGTTGCAACTAGGAGTTCGAATGCCACAACTAAAGACCCTGCATGCTGCAATGAAGATCAAAGATATCCACTGCCGGAACTAAGACCTGACATAGCCAAATAAATAAATATTTAAAAAAATAAATGAATGAATGATGCATTGGTATTTAGCCCTCTACCGCTGAAGAAGAACTAACCGCCCCCCCCCCAAAGTCATACTCTTATTTATTTCACAATTGTCGAAGTGAGGGGGAAAAGCCCACGGGGGGAAATTTTGCTTATCCAATGAAATTTTTACTTTCTGGTTCTTTAATGAACAACCAATGGGATCGTGACTGAGAGGTAGTGTAACTTAACGGCTCAGAACGTCTACCACCAAAAATGTCCAGTTCACTGAGTTCAGATCACCACTCTGCCATGTTACTGCCCAGATGTGCTCCAGTAAGCTACTTAGCCTCTCTCTTACTAAGTTCTTCATCTGTGAAATGCAGACACAAAAACACCTTCCTGCAGTACCATGGTAACCAATAATCCACCTTCAATGTGTTATTGCTTGCCAAGTGCTTAGCACAGTGCCTACCGTATAGACAGGGCTCAAAATTTACCTATGATTCTTGATGTAATTAAGAATCCTTAAATAATTTGTCAAACTCATGTCCACTGAGTCATTGATGCTATCCAACCATGAGTCTGAGCAAACTCCGGGAGATGGTGAAAGACAGGGAAGCCTGGTGAGCTGAAGTCCATGGGGTCACAAAGAGTCAGATAGGACTTAGCGAGTGAAGTGAAGTGAAAGTCCCTCAGTTTGCCAGCCCATGGACTATACAGTCCATGGAATTCTCCAGGCCAGAGTCCTGGAGTGGGTAGCCTTTCCCTTCTCCAAGGGATCTTCCCAACCGAGGGATCGAACCTAGGTCTCCTGCATTGCAGGCGGCTTCTTTACCAGCTGAGCCACCAGGGAAGCCCGTGGCTTCAGAATGAGCGACTGAACAACAACAAACAATTTGTCAAGATGCGAGATTCTTTAAAGAGATCTTTTAAAAGATCTTTTATAATTTGTCAGGATACAAGAAGTCTTTTTTTTTTTTAAGTTATCTCTTTACAAGTTGTTTTCAAAACCACAAGCCTGTGCTAGAAGACTAACAATGGCCCTTTGGGAAGAAGCCGAAAAGTCCAATTCATTAATACAGAATTTATCAGCAAGCATTACTGTTCATGCCTATCGTAGGTTCCAATTACACTGAAAGCTTGTATACTTTAACTCAGAGCCTTCTGTTGACGTTAGCTGAGACATTATGTGTTTCCCTAGCAACTGTCCTGGGTTGTTAAAAGCAGAGCAGTATGAACCCATCCTTCTGGACTTGGAGACGAAAGTTACTATTTTCAAAGGGAGGGTAGCCCTCAAAAAGAGAAAGAAAAACAAACTCTCCAGAAACAAAGATGTTTTCATGTAAATATCCCTAAGGAGAGAAAGAAAAAGGGCGGTCATCAAAGCTAAAGGGAGACGACATGGAACAGATTTGTTCTGCATAATTAGCGGGTTTTGTAAGCACAGCCTGGAAGGTGGAAGTTGCTGGATGTCACCGTTCGCTTCCTGGCAGGGTATTAGTTCTGTGTGATGCACTTGGACGAGCAACTTCTATCTCTCTTTCTCAGTAAAGCCACAAACATGATCAATATCATCTCAACAGTAAAGCCACAAACATCAATATCAATTTAAACTGCATCCTATCCTTGGAGTAATCCTATCCTTGGGTAAGCAGAACAGAAGGCCCTGTGAAGGTAAACAAACCAAGAAACGTTGAAAATTGCTTGCCTTTCGCTTATAGGCATTTTTCTCCTCTCTGACCAACATCTCCCTCTCTGCTGCTGCTGCTGCTGCTGCTGCTAAGTCTCTTCAGTCGTGTCCAACTCTGTGCGACCGCATAGACGGCAGCCCACCAGCCTCCCCCATCCCTGTGATGGGGCAAGAACACTGGAGTGGGTTGCCATTTCCTTCTCCAATGCATCAAAGTGAAAAGTGAAAGTGAAGTCGCTCAGTTGTGTCTGACTCGTCGCGACCCCATGGACTGCAGCCTACCAGGCCCCTCCGCCCATGGGATTTTCCAGGCAAGAGTACTGGAGTGGGGTGCCATTGCCTTCTCTGTCTCCCTCTCTAGAGAAAAGCAAATGAATTTTTTTGACTGGCCAGATGAGAAAGCACTGCCATGGAGTGTGGATAGCACTCAAAGTGGGATGGCATGGTGGTTCATACGGCAGCGTATTACATGACACTCATGAACTAATACCTTAGCCACTCTAGATAATCGGCAACTTGACAAGAATCTGAAACCTTGATTCCCCGTCCCATTTTTATTTATGTATTTATTTATTATTTGGCTGTGGTGGGTCTTCGTGGGCTATTGAGCTTTTCCCTATTTCTGGTGAGCAGGGGCTACGCTCTAGTTGCAGTGCACAGCCTTCTCACTGCAGCGGCTTCTCTTGTTGGGGACCACAGGCTCTAGAGCATTCAGGCTTCAGTAACTAGGATGCACGGGCCCGGTTGTCCCAAGGCATGCAGGATCTTCCCAGACCAGGAATCAAACCCGTGTCTCCTGCATTGGCAGGTGGATTCTTTACCCTTGAGCTACCAGGGAAGCCCTGCAGGTCCCATTTTGAATTTTTCTGTCCCTATACAGTTATTTTTATATTATCAACCCAATGAAAGTACTGAATATGTTGCCATCACATCTCTGTAACTCATGGGTCATATGAAATTCCCTTTGAGTTATTGGATAGGAGTTTACATGGAAGTCTAAGGAATATTAGTCCACTGCTCTCACCATTGTTACACTGTTTACAATTCCAATTGATCTGAATTACTACCTATCTTGAGATTCCACCAGCACCATATCAGGATTAAGGGAGAAATCAAGCCCAGATATTCCTATAACTTTGTTATGAAACAAAAATTATGGGTTTTTTATTACTTATATCTTATGATTTATGTTCATCATTATATTTTTACATAATCCTAAGGAGAGAAAGAAAATGGGCATCATAGCTAAGGGAGAGATTCACGGAAGAAATTGGATCACTGCTGAGTTTGCTTCTGTATTTCTGATGAGGAATGACGTTAAAATGATTGATAGACTGTCTTCCACAGCTAAAGACCCTGTTGAGCTTTTAAGGATGACTTCTACCTTCAGTCACTTGGGACAGAAGGCTTGGTTACAGAGTCCAGCACTCCTGGATCATAAGCTTCACTCCACCACGTTACCACCTGTGTAGGACAATGGAAAATCACATTTTCTGAGACAAAAAGTACCCAGAATATGATTAAGCTTAATGCCATTCGCATAGGCACAACTATCAATAGACACTCAATAAAAGTAACTTTTCATCCTGCTAGAATCAGCCCCATGGAGAGTCTCATCAGTATCACATGAGCCATAAACCCCAGATCTATGATTTCTTCTCAGTTTTCCAGGACCAAGTGCCTGTCACAACATTCTTAAAATGGTTCTTCTTAGACTATTGCTTCTCTTCTGCCTTTTCATGCTGTTCATGGGGTTCTCAAGGCAAGAATACTGAAGTGGTTTGCCATTCCCTTCTCCAGTGGACCACATCTTGTCAGACCTCTCCACCATGACCTGTCTGTCTGGGTGGCCCTACATGGCATGGCTCATTAGTTTCATTGAGTCAGACAAGGCTGTGGTCCATGTGATCAGTTTGGTTAGTGGTTTTCATTCTGTCAGCCCTCTGGTGAAAAAGGACAAGAGAATTATGGAAGCTTCTTAATGGGAGAAACTGACTGTGGAGGAAGGTACTGTGCCTCTCTAAGCTTGATAAATAGGGTTTTTCTTCAGCTCATTATGAAATACCTACACTAATATCATGACATTCTCTACTTTTTTACATGGTTGGCTCAAGAAATGTATAGAAATTATTAATGTCAAGTTTATTTACATTATTGGATTTCCTGTCTTCCCCTGGGTGATTCCCAATCAGCATATAGAAAATTTCTTTATAAACCCAAGATCTGCCATCATCAATACTGCTGCAATGATATTAATTCCCTTACTAAGGTAAATTGAATAAATTAAGACCACACTAACATCAATGTTTTTAAGAAGAACCTCTGCTGTAAAAATTTCTAGCTTGAAAGAGGCCTTTTCCAGCCAAGGTTTCTCATGAAAGAAGATGTGGTAAGGAAATCAATGGGGTCATTCTGAGTGATAGATAAACCTCATATGGCAAATCAGCGACCCAAAGTTGAGAGTAGAGAGTTCCAAAATTAATGACATGGTACTTCCTTTCTATTCTGGTCTTCAGATATTTTCTAAAAATGCTTCAGTTCTGGGATATTTATAAGGTCTTTTCTTTGGATTAAAAAAAAAAAAAACAAGTGCACCTCTATAGACACATCACAGTTATCATGGGAAACAGACTTAGCAGTTTTACCAAATAATGTGACGTAGCTTCCAGAAAAGTGAAACATAAACATCAACCGTTTAGAATGAAGTAAGTGGAGAGCTTCTTTGATTCTGCCCAGGTGAGACCTTACCTTGAGCATGGCAATAGGTAAGTGCAAGGTGAGTCATAGGGGGATGGGGATTAAGAGAAGAGTGGGGGGATCTGAAACCATGACACGCGAACAGCTGACTTTTCTACAAAAGGCAAGGTTGCCGTTTCCTCTGCAAGGTCGTTCACACTCGTCCTGTTTCGTCATCTCTGCTCTGCCCTGAGCACTCCCCCGTCTGACTGGAGCCTTCCTGCCTCTTGCTCTTCCTGCGGTACCTTCTCCTTCCCTCTGCCCTCTCTCCAGGCCCATCCTGCCCCTAATTAATGCAGTGGTTTAGAGTGCAGGCTCAGGAGCGAGGCTAGTTGGGTACCTTGGGCACAGTCTGGCTTTACTGCTTCTCACGATGTGAACTTGAGCAAACTGCTCAAATTCCCTGTGCTTCCATCCAGGTGGGGGTAACTGCATTTATTCCACAGGATTATTGAAAAAATGCAATGCATTTGTCTATGAGAAACACAGGAACAGTGCCTACACACAGGAAGTGCCTTATTATTGACTATCCAAGTAGGTTTCATGTCACTCCCTTTTTCAAATACCGCCAGAGGCTCATGTTGCCTAAAAAACTGGAAGTGAAGCCCCTCAGCACAGCATTCCGGGTCATCTTTGCTCTAGACCTAACCTAACTTTTCAGGTTTCCCTTGTAGTCTATGCTTCAGACACATGCACACTTTAAACCAGGTGTGTCTGGCTACCTGGCATTCATCAAACCTGCCAAACCTTCTTCTCACTTGTTCTTACTGCCACCAGTGACCAAAGGCCCCCTTTCCCCGAAGGACCTTTTAAAATACTGCATACCCATGAAGACTTGGATCAAGGGGCCTGTCATCCAATAATAGAGTCCTAGTAACCCCATTCAGGAAAATGATCCCATCCTCTATGTTTTTCTGACCCTCTATCACTCTATTACAGACAACATCACACTAGCTTGTATTCTCAGAATTGGGGGGTGGGGAGAGAGAGCTTAGGAGCATAAGGGTGAGTCACCAAAAATTATCCCCGATTCCACTCTGTCATGTTTCTGCTCTTAAAGGGGGAATCTGTCAAGAAAAAAAGAAAGAAACAGTGAAAGAAAGCAAAAGAAAGAAAGCAGAAAATGACCCATGGAGCTGTTATGTGTGCTTAAATCTGAAATAGTTACCATCCTAAGGAAGAGGAAAGAGTAATGCATCTGAAAACAGTGGAGACCCATGCCTTGAAAGAAGCAGTGATCGAGTCAAAATCATTCAAATCTCCAGCAACAAATCGACCTCTGTTGAGGGATTTTGAGTTGAATATCCACTCAAATGAAGGTAACTCTGAGCCATTCAATATTTAAGCCATCTTATATTTTACGTTCTTCAAACCATAAAAGAGGGCGTCTTCTCACTTAAACTGTGGTCTTAAAACCTTTCTTTCTGAAAGTATAGCTAATAACCAGCTATGATTAAATGTTGGAAACCTCGAATCTTGCAGGATTACTGGAGCCACTTTAAAAACAAAATGGGATACCCCGCGCAGTTTCTGCCCTAACAATCTACCATGGTGCAATTTGCTAACATAGTGAAAGGAACAGATGTTCGAAGCTGTGATAACTTCATGCAACCAGTTGAGAAAGCCTTAAAACATTTCTAAAGTACTCCAGTCCTTCCCTAAAGCTTTACAAGTAATTGGAAGAGATGGGATCTGTGATGAAAACTTGAGCTCCGGTCGTTATTTTAGAGGGTGGTAAAGTTAGTTCCAGTTGACGGGAAAAACTAATCTACAATCAATGCAGATCTTATGAATCAAGTCTTGATAGCAATAGCATGTCTTGATGTTGGACTTTAAGTGTTTATAAGTAAAATAATAAACTCTGCAATAATTTATACATATTCCACAATTAAACCCTTGGAGCCTTTAGAAAACCAAAAATAAAAGTAATCCATAATTTTGAAAGAGTAAAATATATTCTACCCACTATGCAGAAACTAGGAATATATCTGGGTTCATAGATACCAGCCCAGGAGTGGGCTTTGCCAGGCACATCACCGTATGCTCAAACAGTAGGAAGACATTTTGCCAGTTGATCTGATTAATAGGCTGGGGCTTAATTCAGTTTGTAGGTCCATCAAGTGAAAGACAAACGTTTGTACTTGATTCGCCCTTGGATAATCCTAAGGTTATACAGCTCTAACAAGATAATCCATTAAGCACAGTTGCTCAAGTGTCTGTCCATTTGGGAGAAGAATTTATCAGGAGGCTGTCAGAGGAAAAGAACCCTAATGATGCTACTCCAGACGTTGCGCTCACTCTGCAGATCTGAGAGGGTCCCCTGCCAAAGAACCCACACCAGAGACGAGCCCACACCGGAAATGAGGCGACAGGCAGATTTATGGAGCAGGGAGACCACACTCGCTGACAGAGGCCCATGGACGCCTCCTTACCTCTTCACAAGCTTTCAGTTTGGCTTCACCAACCCTGAGCTCTCCCAGACACAAGTGATCTATAGTCTGAGCTTGAAGCTCATCCAAAGATAACTGCAGAGCCATCAAGTTTTATTTCTATGAGGCTTCTCTGGAATTTACTGAGTCTGCACTGGACTTTGGACAAAAATGACCTTAATTTTCTTTGTCATGGTAATCATACATTTCAATCATTAGCTCCAGACTATGATCTGAAAGCCCAATATTAAAGGTTGAACCTATTAAAGATTATAGCCTGTATTACGCTTCCAAGTGAGAAAACTTTTCTTCTTTGGCTTTCAGTTTAGTGGAAATGTAGTGAAAATATTCTCCCATCCATAATTCTATGGATTCACTAGAAGGGAAGAACATTTTAACTGTGTTTGGAATTCGTGTCACAAAAAGAGGGTTGAATGTAGTTTACATTTCTTAAGTAGTAAACTTAATGGGTCATGGACTGACAGAAATGCTAGGTGGGATCCTTGCTATAGTACATAGCCACATAAATAGCTAGAAGACAATGGCAAACTTAGCATCGACATAGACAAGAAAATACTTTGCAGAGTTTTTCATGGGGTGATTGTTATATAAAGTAATTGAGCTCTAGGCAAAGGATATATCAAGGACCACTTGTATTGTCTTTTCCCCAATTCAGCATACAGCTCTTTGTTTCAAACCATTTAGATACTGAACGCAGCATCAGACCTGCCAACCTTCTGCCATGGACGCCCCTTGCAGACCTTCAGCCCAGCTCTAAAGTCTTCCTTCCAAGTAGAACAATGTTCTGAAACACTGCCATCTTGTGGCCAGTCCCAGAGACATCATGAGCTCTGGGCACCCGGGATACCCATCACCCTAGAGAGGAAACTTAGGCGACTGAGTTTTCACAAACGGGCATTTGGGGGATGGAGAAGTTAACACCCACCCAAAATGTGGAGTAGCGTGCCCAAGGCAATTCTTTGTGCAATTGTACAAGTGACAGTTATTTAAAATAGAATTCACTCAAAAATTATTAAGGCTATTTCCAGAGTGCTGTGTATACAGCCAAGGTACCATTTTGGAAAAAAAAAAAAAAAAAAGAATCAAGTAAAGTAACAGTTTAAAAAAAAAGAGTCTGAGCAATGTCAGCACTGCCCAAAAGAATATGTCTGCAATGTGAAAAGGAAAAGTAAAACATGCCTCAAGAAGACCCTGCACAGACAGTGACCGCTGATCTGTGAGATGACTTCTGTACGTGGCATTCCAGAAAGGAGGGGCAGTATTAGGGACCACGTGTCCCCCACACTCATTTGGAAAATTTTCAAACTTTCAAAACATATCGTGAAACACATGTATTCCTGTCCTTTAGATGTACCAACTGTTAACATTTGACTGTTTCATCTATTTGAACCTACTTGTTTTCTTCTTAATGACTGGACAGCAAGTTGAAGTCATCATTAGACCTCAGCCTGAAATTTTTACCATTTATGTTCCAAGATAAGGGTCTTCTCTATTACCAGAATATCAATGCCACAGTTGAGAAAATTAACTTCAAATCAATAAATTATGTAATACAAAGTCCATATTTCAATTACTTTCAATTGTTTCCCCAGACATCTTTCACACCTTTTCTTTTTCCTGATCTAAGATGCATTCAAGGTTCACATATTGTGTTTGATTACAATAAGCCCCTGACATATGAACCTTCAGGTTACGAACTTCAAAGAAACGTGCAAACGTGCCCTGTGTGCCGGCTATGGTACATATTACTGTACTTTTCAAGGTCTGTACTGTAAGACTAAAATATCTTCTTTATTTTTTGTGTTTGTTTTTATGTATTTTGTATTTATGTTCTCATTTATGTATTATGTATTTTATGTGAAAAGTATTATAAACCTATTATATTACTGCATGCTTCCCAGGTGGCTCAGTGGTAAAGAATCTGCTTGCAATGCAGGAGATGCGGGTTTGATCCCTGGGTCAGGAAAATCCCCTGGAGAAGGGAAATGGCCACCCACTCCAGTATTCTTGCCTGGAGAATCCCATGGGCAGAGGAGCCTGGTGGGCTACAGTCCTTGGGGTCGCAAAGAGTCAGACATGACTTAGTGACTTCAGCGACTAAACACACACACACTATGCTTCCTGGCTGATTCTGTTAGCTGGGTACCTGGGCTAACTTTGTTGGACTTAGGAACAAACTGGACTGTGACCCTGCTCTCAGACAGGGCTCGTTTGTATGCTGGGGACTTACTGTATCCTGTCTCTTCAGCCTCTTTCCATCTAGGACCACCCCTCCCCATCACCATTTTTGTCATTCCTGACACTGGCTGGAGAAGCCAGACAGCTTCCCATATCATTTTCAGCATTCTGAATCTGTTCATATATACTGACTTCAGAGGACAGTGTTCACTGATGTCACCCTCTCTCCCATCTGCTTTCATTTCCTTAAATGTGAAGCATTTCTTTTCTGTGCGTTTCCAGGCTGAGCACCGGAGTCCTTCAGGGAGGAACCAGAAGATGCATCATTAAACAACTTGCCTGTCTATGACGCATCTCAAGGGAGAGACCCAGAGGTCCTGGGGTTTTCAGAGCAGGTGGAGCCGGGGAGAACAGCTCTACTCGTGACTGGCAGTTACTCTCAGAGGCTCCATCCCCTTCTGCCCCATCCATGCAAGCAGAAGGTAAATGCTTAGCCTATTATCTTCAATCCCATGTTCACAGATATTTTCATCACAACTTGTCTTGAAGGAAAAGATCTTTGATACAGTCAAAGCATGCAAACATAGGTAGAAATGATCAAATTTCAAAAACAAGCCCACCCTGTTTTGTACCCCTTGCTACCTTCTCAGTCATGGTCACTAGCATCTGAGAGGGGACGCTCTTTGTTGCTAAGTACGGTGTATTCCCCATCGCTGTTAAATTGCCCATCTGTAGTCAGCCCGCTCTCCAGAGCATCCCGAGTGAGCTTGTTCAGGTTTTTCTTTGTGCTCACTTGCATAATTACTTGAGGTCTTACATAAAATGAGAAACTGGTAGGTTTCTTCAGTTGTTTTAGGAGTACATAACATACAACTCAATGGACATGAACTTGGGTAAACTCTGGCAGATGGTGGAGGACAGGGAAGCGTGGCATGCTGCAGTCCTTGAGGTCACAGAGTCGGACATGACTTAGCAACTGAACAACAAACATAGAACTTATCAATATCAAGAGACCCAACCCAGGGATCGAACCCAGATCTCCCAAATTGCAGGTGGATTCTTTAATGTCTGAGCCACCAGGGAAGCCCATCAAGGGATCATGTACCCTCAGTCAAATCTGGTCCCTCCTATTCCCAAATGATGTTCCATTTCCAACACGCCATTGCCCAGACCTTCTTGATGACTCCAATCAAAATCTGATCCCCGGATCAGGGAGGAAGGCTGACACCTTGCTTATACCAAGGGTAGAAGCACTGACTTGTCCAGGGATATGACCCAAGTCAAGAGTTTATCTTTCCTACCCTGGGCACTTAGTTCCCATGTGATGCTTGATTGCCAGATAATTATAACCTGGCCATTTGTATTGTCTCTTTTTCATAGACCTAAATTTCACAAAAGCACAAAACCATTCTCCCACACCAAGAGGAAGAGTTATTGTTTAGTCACTAAGTCATGCCCAACTCTTTCATGACCCCATGGACCATAGCCCACCAGGCTCCTCTGTCCATGGGATTTCTCAGGCAAGAATACTGGAATGGGTTGCCATTTCCTTCTGCAGGGAATCTTCCCAACCCAAGAATCTAACCCGCATCTCCTGCACTGGCAGGCGGATTCTTTACCACTGAGCCCCCAGGGAAGCCCAGTAGGAAGAGTGCCTACAGCCTAATCAGAAAAAAACAAAACAAACAAAAAACTTGATGAACTCTGATTCTGGAATTAAGTCTACCTGAAATTACAGCTAAACCAAATTCTAGCTGATTAATCCGGGAAAAGGTACATACCTAAGTTTCAGTTTTCTCATCTGTAAAATAGGATTACTGATAACATGTTCCCTCTAGGATGCTTATAAATCTTAATGAGATAATGGATATAAAATACTTTATTTTTCAGACTCTTTCAGATATCCCAACATGCGTGACACTCTGATTTCAATGTGTGTCAACCATTGCTAAGAAGATTCCTAAGACTTGAGGATTTCACTGATTAATGTTAGGGAGAATAAATAGTAGAATTAGATAAGACCTTTTGGAAATTTGAAGGTAGCAGTGCAGAAATTCTTTATGGATGATGAAAAGGGTTACTTTGTGATAAAAATTAAAAGCCCATTAAAAAGGGCATTGGGTGCAAATTGTCAGGAGTACTTAACAGAAGGCCTTTGCCAAGGAACAGGAGATTTTAGTCAAGTGGTTCCACCCCACAGGATAAAGGGCCGTTTGGCCAGCGGTGGCAGGATTTCCTGACTGTGCTCAGCTGAATATTTGTCCTCAGCTGATAGACGCACGTAGACCTGTGTCCCGGCCAAAATGACAGATAAACTGCTTCTTGCACTCTGAATTCTTCCGGAGGTGGGTTTGGCCCAATCAGCAGGTCTGGGTCCATGAACCTGCAGTAGGTGAAGGAAGGCGATATGAGGAGCATACGAGGTACTCCCAGCTCCGGGGTGCTCAGCGGCCTCACGCAGTCACACCCTGCTCCTCCCCTCCGTTCAGACTTGCCTCTCCAGCTTCTGCATCCATCATTTCGAGCCCTCACCATCCACTGATGGTCATGGAGGGACAAGTCGGCCTTTTGCTTCTGCTCGTAGGTCACTCTCGTTCTGGATACTGGAGATTTTCACTAGCTCTTTGAGACTGGACCCATTTTCAGAACTCCATCCTTGTGATGTTTGAGTGTTTTGCATCATCTCAGTATGGATTAGTGCTTTTTTTCTTTAATTTATTTTATTTTTTGGCTGCCGTGGGTCTTCCCTGCTTCATGCGGGCTTTCTCATTGCGGTGGCGCCTCTCGTTTCCGATCGTGGGCTCTGTCTCAGGCACTTAGTTAGCATGAGAGGTCTTCCCAGACCAGGGGTCGAACCAGTGTTCCTTACATTGCAAAGCAGATTCTTAACCACTGAACCACCAGGGAAGCCCAGTCCTATTATTATTAGTTTCAGGTTTATTCTTTCTAAAAGAAGGAGAATGAAAAACAGTCACGTAACAAGAGGGAGCGCATATAAGCACACATGGACCAGAGAAAGTCTAAATCCTTTACGTGTGAAGTCATTTAATCCACATAATAATACTATAAGGTATGTACCATTCATATTTATATTGTGCACAGAACAAAAAATCAGAGAAATTGAACATTTTGCTCAACAAAACATAACCGGGAATTGGCAAAGCGAGGATTTGAATCCATGTAGTGAGGCCTGTGCAATTAAACACTACCTTATACCATCTCTAAGATTCATTCATTCGCTCGATACACCCTTATCACATAAGCCTGTGTATACAAAGGTACATAAATTCTACTTACACAACTTTATGGGTTTGATCTACAATGCTTGCTACAGTGGTTTATTATAAGAAGGTGCCACAGCGTATTCCACACTGATCATATTTTAATATAACGAAAATTCTGTCCCTTGTCCTTTTGATTTTGATTACTTACACTGAGCCTTAATAGAGAGTTTTGTTCTTCATCTATTTCCAGAACTACTACACACTGATGCATCTTTGCAGTAAGCTTACCTAAGTTACTATATATAAGGAATGATTTATGGTTTCTGTCAATGAAAGCTGAAAAGGCTGTTACCCAAAATATCAAGATACTTTTCAAATACCCTCAAAAATATCCAAATGTCATACCTTTGACCTTCTCAAAAGGAGGAGCTCTTGATAAGTTTATTGTCTCATTTAGAAGTAATAAATATTAGTACATTAACAGTAGATAGAGAGGAGAGGAAAAAGCAAAATTTTCTTTTTTTTCTTTAATAAAATGTGGGTCAAGACAGCAGGACAATTGTTCACATGTGTCTTTAGAGCAGAAGCTCCAAAGATTGAAATAAAATGTGTTTCCCCTGATGACAGAATCAAATAATGAAAAGGGAATGTTTATTCAAAATTACTTTGTATTTAAGATCATTTATAAATAATGTGTTGAATGTGCTGATTGTAATGGATATACATCACATTTTAAAAAATAAAACAAGGGGAACATTTTTTCATGAGCCATTAGTGGAATATAAATTGATCCAAATTAGCAGCAAATTCAGAGCATCTGTTTCAACAACCACCATGAGAGAAGCATGGCTTACAGATTTTATGTTTGATTGCTTTCTTAAAATATAACTTTATCAATTTCTCTATGACATGTACATACTAAAAAGTACACTTGTAGAAAATATTCCTGTCTCAGTTTAAATTGATTTGTCTGATGTCCTTAACATTTAAACTGATCGGCTAGTAATTTTTAAAAGTCAATTTCATGTGCACCTGTTATATTCCAGCATCTTTGGGGATGTATGATATAATAAATTAACAAACTATGTAATGATTCTATAACAGCAAGACAGTCACCAAAATAACTTTCCAGAACTAAAAACTCAACTTACTGGCTGTTGGAAGGTTCAGCTCTTCAGTGGAGTTCAAAACCAAGTCTGCAAGCAAGTGACTTTGGGAAGGTTACCTAACCTTCCTGAGAGTCCCAGTGGCCTCCTCAATATAATACAGACCAAAAGAGAACCTACCACCCAGTATGAGGATGAGGATGGAATAAGATAATTCATACAAAGCCCTCAATGCCTGGCACATGGACAGCATTCAGGGTGGGTGGCCTTGATTATCATCACATCACTATCATCATTCCAAAATACAATACACTCTTTTATTGCCATATCCTAAATAGGACCCATCTGAATCCTTCTTGAGACACACAAATAACCAAGGCAAGAACAAAAAGGAAATTGTGAAAAATTTCGCAAGGAAAAGCCTGTTGCTTTGTTAAGCCTCCACTGCACTAGACACTGGGCCTTCTCCTTCAGTCTTGACAGCCACCCTGAGAGGCAGGGTTCCCATCTCCTGTACCAGGCCAGAGTCAGATACAGTCCCGAGAAACGAGAGAAACCTGCCCTCAATGCAGGGGCACAAGTGACTTCCTGCTGGGCTACACAACCCCACCGCTCTGATCCCATCTAGGTTAGACCAGGGATAAAAGTCTCACCTAAAGCCAAATGCTCTTATGAGTCTGTCCAGCAAGCACAGATTCAGAGACCAGATTGTTGCTGTTCAGTCACTAAGCTGTGTCTGACTCTGAGATCCCAAGGACTGCAGCATGCCAGGCTTCCTTGTCCTTCCCGATCTCCCAGAGTTTGCTCAGACTCATGTGCATTGAGTCAATGATGTCATCCAACCATCTCACCCTCTGTCGCCCCCTTCTCCTTCCACCCTCAATGTTTCCCAGCATCAGGGCATTTTCCAATGAGTCGACATTTTGCATCAAATAGCCAAAGTATTGGAGCTTCAGCATCAGTCCTTCCAATGAATATTCAGGGTTGATTTCCTCTAGGATTGACTAGATTGATCTCCTTGCTGTCAAGGGACTTTCCAGAGTCCTCTCCAGCCCTGCCGTTTGAAAAAGGCCAGGTAACCACTGGCTAACAGGACCAGGTCTGCCTTGAGGAATTTGAACTCAAGACGGTCAGAGAGAGAGAGTTGGCCAGCAGGTGGCAGAAGTGTACAGAGTCCAAGCTAGGACTGCTCACAGCAGGACAGGCCAATAAGGAGAGAAAATGTGTTGGGGTGAGAAATAATGACTTTACCGGGAAAGCCAGCAGACTGAGAAGATGGTGGGCTAGTGTCTCAAAGAACCATCTTGTTGGAATTAGAATTCAGGCTTCTTTTATACTCAAACAGGGAGAGATTGGCTCTTGGCTGCAAACTTTTTGGTGCAGGAATCTTTTGTTATAACTGTCTGAGCTTGTGTGATCACAGTGTTCCTATAAACCTCCAACAAGACTGGCTATTTTCTGCTCTTCAGCTCTTTGTCTCTATAGGAATGGAAAAGTATTATACCATAAAGGCCAGAACCTTGAGACTGGGTTATCGTGTATTTCAGGCTATGGGCAACATTCTTTCACAAAAAGAGCAGAGCCAGCATGTCTAAGCACAGGTGACCAAGCATGAGAGTTAGAGCGAAAGGAACAGATTCAGTATGGAGTCATGTCTGTACTGTCACAGGAGGAGTGGAAGAAATTTAAAAAACAGTGGTCAAGTTACCAAAATGATGGAGCCCTAGAAAAATGATCAGATCTTTCCACCACTGAGGAGGAAACTGGGAGCCCATCTTTCCCCAGATGACCCCAGGAACACGTCGTATCCTAGGAGAGAGAACAGAGTGGTCACTGAACATCAGAGCGGCCCTTCTGAGGCTGACACCATGAGACTGTTTTGATGACCAAGATGAAATAAGACAATGAAGTGAACATCATGGTTAAAAATCAGCAATAAATACAGGTCTCGGGAACCTTAACTTCTTCCAAAGAGGAAGGCTTCTGTGCTTGTTTAAATAGTAGAAGGAAAGAGAAATACCAGGTGTGACTCTCTTATCCTTTTAAGCTACTTTCTGAAAGAAATTACAAGACCTTATCTTCATAAAACAGGCCAAGTTGACATTCTTCTGTGTCTGGTATTCACCCACATGTTCCTGAGGGCCAACAAGAGGCCAATTTGCAGAGAGATGACTATGAAATTTCAGCAAATTAATGCGGCTACCACCACAGTCCAATGTTTCTTTTTTTTTTTTCAGTTGCCTTTACAATGAACAATGTTTCTTTCCAACGGAAAGATTGTTTTCTCCCTAAAGAAAAGACTATATATAAGAAGTAAATATATATATATGTCCAGAGAAAAATATGTATGTACACATATGTCTACAGAGAAGGATATAGATATAAAATGGTATATATGTTTTTATAAATATATATACTATTTATATCTTTTTATATCAATATATAATTTTTATATATTCTTTTATATTTTTATCCTTTTATGCATGTATGTATATAATCTATATCATATATGTAAGTATATAAGTAGATAGATACACACATACTTAACTAGGTATCAGGTCTCTGGAACTTAGACTAAACTTTCAAATGAAACCATATACAATTTTTGAAACAGACACCAAGATAACGTATTTAAAGCCCAGATTCTAATCTAAAAGTTTTGACTTTTAAAATCACCAGCCCATACATTTCTGTCCTGAGGCTCTTCACCATGTCAAATTACCATTTATATAAGCATTTGATAGGCACTCATTAACTCAAAAAAAAGAAAAAAAGATGGCTATTTCTGCTCATTCCATTGAACTTCTGATCTGTTGAATTAGACAGCATAGGAAATTGCAGAGCTGCCTGACTGCTAATCAAATAGTTTTCTTTTCAAATACTGCCAGCTGGGCTTTAGAAGAATAAGTCACTCATTGGGCGTTACATGAGGGTAAGGCCAGGCTGATAGATTTCCTTCAACTTCTGAATGCCAGCCAGCATGTTGCACAGTTCTTGACTTACCAAAGAAGGATGCTGAAGCTAATAAACTCACTTCTTTGTAGGCTCTCACAGGCTATGACCATTGGCATTTTAAATACACCTCAAATCTGTTTCATTTGAGATAACACCTGGGAGAGGCACTTGCCAACGTGTCTTCTTTAATTACTGTCCTAGAAATTCAAATCAGCCACCACAGAGACACATATTAAAATTCCTACATTGTTCCTGACCACAGGGAGACAGAGGTTGAACCTGCTCAAGGCTGACAATTGTCAGGTTTAATGCATTTTAATAAAATCATGACCTACTTTGATACAGCAGTTGGCACATCCTTTTATAAAGTCTAACAGTCAGGGTTCTTCATGTTTCCAAGGGGTGCAAAAATCTTAAACCTAAAATTTTTAGGTTAGAAGGCAAAGGCGGCAACAAGAGTCAAAACAGAAATATGATGAGAGAGGATACATCGGAATACTAAGTAGTTACTGTAACAATTGTATTCTATCCATGTCGTGTAGAATTAAATATGTCACATATGCTGTTCACAAAGCCACCCACCTCTCAATCAAACTGCTTCTTTCAAGAGCTGAAAACCAAGTAAATACCACTCCCACTCACAACGCCCAAATTTCTTAATTCCAGAGTCACTGCAGCTTTTCACAGAGGTCCAGTGTCACATCGATTTTGCAACCAATGCAACCCGATATTGCATGACTCTGAGATTATGATTTGGCTCCTAATTGCTGTGTATATTGTTCACTGCATTATTTCTTTTCATTCAGCTAATTTATCACCATCTCCACTACTGATGGTTCTTTATTTAATGGACAAATAAATTTGGACTTTTAATTCTTGGCAAAAGATTTGTAACATACTTGTATGTTTGCCTCATGCTCTTTGATTTTCCTTGACACTGTAACGTATTGTTTCGTGAGTTAATCCAACTCACTCTTCCTCAATAGCTTGGCTAACTATTGACAAGCTAAAGTGCACTGAAAGAAGAGGAAAAAATATGCTTTCCCCTATAACTTGAAAATAATTTTCTTGAGACCTGTTAATTGACAGTAGTGAATATCTGGGTCAGTAATGGCAGTGGCAATATTTCAAGAGGGTCTAAATACGAAATTTAAGTTAAACTACGTCATTAGTGCCATTCTCTTCTTTCACACAGCCACCATGATCCTTGAGGGGAAGTTTTGTCATACAGAGGCAACAGGGACCAATGTGGCTCAAGAATCTCAGGAGATTTTATTGGCCTTGCAATGTCTAGCACACCTTGAAGGAGGTCTGGGACTCACCGTATGCCTGGGTTAAGGAAATAAAGGAGGCGCAAAAATTCTACAGATAAGATTGCTCACTCCAGCCAAAGATTATAATATTTTCTTCTGGTTGGGAAGGTCTGCTGGAGAAGGGATAGGCTACCCACTCCAGTATTCTTGGGTTTCCCTGGTGGCTCAGCTGGTAAAGAATCCACCTGCAATGAGGGAGACCTGAGTTTGGTCCCTGGGTTGGGAAGATGCCCTGGAGAAGGGAATGGCAACCCACTCCAGTATTCTGGCCTGGAGAATTCCATGGACTGTATAGTCCACGGGATGACAAGGAGTCGGACACAACTGAGCAACTTTCACTTTCACTTTGCTGGTTGTTCCCAATTCCATTCCTTCCCATAGACACAGCAACCGTATGCGCGGAAAAAAGGGTATGAAAAACTTCTGACAGTGATATTTTTGTGGGCTTATCTTCTTTCTTCATCCATGGTGTAAAATGTATCTATTAGCCATTTTGTATTTCCATGATTCAGTTTAAGCTTGTTCTTTGAAGTTCTCAATTTATCTGAAATTTACATTTCTGATGGAGGGAACTTTGAATTTATGAGGTGGATATTTGTAAAGCTGCCTCAGAGACGTGCTCTGTTGACTACATGTGTGCTCAGCCACAAAATCATGCCCGATTCCTTGTGACCCCATGGACTGTAGCCCACCAGGCTCCTCTGTCCGTGGGATTTCCCAGGCAAGAATACTGGAGCAGGTTGCCACCTCCTTCTCCAGGGGATCTTCCCAACCCAGGGATCGAATCTATGTCTCCTGCATTAACAGGCAGATTCTTTACCACTGAGCCTCCTGGGAAGCCCTAATCCTCTTGCTCTCAGAGACAAAAGAACAAGTTCAACCTTCACCCCAAAGAGCACTTGGCTCCACTGTCATCCCAGGGAGTCACTTTGTGGAGAGAGTCCTAGGTCAGCAGATGCTGAGCTTTAAACATCTTCATTTCAGCATCTTTTCTCTAAGGGGCATGTGGAACAGGGTTTGCCTTTGGCAAAGGGCTTGCCTTTGGGGATCTTACCAGTCCCTTTACAAAATTCAAATTTAATGGCAATAGTGAGTTCCATATCTAAATTATAAGTTAATCATTCAGAAAGGATCAATCTTGTAGTTGTGATTCCCTGAACAAAATTAACACATAAGAAGAGAATTTTCTGCAAGAATTTTGCTAACCAGTGTTCTGGGGTGCCATGGGAAGGCCCAGAGGCATAGCTCCCAGATCTGGACCTAGCAAATGGTGGCCCATTGCTGGGGCATGATACAGGGTGACTCAGTCTACCTGACTCCAGACAGCCAGGTGAGATAGAGAAAATGGTGAGCTCCACACGGTAGCAAAAAGGACCAGTTCCTGAGCACATCTCAAAACCTTCATGGGCTTCCTGGAAGAAATGGTTAAAACTGTACGGTACTGGCAATACTGTAATACTGGGAGCAAAAATCAGAAAAAAATATGTTAAGCTCTCTTCACCTTGCTTCCCCAGATTGACATCTGGGAAACAGCAGTAACATCAGGAGCGGAGATGTTTTGGAGACCATCTCTTCTCATCTGGACCAAGAGTCAGAGGAAATAAAAGATTATTATTTCCTCCCAGTTATCCAGTTTTGTTTTGTTTTGTTTTTATTGCCATCAACCATCCTCTTTCTTCCTCCTTCTATCACCTCTTCCTGTGGGTCTTATCCTTTCTGAATGAGTGAGTGAAGTCGCTCAGTCGTGTCTGACTCTTTGCGACCCCATGGACTATAGCCTACCAGGCTCCTCCATCCTTGGGATTTTCCAGGCAAGAATACTGGAGTGGGTTGCCATTTCTTTCTCCAGAAGATCTTCCTGACCCAGGGATTGAACCCAGGTCTCCCAAATTGTAGGCAGATGCTTTACCATCTGAGCCACCAGGGAAGTCTTTCTGAAGAGTTCATCTATTGTTCACTTCAGTTCAGTTCAGTTCAGTTGATCAGTTGTATCCAACTCTTTGAGACCCCATGGACTGCAGCACGCTGGGCCTCCCTGTCCATCACCAACTCCTGGAGTTTAAGCAAACTCATGTCCCTTGAGTTGGTGATGCCATTCAGCCATCTCATCCTCTGTCGTCCCCTTCTCCTCCTGCCTTCAATCTTTCCCAGCATCAGGGTCTTTTCAAATGAGTCATCTATTGTGATGACCCACAAATGTGTACATTTGACCTGAAACTCTCCTCCGAGCCTCAGAGTCATGTGCCCACTTGTTTACTTGGCAGTGTGGCTAGGAAGTTCCACAGTCATCTCTACCTCAGTCATTTTGGGAGCTGGAAGCACAGTGGTAGGACCGTGGAACTGAGGATTCCCCTCCCCTATTCCCTGGGTGATGGAAGTGGAGACTTGTGGTTTCAAGCTGCTGCTAGGGGCATTTTTAGCCTGGGGATAGAACTTAGGGTGGGATCGCAAGTGTAGATGAGAGAGAAGAGAGCAGGGCTGCTGAAGGGTTGGATTTGGGAGTTGGATTTATGGGGTGAGGGGAAGATGGGAACTGGAGTGATAAAAGGCCGAGCAGCTAGTCCAAGACGTGTAGCAGGAGATGCGTGGGGACTTGGTGTCCCTGGCGTCACGCTGCGGTGGTACCTTCAAAGCAGGTCTTCTTTTCTAGTTTCCCATTCTGTCTTACGGTGGAAGAGACCACCTTTCCATGATTCCTCCCTTAAACCAAGTACATGGCTCTCTTGAGATTTCCCAAAGCTTTGGTATTTGTTAACTTATTCAACAGAATGGTTAACTGAGCACCTTGTGTGTACCCGGCACTAGGCTGAATACAAAGGAGACAATGGTGAATGGAAAATAGACACAGGCCACGAGTTTGCAGTGTTCAAGAGTACTATAAAAAGCTAGACACTACATATTAAATGTAAAAACCCAAAAATAATTACAGTGACGAGAGGGAAAGAGGGAGAGGCAATACAGAGGTAGGGGATTAAGAGGTACAAAATTTTATATATAAAATAAGCTACAAGGATATACTATACAATACAGGGAATATAGCAAATATTTTATAGCTATCAATGGAGTTAAAGTCACTCAGTCATGTCCGACTCTTTGCAATCCCATGGACTATAGAGTCCATGGAATTCTCCAGGCCAGAATTCTGGAGTGGGTAGCCTTTCCCTTCTCCAGGGAATCTTCCCAACCCAGAGATTGAACCTATGACCTTTAAAAGTTGTGAATCCTTATATTTTACACTTGTAACTTACATAATATGTCAACTATACTTCAATAGAAATAAATAATTTTTAAAAGCAAAATAATCACAGTGGTTATAAACATTGCAGTACAAAGAGGATGCCATGATTGACATTACTGAGAAGCTCCTTTAGATGAGGCCATCAAGAGAGGCCTCCCTGCCATTTAGGCTGAGAATGTGAAGAGCAGTGGACAATCACTTCCAAGTTCCCAGGTGAGAAAGGGCTTTTGTGCTGGAAGAGTTGAACAAGGGGAGAGGGACACGAGGTTGTAGCAATGAGATGAGGTTGTAGAGACCAGGTAGGATCACTCATACCACATTCTGTGATTGGGATTGTGCTCAAATGCCTTAGCAAGACATTTAAGTGTTTATGCAGGGACCTGGGAAGTCCATCTAACACTTTAAAATGTGACTATAGTTGGTGAGTTGAGAATAGGATAGCAGAGTGGAAGGAAAGGAGACAGGAGTCAGTAAGGAGGCTACCGAAAGAGATGATGATGCAGACAGCAAAGATGTAAAAAGTGGAAAATACCCAAGGTACATTGGTGGATGCAGAACCCCTAGCACTTGTGGATGGATTAGTGGTGAGGTTCGAAAGACAGTAAAATGAAGGCTGACTCTTGGCTTTTGGCTAGAGCTCTGGGTGGATGTTGGAACCAATTCCCAAGGCGAGCAACCGGAGAAGGGAGAGATATGGGGGGACTGGAAATCAAATGTAGAGTCTCCAACATTAACACCATGGTGCTTGTGGAATGGGACTTCCAAGCAGAGATGTGCAGTAGACCTGTGGGCACATAACTCTGAGTCTTAGAGGACAAGAGGGGGGAAATGTATGTATTTGGGGGTTGTAGAGATAGATGACGTAATGGGAAAGGATGTGACTGCTTGGGCTTCCTCCCAACATGTGGTCTCAAGGTAGTCCCGTTCCATGACACCTGGATTCCTCCAGGAAATGGGCTCCTGAAGACTCCAAAGACAGAAGCTGAAAAGGTTTCTCATGACCTCATGTCAGAAGTTACAAACTTTCCCTTTCACCATAAACTGTAAGACTCTGCACTTTGATTGGGATTTTCCCCCAGTTCTCTCTGCAGTCTACCTAACTGTGTCTGACTCTTCCAGACTCCAGTCTGAGAATGCAATTGTTTTCTTACTGGGCACATTATTTGAATCACTTTCTAAAATGTGAGACTTAGGGTGAAAAGATACTAATAGAATAAAAACTGAAAGAGCATAAATGTGGCAACCTCTTTCTTGGCAAAACAGCAGAAAAAGGCAATGTTGAAATTGTGAAACAATGGATAGGAAAGGAAAAAATCATTTTCAAACATTGATGCTATTTACCAACAAACACATGAAATACATTAAGGACCTAGTTCCAAATTTGAATTACAGAGTAATCCCTAATAATGGTTTCACAAACACAGAAGCTTTCAACCCTTCTATAACCCTGTTTTTTTTTTCTCTCTTTTACCCAACATCTCATTTCTAAAACCAGCATTCTCTCTTTGCTTCTTTATCAGTCAGTCAGTCAGTTCAGCTGTTCAGTCATGTCTGACTCTTTGCGACCCCATGGACTGCAGCATACGAGGCTTCCCTGTCCTTCACCAACTCCCGGAGCTTGCTCAAACTCATGTCCATCGAGTCGGTGATGCCATCCAGCCATCTCATCCTCTGTCGTCCCCTTCTCCTCCTGCCTTCAGTCTTTCCCAGCATCAGGGTCTTTTCCAAAGAGTCAGGTGGCCAAATTGTTTATATGCTTGTTCATCTCCAAACCACATCTTCAAAAAAAAAGACACTGAAGCCATACAACATTTTTTCCTCTTAAAGTTTTGTAATCTCTATTTAATTAAATTCCAGATCAAGCTATTCTACCAGTCTGTCTAGACAGCCACTGAAAAGTAATGAAAATAGTTGTGCACATAGTTATCTAAGGAACATGTTAGGGTTATTGAAACTGCAATATTTAATTATGTGAACTTTTCTACAATTTGTTCATAGTGAACATAGCATTTGTTCACAGTGAACTCTGAATAATGCCTTGGGAAATGTTTCTCACCATTTCTATACTAATTTTTATCCCAAGGAATCTTTATAATGCTACACTGACTGAAGTTTTCGTTTTTTTTCCAAATAGTATCAATGTACCAAACACCATGAAGTTAAATAATGTATTGTGAAGAGAGATTGCATTTCAAGGACCAGCAGGGAGCAAAGAGCAGGATTGTCAAGGATTTATTTGAGGAAACTCGCTTTGTTTAGCTTCTGATCCTCCTCCAAAGGCAGCCACTTTAGGTTATAAAGAAATAACAGATGAACCACTTCCCTAATGAAGAGCAAAGTGCTCTAAACCATAACCAGGGAGTGATCAAGATACATTGCCATTTTTTTAAAACAGGGAGAATTGTTTTTAATTTAAAGGGAGATGAAAAAAAAAAAAAAACTTTGTAATGCTTTCAGTTTAGGAGAGAAACATTTGAAATCATCTGTGCTGTTGAAATGTCAAGGTTTCACCAGTATCTTTACTGTTCAAAATTAGATGCACTGTGAAAGTCTGTTGAGTCTTCCAGAGTTATACAGAAGATTGATAACAAATGCCTGAACAATGTCCATGCTAAATTATCATGGCCATACTTTCTGCAGAAGTCACACATTGGAGGTGCATAAGCCACAGGTAGCCCTCATATGTGTTTCATTTGACTTTTACCATGTTAAAAATTATTGAGAGATGTTGTCCAAAATTATCCATTCATATATTCAACAAATATTTACTGAGTACACTCAGACAAGCCAAGCTCAGTACCAGATGCTAGAAACAGTACAGTGAGAAAAGATGTGACTTCTGATCTTATGAGGCTTATGGTCAAGAAAGGGAGACATAATTAAAAAGCAGTTAGAAAAGGTGTGCTAAATGTTACGAAGGGCTTGCCAGGTGGCACAGGGGTAAAGAATCTGCCTGCCAATGCAGGAGATGCAAGAGATGTGGGTTTGATCCCCTGGGTCAGGAAGATCACTTGGAGTGGGAAATGGCAACATGCACCAGTATTCTTGCCTGGAAAATTCCATGGACAGGGGAGCCTGGTGGGCTACAATCGTCGGGATCACAAAGAGTGGGACACAATTTAGGGACTAAACAACAACATATTCTTCAGTAAGAGTTGGAAGTAAATTCTAAATATAGTGATGGAAAGAGGTCCCATTGTTCATTCTCCAGCTGACATCAGACAGGCAACTTCCTCTCTCTGGCTTCTGGTTCTTCAGAAAATGGAGTGAACTCTCCACGTAAAGCAGAAGTAGTCACTCGTGGCCCCAGGAGCTCAGAACCAGTCACCCAACTGAGGGGTTGGAAACAAGAAAGTAAGGAGAACTGAGAAACTTGGGAGGAGTCCAGCTCCTAGCCTATGTCTCTCTCCATCTGAAAGGGAGGACGCAGAAATTTGCAAATGATAAGAAAAAAAACTCAGTGTGGAAGCTTCACCAGGATGACTCAGCTGTGATACAGGAATCAAAGCCTAGGCTTTCCTGATGTTCAGCTCGGATGCTCACATGAATTCAGAACAAAGTAACTTCTTCAAGTCTTGTCTGGATGTCTAAAGGAACCACCCAACACCTGACATATCTAGAATTACACTTGGTTGTTATTGTGTTGCTAAATCATGTCCCACTCTTTGACATGATTTATTGTCTCCATGGACAGCAGCATGCCAGGCTCCTCTGTAGACTGTATCACTGCCATACCTTTGATGAGGAAAAACTGATTCTACACAGAATTTAGTCTCTCCCTTTATGTGGAAGCTCAGCAAATTCTTTACCCCTTTCATAAAGCCATGAGCTGCCTCTCACATTTATATTCTGTGATATAAAGTTCTGCTGTTGCTGCTAAGTCGCTTCAGTCGTGTCTGACTTTGTGCAACCCCATAGATGGCAGCCCACCAGGCTCCTCTGTCCCTGGGATTCTCCAGGCAAGAACACTGGAGTGGATTGCCATCTCCTTCTCCAATGCATGAAAGTGAAAAGTGAAAGTGAAGTCACTCAGTCGTGTCAGACTCTTCAAGAGCCCACGGACTGTAGCCTACCAGCTCCTCTGTCCATGGGATTTTCCAGGCAAGAGTACTGGGGTGGGTTGCCATTGCCCTCTTTAATATAAAGTTCTAAGGTACACAAATGTTAGATGGCTTCTAAAACAAAAACATTTTTAACTACAAATAGATTCATTTTTAAGAAGCCTTTAACACTGTCTTTATCACTTATATCAACCCCCTTGAAATTACCTACCAATATTAAAAGTTTGGACAAATTATAAAGGAAGAACAAAATTTCAAAATAAACAAGACAAGGCGTAGATGTGTACACCAGAAGCGAAGGACGTGAACTCAGAAACAAGACTATGGTGGGTGTCCTTCTTGCCCCCACAACTTCCTGGCTTTGTGACTTGGAACAAGTTACATTACTTCCCTGGGCTTCAAGTTGTTCACCTGAAACAAGGGATAATGGTAGTACTTGCCTATTGATGTGATGCGAAAATCGCTGCTGTTGTGTCCAACTCTTTGAAACCCCGTGGACTATACAGTTCATGGAATTCTCCAGGCCAGAATACTGGAGTGAGTAGCCTTTCCCTTCTCCAGGGGATCTTTCCAACCCAGGGATTGAACCCAGGTCTCCAGCATTGCAGGTGAATTCTTTACCAGCTGAGCCAGTCTGTAAAGTACTTGCCTATTGCTGTGTAACTAATTACCCAGAATTGAAAACAACAAATATTATCTCACACAGTTTCTAAGATTTTTTTTTTTGGATGTGAATCATTACTAAGGTCTTTATTGAGTTTATTATTGCTTCTGTTTAATTTATTATTGCTTCTGTTGTTTATGTTCTGGTTTCTTGGCTGTGAGGCATGTGGGATCTTGGGATTCCCAGGTGGTTAAGTGGTAAAGAACCCGCCTGCCAAGGTAGGAGATGTGGGTTTGACCCCTGGGTTGGGAAGATCTCCTGGAGGAGGAAATGGAAACCCACTCCAGTATTCTTGCTTGGAGAATCCCATGGACAGAGGAGCCTGGAGGTCTATGCTCTGTGGGGTGGCAAAGAGTCAGACACAACTAAGTGACTGAGCACACACACACATGGGATCTTAGTTCCTCGGCCAGGGATCATACCTGCACCCCCTGTATTGAAAGGCAAAGTCTTAACCACTGGACCCCCAGGGAAGTCCCTCTCACACTTTTTCTGAGGATCGGGAGTCCTGGAGTGACTTAGGAGGTGGCTTGGGTCAGGGTCCTTCTGGAGACGGGAATTAAGCTGCCAACGGGCTGTAGACATCTCCAAGCTCCAATGGGGAACCTGCCTCCACGATCACTCATGTAGTTGTGGGCAGGCCACATGGTTAGGGTCCGGAGTTTGGTTTTATTTCAGCTCCTCAGCATGTGAACCTCTTCACAGACGTGAGAGTCCCCAAGACACAGCAGCTAGCTTCTTCCAGAACTAGTTGGGAGAGAGAGAGAAAGAGAGACAGAGACAGTAAGAGAACAACCAAGATGGAAGCTATAGCCCTTGTATGACTTAGTGTCAGAAGTCACACATCACATCGTCCCTTTAGCTTTATCCTGCTCATTAGAACAAGTCATTGAGTGCAGCCCACATTCAAGAGAAGGGAAGTTAGACCTCCCCGCTGAGAGGAGGCATCTCAAAGAATGTGAGGACTTTTTTTTTTTAAGAATATTCATTTATTTATCTGGCTGTGTTGGGTCTCAGTTGCATCATACAGGATCTTTCACTGTGGCATTCAGGGATGTGGGATCTTAGTTCCCCAACCAGGGATTGAACTCATTTCCCCTGCATTACAAGGCAGATTCTTGGACCACTAGGGAAGTCCCATGAGGGCTTTTTTTCTTTTTTCAAGTACTGCACTGCACTGTCTGCCAAGAGTAAATGAATCAGTACATGTAAAACAGAACATGCAATGAAAGCTCGATAATGTCACCACTGATTATAATTTTTATCATTTGAGCCCTGTTCACCATGTTCCAGGTGCTGTGATCTGTCAAGGAGAGACAGAAATTACAAGAGCCTGATGCTGGAGCCAGCAACCAAACTGGGGGTGGACCAACACATCAAGGAGAGGAAAGAATATCAGGAGCAAAGATGGCAGTCTGAGTAACATCCACCCCAAATCCGGCCCTCCTTCTTGCCTCATTGTTTAAGTCAGTTCACAGTTCTTTATCCAAAAGCATTCTCATTGTTATATCCTCAAGCATCTACTGGTGTAGTATATATGTTTCATCATTGATCAAAACAACTATGACTACGGTGAATTCCCTGGTGGTCCAGTGGCTAAGACTCTGAGCTACCAAATGCAGGGGGCCTAGTTTCCATCCTGGTCAGGGAACTAGATCCCACATGCTGCAACTAAGTATTCACAACTAAAAGATCTCGTATGCCATAACTAAGACCCACCACAGCCAAATAAATAAATATTTTTTTAAAAAAACTATGACTAAGTGGCCACTTTGGATTCATGGTCTTAGGAAAATCTATTCAGTTGATCCAAATTTAATAGCATCCAATTTTCAGATCTACATTCCAAGTGCCTGATGGGTCATTTTCTTCTTGGAGATTCAGTAGAAATTATAAACATTGGATTAGCATGTGGCAGCATGTTATTATCACTTTGTAATATTAACTTTGTCATTTAAAGAGTTAGACGCTATTCATAGGAAAATACAATATAGCTGCTCCCAGCTACATATGCTCCTTAAGCATATTTTCATTTCTCTGAGAATATTTAGTTTGGAAAAGAAAAGGAACCACAGAATTTTTTCGTAAATTAAGAAGGATTCCTATGTGGAGTTTTAGTTAATTATGGGAACTCACACACTGTTAGTTCCTAGCCATCTATCTTTGGGCAGACTCTTTAAATTTTTTATAGGCGTCAGGATGTTTTCTTTGGTTTGACATTAGTGATGGCTAAAAATTAATTTTTCACCCACAGGAAATATTAGTCTCTCATTGGAGAGTCAATAATATTATTTTTCTCAGATAAATCATCAGTGAGTCAGCCAGCTCTGAAACCCAAGATTCATAAATTATAAAATCATGAAATTGAAGGCATCTTAGGATCTTTAAGCCCTGTCCTTATATGGATAGAGAAACTGAATCTTTAAGAGGTGAAAAGAATCACCTACAGTCACAGAAGCTGAAAGCAGGCAGGTCTAGACCCAGGGCTTCTTAGTCCCAACACCCTTATTTTTTCAAATACATTATAGCTGGAATTAGAAATTAATTCCAATTATTATTGGAATTAATTTTATTTTTATTAGCTGTCCTGGGTTTTTCTTGCTGCCTAGGCTTTTCTCTAGTTGTGGAGAGTGGAGAGTGGGGACTACTCTGGTCTCAGTGCATGGACTTCTCATTGTGGTGCCTTCTCTTGTTGCATGGCATGGGTTCTAGATTGCTTGGGCTTCAGTAGTTGCAGCTTGTGAGCTCAGTAGTTGGGGCTCCCAGACTCTAGGGCTCAGCTTTTGTGGCAGATGGGCTTAGTTGTTCCATGGCATGTGGGATCCTCCCGGACCAGGGATCGAACCTGTGTCTCCTGCATTGACAGGTGGATTCTTTACCACTGAGTCACCAGGGAAGCCCCAGATTGTTATTTTAAATAAATAAAAGTATGAATTGCATTTCAGTTATTAGTCACGAGTCAGGATGGAAAGAAGCATACCCTGCTGTATCCTTTCCTTGTGTTTTTAATTTTTGACCCCTCCACATGACCTAGGTCCATCTTAACTTACCCCATGTTTGTAGGGTTAGGGAGGATTTCTCACCTTTTATGTTCCTTAAGGGTTGCAAGTTAGAAGTTAGGGAAGTTCTATATTTCTAAGTAAAGATTTTTAGCTTACAAGTCAGCTATTTAATTCACCACCAGGCTTGGCTAAAAGTGATTTGTGTTTTATAAATTGGCTCTCCAGAGTTCTTCCCCTTCCCCAAAAGATGATCAGAGTTCCTTCGACAGTGAGTGTTAGTCATTCAGTCATGTCAGACTCCTTGCAACCCCATGGTCTATAGCCCTCCAGGCTTCTCTGTCCATAGGATTCTCCAGGCAAGAATACTGGAGTGGGTTGCCATGCCCTTCTCCAGGGAATCTTCCAACCCAGGGATCGAACCTGGGTCTCTTGCATTGCAGGCAGATTCCTTACCATCTGAGCCGCCAGAGGAGCCTAACAGCAGTGGGCTGTGCTCAGAAACATCCAAAGATAGCAGAGGACTTTGTAGCCTCTACTCACAGTCTTCACACTGTTGATCTGCCCAGGGAACGAACGCCATGAATAGCACTTATTAATCTTGCTGAAAGAATTTTGGCTTTGAATGTACAGTGTGCACTTCAGGGAAAATCAATTTTCACCTCTATGTGTCCTACTCAGCATTTCACTGCAGTATCTTAAAAGCAAGGTGGGAGGTTGGATCTCTGACAAAGGAGAGCAGTTTTCTTATTTTGCATCAGCTTATTGAGTTTCTCTCTGGAAACTGTTGCCCAAATGCTTCACATTAGCTGATTCTTATTTCTCAGTCAGTCAACAGAGCCTCAGTGATCATTTCTCCATTTTTCAAATTTTAGTGCATCTTAGACTTCCTAGAACAGAGACTAGTTTATATACCTTGGAGATAATTCTTGTAATTAAAGAATACTGCATTTCTACAAATCCAGAATCAAACTATACTCATGAAGACATGAGACTATGTCTCTGCCCTCTGGAGGTTTAAGTGTCAAAATGATCAAGCCCTATTTCAGAACTTCACTGGAGTTCACTGAAAGCAAGCAGTAGGTAAGTTTTTCAAGAAGGGATTGAAAGGCAGTCGCAGAAATCAAGTATTGTCTTGGAGAATGTAATATAATAAATAAGGTTATGTAAGAATTTTTTTTGAAAAGCCATCTAGTTGTGAAATCCATAGGTATAGAAGCACCATTCAAAACTGAAGCTGAACAAAATAAAAACTAAAAAATATATATCTGAGGCTGATAGCTTTTTCCTTTCTTCAGGTACCATCTACTCCATCATGCCTCAAACATGAGAAGCAGGTGGCTAGGAGGAATAGGGAAATTGGGATATCTGGCTCAATGGTAAAGAATACACCCGCCAATTCAGGAGACATGGGTTTTATCCCTGGGTCAGGAAGATCCCTTGGAGAAGGAATGGCAACCCACACCAGGTATTCTTGCCTGGAGAATCCCATGGACAGAGGAGCCTGGTGGGCTACACTCCAAGGGGTTGCGAAAGGGTCAGAGGCGACTTAGCTACTAAACAACAACAACACTTAAACAAGGGTGGTAGGAATGCATTTTATTCAATCAAGCGAAAGAAAATAAACTTGAATCCAAGTCTCAATTTACTGGAGTAGCTAGAAATTTAACCTCATTCATGTTTGCAGCTAAATGAGTGGCATTCATTTATGCTATGTGGAGATTTAAGGGACTGAAAATGCTGAGACACAAGGAAGAGGGTCCAGTCTGCAGCCTGCATGGTTCACTAGAATGCTGGTAGTCCCTACCCGAAAGCCCAGCACAGGCACAAGAACCCTTCACTATGGTTTCTAAGGCTGTGACTTTGCCCTTCGTGAAACCATCTCATTCAGCACTCACGTGTCATACAGAAAATGCATCTCTTCTCTTGGAAGATCTGGTCTCTACTTTCAGTCTCTATAGATTTGTCTACTCTGGACATTTTGTGTAAATGCAATCATATGATATGCAATTTTTTGTGACTGGCTTCCTTCCTCTTAGCATACTGTTTCCAAGGTTCATTCATGATGTAGCATATATCAGAACTTTACTCTTTTCATTGCTGAATAATATTCCATTGTATGGACATACCACATTTTATTTGTCCATTCATCAGTTGATGGACATTTGGATTGTTTCCACCTTTTGACTTCTATAAATAATGCTGTTGTGAACATTCACGTACATACGTCTAGGCACATGTTTTCACTTTTCTTAAATTGTGGGCCAGATGATGAAGTAGCAGACTGTTTTCCAAAGTGGATACACCACTTTACATTCCTACCATTAGTGCATGAAGGGTATAATTTCTCCACATCCTCACCAATACTTTTTTAATATTAACCTGTCTTTTTTATTTCAACCATTCTACTATATGTGAAGTGACCCAGCAATCCCACTCCCAGGTATATACCCAGAAAAACCAAAAACTACAACTTGAAAAGATATAAGCTCTCCAGTGTTCATAGTAGCACTATTTATAATAGCCAAGACATGAAAGCAACCCAAGTGACTGTCAACTGATGATTGGCTTAAAAAGATATGGTATGTATACATATACATATATGTATATCACACATCCATAAAAAAGGAATGAAAGCTTGCCATTTGTAGCAACATAGATGGACCTAGAAAATATTATGCTTAGTGAAACAAGTCAAACAGAGAAAGACAAATACTACATGTTATCACTTCAATACAGAATCTAAAAATTACAAGTGAATCTATATATAAAACAACACACATAGATACAGAAAAAAAATCTTATGGGTACCAAAGGGGAAAGGGAGGGGAGGAGGACAAATTAGGAGTATGAGATGCAGACTACCATATGTAAAATTGATAAGCAACAAGGAGCTATTGTATAGCACAGGGAATTATACACACTATCTTGTAATAACCTATAACAGAATATATTCTGGAAAAACCCCACTATGTTATACACCTGAAATAACACAATTTGTAAATCAACTCTTTATGCTTCAGTAAAAAACTGGCAATAGTAATAATAATAAAGGTGAAACATTAATAGAAGAGATTTGATGAAGGCCTTTGATGTCAATATTTGACTACATCTCTTTTAGGTCAAAAAGAATGAACAAATGTAAAATGTGTTCTAATCAAAGCAAATCTTCACATGGAATAATTTAATATGCTCATAAGATGTATTGAAAAACTCATTGAGAAATAGGGTTTCTCTATTTACAGCTGCCTGGAAGAACAGATGTTTACTATTTAGTCATTTTAATGATGGGCTTCTGTGAAAACATATCAATTTGCAACATACTCGATGAAAAATAGCTGGTGAGGAAAAACGGGAAAATGATCTGTGAATGTTTTAGTGGATATTGGGTCAATTGAAAAAATCCAATAGAAAAGCAAATGTGGGGTTAAATCAATGAAGACAAAATGAAACTGCTAGAGTGGTGGGTGTCAGACCCCAGGCCATTAAAAACAGCAAATGCATCAGCATTCATTTCATCATTTACTAAGAATAAAGTGCTTGCCTCTTGATTTTCTCATAGTGTCCAGTGAGGTGGTAAAGGGGCTTCCCTGGTGGCTCAGATGGTAAAGAATCTCCTACAATGCAAGATACCTGGGTTCGATCCCTGGGTCAGGAAGATCCCATGGAGAAGGAAATGGCAACCCAGTCTAGTATTCTTGCCTGGAGAATCCCATGGACAGAGGAGACTGCAAGCTACCAGGCAATTGAGTATAACAAAAAAGATAACCCAAAATTGAGTGCTTAGAGACACCTTGGATGAAACAGGAAGAAGTTTTGAAAATCTACTCTGAAGGATAGGAAATGGATTGAGAAATGTCAACTGATTCATAAGAGCTAAGGAAGTCAAACCCAAGAAATTATACACAACCGTTCATAGGAAAGAGAAAGGAGGTGATTTCAGACTCTAGTCTTGGAGGAGGGAGAATGACAGAGGGCAGGAGTTTGAAAAGAGAGCCTGAAATCAAGGAGGCCAGTTGACATCACTACTAGGGGCAAGCAACCCCTGTCATCCCTTCCTACCTCCAGCCTAGATGGAAGCCAAAGGATGGAGAGCTCCAGATGACAGTATCCAGAGAAAGGGAACATTCTAGACGTTTGAAATACTTGATCAGTTATTCTTTGCAGTTTCCAGAGTTGATTCATTTTACCAGTTGAGAGCCCTTATATTAAAAGGTTTGAGAAATCTTTGAGAGATCCTTAAAGAAGCCTATAACAGGCTTCTTCCTAGAGGAAGGAAAAGACCAGGATGAACTGCCCAATGAATATTAGTCACCCTCCTTCCTCATTTTGGAGTAGGAAATGGCAATCCACTCCAGTATTCTTGCCTGGGAAGTCCCATGGACAGAGGAGCCTGGAGGGCTACAGTCCATGGGGTCGCAAAGAGTCGAACACGACTGAGTGACTTTCACTTTCCTCATTTAGCCTCTTCCTATTCAATGGACTCATGAGCATAGCAGCTATGATGGCCCAGTGGACTTTGAATGGCCTTGATAATGAGCATCTCCTCTCAAAAGCCAATCTGACTATGACCACGGCAAGTTCCTCATATTCCAGCAACAGTGACCTACCCAGGCTTGACCTATGAATGTGTGCATGCTGTCATGTCCAACTCTTCAAGACCCCATGGACTATAGCCTGCCAAGCTCCTCTGTCCATGGAATTCTCCAAGCAAGAATACTGGAGTGGGTTGCCATTCCCTTCTCCAGGGGATCTTCCCTACCCAGGGATCGAACCTGGGTCTCTTGCATTGTAGGCAAATTCTTTACCATCTGGGCCACCAGGGAAGCCCCCCTTTACCACTGAGCCACCCGGGAAGCCTGACAGATGAGACCACATTTCAAAGGGGCAGGTCCTCACAGCAGGGCAAATAAATCACAGTGTTTCTATTAAGGAGAGGACAACTATTTGACTGACAGCACAGCTCCAGCCTCTGCAATTCACCCCACATTCACATCAAGTCACTTCTCCACGGGCCACTCTTTGCCAATGATTGAACATGGCAGGGATGTTTTAACCATGTGTATGTATTGTCATGATAAATGCTATAAAATTTAAGAATTTAAAATGTAAATAAAATTAAATGTGAGAGACAAGAAAGAGGATCATGAGAGAGAGAGCATTAAGACAGTTGGTTCATTTATTTTTAATTTAAAACAATTTTCAATTGGATAATTGCTTGACAGTCTTGGGTTGATTTCTGCCGTGTGTGCATGCTAAGTTGCTTCAGTCATGGTCAACTCTCTGTGACCCCATGGACTGTAGCCCACCCGACTCCTCTGTCCACTGGATTCTCCAGGCAAGAATACTGGAGTGGACTGCCATGCCCTTCTCCAAGGGATCTTCCATACCCAGGAATGGAATCAGCATCTCTTTACATTTCCTGCACTGGCAGACAGGTTCTTTACCACTGCTGCAACCTGGGAAGCCCCGGTTCCTGCCATACAACAATGCAAATCAGCCATAATTAAACATATATCCCCTCCTTCTGTAGCCTCCCTCCCCACTCCAATCCCTCTAGGTAGTTGCAAAGCACCAGGATGAGCTCCCTGTTGGTTCATTTTAATCTGACTGAAAGGATCAGTGGTAAAATTAAAAAATCAAAACATCAAATTTCTCCTGAAAAAACTCCTCTGAAGAGTGTTTTCTTGAGGATATAGAAGAGCTCTAATCCATGAATCAGAAATGGTTCCATGTGCATGTTATTCAACTATCATGTCTCTCGAAGAGGGACTCATCAAAATGCCCATCAATTTCAGTAGCCCAAAATTGTCACTCTTCACCTCTCTGGAAACATTTGGACCTCTCTCTCCAGAGATTAATCTGACAAAATTCCTATAAGAATGAAGGAGAAAAAATACTATTTACATTTACATGTTTCTTTTAGTCTGAGTTATTGAAATATTGTGACACCAAAAAAAAAAAAATCGCACATCTGAGGTTCATTGCTTTTCAAGTTACTACAACTGATAAATTCAGTATAATAAAATTTTACACATAAATCAACCATACAAGGAAATAGAGTTTCAGGTAGCTCACCTTTTTGTCCATATATTTTCCTGAGAATATTTTTAAATGTTCTTTTCATAACCATAGAAATACAGAACGATTTGGATATGACAATGACACAGAATTTTTAGGATTAAACATGAAACTTCTAAAGAATGTTCCATTTGCAGTGGCTTTAAGCCACTCCCCAGGTTTCCCAGGGTTCAAGTTCAGGTCCTTCCCATTAGATATACTTCAGTGAAAAATTGAGGGAAGCAGATATTTAAGGAATGTGTAAATTACAGATTCTGTAAGCAATGAGGAGCCATTTAGAATTCAAAGTAGATAAATTTTATCAATGTAGAAGGAAAATCAACTGGAAAAGAGACATGCTGTATCTGCAATGATTGGGTTTTATGGTTAATATTGCTTGCATACCTGTGTATTCAGTGGAGATAAAGAAAATCATTTCCTAAAATTTCTGTTTTTATTATTTTTATTGCAATATAGCTGATTTACACTGTTATATTAGTTTCAGGTATACAGCAAGCTGATTCAGATATATACAATTTATAATAAATAAATATGTAAATTATATAGGTCTTATTATATATTAATAGCTATATTTATATATATACATATATAGGGCTTCCCAGGTGGCTCAGGGGTAAAGCATCTGCCTGCAATGCAGGAGACCCGGTCTTGATCCCTGGGTCAGGAAGATCCTCCGGAGAAGGGAATGGCAACCCACTCCAGTATTCTTGCCTGGAGAATCCCATGGACAAATGAGCCTGGTGGGTTACAATCCATAGGGTCACAGGGTCAGACACAACTGAAGCAGCTGAGAGTGAGCACAATATATATATATAATCTTTTTATATTCTTTTGCACTTGTTACTGTTGTTGTTCAGTTGCTCGGTCTTGTCCGACTCTGCAACTCCATGGGCTGCAGCATGCCAGGCTTCCCTGTCCTTCACCATCTCCTAGTTTGCTCAAGATCACATTCATTGAGTCAGTGATGCCATCCAACCACCTCATCCTCTGTCATCCCCTTCCCCTGCCTTCAATCTCGCCCAGCATCACGGTCTTTTCTGATGAGTCGGCTCTTCACTTCCATTACAAGGTATTAAAATTTCTAATCATTTTATTTCTACTCTATGTGCACTGACCTAATAGTCTGTTACAAGCTCTTATCAAACTCCACTCCACCCTTGCCTACCACCCTCTTTAAAAGTTCTCCTTCTTCAAAGTCATTACAAAAAAGCACCAAACTTATGAAGAGTAAACACAGGACTCAATCGGTCCTAACACTTTTTTCCTGACCTTTATCTATATGTTATAGAGCAGAAAATGTTACAAAGATCAAAAGATGTAGAAATCACTGTTTTGAAATCTTGAATGGCTTTTAGGAAATGTTTGATTTCAATCTTCCAAATGAATTTCCAGGCACCATTGAAGTTGACTTGCTCCATAAAGTGCTAAAAATTAAACAGGTTGCTTACACTTATCTATGCCCATTTTTTTGTTTATTTGTTTTTCTATTCTCCTTTTTTTAAAATGATAAATTTTATCTTTAGAAGGCACACAAGTAACCTTCATCATATTCTTTCTGTTCTCCAGTCCTCGTATTTCCCTCCACATGTTGAAAAATGTGCTATTGCAAACATCAGATAAAGAAAAAAAGATGTAGATTGATAATAGACTGTGGAGACAGAAAAAGTGAGAGATGACAGACACAGAATAAGGTGCATGTACATGCATACTTACCCACCGGGACTGGAGATAAGATGTGGGTAAACAACCTCGCTTACTTGACTTACAGTAAAATAAAGATGTTTTCATTTCAATCTTCTGTGTTACTTAGCATTGAATAATTCTTCAGGTTATCTGGGAACTTAACTGGCCAATAGATTGGCCACCAACTACATGTACCTATATACATTTGAATGAATTAAATTATACAAAATCAAAATTCAGATTCACAGTTGCACAAGCTACATATAAAACACTCAATGTCAATGTGACGGCATGGATGATAACATTTTGTCATTGCAGTTCTTTTGGACAGCTGCTGCCTTGCAATTTTTTCACATACAAATTTTCCATCTTAAAGAAGAAATGTTTAAATGAATGTTCAAGGGCTGAAGCGTTCTTTTCTAAACAATGAAAATTTTTTTCTCAGACTCATGCATAAATCAGAAGATATTTTACAGATCAATTTTGAGCCATAGGAGATTAGATTATGGAAACAGAGATCAAGACCTCTGGACTTCACAGATTCTATCCTATAATCATTGAATCTCAGGATTCAAATAGACCTTGGACATCATCTGATTCAAACATCTTTTCCACATTTGCCATTGTCCCTTCAAGAACTCTACCAAAATGCAACCTAGCCCATGCTATTGTTATTCAGTTGCTCAGTTGTGTCCAATTCTTTGCCACCCCATGGACTGCAGCACACCAGGTTTCCCTGTCCTTCACCATCTCCCAGAGCTTTCTCAAACTCATGTCCATTGAGTCAGTGATGCCATCCAACCATCTTGTCCTCTGTCATCCTCTTCTCCTCCTGCCTTCAATCTTTCCGAGCATTGGGGTCTTTTCCAATGAGCCAAATCTTCACATCAGGTGGCCAAAGAATTGGAGCTTCAGCATCAGTTCTTCCAATGAATATTCAGCATTGATTTCCTTTAGGATTGACTGGTTAGATCTCTTTGCAGTCCAAGGGACTGTCAAGAGTCTTCTCCAACATCACAGTTCAAAATCAGCAATTCTTCAGCACTCAGCCTTCTTCATGGTCCAACTCTCACATCCATACATGACTACTGGAAAAACCATAGCCTTGACTAGCCCATGCTAGGAAACTTAAATAGAACTTAGCCAGGCTCCAGGATACACCAAACCCAAAGAAAATACCCTCCCTGGTGGTTCAGAGAGTAAAGAATCTTCTTACAATGCAGGAGACGTGGGTTTGATCCCTGGGTGGAGAAGATCCCCTGGAGAAGGAAATGGCAACCCACTCCCATATTCTTGCCTGAAGAATTCCATAGACAGAGGAGCCTGGAGGGCTATAATCTATGGGGTTGCAAAGAGTCAGACACTATGAGCGACTTTCACTCACTCACTCATGGAGCTATTAAATCAACAATTACAGAATCATAGGTCTTAGTTTTTCATGGCTTTACTGCTTGTGACTTTGTTAAATTACCACTTTGCTGAGGATGGTAAGACTCTTCTTTTAGTGACTTATTAAAAGGAAAATGAATAGCTTCTGCCCCAAATGTCATTTGGTAGCCCTTCCAAAAAAACATAGCTGCCTTTCATAGGCACTTTTGTTTTGACAAAATAGTTGCTTAGTGAACAAAACACTGCTATCATTTTGCTAATTCTTCACCTAGCACATGGCCAAGACCTGCTCTAGATTCCATCCTTAACCCAAACCACATTTTACATCACACTTGAGCATAGGTTATTTGGGCAGAGGCAGTAGAAGTTTTCCTTTCTCCTGGGTCCACTGTCTCATTTTGTTCATGACCTGCTGGCTGGAATATGGCTATGGTGAATAATAAGGACTGAACTTGACTTGCTTTGATACCCTCATAAGCAAGAAAACCAATAAATTGTTCACAGATGGGAGCCAAACAGAGTATGAGATATTATTTAAAAAAAAAAAAAAAAAGGAGGGGGAGGGTAATAGCATATTGTCCTTTTATGTTAAGAAAATCCCTTCCATTATAAAGATACTATCAGGTCTCCTTAATGGAATTGTCATAGGTTCATTATTTCACACCAATAAATCTGCCTTCACCTCGGCACAGCAATTCAGAAAACGTCTGGTTAAGAGAAAAGTGGAACTAAGCCTATTCTGCACTTCATAGATCATAATTAGTATTTGCAAGCCAGTAAGAAAAATTCATAGAGTGCCTTCAAACAAGCAACCATAAGTTGGCTCAAGAACATAATCTGTTCTCCACAAAGTAGCTGTGATGACCTTTTCAAAACAGACCTCAGATCCTGTCACTCCCTACTCCGAGCTCTAAGCCATCTCACTAGAATCACATCCTTTCCATGGTTTAGGAGGCCCTGCACGATCTGATCCCAGACAATGTATCCAGGTGTACACCTTGCCTCTGGTCCTCTTCTTCTCTGCACCTGACTCCTTGCCAGTCCCCTTGCTGCTCTTCAAACGTGCAGAGCATGCTCTTGACTCAGAATTTTGTACTTGTTGGTCCCTCTGTCTGGAATATCCCCCTGCCCCCAGATATTCACACTGCAGCTCAGATCAACTGTCCCCTCTTCAGAGAAGCCTGCTATGGGCACATCTGAAAAGCAGCACCTCTCTTCCATCACCTCTTTGCCTTTCACCTTGCTTTCCTTGTGCAATTTATCCACACCTTGAAACGTTATCATTTTTTTGTTTTTTTAACATGAAAAGATTTTATCTTGTTCATTGCTATAGGCTCGTAGCCAGATGAGTAGCACATAGTAGGTGTTCAGTGAATTGTTGTTGTTTAGTTGCTCAATTGTGTCCAACTCTTGAGACCCCATGATCTGCAGCACACCAGGCTTCCCTGTCCTTAACTATCTCCTGGAGTTTGTTCAAACTCATGTCCATTGGGTCGATAATGCCATCCAATCACTTCATCTCCTGTCACCCCCTTCTCCTCTTGCCCTCAGTCTTTCCCAGGATCAGGGTTTCTTCTAATGAGTTGGCTCTTCACATCAGGTGGCCAAGTATTGGAGCTTCAGCTTCAGCATCAGTCCTTCCAATGAATATTCAGGGTTGATATCCTTTAGGATTGACTGGTTTGATCTCTTTTCTGTATAAGGGGCTCTCAAGAGTCTTCTCCAGCACCATAGTTCAAAAGCATCAATTCTTTGGCCTCAGCCTTCTTTATGGTCCAGGTCTCAGTGAATATGTTTTCATAAATGAACACGAGTGAATGAATGAGCACCAGGTGTCAAACGGTTCTCTCTCTGATAAGAGGAGAAACCAAGATGGTAGAATAGAAGGACGTGTGCTTATCTTCTCCTGCAAGAACAACAAAATCACAACTAGCTGCTGAACAACTATCGACAGGAGAATGTTGGATCCCACCGATAAAAGCTATTCCACGTCCAAGGGTAAAGGAGAAGCCCCAATAAGACAGTAGGAGGGGCGAAATCATATTTAGAATCAAACCTCATACCCACCAGAGACACTCAGAGGATGCAAACAAAACCCTTGCGCACACCAGGACCCAGGGAAAGGAGCAGTGACCTCCACAATAGACTGAGCCAGACCTGTCTTTGAGTGTTTGAGTGTTTCCTGCAGAGGCAGGGGTTAGCAGTGGTTTACCGTGGGAATAGGGGCTCTGGCTAGAGCAGACATAGGAGGTGCAGTGTGTGGCTTAAGCCCTTTTGGAGGAGGTCACCATCAGCCCCACCATAGAGCCACTGAGCAGACGACCCACAAACTGGAGGACACTTATACCAAATAAGTACTCACACTGTTGCAAAAGTTCTAGGGCTTGCAACAGATTTCTCAACCTGAGGATCCTGCAAGGGGGCTGAGAAGCCCCAGGGAATTTGACTTTGGAGGCCAATGGGATTTGATTACAGAATTTCCACAGGACTGGGGAAACAGACTCCTGGAGGGCAAAAGCAAAACCTTGTGCACACCAGGACCAAGGATAAAGGATCAGTGACCCCATAAGAGACTGAGCCAGACTTGCCTGTGAGTGTCCAGGAGTCTCCAGAGATACCAATTAGAGATACCAAAGGAATATTTCATGCAAAGATGGGCACAATAAAGGACAGAATGGTATGAACCTAAGAGAAGCAGAAGATATTAAGAAGAGGTGGCAAGAATACATAGAAGAATGATACAAAAAAGAACTTAGTGACCCAGATAACCACAATGGTGTGATCACTCACCTAGAGCCAGACATCCTGGAGTCTGAAGTGAAGTGGGCCTTAGGAAGCATGACTATGAACAAAGCTAGAGGAGGTGACGGAATTCCAGCTGAGCTATATCACATCCTAAAAGATGATGCTCTGAAAGTGCTGCACTCAATATGCCAGCAAATTTGGAAAACTCAGCAGTGGCCACAGAACTGGGATAAGTCAGTTTTCATTCCAATCCCAAAGAAAGGCAATGCCAAAGAATGTTCAAACTACCACACAATTGCACTCATCTCACACCCTAGCAAAGTAATGCTCAAAATTCTCCAAGCCAGGCTTCAACAGTACATGAACCGAGAACTTCCAGATGTTCAGGTTGGATTTAGAAAAGAAAGAGGAACCAGAGATTAAATTGCCAACATCCACTGAATCATAGGAAAAGCAAGAGAATTCCAGAGAAACTTCTATTTCTGCCTCATTGATTATGCTAAAGCTTTTGACTTTGTGGATCACAACAAACTCTGGAAAATTCTTGAAGAGACAGGAATACCAGACCACTATACCTGCCTCCTGAAAAACCTGCATGCAGGTAAATAAGCAACAGTTAGAACTGGACATGGAACAACAAACTGTTTCAAAATTGGGAGTTGAGTACATCAATGCTGTATATTGTCATCCTTCTTGTTTAACTTATATGCAGAATACATCATGTGAAATGCCAGCCTGGATGAAGCACAAGCTGGAATCAAGATGGTTGGAAGAAATATCAATAATCTCAGATACACAGATGACACCACCCTTATGGCAAAAACAAAGAGGAACTAAAGAGCCTCTTGATGAAAGTAAAAGAGGAGAGTGGAAAAGCAGGCTTGAAACTCAACATTCAAAAAACTAAGATCATGGCATCCAGTCCCATCAATCCATGGCAAATAGATGGGGAAACAATGGAAATAGTGACAGATTTTATTTTCTTGGGCTCCAAAACACTGTGGATGGTGGCTGCAGTCATGAAATTAAAAGATGCTTGCTCCTTGGAAGAAAAGCTATGACAAACCTAGACAGCATATTAAAAAGCAGAGACATCACTTTGTCAACAGAGATCCATCTAGTCAAAGCTATGGTTTTTCCAGTAGTCAAGTATGGATGTGAGAGTTGGACCATAAAGAAAGCTGAGCACTGAAGAATTGAGGCTTTTGAACTGTGGTGTTGGAGAAGAGTCCTGAGAATCCCTTGGACTGCAAACAGATCCAACCAGTCAATCCTAAAGGAAATCGGTCCTGAATATTCATTGGAGGGACTGATGCTAAATCTCCAATACTTTGGCCACCTGATGAGAAGAGCCAGCTCCTTAGAAAAGACCCCCATGCTGGGCAAGATTGAAGGCAGGAGGAGAAGGGGACAACAGAGGACAAGATGGTTGGATGGTGTCACTGGTTCAATGGACGTAAGTTTGAGCAAGTTCCTGGAGATGGTGAAGCACAGGGAAGCCTGGTGTACTGCAGTCTGTGTAGTCGCAGAGTCGAACACTAAACTGAATGACTGAATAAATGATAAGAGGACTAATGCTTTTTCCCTTTATAACACTCGTAATCCTTTTAATTACCTGGCGTTTTATTCTCTGATAGATTGTGGCAGCTTTCATTCACTGCTGCAAATCCCAATGCCTTTCAAAATGCCCTTTAAATATGCACTGAGTGAAAATGAATGAATGACCTGTCTTCTTTGATTAACCACAGGATTCACTCTCTGGAGAGGATGAGCTGTTTAGATCCCATCATCAACTCAACAGACATGAATTTGATCAGTTCGTGAATTGATGGATTTGATCCAAGAGATAGTGGAGGACATCGGAACCTGGTGTCCTGCAGCCCATGTGGTCTCAAAGACTTAGCGACTGAACAGCAACGGTATCCACCCTGGTGGCAGATTTGACTCTCAGCCTTGGGCAATTAAGGTAGATAAGAAAAATCTCGTAATTTGTAATGTTGTCACAGTCACCAGCTAAGAGGATTGAAGGTGCTAGAATCGATGGTCAGATCAGGTCAGAAGAAGGAGGGCATTATGAGCAGTGATGGCTTTGAAGTGCCCAGGAAAAGTGGTCAGAGTGCCCTACCAACCACGAGGCCAGTGAAGGATGGAGCCAACACCCCAGCAGACATGCGCAGAGGGAATTGTTCAAGTCATGCACTCATGTGGAAAATGTTCTTCATTCATAGTTTTCATTTAGGGACTATAAGTGGCCTGGGAACTTGTTGGGATATAGGGGTGATGCCAACCAAGGTTCCCCAACAGCATGCTGTGTGCTAAGTTGCTTTAGTCATGTCTGACTCTTTGGGACAATATGGACTGTAGTCCACCAGACTCCTCTGTCCATGGGATTCTCCATTCAAGAATACTAGAATGGGTTGCCGTTTATTACTCCAGGGGATTTTCCTGACCCAGGGATCAAACCTGAGTCTCTAGAATTCCCTGCATTAGCAGGTGGATTCTTTACCACTAACACCACGTGGGGTATCCCTCGAGCTGTTTACAAATACAAACTTGGAAACATATGGGCATGGAAGGATCCCAACCAGGACAGAATTCAACATCCTAGGTCCATGGCCACAATATCATTTAACTGCACCAAAACTCTATATACTAATAATACAATAATTACTATATACTATCAACTTAAACAATATTCACAATCTGAAAATTGAAAACTATGTTTTACTAGGTGGAAATTTTTAGGACTTCAAGCTGGGAGGCAGCATCTCAAATAACCCTGAGAGAATTGCTCTGAGGAGGCAAGGGGAGGAGCCAGGTTATATAGAAGATTTAGAACAAAAGGCAGGTAATCTGAACATCAAAGGATTATTGCTAATTAAAGAAAGCCAGATGTCCCAAGTTAAGGAATTTAGTGCTTTTCTATGTATGAGAAGATGCAAGAGTCTGGGCTCACTGAAACCATTCCTTTGATATGCATCTCAGCTATTGGGGCCAGTATGCTGTGTTTTCACATCCTGAGCTCCACTGGGACTCACTGTAGGGAGTGGCGGCAGTCTGAAGGCTGCTAGATCACAGGTATTCTTCTCCTTCCTGAGGGCTCTTTTTATTCACCAGCTCACACTGGAGGGCTGCAATCACTGATGACTGTGACATCCTTTTTTTACTGATATGGCAGGAAATATTCCACTTATCAATACTAATAATCTTCTACTAATGTAGTGTTATGAAAGTGTTAGTTGCTCAGTCATGTTCAACCCTTTGTGATCCCACCAGGCTCTTCTGTCTAATATAATCATATACTAGTTTAGTCAGACATGACTTAGTGACTGAACAGCACCAATAATATACTAATAGCATATGCTAACAATCCTGTAACTACTCATATTGTCCCCATCTTATAGATGGAGAAACTGAGGGTTAAGCATCTAAGAGTCACAGTTTGCTCATAGTACCACTGAGCTTTAAGTTCAGTTCTGCCTTACTCCAAAGTCTATGCTCTTCATCACTAGAAAATTTAATCATAAGTCTCTAGTTTCTGAGCCCTCAAAGGAGTGAAATATTACCCTTTTGCAAATCCAAGTGAATAAATGGCTTCAGTGACTTATTCTAGACTGATGTGTAAGAAATCATAAATCACGTCTATGATCCATGCTGAAAATTTCAACACAATTCATAAAATACAATCAGATTCATTTCCCACTCTTCTCAATTCAATGCATCTCCATTTTACAACTGTTTACTTACAACCTGTTTACTGTAGACCCACTTTATGTACTCTCATTTTGATTTAAGAAAAAAATAAAGAGTAAAATATGTCATAAATGCACTGCCAACTTTAAATATTGACAGGTGAAGAAAGAAGAAGAAAAATTTCCCAACCTTTTGCAAACAGTTACTGTAAACTCACTCAAACACAGAAACACTACTCACAAAGTTCAGGTTCAACATAAAGTAAATAATCATGGTAAGACAGGACAGATCAGCAGACTCGCTCTGACTCACCTGTTACTATTGTACTAAACAGAATCTCTGAAACTCAGATTCTCTAACTGGAAAATGCCATAAAGACCCTCAGTCGTATCAACTGCAAAGTAAAGCTGTTAAAAGACCCAAAGAAAATAATGCAAATGAAAAAGTTTAAACAATAAACATAGTGAAAATACTAAAGGATTACCTGGTGGGAATCCTCTGAGAGAATTAGATGCTGGGGGCATTGGAGTCTAAGAAACTCTCCCCAACAGAAAAAGCCCCTCCTGCCTGCATAGCTCAAGGTTCTTACAAAAGCAAGGGGGAAAGTGGGGAGCCAACTGCTTTTGATGGTGTGAACTTTTCTGAAGACACCTGGAGTCAGAGTTGCTCTCAAAAAAGGCTTTTTTTGTTGTTGTTGTGGAAGTATAGCTGGTTTACAATATTGTGTTACTTTCAGGTGTAGAGCAAAGTGATTCAGTTATATATGATTCCCTTTGGATTAGTTTCCATTATTAGGTTATTACAAGATGTGAAATGACAATATCTCCTGTCGTATCAATAAAGAAGAAATGTCACAGCCATCAGTGACGTCTGGCCTCCAAATGTGAATGAGGGCTCCCAAAACTGAGATCCAGTGGATGCTGCCACCCCCCCAACGGTGATTGCTGAGGAGCTGGGGGAATGCAATCATCTGCCTCTCCTTAAGGTGAGTAAGGGAACACGATTGGCCCCAGATAGATAGGTGAGGTGCATATGGAAGGAATAAACTCAGTGAGCCCAGAGGCTTGCATCTTCCCATAAATAGAATGCTAAACTCCTTAACCTGGTATCTGATCTTTAATGTTCACCCTGCCTGTTCCCTTTGTTGCAAACTTGAATAAAGCCCAACTTCCCCCTCCTGCCTCCTTGGAGCAGTTTTCTCAGAGCTACTGAGATGCAGTCTCCCAGGGTCAGAGTCCTAAACATTCCCACCGAATAAAATAACTCCCTACTCTCAGGTTGTGATTATATTTTTAGTTGACAAAGACATTTGCCTGTGTTATACAGGAAATCCTGTTGCTTATGTATTTTATGCATGGAGTTTGTATCCATTAATCTTATATTCCTAATTTATCCCTCCCTCACCACCCTTTCCCTTTGTTAACCATGAATTTGTTTTCTGTGTCTGTAAACCTGTTTCTGCTTTGTACATAGATTCATTTGTATTATTTTTTAGATTCCACATGTGAGTGACAATGTATGTTAATAGTATTGGTCTTTGTCTGACTTACTTCACTTAGCATGATATTCCCTAGGTTCATTTGTGTTGCTGCAAATGGCAATATTCATTTTTTTGCAGCTGAGTATTATTCCATTGTATATATACACCACATCTTCTGAAACCAATCTGTTGATGGGCAGTTAGGCTGCTTCCATGTTTGGCTATTGTAAATATTGCTATTATGAACACTGGACTGCATGTATCAATATCTTTTTAAATTAAAGTTTTCTTCTTTTCTGGATATACTCCCAAAAGTGGGACTGCTGGATCATACGGTAGCTCTATGTATATATATATATTTTTTTTAAAGAACTGCTGTACTGTTTTCTATAATGGCTGCTTCAATTTACATTTCCAGCAATAGCATGGGGGTTCCCCAGAGGAGGATTTTATTTCTTCCTACTCATTACCTAAAAGTATTTTCCCCTAGAGAGTTGTTATTAATATCTCCAGGTTCCGCTGGGTTTCGGACTTCCAGCCTCCAGAACTGATGGAGAGTAAAGGTTTTAAATCACCAAGTCTGTGGTAATTTGTTACAATAATCCTTGGGAATAAACATGGAGACTGCATGCAACCACCAGGGGAGTGAATCTTACCAGAGAAGAGGGTGTAGGACTGTGTGAAGGCCCTTTTACGGTGAAAGGCTGAGGGGAAGGAGGATCTAGAAGAGGACAATGACGCAGGAGGAAACCAGGCAAGGAGGTCCTGGAAGTGCGTGAAGAAGGAGGGTTGGCCAGCGCGTCAGATGCTGCTGGTTGGTCAGGCGGGGTGAGGAAGGAAAGCTGATTGGTGGACTTGGCATCCTGGATGTGGTGGGGGGCCTCGACAGGGTGCAGCACAACACAATGAGGATGGATTTAAGCCGGAACTGGAGACATCAGAGGCTGCAAGTATCTATAGACAACTCTCTCAAGGCTTTGCTGCAAAAGGAAGCTGAGAAATGAGGTGGCAGCTAGCTAGGAGATGAGGTCAGGACAAGGCTTTTCAGACGGGAGGCGCTCCAATAGCATCCTTAGATGCTGATGGGAATAATCAAGACAACACCAAGAAATGCATTACTTAAGAGAGAGGGAAAATTGCTGGAATGAGGTACCAAAAAAATGTTAATTTTTTTTATACTTCCTTCTGCCAAGATAATAACTGTTCAGTGATGGAAAACAGTGTGGAGATTCCTTAAAAAACTGGAAATAGAACTGCCATATGACCCAGCAATCCCACTTCTGGGCATACACACTGAGGAAACCAGATCTGAAAGAGACACGTGCACCCCAATGTTCATCGCAGCACTGTTTATAATAGCCAGGACATGGAAGCAACCTAGATGCCCATCAGCAGATGAATGGATAAGGAAGCTGTGGTACATATACACCATGGAATATTACTCAGCCATTAAAAAGAATTCATTTGAACCAGTCCTAATGAGATGGATGAAGCTGGAGCCCATTATACAGAGTGAAGTAAGCCAGAAAGATAAAGAACATTACAGCATACTGACACATGTATATGGAATTTAGAAAGGTGATAACGATAACCCTATATGCAGAACAGAAAAAGAGACACAGAAATACAGAACAGACTTTTGAACTTTGTGGGAGAATGTGAGGGTGGGATATTTCAAAAGAACAGCATGTATACTATCTATGGTGAAACAGATCACCAGCCCAGGAGGGATGCACGAGACAAGTGCTCCGGCCTGGTGCACTGGGAAGACCCGGAGGAATCGGGTGGAGAGGGAGGTGGGAGGGGGGATCGGGATTGGGAATACATGTAAATCCATGGCTGATTCATATCAATGTATGACAAAACCCACTGGAAAAAAATAATAATAATAATAATAAAAAAAAAAAAAAATAACTGTTCAGTGAATTTCCTTACAGCGCAGTCTTTGACTTTTTCACGTGGTTGAGATTATAGCTCAAGGAAGATATAAAGCAATATTTAAAGATAGTTAACTCAGTAATACACAGATCCAAAATTATTATTTGAACAAGAGTTTAGTAGTGACTAAAAATATCTGCTATTTGAATAATTTAGACTATGACTCAGTCTTTTTAATATAATATGCCCAAAATGGTTAAACTCCTTGGCAACTAAATGGCCATTGTGGAATTCTCTGCAATTCTGCTTTTGTGAGAGCAAGAAAAAAAGGGTTTTTGTTTAACAATTCTCCTTACACTGTGTCCTGATGTATTATCAGTTGAGGTATTCTTAGCAAGTGCTAGAAACTGAAAAGCACAATAATTTTTTTACATGTTTATCAACTGTATCAAGAAATCAATCTGAATAGTAGGTTGAAAGAGAGGTACATAAAACATGTTTCCTGACATAGAAAAAGAAGCCGAAAAAGAACTAACAAGAAAGCAAGGAAGTCTTTAGTTTCACCAGTGATCTCCTGAATTAAAAGGACAGCAAGTAATACAAACCCCAGTATTCTTGCCTGGGAAATCCCATGGACAGAAGCGCCTGGAGAGCCACAGTCCATGTGGTTGCAGAACAGTTAGACATGACTTAGCAGCTAAACAAGAACAAAGGAATACAAAGAGTTCTCCATTTAACGTTCCAACTTTTTACTCAAGTATATACGAAATAAGCAAAGGGGATTAAGAGGCACAAGCCTCCACTTACAAAATAAATGAGCCACAGAGATGTATACTAATATACAAGATAGATACAAGAATAGAGTCAATAATACTGTACTAACTTTGTATGGGGATGGATGGTTACTAGACTTATCATGGTGATCCTCTCATAGTGTATGCAAATGTTCAGTCCCTGTGTGGTATACCTGAAATTAACATATTATTAAACATCAGTTATATTTCATATTAAGAAAGAGTATACAATATCCTCATTCTTGTCTTCATTTATATTTTGGAAGCTTGCATATCTGATAGTACTTAATATATTTCTGATAACCTTTCCTCTGAGAGGCAACTTTTCCATGCATAATACTATTTGATCACACAGTTTTCCCTGTAACTGCTTTGGATTTCTTTCCATTATCTATGACCTTTAGATTCTGCAGAAGAGTAAAACTTTTTTGTTGAAATCTTGGGTAATTTTTTTTCTTCTATCATCCCAGTTCAAAATTTTAACTAGGAGTTTTCTGTGTATGGTATTTTTTTCTTGGGTTATTTGATCTGAAATGGTGTGATAACATTTAAGGAAAGTAGTCAATTCTTTATTCTCTCTCTTATACGGAAGCTATGGTCCAATTATTCTGATTTACATCTGCAATTTTTATGTTAGATGTCTCATTTGTAATTTTATACATCATTATTTTCTCAGCTTGATCTTTTTCCTTCAGGTCTTCTAAAGTTTCTGTGACTATTTTATGTCAATTTGAATTTTAACTCTGGTTTTATAGATTTAGCTCATTAACATTTCCATTTCTCTTTTATATCTGCTTTCATATTATCGAGTTTGTTTCTTAAAGTTTGCTTGTTTTCTTTTCCTTACAATTACTGTCCCTGTTACATAACAATGAATTCCTCTAGTGAACTCCTCCAAAAGGAGAAAGGATGTTAAAGTATTCTCTAACATTTTTTTTCTAATTCTTAAAATAAGTGACTTCAGATATTTCTTCTTTCTTGAGGATCAATTATTTTAAACATATCCCTTTTCCCTCTGTTTCTCTAGTTCTTAAATGGTAGATTAGACTTCATTATTTAAAACTTATCATTCTTCCAACTAGAATGTATCCATTTATAATGGATTATATCATTAGCGATAATGAGAAACAGAGATATGTTTAACTTGGGGAAAATTATTCAGTCACTATTAGTTGAGGAAAAGGAGTTTCTGAAGAGATAGGATAGTGTGAGCCAGTATTTTCTCTAAGTATAAATATACACTTCAATCAGGTACTGAAAAACATTTTATTTAGTACCAAAAACTGCCAAAGCCAGCTGAAACATGACAAAACTGCTCTCACAACAAGAACATTATATGATAAAAGCAAATTTAATATTTATTATTTCTAATTTTACAATTGTCTGACAAATTTTCCTAAGTACTTAAGAAATTAAGTAATTAGTTATGGGGAAACAATGGAAACAGTGACAGACTTTATTTTCTTGGGCTCCAAAATCACTGCAGATGGTTACTGCAGCCATGAAATTAAAAGACACTTGCTCCTTGGAAGAAAAGCTATGACAAACCTAGACAGCATATTAGAAAGCAGAGATATTACTTTGCCAACAAAGGCCCGTATAACCAAAGCTATGGTTTTTCCAGTAGTTATGTATCGATGTGAGAGTTGGACCATAAAGAAAACTGAGCACCAAAGAATTGATGCTTTTGAACTGTGGTGTTGTAAAAGACTCTTGAGAGTCCCTTGGACTGCAAGGAGATCCAACCAGTCCATCCTAAAGGAGATCAATGCTGAATATTCATTGGAAGGACTGATACTGAAGCTGAAGCTCCAATCCTTTGGTCACCTGATATGAAGAGACAACTCATTGGAAAAGACCCTAATGCTGGGAAAGATTGAAGGTGGGAGTGGAAGGGAATGACAGAGGATGAGATGGTTGGATGGCATCACCAACCCAATGAACCTGAGTTTGAGCAAGTTCTGGAAGATAGAGAAGGATAGGGAAGCCTGGTGTCCTGCAGTCCGTGGGGTTGCAAGGAGGCAGACACAACTAAGCGACTAAAAAACAACAATACATGCATTAATCTGCTTGCCAATGCAGATGCCCCAGAAGACTCGAGTTGGATCCCTTCCCTTCCTTCAGGAAGACCCCCTAAAGGAGGAAATAGCAACATTTTCCAGCTTTCTTGCCTGGGAAATCTCATGGACAGAGGAGCCTGGCAGGCTACAGTCTTTGGGGTTGCAAAGAGTCAGACATGATTTAGCGACTAAACCTCTACCACCGCCTCCATTTCCCCCACACCCCAGCCCCTGGTAACCACCACTGTCCCCTCTGTTTTTATGAGCTTGACTTTTTTTTTTTTTGGATTCCATATCTGAATGAGATCATACAGTGTATGCCTTGCTCTTCTGGTTTATTTCACTTAGCACAGGGTCCTCCAGCTTCATGCATGTTGTCACAAAAGAGAAGGAAATCCTGCCACCACAAATAATTTTGAACTTGTTTTCCCCAGGGAGTATTTAGAATTTCTTGGCACACTGAGACTACTTAATAACCAGACTACATCTTGGGTGTTAGAATATCCAGAGCTACAGATATCCTAGGCAATTCTTCCCACTCTGACTGCCAAGCCAAGTCCTGTTTTGTAGCCCTTTTTATAACTGGGAATTGAGTCACTGCGTTACCAAATTTGCACATCAGTTTACTCTATCTATAGCCCCTATCTAAGTGGTTTCTGCACTTGATCATATTTAACAAATCTGTATGCTGCTTCCCTGATGCTGGGAAAGACTGAGGGCAGAAGAAGGGGGCGACAGAGAATGAGATGGTTGGATGGCATCACCGAATTAATAGACATGAGTTTGAGCAAACTCCAGGAAATAGGGAAGGACAGGGAAGCCTGGTGTGCTGCAGTCCATAGGATCACAGAGTCGGACATGACTTAGCAATTGAACAACAACAATATACTGCTTCATCTGTCCTCAATTCTTGTTCTATTTTTTCCTGTGTTTTAGAACCACAATTTCTACAGGTATTAAAATAACATCAGATTGAATTTTGGAATGTCCTCCTGTCTTGTCTGACAGGAGCAGCAAGAAGTCCTTAAACAATTTTGAACAGGGATGTGATGTGAACAGTTTAATATTTTCAATGTATTACTCTGACAACTCTGGGCAAAATGGGTTAGAAGGATGCCGAGTGGACACAAAGTTTAAGGCTCTTGCCGTCCTGCAGGCAAGAGATTGCTTTGTGATTCAAGCTGGGAAACAAAGTGAAAGTGTTAGTCACTCAGCCATGTCCAACTCTTTGCAACCCCATGAACTGTAGCCTGCCAGGCTCCTCTGTCCACAGGATTTCCCAGGCAGGAATACTGCAGTGGGTTGCCATTTCCTTCTCCAGGGGATCCTCTCTACCCACGGATCGAGCCTGAGCCTCCTGCATTGCAGGCAGATTCTTCATCATCTGAGCCACCAGGAAGGCCTCAAGCTTGGGGTGGGTTGCATCTACTTCTATACCCTTGACCCCACAAGGACCCTGGTCCTCTGGAGTCTCTGCCTTTCTCCACTCAAAGCCAAGCAATGGAGGGAGACACACGGAATTAGAGGGAAGCAGACCCCAGCCAGCCAATCACACCAGTCAGGTGATACTGTCTCATTCATATCACCCTCCTGACCACAGAGCGTTAAACCTAAGAGCGATAGGGATTCAGCAAAGAAAGAGGCCAAGTAGGTGTGAAAAACCATCATGCTGGGGAGAGACTTGAACTGAACCCAGTCATAGGGAGGTCATAGGGAGGAACCCAGTCCCTAAGGAGGATTGACAGCCCTGGAAATATTTATGTGTACACACTCTTTCCAAGCTCTGAGTTGCTGATGGGAGGAAGGGAAATAACAGTACCTGCAAATCCTTTTACACATTCATATTTCTTTTACCATTTTATTCAAATCTTTGAGAGAGAAGACTTCTATTATTAATTACTTTTTTATATGAAGATGTTGAGGTTTAGAGATGCTAAATAGCCCAAGGTAATATCCAAGTGTGTGTTTACATACACACACACACACACACACACACACGCACAGAGTTAGGACTAGATTCTGAAAATATTCCTTGCTTCGGGAATCTAATTCTATGGTTTAGGATTTTGTCAGGAAACTTCTTAAAGCCACACTAAAGCACATTTCTATCAATCTGATTTTTTACATTTAAAATAGTATCAAATGCTTAGTAGTACTGAGCACTGGGCTATACATGCTCAGTCATGTACGACTCTTTGAAACATCACAGACTGTAGTCCACCAGGCCCCTCTGTCCATGGGACTTTCGAGGAAAGAATTCTGGAGTGGGTTGCCATTTCCTTCTCCAGGGGATCTTCCCCACCCTGGGATTGAACCTGTGTCTCCGGCACCTCCTGCATTGAAGTCAGATTCATTACCGCTGAGCCACCATGCTGTTTGTGGAGAAAATAAAGCCTGTGAGATTTCTCTTTTGTTCATTATTTTGTCCCCTGTGCCCAGCACTGAGTTTGGCATAAGTCAGTGTTCAAATAAATATTTAATAAGATGTTAGTTGCTAGGTAAGTCCCACTTTTTCCCAGATGGAAGTCTTTGGGGAGTCAATAGCAGATTTAAAATAAGAGTAGATTCTTGGGTTCAGATCCTGTACTGTAATCGCTAGACTGACACACCCTAAGCCCTCTGCTCTGGTTCAAAGGTGCTTCCGACGTGGTTCCCAGCAACCCCTCCCTCCAAGCCCTGACTCCTACAGGTAGATGCTGCTCCCACCTGTTTTTCAGGCTTCCTTTCATCCCCTGACACTCTGTTAGCACATGGGATTGGTCAGAAATATCATCTTCCTTCCAGTGGAAATAAATGAAGCCCACTCAGATGAGACCAAGTTAAGGTTACCTATTCAGAGCTGGCTATAGCAAGAGAGTCATTCACCATCACTTGTTTTGGCAGAGACTCAAAGGCAGGAAGAGGAGTGGGAAAGCTGCATAGTGGAAAACAGGGATGGCTTCAGATGGGTCCTGACTTGAGGCTGTTGGCCTGGAGAAGCTGGAAGAGGGCTAAGGAAAAGCAGGATACCCATGAGACTGGTTGTTGCTGTTTAGTTGCCCAGTCGTGTCCGACCTTTGCAACCCCATGGACTGCAGCACACCAGGCCTCCCTGTTCCTCACCATCTCCCAAAGTTTGCCCAAGTTCATGTCCGTTTCATCGGTGATGCCATCCCGCCATCTCATCCTCTGACACCCTCTTCTCCTTCTGCCCTCAGTCTTTCCGAGCATCAGGGACTTTTCCAATGAGTCGGCTGTTCGCATCAGCTGACCAAAATACTGGAGCTTCAGCTTCAGCATCAATCCCTGCAATCAGTATTCAGAGTTGATTTCCCTGAAGATTGCCTAGTTTGATTTCCTTGCTGTCCAAGGGATTGGTTAGGGGTGCACAATTAGCTTTCTCTGGTTAGTCCTAAGTCAGAAGCAGGGGCCAACTTAGGAAAGCTATCAGTTATTAATCAAGTCCTGGCCACCTGGGGATCATTGTTGCAGAAGTAATTGTTTGGCTTCCTGAATTGGTGCTAGAGATAATACTCCGGCTTCTACAAGTCTGACATAGATAGCATGCTGGCTTCCTGGGCTGGGTACCTACAGATAATGGGTTGGTTTCCTGGGTTGGTTGGGTCAGAATTCTATTTTTATGAATCTGTCCATAGTCCTTTCATATATTCAGCCTCCTACTCTTTTCTGAATTCTTCTTTTAGGCCAAAATCAGAACTGCCTCTTCTCTGTTTTTTTAATGAGGCTTAAAACCATACGATTCTTTCATGGGACTTGCTTCTTAGTAAATCCTTTTTCCCCCTTGGAACCTGATCAGAAAACAAGACTGGGAGTAAGAACTCATGGCTGTCCTACTGTGATCTCCTTTCACTGCCCCCAGAAAAAGTTGGGGTACCTATACTTTCTCTCTTTTCAAGGAAAATGTTCTTCCCATTAGCTTCTCTACTTGAGGCAGACACAGGGGTGTGCTGGCCAGATGGCCCTTCAAGGAGGGACTTGTTCTCATTTGCAGAGAGTGTAGTCAGCAGATAACTTTCACTGTTAGTTCCTTTCGGTCCTGCTTAGATACCCCCATAATCCAGCTCCCTTTAGGATTAATCCATGTCCAGAAACTGAGCAAGTCAGGGATATGAAAATGCCACCATTTTGGCCTGATGGGGACAAGTTGATGAGGGTGGTTCCCCCTAGAGGTCTCCACAATGTCGGCCACAATTTCTCAGGCTGAGAGCATCGCTTCACTGTCTCCTCTGCACAGCTTTTCCCACACAGTTTCCCACCCTCCTTTCACAATTGCTGATTCCTAATCCTGCACCTCAGGCTCCATGTCAGTTACTTCTTCTGATGAACCCCATCTATGCCTGAATCTCAGAGTCTCTCTGCTTTTGGTCCCAGGGTGGTATCCCTACCATGAAAAACTGGTCAGCATACATATGGATATACTCTCAGTTCACAGTTTTACCTCTCAGGTCCTTAAGTCTGGGAGTAAACACACACAGCCCCCCCCCCCCCCATACACACACACAGCAATCCAACCATTGTGATCAATCTGTTCTTGGACTAATTGTGTATGTTATTGTTGTTCAGTCCCTAAGGCACGTCTGACTCTCTGTAACCCCATGGACTGCAGCACGCCAGCCTTCCCTGTCCTTCGCTATCACCTGGAGTTTGCTCAAACTCATTTCCATTGAGTCAGTGATGCCATCCAACCATCTCATCCTGTTGCCCTCTTCTCCTCTTGTCCTCAATCTTTCTCAGCATCCAAGTCTTTCCAGTAAGCGGGCTCTTCACATCAGGTGGCCAAGTTACTGGAGCTTCAGCATCAGTCCTTCCAAAGGAAGTCAGTGTTGACTTTCCTTAGGATTGACTGGTTTGATCTCCTTGCTCTCCTAGGGACTCTCAAGAGTCTTCTTCAACACCACAGTTCAAAAGCATCAATTCTTTAGTGCTCAGCTTTCTTTATGGTCCAAGTCTCATATCCATATATGAGTACTGGAAAAACCATAGCTTTGACTATATGGACCTTTGTTGGTAAAGCAATGTCTCTGCTTTTCAATATGTTGTCTAGGTTTGCCATAGCTTTTCTTCCAAGGAGCAAGTGTCTTTTAATCATGGCTGCAGTCACCATCTGCAGTGATTTTGGAGCCCAAGAAAATAAAATCTGTCACTGTTTCCATTGTTTCCCCATCTATTTGCCATGAAGTGATAGGACCAGATGCCATGATCTTCATGTTAATGTAGACCTTCAGTTTATGTAGGTGTGACCTTAAGACAGAGACGAGCAAGTGAGAGCCCATAGTCTGCTACTTGGTTACTGATAAGTGAGGATCGAATTGGTACCCAGAGAAGAATTTCCATCCATCCATCCATCTCTTCTCCACGGAAGTGGTGGGGCAGTCAAGTGCTCTCACAGATCCCCATGCCTCTTAATCAAGGTCTGAGGGTGGCGTGAACCCCAAGATGGTCTGCTCAGTAACAGAAGAATAAAGAAGTGGAAGAATAGAAACCATTGAAAGAAGAAGACTGGATTTACAAAGTTGTTCAGTTCAGTCGCTCAGTCGTGGCTGACTGTTTGCGACCACATGGACGGCAGCACGCCAGGCCTCCTTGTCCATCGCCAACTCCCAGAGCTTGCTCAAACTCAAAGTTGTTCCTTAGAGTCATTCCTGATCTACAGTTTAACCACCAGGCTTAGTGTCTCAGCCCATAACAGGAATTTAGCACAAATCCTTTGAGCCCAGGCTGGTCTGGGAGCTAGCTCTCCGGACTTCAGATGGGGCGTGCACACACCCATTGGTAATCGCAGCCACTGGCTCCAGAAGCACTGGATTAAGGGGAAAGCTTTCTCATTGGTGTTAAATTCAACATGATCCAAATCCTCACATGACTAATATTCTGTATTTTTTTCTCATCAAAAGGTGATTTATTGAGTAGAGGAAATGGACACTGGGAGCAAATAGCAAAGTGAGTGAGCCTGAGGTGGAGAAGGAGGGAACCACACTGTGTTAGCCTCCATTTGCGAGTGAATCACCCCCTATAGAATTATCACCAGCAATGAGAAAATTCATCCATCAAGCAGACAGTATGCTAGAGAGCCTGTGAACAAAAGCCAAGGAACCAGCCACTGCCTCCCGTTTCCCAGTGTGAAAGCATTCCAAAATTCAGACAGCAAAGACCAGAGTCCCCAGTTGTTCATATTATCCTCAAATGGAACCTTATTACCATGAGCCATTCTGTTCCGGTAGCTTTGTCTCTGGTGCTTTTTAGCTGCAAAACTGTGAATATTTCATCTGATGTGAATGGGCCTGGGATAACCCGGGATTTGAAGCATTACAGAATCACAAAAGGCAGCAACCTCAATCACATGCAGAACATGGGATCAAATTAGATCAGGATGATGGACCGAGGACACAGACTGCCTCCTCTCAGATCCCAGATCCCCAGAAATATGGGAAACTGGGGATAAGTGGGTGTGTGTGTACAAGAGAGCTATTGCTTACTTCCACTAGAAATGAGCTTCCCCAGTGACTCAGTGGTAAAGAATCCGCCTGGAATGCAGGAGCCTTGGGTTCAATCCCTGGGCCAGGAAGACCCCCTGGAGAAGCATGGCAACCCACTCTAGTACTCTTGCTGAGAAAATCCCATGGACAGAGGAGCCTGGAGGGCTACATCCACAGGGTTGAAAAGAGTCAAACATGACTGAATCGACTGAGCACACATGCACCACTAGAAAAAAAAAGATCTATCCGCACACCAGTGAAGTGAGTGAAAGTCGCTCAGTCATGTCCGACTCTTTGCCACCCCATGGACCTTACAGCCCATGGAATTCTCCAGGCCAGAATACCGGAGTGGGTAGCCTTTCCCTTCTCCAGGGGATCTTCCTCGCCCAGGAGTCGAATCAGGGTCTCCTGCATTGCAGGTGGATTCTTTACAGACTGAGCTACCAGGAAAGCCCTCTCAGTACACCAGAAATTTGGTAAATTTCCAAAAGATGGGAAGCAAATGACATTGATTTGATGGATCAAACAGCAGCCCAAACCTCAACCCACAAGATGGAAGCTATGAAAAATGGAAGCAGAGCTGGGTGTGCTGTGAGCATGAATGTGGCAGTTACAGGGAGCTGGGCAGCTGTCAGAATTACGGGGTCACATTTGGAATGTGTAGAGCAACCTGATGGCTCCATCCTGCCTACACCAACACTTCCCTCCACACCTCCACCAATCAGAAGGAAGCATTTTCTACTACACTGTGCCAATTAGTTTGAATGTTCAAATTGGTACTGTTGGCACTAATGATAACATCTGATAAATAAGAGAAACAGGAAGCTCCGAACCCAAAAGACAGAGCAATCAGATGCTCCACCAGGAAGCACATCCTATCACCTCTTTCTGGAGACAGGCTGTCTCGAACAGAATCACAATCACACGTGTCAAAAGGGAATCTCAGATTTTTTTTTTAATGAGTACATGAGCAAGAACAGAAAACATTTAAAGAAAATTAATACTTTGATAGAGAGGCACAAAAGACAACACATAAGAATGCATGCACAGTGGAACAAAAAAGAAAGGACTTTTCATAATTAAATTTATTTACTTTTAGTTGAAGGATAATTGCTCTACAATATCATGTTGGTATCTGCCACACATCAACGTGAATCAACCAGAGGGATACATAGGTCCCCTCCTTCATGAGCCTCCCCCTCACCTCCCTCCCCATCCCAGCCCTCTAGGAAAGAGAGGACTTTAAATGAAGTATAATGGATAACCTCAGAGTTCTAAGAGAGGCCATCTCATTTATGAAACAAAAATGAGTTATTCTGACAAAGAACCAATTAGATATCCTAGGAACAAAAGAACATGATTATTAAAAATCTCAAATATCAAAATAGGTACCCCTGAGGAATAAATTACTAAGCTGGAGGATAGAGCTGACAAATTCCCTCAGATGTCTGCAAAGAAAGCATGAGATAAAAGTCTAAAATATGAAGGCACCAGTTCAAAAATCCAGTTAGAAAAGCTAGAAAATCCAATCAGTCTCTTCCTGATGATAAGCAGGTGCTCTGACTCCTTTATCACACACTCCTTTCGGAATCGCCTCCTGTCTCTCAGTCTACGTGAATGGCCTCCTAGGGTGTGCCCATGACCAGCTGGTTAAAGAAGGAGAACTTGAGTAAGATGCGCCAGCCCCAGCAGGAAGTGGAATGCTGCAACACCACAGCCCCACCCAGAGACAACGCTGAAGGTCAAGGTGCAGCAAAACCCTCCAGCAGGCCGACCTCTGAGCAGCACGTGTCCACGGCAATGAGTGAAAGATGGTCTGAGGTGTGGCTCTATGCTCACCCAGGGGGTTATGAAAGGTTTAGCTGGATGGCCTGGGGCTTGGAAGTTGAGAAAGTTCTGGGAACTTCCAAGCTTGGAAGATGAGCGGCAAGAAAATCTGGGGGAAAGCTATGTAGTGATGGTGAGATATTTGTGTAAACGTCCACCAAAGGGCATCCACTGCAAAGGAGACTCTTAACCATCAGGTGGACAGAATCAATTGCTCTGCAGAAGTCAGTGAGTGCCCTTCCTCGGAGTCACAGTCATTCATACGTCTGTTCACAGGTCACCTTCTCACCCTTACCCTTCGTCCTCTGGTTCTTTATCCTGACTTTATTTCCTTTCTTGTAGCATTCATCACACTCACTATACCCTACACTTATTTCTCTCCTTGAGAACTGTCCTATCCAGAAAGTGAAAGTGTTAGTTGCTCAGCTGTGTCCGCCTCTTTGTGACCCCATGGACTGTAGCCCTCCAAGCCCCTCTGTCCATGAAATTCTCTAGGCAAGGATACCGGAGTGGGCTGCCATTTCCTTCTCCAGGGGATCTTCCTGACCCAGGGTCCCACCCGGGTCTCCTGCCTTGCAGTCAAGTTCTTTACCTTCTGAGTCACCAGAGAAGCCTGCCCTAGCCAGGTCACCATCAGATCGCACATGGACAAGCAGCCCCTTCTAACTGACCTCATGTTTATTCTCCCACTTACTCTCCACACTGCAACAGGAATGACTTACTTGAAAAAAGTGAACTGTGTCACTCTTTTTCAAGAAGGCTCCCCTAACTGCCCACTACCCTCCATGTTGTTGTTTAGTTGTTAAGTTGTGTCTGACTCTTTGTGACCCCCTAGGCTGTAGCCCGCCAGGTCCCTCTGTCCATGGGATTTCCCAGGCAAGAATACTGGAGTGGGTTGCCATTTCCTTCTCCAGGGGATCTTCCAGACTCCAGAACTGAGTCTCCTGCATTGGCAGATGGATTCTTTACCACTGAGTCACCAGGGAATCCCACCCTTCGTGTAAAAATCTTCAAATGCCCTTTGGAATACATCCTCTCCCCACCCCATTCTCTGACTTCTTCCCCTCCTCGATTTAGAGCATGTCCAGACCTCAGGCATACTAAACTTCTTCCTGTTGCTCAGACCACAGCTCACTCCACCCAAGACCTTGCCATGTATTACCCTCCGCATCAACTAGGACTCTCTCTCCACCATTGGCTCACTTCTCTTTGTCCTCCAGTCTCAGAATAAATTTCACTTTTCCCAGAAGACATTTCCTAAACTTTCCCCCAGTGCAATGGTCCCACGGCATCCTCTATTTTTCACATCGTAACTATCACCATTTGTTGCTGTTGTTCAGTTGCTCAGTCGTACCCAGTTCTTTGAGACCCCATGGACTGCAGCATACCAGGCTTCCCAGTCCTTCACCATTTCCCAGAGCTTGCTCAAACTCATGTCCATCGAGCTGGTGATGCCTTCCAACCATCTTGTCCTCTGTCGTCCCGTTTTCCTCCTGCCTTCAGTCTTTCCCAGCATCAGAGTATTTTCCAATGAGTCAGCTCTTCGCATCAGGTGGCCAAAGGATTGGAGCTTCAGCATCAGTCCTTCCAATGAATATTCAGGACTGATCTCCTTTAGGATGGACTGGTTTGATCTCCTTGCAGTCCAAGGGACTCTCAAACGTCTTCTCCAACACCACGGTTCCTTTCTTGCAATCCCTCACTTAATTATTTATTGAGATGTAGGGAAGTGTAGAGTGTTAGCAGTCTGGGCTCTGAGTCTGTCGGCCTGGATTTGAATCTCAGCTCTTTTACCAGCGTTGTGCTCAAGGTATGTTACACCAACAATAGCAAAAAGTTGGTGTGACAGTTAAATGAACTAACAATATACATAAAGCCCTTACAGTAATCAAGGCACCACAAATGTTCAGTAAATGCTCCTTATCGTTGGTGTTTCTGTTTTTGTTGCTGTTTTGTCCTCCTTGGGAGATCGTCAGAGAAAATGGGAACCCTGTTTACCTCTGATTCATAGGACCTGGTGCCTTGCAGACAAGTAACAAGCGTTGGCTGAATAAATAGCTACATGAATGGATGAAATCTTCCTTACAGTCACAAGTAAGTGTGGAAGCTGGGACTGGAATCCAAGACCTCTGTCTTTCTTGCATTGTCTTCCCCCCTTGTAATTGTGCTTCTCAAACTGACATGAGTTTCCCCCCCGCCCAAGGAGTGCACATTAACATGCTCAGACAGTCGAAGCCCCAGAACAAGCAGGGGTCACCTTGATCATCAATTTTGATATGATCATCCATTTTTTTCCAGTGATAAGCAACTTAAGGTGTTTTCTTTACATGGGGAAGTGAAATGCAATATTCACCAGAATATTTTAAGTAACATGAGACCAAAATTTCCTACTTGTGGCTATGCCTCACCCTACCCCCACTCCACACCACAGCCTTGCCTTCCACCAACAAACAAGGCAGCCATTCAAAACCAGTGGTGCCAATAGCCACCAACTTACACTTCATGCCATTATTTCCAATAACGATCAATACAACATAATTATCAGCAACAGCCTCTAAAATACTAGACAGCATCTTAGATCTTATTTTAATTAGGCTTTGGTTCACATATTCACAAGGATCGTTTGGATTTTAAACAAAATATGAAATTATGTTTTCTTTAGTATTTCTGATTATAAGCTTTCAAAAAGACTTTTCAAAGAAAGGATAAGTGGTTAAACAAATATATATTATTATCTAACATTATTTTTAGGCTAATTGATAATGAATAGTAAGCCCGTTGGCAGTGTCAGTGGCATCATCCATTTCCATATGTAGTCACTGAGTTGGCTACTCAAAGGGTGTGCAGGAGATGGAAGAAAATGTGTCCAAGAGACTAGGGTTTCTCAGCAGAAGCACCTTTGTTGTTTGGGGCAGATACTTTCTTGGGGCAGGCTCCTATGCATTGCAGGGTGTTTAGCATCCTCCCTGTCCTCTACCCACTAAAAACCAGCACTATTTTCTCCTGGTCATGACAGCCAAAAGTGTCTCCAGACATGGCCAAATGTCCCCTGGAATATAAGACCATCATAGTACAGACCATAAGACACAGATGACAGGAAACAGACACTAATGTCTTTTTTTTTTTTTAATTGGAGGCTAGTTACTTTACAATATTGTAGTGGTTTTTGCCATACACTGACACGAATCAGCCCTGGGCGTACACGTGTTCCCCATTCTGAACCCCGCTCCCACCTCCCTCCCCATCCCATCCCTCAGGGTCGTCCCAGGGCACCAGCCCTGAGCACCCTGTCTCATGCATCGAACCTGGACTGGCGATCTATTTCACATATTTTTAAAGTAGTGTTATTTGCTCAGTTTTGTCCAACTCTTTGTGATCCCATGGACTGTAGCCCACCGGGCTTCTCTGTCCATGGAATTCTCCAGGCAAGAATACTGGAGTGGGCTGCCATTCCCTTCTTCTGTGGATCTTTCTGACCCAGGGATTGAACCCGGTCTCCAGCATTGCAGGTGGATTCTTTACCATCTGAGCTTCCAGGGAAGCTCAGGTTTTGTTCTGATCCTTCTGTGGTTTCAAAAAGAAATTTTTCTGTAGAGAAGTTGCCAGCAATAAAGTGCAACCCATCCTCAATGTTGCAAGAGTTATTTTTAACTGAGACAGAGAAAAGGTGTGGGAAAAATCTACTTTTTTCTGGAGCCTCTTACTATTTTTGGATTTGGACCTGAATTCCATTCCTTTTGAAAGAAGTCACTTGGAAGGGCAGCTTACATTTTTTCCCACATGCCAGAAATTGTAGGAAGGCCTTTTTCACATTATTCAAAAGCCACAAACAGCAGCCTGAGCTGCAGTCCTCTCTGAGTTGAGAAGCATTTCCTTGGGTTTTACAAGTCTGGACAGAAGGGCTAAGAAGCTGGGTGTCCTGGGTGGCATCTGAAACTCCTCTTTAGAGAGACCAGAGCTGACTTAAGAGAGTGCTAATCACTCACCTGAACTTCAAGGGCTGACCTCTTTGCACGTGCTATGCTAAATTGCTTCCATCATGTCCAACTCTTTGCGATCCTATGGACTGCAGCCTACTAGACACCTCAATCCATGGGATTTTCCAGGCAAGAATACTGGAGGGGGTTGCCATTTCCTTCTCCAGGGCATCTACCCAACCAGGGACCATACCTTTGTCTCTTATATATCTCCCACTTTGTAGGCAGGTTCCTTACCACTAGGGCCACCTGGAAAGACCTCTTTGAATATCAATTGTTTATTAATTCAATCCCAACTGGATCTACTGCTGAAAGTATCTGTGATCCAAAAATTCATAAATAAAACTAAAATCCAGTTGTGAGGACAGCTGCCAAAGAACTTTTGCCTGCTGCCTGGAAATTACTTCCACCCAGAAGATCTGCATTTTTTTTTTCATTGCCTAGAATGGTGTCCTGGTCCCTGAATTCCCTGATAATCTTCTTCTGTTTTTAGGTTTTGCTTCAGACTTGAGGAAGCTCACCTTTCTAGGGGAAGAGAAAGAATCTGCCTAAGGAATATGAAAAGAAAACCAGAAGAAAGGTGCATGGCAGAAGAAGCTTCAGAGCCTCACTCTGCTAAACAAACCGTCTTCTACATCTTCACATTCACCAGGGTCTTCCCCACAGTTTTATACCTAGAAGTCTAGAAAATAAAGTAATAGTACAGGTAGTGGATATATTTTTCAAAAAATTTTTTAAGAAAAGCTACTGAGTGCATTCCATTAAATTCATCTGAAGATTTCTCTGATACTATGCCTTTTTAAAAAATAAAACTCATGTTTATCTTTTTTTTTACATGTCCATTTGATAGTCTGGTCCAATATTGGAAGATAACTTTGCTATTAATTTTTCTATTTTACAGGAAAGGAAACTGTTAAAAGATCTTGATTGAGAGTGTAATTCTAACTGCATCTCAGGGCTCCAAACTTTTTCTCCCAGGGTTCTCCTCACATGATTCATACAATCTGTCACACTCAATGTAGTGATATCACCATTGTTAATCATTGCATGTGTTTTCTGAATGGCTCTACTTTCAGAATGAAGAGTATACATGGAAAGCAAGAGTTCAAAGATTATTCTTTAATGAAAATAACAAATGCTCATCATTGCAAGTATTTATCTAAAAGAAATATATAAGTTTTAATAGGTTAAAAACTCAAAATTCAGATTACCTTGTCTGCTATCCAATAAATTAAATAAATACATAAACATTAGGTTAAAATATGTGATTATAAGAGGGAAAAGTGATGAAATAGACATGCAATTTTTCCACAAAGGTCTTGTACAATCTATTTTTTTAAAAATCCACCTTAAGCATGAGATTATATGAGAACTTAGGACAAAAGTAGGTTAAAACTGTCCTAATTTATAGCCCATCAGATAGATCTGGCTTTTGTGAGAGGATTTATGGGTACATGAGGAACCTTCAGAGATATAAGCATATGCATGCAATTGCAAGGAACTGAATAGTAGAAATGTAGACTCAAAAGGGAGTGGAATTCTTTTTGGGCAAAAATATGAGCTATTTCAACTTCACTATCAGAGAAATGCAAATCAAAACCACAATGAGGTACCATCTCATGCCGGTCAGAATGGCTGCTATCAAAAAGTCTACAAGCAATAAATGCTGGAGAGGGTGTGGAGAAAAGGGAACCCTCTTACACTGTTGGTGGGAATGCAAACTAGTACAGCCACTTTGGAGAACAGTGTGGAGATTCCTTAAAAAAAACTGGAAATAGAACTGCCATATGACACAGCAAGTCCACTGCCGGGCATACACACCAAAAAAACCAGAACTGTAAGAGACACATGTACCCCAATGTTCATCACAGCACTGTTTACAATAGCCAGGACATGGAAGCAACCTAGATGCCCATCAGCAGACGAATGGATAAGGAAGCTGTGGTACATACACACCATGGAATATTACTCAGCTATTAAAAAGAATGCATTTGAATCAGTTCTAATGAGGTGGATGAACTGGAACTTATTATACAGAATGAAATAAGTCAGAAAGGCAAACACCAATACAGTATATTAATGCATATATATGGAATTTAGAAAGATGGTAACAATGACCCTATATGCAAGACAGCAAAAGAGACATAGATATAAAGAATAGACTTCTGGACTCTGTTGGAGAAGGCGAGGGTGGGGTGATTTGACAGAATAGCATTGAAGCATGTATATTATCATATGTGAAATAGATCACCAGTCCAAGTTATATGAATGAAACAGGGCACTCAAAGCCAATGCACTGGGATATTCCAGAGGGATGGGATGGGGAGGGAGGCGGGAGAGGGGTTTGGGATGGGGGACACATGTACACCTGTGGCTGATTCATGTCGTATGGCAAAAACCACCACAATATTGTAATTAGCCTCCAATTAAAATAAGTAAATTAATTTAAAAATATGAGCTATTTTAAGTTATTTTTTATTGGAGTACAGCTGCCTTACAGTGTTGGGTTGTTTCTGCTGTACACCAAAGTGAATCATCCATATTCATACGTGTATCCCCTCTTGTTTGAGTTTCCTCCCCATTTAGGTCAACACAGAGCTCTGAGCAGCGTTCCCTGAGCTACACAGTCGGTTCTCGTTAGTCACCGACTTTAAGAATATGGGCTATCTGAGTCACCCTGACACCAGGCAAACAGTAGACAGACATCTAACTTGCCTCATCCCTTCAACTCCACTCTGCAGGTCTGGGTTTGAGTCCACTCATAAAGAAAAATGCTCGGATTATCACACTGCCCTTCAAGTGAGTATAGAAAAGATGCTTTGATATCTTTGCTTTTTTTGTTGTTGTTGTTGTTCTTTTCGGAGACTGGAAACTCACAGCAGACCTACAAATACTCAACTCAATGCTTGAAATCTCAAAAGTTATAAGACATTACTTAAGACACTTATGTAGAAGACATTTAATACAAGGTACTGGCCTCAAAAATGGGAAATCTACTGGGTCATCACATCATTTGTCTGGAACTCAGTGTTGCTGAGAAAGGGCAATACTGGTCCAAAACACAGAAATAATTCCTCTCTCCTGTCCTTGATCTCCAAAGCCCTGACCAAGAATGATAAGTAAGAAGATTTTGAATTAAACAATGATAAAAAATGCTGTTCAATAGGCCAGGTCAAATAAGATCAAAAGAGAAGCTAAGGAAACAAGACACGATGTTTTTGAAAAACTGCTGGTATGACTTTGAAACTATAAATCAAATGACTCAGCAACATGGTTGAGAAAACATACACAAAACCTCTGTTGGAAAACAAAGTGGAATGCCAGTAAAAAGGTAATGTCAAAATGGTTGATAAATGTATTTCATTTCCCTCTTGCCTTACAGAATGTACTAGGGGCATCGGCGCCTTTGAAGGGCCAGTCTCTCCTGGTCAGTATCCCCAGGCTCAACAGAGCATGACATTAAATAGAAAATTAAAAACACCATGAGAAGTGGAGAAAGACCACAGAAGAGGAAGAAGTTTGTATTTTAGTATTAATACTCTAATGGTGCTTCCTCCTGCTTTTTCAAAAGGAGATTCTGCATTTTCACTTAGCACTGAGCCCAGCAGATTATGTAGCCAACCCTGCCTAGGACATTCAAAATCTAAAGATCCGTCCCCCCTCCCACCCCCAGACAGTGATCAGTGTTCACAGGATTTCTGGGAGATGAACTGTCCAGGCACAAAACTGGAAGGGACCCAACAGTAGACCCATGGCTCTCCTAGAGACTGAACCTTGAAGCATCCTAATGAAGACAAAATTCTGAAAAGTATACTCTGTATGACTCTCCTAAAACAAATTTCCAAGTCCCAGAGAAAATCCTGAGAGTATTTTTTGAGATATTCCAAGAGGATGTCTACTCTAGACTCTTATATCTGTCAAACTAATAAATTTTCTTTGCTGCTTAAATGAATTTGTGTTGGTCTCCTATAACTTTGGATTGAAAGAGTCCTGAGCTATGGAGTCTGAGGTTGGTGGTTGCTGAGAAGGGTGATTTCCAATCTCATTCCTCACGTGCTGGAATTCTCCTGAGTTCCAAGAATGGAGGTGGTTGGGGAGAGGTCAGTTACATCAGATCAGGCTGATACCCTGGAGTCCTGTCCCACGTTGATTGAAGATCATACTCAAAGGAAATTTTAAGTTAAAGGGAAGTTTGGTCCAAAGTCCACCAAGAATAATAAAAAACAGGCAAGACAGGAGGCCAGTTTTGACAGGAAGATAATCTCAAACAATCGATTGAGATGGTTGCAAATTAAAAGGCAAAAGAAATTTCTAAATAGCCCTTTTAGCGATAATATTTACGGGAAGAGGAGACCTACTCTTACAGAAGGGTTCACTCTGGATTTTATAAATGATTCACAACTTTGGCAATAGCTTCAAGGCAATTTTGGAAGGAACAGAGAAGAATCAGAGGCACAGTATAAAGAACAGAAGTTATGACTGCTTTGCCTGCAAGAGACAGAGAGAGGGCTTTACAGTTTGGCTTATAGAATTTGCTTTGGGATTTAGACTGTATACTGATATATCATTACTGGAAATGATTCCAAAGGCAAAAATCTTTCTAATTTGGTTCTGGAGTAGCTTATTTTACTTGATAGCAAAACTCAGTATTGTAAAGAATCTGTGATGCGTTTTTTATGCCACTTTCTCCTTTGTTCATATTGATGTTTACTGTTCCAAGTACTTTCACATACTTTATCACTTTTAATTTTATATCTCTGGGAGATGGATTACTGTTCCCATTTTGCAGAAATTGAGGACTCAGAGAGGTTAGATACATCTCAGGGAGAACTAGTAAGCCCCAGACTCACCCAGGTGTGTCTGCCTGTCCAGAGTGTCCATTTTGTGTTACTTAATTTCTCACAATCCAAAGAGGTTCTGGATGTTTCCAACTTCTAGAGAAATTTTTTAAATGAGGAGAGGGGAGGCACATACTACCAACCAACACTAATTGTATGCTGTCATTTTTTAAAAAATCCGTGTGCCTTTTTTTCTCCATTTATTAAGGGAAAAATAGCATTGCTATCCTGACTTCATTCTCTTGACTTTGTTTTCCCAAAAAGACAGCATCCTTGTGAGTTCAAAACAAAAATGTATCTGATCATTACTCAGAGCAAGAGGAGGGGAGGAAAGGTTTAAACATATTTTAGTTTAAGATATCTGTTCTGAAAGAATGGTTTCAATAAAAATCCACAAACATGTGGATACCATAGTGGAAGGGGAGGGTGGGACAAACTGGGCGGTTAGGATTGATGTATATACACTAACATGTGTAAAACAGGTAGCTAGTGGGAAGCTGCTATATAGTGCAAGGAGCTCAGATTGGTGCTCTGTAAAGACCTGGATGGGTGGGGTGGGAGGGAGGCTCAGGAGGGCGGCTCAAGATGGAGGCTGGATATATGTATACATATGGCTGATTCACTTTGTTGTACGGCAGAACCTAACACAACATTGTAAAGCGATTATATGCCAATAAAAAAAATAAACGAATCTTTTAAAAATTCCAAGTTATACATACTGAGTATAAAATTTTGCTGTGTGTGTATGTATCATATACCTACCGAGTCAGACTAAGGGATGCTCTGAACATTTTAGAAATGCCTGGAAACTAGGTTAACTGTGTGGCTGTCGCTGGATCTTGGATGAAATGAGGCTCCATAGCACGGTCTGCTCTGTACTATGCAAGCTTTATGCCATTGTTCACACTGAAATTGTCCAGGTTTCTTCCAATTAATGGACTATTTCTAGTAAGCAAAAGAAAGCATGAGTAATATTTTCATCTTTGTTCAAGTTGAATACCTTAATCAAAAATGCAGAGACCTGAGCTAACAAGCTGCGTATGTCTTTGCAGTCACACTTGCACCCTTTGCCACCTCTGAGTGTTAGTCACTCAGTCGGGTCTGACTCTTTGTGACCCCATAGACTGTAGCTGCCAGGCTCCTCTGCCCATGGGGTTCTCCAGGCTAGAATACTGGAGTGGACTGCCATTCCCTTCTTCAGGCGATCTTCACGACCCAGGGATCGAAACTGGGTCTCCCACACCGCAGGTAGACGCTTTACTGTCTGAGACCCAGGGAAGCCTTGCCACCTCCCTAGCCCGAAAAAAAACAAAACAAAACAGCTTGAACACTAGAGGGCAACATTGTTCCTCAAATATATACCCAAATGACGAGCTAGGGATGTATAAAATCCCTCAGTATTTTTGTCTTCCCTTTAAGAAGACTTCCTTTCACTATACACAATTAGATGACTTTGGAGGTACGCATATGCCTGTGAAACCATCGCTTCCAAAAGTTTTCCCCTGCACTCCTCTTCCCAGCCCCCACCCCTTCTCTGGGTCTGGAACACTTAACATGAGGTCTACCCTCTCAACAAGTTTCCAAGTGGACAACACAGTCCTGAGAGCCATACAATCCACATTGTACAGCAGATTTCTAGAACTTGTTCCTCTTGTGTAACCAAAGCTTTATACCTGTTGAACAAAATTCCCCATTCCCCCTGCAAGCCTCTCCCCCACCATCATTTTATTCTGTCTCTATGAGCTGATCATTTTCAACATCTAAGTGGAATCAGGCAGCATTTGTCCTTCTGTAATGGGTCTATTTCTCTAATATAATGTCCTCCAGGTATATCTATGTTGTCTTAAATGGCAGGATTTCCATCTTTTAAGCCTGAGTAACATTGCCCTGTATGTATATATCACCTTTTCTTTGTCCATTCATCCATCAATGGACATTTAGGCTGTTCCCACACCTTAGCTACAGTGAATAAAGCTGCAGTGAACCTGGAAGTCCAGATATCTCTGAGATTCTGATTTTAATTATTTTGGGTATATACCTGATATAGGATTGCTGGATCATAGGCTTCTACGTATAATTTCTGGAGAAAATTCCATACTGTTTTCTCAGTTCAGTTCAGTCTCTCAGTCATGTCCAACTCTTTGCAACCCCATGGACTGCAGCATGCCAGGCTTCCCTGTTCATCATCAGCTCCTGGAGCTTGCTCAAACTCATGTCTATCAAGCCAGTGATGTCATCCAACCATCTCATCCTCTGCCGTTCCCTTCTCCTCCTGCCCTCAATTTTTCCCAGCATCAGGGTCTTTTCCAATGAGTCAGTTGTTCACATCAGGTGGCCAAAGTATCGGAGCTTCAGCTTCGGCATCAGTCTTTCCAATGAACTCCCAGGACTGATCTCCTTTAGGATTGACTGGTTGGATCTCTTTGCAGTCCAAGGGACTCTCAAGAGTCTTCTCCAACACCACAGTTCCAAAGCATCAATTCTTTGGCTCTCAGCTTTCTTTATGGTCCAACTCTCACATCCATACATGACTACTGAAAAAAATCATAGCTTTGACTAGACTTACCTTTGTCAGCAAAGTAATGTCTCTGCTTTTTAATATGCTATCTAGGTTGGTCATAGCTTTTTTTCCAAGGAGTAAGTGTCTTTTAATTTCATGGCTGTGGTCACCATCTGCAGTGATTTTGGAGCCCAAGAAAATAAAGTCTGTCACTATTTCCATTGTTTCCCCATCTATTTGCCATGAAGTGATGGGACTGGATGCCACAACCTTAGTTTTTTAAATGTTGAGTTTTAAGCCAGCTTTTTCACTCTCCTCTTTAATTTTCATCAATAGGCTCTTTAGTTCCTCTTCGCTTTCTGCAATAAAGGTGATATGATCTTCATATCTGAGGTCATTGATATTTCTCCTGGCAATCTTGATTCCAACTTGTGTTTCATCCAGCCCAGCATTTTGCATGATGTATTCGGCATATAAATTAAATAAGGAGGGTTGCAATATACAGCCTTGATGTACTCCTTTCCCAATTTTGAACCAATCTGTTGTTCCATGTCCAGTTCTAACTGTTGCTTCTTGACCTCCACACAGATTTCTCAGGAGGCAGGTAAGGTGGTCTGGTACAAACACTTTATTCAGATACTGTGGATAATCCACCTCTGTCCCTAGCAATGGCCAAACTTTCTATTCATCTACCACTTCCCACAATCTCTCATCTATTCAAGGACATTCCTTCAGCTCTTTATGAAAACCACCTTTTTCTGGAAATACTTTTCCTCATCACTGTGCAAAAAATTGCATCCAAAATCTGTTTTTCTTCCCCGTACATTATGTTGCATTCTTGCTTTTCTTACAAACTACTTCTTTCTAGTAGAAAGTGTACTCCACAGGTGCCAGTAATTTTTTCTGCTTCACTTACTTCATACTAAACTGGGAATATTCACTTTTACTAAACCAAGTTTAGAATAGCGACTGCCATACACACCCACACACACACACAGATATGTGCTTATATATGTATGTGTATATACTCATGTATGTATATATGTGTGCATATATGTGTATTTATGTAGGCTGCTGGGCTGTGCTTAGTCGCTCAGTCGACTAAGCCTGGTGAGCCATAGCCCACCAGGCTCCTCTGTTCGTGGGGATTCTCCAGGGAAGAACACTGGAATGGGTTGCTGTGCCCTCCTCCAGGGGACCTTCCTAACCCAGGGATCGAATCCAGGTCTCCTGCATTGCAGGTGGATTCTTTACCAGCTGAGCTACCTGAGAAGCCCCATATATATGTATATGGAACCAGGAAATAATGTATTATTTTCTGTGTATTCCACCTTAAACTCAACATGTCCAAAACCAGACATAGCATCTTTTCTGTCTTCTGGACTTTCTAGTTGGTAGGAAATACTAGCAAACACAAAGAAAACAATCTGAAAGACATTCCACCACTATCACACTTATCTCACTTCACTTTGAATAAGTGTTTAGTTGTTTTTCATCTTCATTTGACTTGATATTAGTGACAGAAGGGGCCCGGTTTATCTTCCCCACCATCGTGGACTCAACAGTCTGCCAATAACCTATCATGTGGTGGGAATTTAGTAAATCTTGGTTAGATAAATGTCACTGAATACATTCTAGATTCCTCCCTTTCTTTCATTCCTCACTTTCCAAGAGTCATCAAGCTCTTGATTCTATCCTAAAAGTCTTTCTAATGGTAACAGGGAACAGCAAAACCTGACTCTGTTGTATCCGTGGCTTTTACTTAAACCTTTGCCTTTTTTTGCTTTTGTTGTTATAATCACTAGATGGATTCTGTCTATAGCTGTAGGCATACATACTGGCCTCTCTCAGGGAACCTGCCACTCTACCTGAATGTTAAAGTGTCTTTGTTCCGTGCATGGGAGACATTCTGCCCATGCCCACCTGTGAATGGCTGCAGAAAAGAAATTAACACACTCCCTCTCTGATGTTGGCCAAGCCAAGAGATATTTTGCAAGACTAATGGACTTCTTGGACTTCTCTGGTGTTGCAGTGGTAAAGAATCTGCCTGCCAATGCAGGAGATGCAATAGACTTGAGTTTGATCCCTGGGTGGAGAAGATCCCCTGGAGAAGGAAATGGCAACCCACTCCAGTATTCTTGCCCAGAAAATCCCATGGACAGAGGAGCCTGGTGGGCTAGACAGTCCATGGGGTCACAAAGAGTCAGACACGGCAGACCACGCAATGGTCTTTTTACTTCCTTGTCTCCTCCTCTTCTCTGTCCTGTTAAAAAAAACTGGCATCCAGACCCCAGTAAGATGGTACTCTAGGGTACCCAACATCTTCTTGGACACCGAATAAAGTCATTATTCCTGTCTCAGCTCCTCGTCTCCTGACTATTGGCCTGTCAGAGCAGCAAGCAGACTGGGTTTGGATTCGGTAATCAACCCTTCCTCCTTACCCCAGCTTAGTCCATGCCTTTCCCATTCTTCACAAAAATTCTTGCAACAACATACTAAGGACACTCTGCACGCACATCCTGTCCTGTCCATCCTTCTGCCCGATATCGTGATTTCTAAGTATCTGCTTTCATCCCTTTAAAGGGTCCCCCTTGCCTAAGCACGAGGTCTAACCTTCTTTGCAAGTTCTGAGGTTCACCTCTTCCTCCTCAACCCCCACTTTTCCCACCAGGCCAAAAGCATTCATGTTTCCCTCAGCGAGTCCTGTCCTGCCTCCACACCCTTACCTGTGCTGTGGCATTCACCTAGAGCCCTACCACCCACCTGTCCAGCTCTGCTTCATTCAATCCTGCTCACAGTCCCACTGCACCAGGACAGAGCTCGGTGACAACTCACATCACTGCTCTGGGGCTCTCTGCTTCTCTTTCTTCCCCCACCCTGTGCCTTGAGGGCAGGAATTCTCCACATTTCCTCTTTGTATCCCACTAGCCTCACTTGGTCCCTCTGTGAGGACAAGCCCTTGAATATTTGCTGAACAAAGCTTGTGAACCCATCTTTGTTTACGAGTCTACGTTTACCCCACCCTGCTTTTAATGCTTATGAAGTGTTAAATTGTTATCTTCACATAGTGACTTTAAAGCAGTCTTTCTTTTCAAAAACACACATCAGAATTTTATTGTGATAACTGGATTGGGAAAACTGAGATCCAAGAGTTGACTGGACTTTCAGTCAGTTTATCAAGACATGAGGTTTCCTTGACTGGAAAAGTCAAGGGCAGAGGGGGACACCCACTCAATTCCCCTTGCCTGGAATTGCCCTGTCTCATGGACACGGCTGCTCATCATCGTGGCAAAGGGGAAAGAGGTACCCGTGTTGCTCTCCAAGGATGCCTTTGGATGGGCTGAATTTTATCTCCCCCAAAATTCATATGTTGAAGTTCTAAGCCCCAGAATTCTAATTGGCCAATTCTAATTCCAACAGGCCAATTTGAAGTTCTAAGTCCTGCAAAATGTGACTGTATTTGGAGAAAGTGCCTTTACAGGGGTTATTAAGTTAAAATGAAATCACGAGGGTGAACTCCAATTCAGTATGATTAATAGTGTTAAGGAGGGGAAATTTCTGGACACAGAGGCATGCAGAGGGAAGATTCCAGGAAGTTTTTGCTGTTCAGTCACTAAGACACGTCCCACTCTTTTCAACCACACAGACTGTAGCCCTCCAGCCTTCCGTGAAGACAAAGGGAGAAGACAGCTGTTAATAAGCCAAGGACAGAGGCCTCAGGAATATACCATCCCTGTAGACACCTTGACCTCAGATTTCCACCATCCAAAATTTTTTAAGGCCCTCAGTCTGGCTGTTTGTTTTGGTAGCCCTTGTTGTTCAGTCGCTTAGTCATGTCGGATTCTTTTGTGGCCCCATGGACTGTACCCCACCAGGCTCCTCTGTCCATGGGATAGCCCAGGCAAGAACACCCAGGAGGGGATTGCCATTTCCTTCTCCAAGGGATCTTCTCCACCCAGGGATCAAACCCGATTCTACTGCACCTTCTGCATTGGCAGGTGGATTCTTTAGCACTGAGTCTCCTGGAAATTAAGTCACTTATTTCTGTATAATTAGGGGAAGGGGAGCAACAGTTTTAAATAAAGGCACTTTTATGTCATGAAATTTTACCTTAGTATTTTAAAAATTGGAAGAATTTTATGCTCTACCGTAGTGGAATCAGCCATACATGAATGCCTGCTAACTCGCTTCAGTCATGTCCGACTCTTTGTGACATGGACTGTAGCCTGTCCATGTCCTCTGTCCATGGGATTCTCCAGGCAAGAATACCGGAGCAGGTAGCAACAACAAAATAGTTGTTGACAATGTTGTGATAGTTTCAGGTGAACAGCAAAGGGACTCAGCCATACACATACATGAATCCATTTTCCCCCAAACTCCCCTCCCATCCAGGCTGCCGCATAATATCGAGCAGAGTTCCCTGTGCTAGACAGTAGGCCCCTGTTGGTGATCCATTTTAAATACAGCAGCATGTACATATCCATCCCAAACTCCCTAACGATCCCGTCCCCTCTTTTTCCTCCTGGCAACCACAGGTTCGTTCTCTAAGTCTGTGAGTCTCTTTCTTTTTGTAAATAAGTCTGTATCATTTCTTTTTAGACTCCGCGTATAAGCGGTGTCATACGATATTTTTCCTTCTCTAAGACAGAGAAGGAATTATTGTTGATGAATTACTTTGGGCTTCCCTCCCCCCTCCTCCCTGCCTCCCTACATGACCAGAGCAGGCAACTGCAAGAACCCAGCACTGCCAAAATACACTGGCTGAATGGAACCACAGTGCCTCCTGACATGCCAGACCCTCAACCTTCGGATGACGCAAGATGCTGGTACAAGTTAGTCATGTGCAGACAAGGGTGGCTCTTGACGAGCTTTTCTTGTTTGGATTCCAAATATCACCACCTACACTGTACCAAGCCAAGAACTGTAATGACAGGACTCAACCCTTTGTCCCTTGATATAGCAACCATCTCTCAAACAAGACTCATGGCTTGTTCAAACCGTGCTAGCTGCAGCAGGAACAACTTTGAGGGAAGGAGCATCCATGGTCATCCGTCAATAACTCACAATCTAATGGGGACGAGGACAATTCCAAAACAATATGGAAGCCCAGTGAAAGACACGCAGCATAAAAAAAAGAAAGAAAAAAAGAGCTTCTAACCCAGAGAACAGGGGGAGGACATAAAGACCTCCTGGAAAAGGCAACGCCTGAACTGAATGTTGTACTTGAAGTCTCAGAGAGCAAAATATTTTTTCATGCTCAGGAAAGTCCCTGTGTTACCAGAAGCCAACTTGTTCCACCGACACCCTCAATTCCCTTCGGAAAATGGGCTTCAGAGCGGTGCTTTCCTTATGGAATTAAATTCTGTCCGTTTGCTTTGACTTCTCCTTCTCGGAGGAATGAAACCATAAATCCTGTTCACAAAATAGGTATTTCTCGACTTTCAAAACTTTGGTTGGGAAAACATCCATTTCCTGCTCAGTTAAATAAGGCTCTCGCAGATGCTGGTTCTCACCCTGCTGCCAAAGCCATTATACACGTGGGCTGTGGTGTTTGGACAGACTTTAAATAGGAGCATTGAATCCCCACGGGTGTGTCCTGATGTGATCATTGCTTTGGGGACAGGTTATCACGCATGGCTTTCAGTCAAAGATGTTCAGCTTAAAGTACATTTTGCACATCGTTCAAATTGCTTGGAAAAAAAATCCTTGGTGAACTGCCCATAAAATTCCTAGCACAGGCTAAGTCATATCCTTGAGTACTTCATTTTTCCATTGGACTCAACTTCCCAAGCGCTTTAAAAAAAATTAGAGACTTTAATTAAAGGTAAGTTGTATTACTCTCATTTTAAAGGTGGAGAAACAGAGACACTAAAATGAACCACGTTCGGTTGTAGAAAGTGTTAGATACAAAATCTATGGGTGGATGCGAATTTGGATGTGTATTCATTAGATGTCACTACTTCTTCATTTCCCTTCCATAAGATATGTTTCCATGTTCGTGATACAATACAACAAATCTATAAAAGTGAATGCAGAAGAAAAGGCAATCTATTAAGACTGATGCCGGGGTGGCCCTGTCATTGTGCTTTGACCATACAGTGCATTATATATGAACACCATGCCTTTAATTTTTTTATCTCTCTGATATCATATTTATGCTGTGCCTCAAGATACCATATTGGGGGCCATACACAAGCCTATTTCTCGTCTCCATAAGATACATTCTAAGGCTATCTTGATACTGTTAGGCTGCTTTCATGCAAATCTATTGCTATACTAACTTATTTTTAATTTCTAGTCCATACCACTGAATGTTCACTAAGAAATACACTATCAATAAAATAGTTTGCACCCTGCTGTTCATAGCAGCATTATTTACAATAGCCAAGATAAGGTGCAGTCTGAGCAACATGTATATACAATGAAATACTACTCAGCCATAGAAAAGAATGAAAGTTTCCCATTTGCAACAACGTGAATCAACCTGGAGGGGACTATGTTTAGCGAAATAAATCAGACAGAGAACAACAAATACTCTATGTTAACACCTATGTGTAATCTAAAAAATAAAACAAACTAGTGAATATAACATAAAAGAAACAGACTCACAGATATAGAGAACAAATTAGTGGTTGCCCTTGGGGAGGGGCAAGATAGGGATGGAGGATTAAGAGGTACAAATTGTTATATATAAAATAAATATGCTAAATAAGAATATATTGTGCAGCACAGAGAATGTAGCCACTATGTTATAATAACTATAAATGAAGTAAAATCTATAAAAATTTTACATCACTATGTTGTATACCTGAAACTAACATAATATTGTAAATGAACCGTGTGTGTGTGTGTCTGTCTGTGAGTGGGCTCAGTTGTGTCCAATTCCTTGCAACCTCATGGACTGTAACCCTCTAGGCACCTCTGCCCGTGGAATCTCCCAGGCAAGAATACTGGAGTGGGTTGCCATTTCCTACTCCAGACATCATCCCAACCTAAGGACTGAACCCAGGTCTCCTGCACTGGCAGGCAGATTCTTTACCACTGAGCCCCCAGGGAAGCCCGGTAAATCAACTACACCTCAATCACTCTGCAACCCCATGGACGGCAGCCCTCCAGGCTCTTCTATCCATGGGATTCTCCAGGCAAGTATGCTAGAGTGGGTTGTCATTGCCTTCTCCAGGGGATCTTCCAACCCAGGGATCGAACTGAGGTCTCCTACATTGAAGGCAGATTCTTTACCATCTGAGCCACCAGGGAAGCCTTTGGACCAACCTACCCAAAAAAAAAAAAAAAAAAAGAATTGAGTAACAGTCAAGTGGAAATATCCTTTGCCTGTTGAGTTTACCTTACTCGGTAAACTGTTCACTCCTGAAGACAATTAATTAAAAATGAGAGGCCAACCCTTTGCAGGAGGGCTGCCCATGATGAAGTGTAATCCCTGGTCATTCTGGTTCTTGCCATAGCCCAGCAGTTGATCTACCAAAGGCAGGGAAGCACTCTCCGCAGGTGGGGGATTGTGGGCGGCCTCCCAGCAGGGAGCCGTCTTCTCAGCAGCTGTTCCGCTGCCTCATCACGTGGGCGCAGGCACCTGAACCCCTTCAAGATGCAGCTTCGCATCCTCGGAGACTGCCCCCTGCTGCTGGTGGGGAAACTGATAAATCCACCTTCCCGCTCCCACCCTCCCTCCTAAGTGCCAGGCCCTGTGCCACACCCTAAACATGGAGAAGTGAACATAACAGACACAGTCTCGTGGGAGAGGTTAATTAAAAGATGCTTGCTCCTTGGGAGAAAAGCAATGACAAACCTAGACAGCGTATTAAAAAGCAGACATTTCTTTGCCTACAAAGGTCCGTTTAGTCAAAGCTATGGTGTTTCCAATAGTCCTGTGTGGATGTGAGAGCTGGACAATAAAGAAGACTGAGCACCGAAGAACTGGTGCTTTTGAACTGTGGTGTTGGTGAAGACTCTTGAGAGTCCCTTGGACTGCAAGGAGATCCAACCAGTCCATCCTAAAGGAGATCAGGCCTGGGTGTTCATTGGAAGGACTGATGTTGAAGCTGAAACTCCAATACTTCGGCCACCTGATGGGAAGAACTGACTCATTGGAAAAGACCCTGATGCTGGGAAAGATTGAAGGCAGGAGGAGAAGGGGACGACAGAGGATGAGATGGTTGGATGGCATCACTGACTCAATGGACATGAGTTTGAGCTAGTTCCAGGAAACGGTAAAGGACAGGGAAGCCTGACGTGCTGCAGTCCATGGGGTCACACAGGTTCAGGAAGATCTCCTGGAGGAGGAAATAGCAGCCCACTCCAGTATTTTTGCCCAGACAGTCCCTTGGACAGAGGAGCCTGGAGGGCTACAGTCTATGGAGTCACACAGAGTCAGGCATGGCTGAACTGACTAAGCACACACATGTGTTTGTAAAAGGTGTCTCTGGCTGCTAGGCAGAGACAGTATTAGAGACAATAGGACATCATGATAGTAACCAAGCCGCTCTCTATGTTCACGTAGCTCAGAGCCGTAGAAAGAGCGGGAACAGGGTCATGGTCATGCCAAAGGAAAGGAGAAAGGAATCAGGCTCTCTGAGTTGATCCCAGGCAGTCGGAAGCATCTGATTTTCTTTTAAATAAGCCACACTGGGTCCAACTCCCTCCCATGTATTGTCCTCTGCCTTCCATCCTCTAGATTTAAATTCTTCACCCATCCCACAATCTCAGTCCCTCTGGCAGCAACCCCAGACAAATCACAGAGAAGAGAGAGCCCCACAGAGGGAGGAGATCTGTCTGTTCACCCGCGGGGATCCCCGCAGTACCCTGAAAATCGAGAATGAAAGCCAAGGGCCTTCTGCAATGGAGGGTGTGCCCTTGAGAGGGGAAAAGGTCATTCCCCAAACCCCACCACCCACAGTCTTCTCCAGGCAGAAAAAAGCCATAGGCCGTCATGTGAACCTTCTCTGCCTCCTGCAAGCAGACTTGCCAATGGCAGCAACACTCTGCGGTGTGAAGGAGCCACCCCTTCCTTCCAGGGTAAGTGATGAACTAGAAACAGAGTTACACTGATTTGTGTTGCACCAAAGGTCTGCTGTGAACCCTAAAACAAAAACCTCTTGTCTCATTATTATTCATCCACAAAATGAGCCTTTTGATAGCTTGGGTGGAGATACAGAACTTCAATCATTGTATGATTTCAGCATTCAAAGAAATTAAGATAGAAATTCACAAAATCTAAAAAAAAAAAAAAAATTTATAGTAATCTAGTAATAGTCCTTCCATAGTCCCTATAAGTCAGACTCTAAGCACACATATCTAACCCAACACTGCCAGCTCCTCAGTGAGTAGGGTAATAGGATTTCTGTTTTACAGAAGAGGGAACAGAGGTTCTAGGTGGATACCGTAACTTGCCCGGGGATACAGAAGGGATCCCTGACTGGGTTGTGACCTGAACTCAGTTCTGGTCTGACCCTGGAGCATCCATTCTCAATCAGGACGCCCCACTGCTTCCCTAGTTGCTGGTTCTTTCTGAATTGGAGGAAAATTATGAGCTCCATCTACTCACAGCATCCTACCGTAGGTGCTCCTAACGGTACCAACAGGAAAAGGCTGAAAATTTAATTACAGTAAGTCTTCCCAGGTGGCGCTACTGGTAAAGAACTCGCCTGCCAAGACGTAAGAGACGCAGGTTCCATCCCTAGTTGCAGAAGATCCCCTGGAGTAACAAATGGCAACCCCCTCCAGTATTCTTGCCTGGAGAATCCCACTGACAGAGGATCAGGGTGGGCTACAGTCCATGGAGTTGCAAAGAGTCGGACATGACTGAAGCAACTTAGCATCACACCCGAGCCAAGGAAGGCATTAATCCTCTAAATACCAGTGTGTGCGCTAGGCTAGTGTCGGAACTCTGTGCCTCAGTTTCCTCACCTGCATCATGGGGAGAAAAAGAATATCAGCCTCACAGAATCTCATGGTGCTGGTGGTGGTGGTTTAGTTGCTAAATCTTGTCTGACTCTTGTGACCCCATGGACTGTAGCCCGCCAGGATCCTCTGTCCATGGATTTTTCAGGCAGGAATACTGGAGTGAGCTCCCATTTCCTTCTCCAGGGCATCTTCCCGACTCAGGGATCAAATTCAGTCTCCTGCATTAGCAGGCAGATTCTTTACCGCTGAGCCAGCATGGAAGCATCTTGTGAGAACTGACTAAAAGGATTATAAAAGGCAGTTAGTATAAAGTCTGTCATATTTGTGCTCAATAAATGTTAGCAATTATTATTACTGCCCTTATTACAATGGTTTGCACACTTCTCTATCTTTTTACCTCGACTGTACAGTACCTTTAATTTTTAAAGTGGAAAGTGGCAACAAATTTAAATAGAAGACTATAAATGGAGTTCAATCAGCTGTGCTTGGCGGTAATTTGTTTAATGGATGGACTCAGCGCGCCAGGCTCCTCTGTCCATGGGATTCTCCAGGCAAGAATATACTGGAGTGGGTAGCCATTTTCTTCACCAGAGAATCTTCCCAACCCAGGGATCAAATCTGCATCTCTTAGGTCTCCTGCCATTGGCGGGCAGGTTCTTTAACACTAGCGCCACCCGGGAAGCCCTGTTTAATGGAGGCGGAATCTTGGGGAGTCAACAAAGGCCGCTCTGCCCATCACCACTAGGTGGCGCTAATATATTACAACCACCCACAATGCTTTTCATATGAATTTCACAGGCAAGAACATGCTTGAGGACTGGCAGGCGCCAGAATATTATTATTTCCTAAATGCTGCCTATTATTCGACATCTGGCACAAAGACTCTACAGCCTTATTTACATTAGGCCATGCACTGCCCCCTAAAGAAGACAGGGATTGTAGTCTAAATAATTGCTTTATTTTAGATTGAAGACAACTTTAAATAGTTTTCTTTTGATATCACAATTAGGGTCACCCAGTCAACGTAAGAATCTACATTCTTTTGTTAAATGTAAAATGTGATGAATTACTGCAGTGAAAGAGTAACTTGATACAGAGATGAATGAAAGCATCTTAGACAAAAGTCTTCCAGTTAGTCGTTTCCTCGATAAGAAAGATCACACAACCTCCGGGAAATAAAATGTTCTTGCAGACTCTACTTTAACAATAATTATGTTAAATTTTCCTTGCCTAATTTTAAAAGTAAATTCCTGCCTTTTCTCAAGTTTCCCATTCGACAATACCCTGTTTCATCCACAGATGGGAACCCTGAACATAATTTCAGGCTTGTTTCCATGAAAAGGTCATTCAAGGATTCCTGTTGGTTGCCACATCGCCTGGGTGATGAAGTGGTGCTGCCGATGCCTCCTGGGAACCACAGGTGGGCAGGACTTGGGCGTTCTGTGTCCCAGTCAACAGAGGACCCGGCTTCCCTGAGTGGCATGCCTTGCTCCTCCAAATGGAAAACTATTTTCCATTTCCTCTCTCACATCCATTGTGTGTGTGTGTGCTCAGTCATTCTGACTCTTTGAGACCCGTGGACTGTAGCCCACCAGGTTCCTCTGTCCATGGAATTTTCCAGGTAAGAATACTGGAGTGGGTTGCCATTTCCTTCTCCGGGGGATCTTCCCAACCCAGGGACTGAACCTGCATCTCCTGCATTGACAGGCAGATTCTTTACTATCTGAGCCACCAGGGAAGTCCCTCGCAAGTAAAATCTGTTCACAACCATTGTCAGCAGTTTCACACAAGGTGTTCAGCTCTCTCACTCACCCTCATTCCAAAGGATGAGGCAAGGAGCTATTTGCCAAAGGAAAAATATCATATTATTTTCTGTACTCATAGCCAAAAATAATTTCAAAGGGAACCTGCTTTTAATTTCTTGTTTTATTTTCCATTTGGACATGCCGAATACCTCATGAAAGCTGGATCACGGGGGACTGTGGATACAAAGGAGAAAGGCTTGTCTGTGTAACTCTGGCCTGATTCTGATACCTCCTACAAGGTGAATTCCTGCCACATTTTGTCTTCCAGTTTACAGTCCATTTTACACATAGTTTCTCATGGTGGTCTCCTCACCAGTGCTGTTGGAAGACAGGCAGATAATTGTTATTGCTTCCAGTTGATGTATAGAATCTGATTTGTCCAAGACTGAAAGTTAGCTATTGGTACCACTGGGACTCAAGCCCAAGTCTTCGTACAATGTGGCTTAGGTTTTCACTATTGTGCATCAGAAACTGCTTTCTAATCACTCCTACTCGTTGATATTCATCAACTGTCTTCAGTTCTTCATGGGGGTATGTAGTCTCTGGCCAACAAAATGTTAAGTTTAGTGATAGAGACTATGTTTAATAAGCCTGTTGTTCCCACAAAGCCTTAAACACACTATAAATGATTAATACGTCTTTATTGTGTAAAGAATGAGAGTAACACAATACCCTTGAATCTAAATAAAACTGAATGCTTAGATTCTCCTTTTATACAAGGGGAAAACACATCAGGACTGAAAAACGGACCATTTTTCAAGTTCATTTTAAATGGAAAGTGTATGTCAATTCCGGGCAGACTCACTTCCTATTCTATATCCCTTTATGGGTTTAGGCTATAATTTTGATGACAGCAAAGAGTCTGGGGTGTTTTTCTGTTTTCCTTTGCTAAATGACATGATTTGGGTACAAGGAAAATTGTGTTTCTGTGGGTTTGCCTCCCATATTTACTCTCTGCCTGACTCTTATTTTCCAGTGTTTCATAGTCTAGAGAGGAAGTGTGGTCTAGTGGTCAGAAAAACAGTTTGGGAGACTAGAATCGTGGTTTCTATTCCTGTTTTGTTCCCTGACTCATCATAAGCTCTTAGGAGCATCGCTTAAGTGCTATGAACTTCAGTTTATCCACAGTTTTCCCACCTAGAAATGGTGCTCAGAAATAACCAGATCATCTGACTATGTGGAATAGGAAATAAGTTTGAACTCTAAAAAGAAATAATATCATCTGAATACAAGGCTTCGTGAAATGGGTAACATTGGCTATAGAAGAAAAGCAGGATCCTCTAATTAACTTTACCAACTGAAAGGAGTTATCAAAAACTCTTCCAGCAAGTGTTGGTTCAGCTGGTTATGAGTACCAACTGAGATAGGATCTGGAAAACAATTTAAGAAGGAAAAAAAAAAAAAAATCAAAGAGGGTCAGGAATTTCCCCCTGGCTTCCAGAAGGAAAAATAGCTCAGCAACACTCACGTTTCATTTGAGGGTTACACTCTCAGATATACCTGTAAAGCTTTCTCGAGAGTTCCGAGCTGGTCGGGTCATCAATTCAAGATCTACTTGAGACCTTAGTTTCTCTCTACTCTTTGTTCACACCATGTTACCCTTCTCCAAGAAGAAAAGTAACAGTGGATGTTATCCATTGCCCAGTTAAAAAGTGAGGAATCTGCAAAACAAAAATCAAAGTCACTCAATTGCTCATGCAGACAAACTCATTTTTATACCATCACACGGTCTATGAGCTGGTTAATTGACTCTGGCATTCTTAGCCACCAGTAGCCTCTCAAAAGTACAAGACAGGGTTGCCTTCAGAGTCTCACTGTTGGCTCAACGATTGTTGTCATTGTGTTAGGGCTTTCTGTCGCCTCCATAAGATAGAATCTGATGCGTCGATAGTTCAGTATAATTCTGACCCTAAAGCTAATACTAATAGTTAATATTATAAGAATAATAGCTCTTTACTAGTATACACTAAGTGCCAGGTACAATGCTCAACATATTCTGCTTATGACCTCATTTAGTAGTAGGTGTAATAACGTTAGTCACTCAGTCATGTCCGACTCTTCGAATCCCCATGGACTGTAGCCTGCCAGGCTTCTCTGTCCACAGAATTCTCCAGGCAAGAATACCAGAGTGGGTTGACACGCCCTCTTCCAGGGGATCTTCCCAACCTAAAGATGCATCTCCTGCATTGGCAGGCGGATTCTTTACCACGAGTCACCTGGGAAGCCCTCATTTAACGCTCCCCTAAATCCAATAAGTCCTCTCTTCCCTGGTGGCTCATATGGTAAAGAATCCTCCTGCAATGCAGGAGATCAGGGCTCGATCCGTGGGTCTGGAAGATGCCCTGGAGGAGGGAATTTCTACTCACTTCAGTATCCTTGCCTGGAGAATCCCAAGAACAGACAGAGGAGGCTGGTGGGTCACAGTCCATGGGGTCAAAAGGAGTTGGACACAGCTGAGCGACTAACACTTTTAACACTAAGTCCAGTAGGGTAAGAACTGATATTCTCATTTCACCAGGAAGGCAACTTAGAAATAAGGTAACTTGCCTGAGGCCACAGAGCAAAGAACAAAATCCAGAGCTCCCTGACTTCAAGATCACAATCTTGACGGCTGACTTGACTTGACGCTGGGCTGTGTCCTTCCACCTGGGACAGGTCAAAGAAGAGCTTGCTCCGGGAAGTGTGAGGGGAGAAGTTAAGGGCTTGACACCTCAACACATCCTATCTTCCCAGAAGTGGACAAGTGGGGAGGGTTGTTTCTACAATCTATGGGAATGTGCTAGAATTCTTTTTTTTTTTTTTTTTCTTTCTGCTGCAGGCCACCTTCATCTAAGCTGGTCTCCCTGCTTGAAGAACAGGTCAAAACGTTGGAGCCAACTCCTGTCTGCATGCCTGTGGGGTTCCGCATGGCAATTCCCAGAAGAAAATAACAATTCTGGGTATCAAAGATTCTCAGGATACAGGTTGGTGAAAGAGAAGAGGAAGAGGAAAAAAAGAGACTCCGAACCTGTTCACCCATATGAAAGGTGGAGCCCAACCTCCCACAGGCCTGACCGATGACCCAGTGAAGATGGACCAAAACATCACATCCTGCAGGAAAGAATCAGAGGAACCAGCACACTGAAACTAAGGCGTCAAAGACCCAAGAGGGGGGGAAAAAAAAACCATTGGAGTGGATGGCACAGTTCTGCCAGACGTGGACTCAACACAGCCAGGAGCATGTGACTAGAAAAATCCCCAAGGGCTAAAAGCGCTGGTCAGGAAATTAAAGGTCCAGGGGGCACAGATGTTGTTTTTAATCTTGATTTCCAACTCAGGATTCAGTCGTTGAGAGGGGATACAGAACGCTAGAGGAAAAAGAACAACTTTGATAGGGTAATCATGTGGTTTAGAATCCACACTAGCACACCTTTGAAAACAAAAGAGGAGGTATTAATTATTAGTTCTTCCAGGAAGAACAGATAAATGAGAAGTGTCTCAGGCAGATTGTAACACTTGGTCCCTCTAACCTTTGGGGAAATCTGTGAATACAAGAATAAAATTTTAGTAGTGAAATCTAGATAATGGCAGAATATGTATACATAAACATCATGTACATATATATCATATACATATACATATACAAGATGTGTATAAAACATAGAAAAAGGAACAAAAGAGGTACTGTAATGGAAGCATGCTGAAGAAATTGGTTAATCTTGACTCTAATCAAAAAATTGGCACATTGGCAAGTTATGGAAATAAAGAGAGACTTCATTGACTTAGAAATATTGGAATTTTCCATCTTAAAATCAGGTCATCTGATGAATGTCTGGATTTAACCTGCCTTACTTACAATTTCACTTCTCAGAAAGTAAAGGAAGTGACAAAAGAACTAGTAATTTTCCTGCGATTCTTCTTAATTATGAGGAAGTTCCAAGAGACGTGAAATCCAATGCAGGCTCAGATAGGAGTCCTGCTAACAAGGCCAAGAGCTCCCAGGGGACGAGAGGCGGGATCCCGCCGACTGAGATGGTTCAGGAGGGAAGAGAAGCCCAAGAAAAGGAAAACTACGCAACACAATCGCAAACGATCTCTGTACAACAGCACGATACTGGAAAGACCTGTAAACATAGGGACTTCCCCGGTGGTCCAGTGAATAAGACTCTGTGCTCCCAGTGCAGGGGATGGGAGTTCGATCCCTGGTCTGGGACCTAATATCACACCTACTGCAACTAAGCCCACCCACAGCAACTATTGAGGCGTACACCTCAACGGAGAGCCCAAGTGCCACAACTGGAGAAGCCCACAGGCTGCAATACAGATGGAGCCCAGCCAAAAAGTAAAAACAGAAAAGACCTGCAAACAGAGAGCCAGATATGTCAGAGTCAAGACAAGGTGAGGCCAGATGAAACATCTAAAGCTGTGACGGAGACTCTCTTAGGAGCAAGACAGAAGACATTCATGGGATGTGACCACCCTTTAGAGAACCCATATCATGTTGAATGAGCACAGCAGATAGAAAAGCTGAGCGCTAATCTATGTTATTCCTTTAATTTCCAAATTCTTCAAGCCCTCGCAGGTCATTCATATCCACTGAATTCCCACTCCGGTTATTTCTCTCCATCAATCCAAGCAGAGTATATAACAATGGTAAATATATATGCACTCAATGCAGTTAGTTCTCTCTCTCTCTCTCCTTTTCTCTCAAAAGACTCCCAAGAAGAATTACTTCTGTAGTCAATAGGGACAAATTAGAGTAGAGATGTAAAATGCATGAAGATAGTGATAGGATTTATGAAATCTGAAGTAATCAGGAACGTGGTTCGATGTATGCAAGTTCTTCCCAGAAAAGCAAAAGAGGAGAGAAAGAAGCAAAAAGGAGAGAAAGTAATGTACAAGAGACAGACTGAATATGTCATACTTAATTAGAAGACTTCCAGGAACTGTCTCCGGTTGATTTAGAAGGCATTGTGCATTACCACGTTCTCAAGCACTTGGAATCTTGAGTTTTTCCTGCTGCCGCAGAGTGTCCTGCACACAGTAGCACTCAGTAAATATCTGCTCAATAAGTGAAGTTAGAATATTCTAGGACCAACATGCATTGATATAGCACAATAATATCTGTGTGCAGTCTTCAAAGTGTTAGTCATTCAGTCATCTCTGACTCTTTGCGGCCCCATGGACTGTAACTGGGCTCCTCTGTCCATGGGATTCTCCAGACAAGAATACTGGAATGGGTAGCCATTCGCTTCTCCAAGGGATCTTCCTGAACCAGGGATCAAACCCAGGTCTCCTGCATTATAGGCAGATTCTTTACCTTCTGAACCACCAGGAAAGTGCTGTCCTCAAAGAAGTTACCTGTTGGTTAGCAAACCAAGAAAGCTGAGAATGAGAATATACAGCTCTCATTGAGGAGACAATACTTACCTGCCTATTAAAATGGGGATCCAAAGATATTATGTAAACATAAAATAATAAAATAATAATAAAAATAAATAATAAATAAACATAAAATAAAATAATAATAATAATAAAATAATAATAAAAATGGGCAAAGCGCTCAGAATTTCTGAGAATACATTGGTTCTCTCGCTTGGAATGAAACCCAGGTCCTAACACGGCACCATGGGACGGGACCTGGGCCTCCTTCATCCCAATGTCCTCATCTTCTTTTACTCCGCCTCACTCTGCATTCCAGCCACACTGATAAAAGGCCTCTGTCCTTACTATCATCTCCTGTATCTTCAGCACTCACACGTCAATTATCCACGTGATTGCTACATCTCTCCTTCAGGCCTTTTCTCAAATACACCTTCTCAGTGATACTTTCCCTGAAAACTCCATTTATAGCTGCAACACCTTGTATCTTATGCAACCACTTATATCTGCAGTCCATCCAAATCTCTGCATTCTCCATCTCAGCCTGGAGTCCCCTAAAGCAGAGCCCTGACAAAAGTCTACACACAGGAACTTATTTGAGAATTCAGTCCCAGGGCAGCAGAAGGGCAGGGTCAGGTGAAAGAAACAGGCAAGAAAGGAAGGCCTCCAAGGATGTGCAGTCTAGGTGACTGTCTCCCTGATGTTTCTGGATGCCTTTGGGGGAACACTTAGGAAATCGGGTATCAGAATTACACCCCTGGGGGCATAAACAAGAAGCATTTATTGACCCCTTCCTGCCTGCACTTTGGGGTTATGCATCTCTTGAAAGTCCCTTGGACTGCACGGAAATAAAACCAGTCAGTCTCAAAGGAAATCAACCCTGAAGTTTCATTGGAAGGACTGATGCTGAAGCTGAAGCTCCAATACTTTGGCTACCTGATCCAAAGAGCTGACTCACTGGAAAAGACCCTATCATGGGAAAGACTGAAGGCAAAGGAGAAGGGGATGATAGAGGAGGAAATGGCTGAATGGCATCACCGACTCAATGGATGTGAGTTTGAGCAAACTCCGGGAGATAGTAAAGGAGAGGGAAGTCTGGCGTGCTACAGTCCATGGGGTCACAGAGTCAGACACAACTGAGCAACTGAACAACAACAACATCCAAGGATAAAGCTGGTTTCCTTGAAGTGTCCTAGGCTCAGTATCAGGGAGGGCACAGCTGGCCAAAGTCACCAGAACTGGTCCTGATGGCAGAAGTTGGGGTCAAAGGGGGACCCTGAGGACTTGAAGCACCATACCAAAGGTGCCCCATTCCCTTCCCCGCTGTTTCTCCATTGCTCTTACCAGCATCTGAAATTCTGTTTTACGTGTATATTTATTTATTACCTGCCTCTCTCAGCTACTGAGTAAGCTCCATAGGGAAGGAGTTAGGTTTAGTTCACTACCATATTCCCAATACCCAGAAGGGTGTCTGGCAGAATGAACACTCAGTATGTGACCCACAAGTGAATAAATGAATGAATGCAAGCATTCATTTTGAATTACAGTGAAAGACTCTATCTTAGTAGAATTTAACAAACAAAAAGTCACAGGTGATGTTTATTAACACGTATTATCATGTTAGCCTCAAAATCTATCCAGAAATAATTCGTCAATTTTTCTTCCATGCCAATAATCAAACATGGGCCATAATTAACTGAGAGAGAGACAGTGGACAAAAACAACTGAACATCCTTCACAAGAAAAAGGAAACATATTTAGCACTTTCATTTCTCTAATTTTCTAACCAGTTTTCCCCGGCTCTATGCCATTTAGAAATGGCTGTATCAGCCACAAACCTAGTTCCTTTGTCCTAGTGCTTACCATTGTTTCCAGCCAGTATAGCATCAGCGCTAGTTGGTTTAGCCTACATCTAATATATATATATATTATATTAATTTTTTATTTTTATATATAAGATAGTTACACACAGGCAAACTCTTATTTCCTCTCTCACTTGCACAAACTACTATCTCTTGCTTGCCTTTCTTATTCCCAAGCCAATTCATGTTTCTAAGCCTCTTCCTTCATGTACAACACATTAAATAAGTGATCTGAAATGTACTCATGTATTAATTATATGGATATCCATCTAATTCAGGTGCTGACCTCTCTGCATCACTGCAGACGCCGGTATCACCAAGAAAATCCAAATTGGCCAGAGACACATTGTTCCGATTCAAGGAGATTTCTCTGTTAAGGAGCATTACCTCCTGGTGTTTTTAAACAACTGTTTAAGGACAGGTAACTATTGAACAGACTTCGACTGGTGGCACAGGCCTGCCCTAGTCACTTCTTTATCCCCACAGTAACACCAGGCCATAGTTTGTGTGGTGGAGTTGGACATATCCCACTAAGCCTCATGGTAGGTTTTACCATATTTATCCTAAGGCAAAGGCATTCAATCCTCTTTATTCACAGATTCCATAATTGAAACTCACCTACTCGGTAAAGGGCTTCCCTGGTGGCTCAGCGGTAAAGAATCTGCCTGCAATGCAGGCAATGTGGATTCAATCCCCAGGTAGGGAAGATCCTCTGGAAAAGAGAATGGCAACCCACTCCAGTATTCTTGCCTGGAGAATCCCAGGGACAGAGGAACCTGGCGGGCTACAGTCCACAGGGTCACAAAGAGTCAGACACGACTTAGCTACTTACCACACACCATACTCAATAAAATTTTTCTGTAACCCCAAAATCAATGAAACTCAAGGCATTTTCACAATCACTTAAGGACACAGACGGCACAGCAAAAGTCAAGTTGCCCGATGCACGCATTCCCAGCGGGGGTCTAACAAGGCAAAACACTGCCTGCTGGCGTCAGTTCTCACAATGCAAACAGGCGGCCTTTTCATGGTCTACCTGGACCACACTTTTCACATTTTCTGTGCTTAATTTTGGTGATTTTGTTGTTTAAAACGGCCCCAAAACATAGTGCTATCTAGTGTCACGGAGCAAAAAGGCTGGGACGGGCCTTATCAGAGAAAGCATGTTAGACAAGCTTCATCAGGTGTGAATTAAAGTGCAGTTGGCCTTGAGTCCAATGTTAATGAACAGTGCATATTATAGACAGTGTCTTTAAACAGAAACACATCAAACAAGGTCGGGCATCAGTATGTCGACTCATTACCCAAAAGTACCTTTCCTTCTGAAGCAATGGTTCAGTGCTCCATCCTTTGGTGTCCACAGTGACTCTAGCAAACATTCCTGAGCAAATAATGAGAATCAACTGTACAAGGGGCTCCACAGGCCAGAAACAGGGGGTCTCCCTGCTACAGCGAATCCCTCAGTCCTCTGTCGCATCCCCTCAGCCCTTGCCCCTCTCTCTAGAGCAGAGCTGGCAACCCCAAGCCCATGTCATTGACCACAGGATGTACAGGTGAGCAAGAAGTACGATTGCTTCAGGGCCCTGACACTACTCACGTCTGGGGACATCAGTGGTGCCAGGGTCTCAGCAATGACATCTGGGGACACAGGTCGGATGATGCCCGGTTGCCCGGAGCCTCAGCTAGGGTAAGTCTGAGGCCTGCTCTGCATGGCTTCCAGACCTGTTACCTTCAGGTCACTGATCTGATTATGCCTTCTTTAGTGGCTTCATCCCCTTCTTATCTGGGACCATCTCCCAGAAAAATTATTAATACTTGCATTCTCATCCCCATCTCAAACTAAGACACAGGCTGACCCCAAACCTGCTGCAAACATCTCAGGTAAGGTGATGTCATGGCAGAGTCGTCACCAATTCAATGATACCCCACACCGTGCAAGGTATGCTCTGACTTAGAGACACACACTGCCCATGACACAAGGTCTGCAGAACCGCACACGAGAGACCAATCTACAGGCTAATCCCTTCACCGCAGCTGCCCTGGAGCATCTATGCCGGGAGAGCCCCTGACAGCGCCTGACAAGAGATGTGTGCTCACCACTAGTCATCCAGTGAATGGACACACAGCAGACCGTCACCATCATCTTGTAAGTAACGCAAAACCACTGTGCAATGAGAATCTTTCTGAGCAACGAAATAGTGATACCAATCTGTTTCAGAGAAATTAATCTGATGTTGTCATAGAGGATGGGGGAAAGAGAGAGAGACTTCAGTTTTCTAGTTAAACAAGAGAATGAAAATTTATTTGCTGTTGTTCTAAGTCGCGTCCGACTCTTTGCGACCCCATGGACTGCAACACGCCAGGCTTCCCTGTCCTTCACCATCTCCCGGAGCTTGCTCAACCTCATGTCCATTGAGTCGGTGATGTCATCCAACCATCTTATCCTCTGTCACCCACTCCTCCTCCTGCCCTCAATCTTTCCCAGCATCAGGGTATTTTCCAATGTGGTGGCTCTTTGCATCGAGAACATTTATTTAGATAATTTAATATAAATGTGTGCAAGAGTAAGAGATCAAAACCTAAATGGAGAGAGAGAAAGAGAAGAGAAGAGAGAAAGAGATGGAGAGAGAGAAATGGAGAGAACAAGAGTTCAGGTCCTGTAATGAGCAGAGCAAAGCCAGCCAACCCCACTGACAACAAAGACCCTCAGACCTGAGCCGTGTAAAAATGAAGCTACAGGACAAAGGTCCGGTGAGAGCAGGGCTGGTGGGAGCAGAGAGTTCAGGCTTCCCTGGGCTGTTGATTGCAGACAGAAGCAGACAGACAGCATCCTGTGTGCGGGGCAAACCACGGACAGGAAGCAGCCTCTGTCTTTATGTCTTTCTAAGATATTTATACACTTCACTGTGGCCAGCAAATACAACTGGTGGAACTTGGATGAAGTTTTAATTACACGGGACTTTAATGATTTAAGCTGCTGTGGGTGGAGAGGGGAAGCCAATGAGGAGGAAGCGAAGGTTCACCCAAGTACAGCTTCCCGTTTCCCCTCAGCCCTGCAGAAAAGCCAGCATTCCGGAGGAAGGTCTCAAGGTTCACTGTGTAAGGTGGGAGAGAGCCATGTAATTCTAGGCCCTGGCTAGCCCCAGGATCTGGTATTGTCAGTCCCGAGTCTCACCGCAACATGTCAACAGATCTATAGTCAGTCATCTTGCTATGAAAAGGATTATGGGACCCTTGTCATCTCCATATTCCATGTACTCTTTGTGTTGTGAGTTAGTTGCTCAGTGGTGTCTGACTCTTTGTGACCCTGTGGACTGTAGGCTGCCAGGCTCCTCTGTCCATGGGATTCTCCAGGCAAAAATACTGGAGTGAGTTGCCATTTCCTTCTTCAGGGGATCTTCCTGATCCAGGGATCGAACCCGGGTCTCCCACATTGCGGGCAGATTCTTTACTGTCTGAGCTACCATTTCCCCCCAGACTTTTCTTCCTTCCTTTTATCTCTTCTTTATTCTTCTGAACTAGCCTTTCCACCCTTGTCTACACTGTCAAGATCTGGACCAGAAGGAGACCACCCTTTTCTGCCCGGAACAGGCTTATTCTTGTCTTGCAAAGAATAAGGAGAAGCTTGGCTAGACTGGTCTCAATGTGGAGCTATAGAAGGTTTCTGAATGAGACTCTCACTAACACTCAGCATGGCTGACAACCGGTTGACCCAGGCTGGAATGAGGTCATGCTTCCCCAGTGATACTAAGCAGGAAACTTAAAGGCCCTTTATGATTATTATTATTATTCTATAATTCAGTTCAACAGACCTACAACATCAGGCTGCTCCCAGGGGCTTTGCAAGATGAGTTGGCCACACAGGAATAAAGGATGTGTTTTCATTCACTCAACCATTTACTGAGAACTAACTACCGCACTGGATGCCTTAAGGGCTGCAATGATGAATACCGCCAAGGTTCGATCCTTGAGCTATAATTTGGCAGAAAGCATGATGTATGCCCGGGGCTTCCCTGGTGGCTCAGCAGTAAACAATCTGCCTGCAAAGCAGGAGTCACAGGAGATGTGGGCTCAACCCCTGGGTCAGGAAGATCCCCTGGAGGAGGGAATGGCAATACTTGATTCTCCAGTATTCTTGCCTGGAGAATCCCATGGACAGAGGAGCCTGGCAGGCTACATACAGTCCATGGGGTTGCAGAGAATCTGCCACAACTGAAGCGCCTTAGCATACACACAAAAATAGGACATAGCAAAGCATCCTGACAGAGAAGATGGGATGAGTTGGCTCTCAGCTGGGAGTTCAAGAAAGCTTCATGGGCAGCACTTGGACTGGGAGGTTGGATAGGATGTCCATGTGGACAAAAGTCTGAGGGTGAAATGAGCAGAGGTAGGAATGAACAGGGGTAGCAATGTCCAAGGAAGGGGATGGAGGCAGTCAGGGACAAAAAGTATTTCACGGTGGCTAAGGTATACACATGCTAGAGCAGTTAGAGCTGAAACAGTTAGATTAGGGCTGGGACTTTTTATAGATGATGTAGAGGCCATGAATCTCAGCGCACCTGGTATACCTTTCACTTCAAAGATTGAAGCTCGGCTTCTCCAGTGGTCCAGTGGTTAAGAATCTGCCTGTCAATGCAGGGGACACCAGTTCAATCCCCGGTCGGGGAAGATTTCATGTGCCAGGGACCAACAAAGCCCATGTGCCAAAACGACCGACGCCCAAGTGCCTAGAGCCTGTCCTCTGCAACAACAGAAACCACCGCAGTGAGAAGCCTGTGCTCCATGACGAGAGGGCAGCCCTGCTACAACTAAAGAAAGTCCACGCCCAGCAACGAAGACCCAGTACAGCCAAGACTAAAATAAATTTTAAAATCTTAAAAAAAAAAAAAAAAAGATTAGAGTCCCAAAGCTAGCAAGGTTCCTCATCTTTCTTAAGATCCCAAGCAAGTCCGAGCCGCCCTGGGTCCCCGATCCGAGGCCCTCTGGCCACGTGCGGCTGTTTTATAATCAGAACCAAGCCTTGGGGCTAATCTGGAAACAGAATGAAAAACAGATGACAGAGGCCCAGACTGTGGGCACGGGAGCTGCACGGAGGCCCTTACGGTGCCAGGAAAGGACTGGTGGGCACCTGGACCAAGCTGCTGGCAGTGGGAAGGCAGAGGAAGGTATGAGTCCAAGAGGAATTGTGGAAGGAGAGTTTACAGCACAAGATGACTGGATGTGTGGGCTGTGGCGGGGGGAGGAGGGGTGCGGAAGTGCTGATGCCAAGGTTTCAAGCCAAAGTGACTAGGAGCCCCTTTTATGGAAAAAGGAAACCGCCCACTCTTTCCCCAGCTCCTGGCAGCGCACCTTCCCCTCTGCCTGCTGCTGCTAAGAGTGTTCCCTGGGAGTTTGTCCTGGCTCCCAAGTCAAGCTTCTGGACGGGGCTCTTGCCCCCAACATGTGATGACATGACATGTTACCCAGTCTCCCCACTTCTTGGATTGGTCTCTGCAGGCTCCTATTACCTACTCTTTAGCTTTTCTTCAGCCCTCTAAATATAATTTTTTAAGTTTATATTCTTCTCTTTTTTTCACAGGAATGACAGAAACCCAATTCACACGAGTTCAGGTAAGAAAAGGAATATATAGGCTCCTGAAATTGAAACTCTTGGAAGTATATATGCCTTTAGGTGCAGCTGGATCCAGGGGTCTAAACTGCCTCTCTCCTCAATTCCCCTCCTCCCTTACACAAACACACACACAATAGGAATTGCCTGTGCATCTCTGAGGACCAATTAGATTTCCATTGATTTAAAAACCAACTCAAATATAATATTATAGTACAATAAGAAAAGCTGCATTATTGTATCCTTGTGTATGTGTGTTAGTAGCTCAGCCCTGTCTGACTCTGTAACCTCATGGACTGCAGCCCACCAGGCTCCTCTGTCCATGGGATTTTCCAGGCAAAAATACTGGAATGGGTTGCCATTTCCTATCCCAGGGGATCTTCCCGACCCAGGGATCAAACCTGAGTCTTCTGCATTGCAAACAGATTCTTTACCATCTGAACCACCAGGTAAGCCCAACTGTAACCTTGTACAATGTTTATCAAAGTTACCGTGATTCATAAACAAATTTAATCAAGAAAATGATCTACTAAATATTTAAGAATTGCTTCCCAGGTAGCGCTAGTGGTAAAGGACCCACCTGTCAATGCAGGAGACGTAAGAGATGTGGATTCGATCCCTGGGTCGAGAAGATCCCCTGGAGGAGGGCATGGCAACCCACTCAAGTGTTCTTGCCTGGAGAATCCCATGGACAGAGGAGCCTAGCAGGCTACAGTCCATGGGGTCACATAGAGTTGGACACAACTGAAAAGACTTAGCCTGCATGTATGCAAGGACTGAAATAATAAATAATAAAGATTGCCCCAGCCTCTGGTCAATTAATCTTTCATTCTCCCAGAAATAACCCATACCTAAAATGAATATGATGACAATTCTATCATGGAAAGTTCTCCACTGTAAAAGAATGTCCAGAGCAATGAGAAAGGGGAGGGAAAGGGGGAGACGTGTTTTAGAATAACACAGCATTTTTAAATTAAATGAAGGACTATATTTGAGGACCATTTAAGACTCTTATACCATTTAACACTGAACTCATTATCTTTTTTTAGTTAGTCCAATATTTCTAGTAGCTATTCTGTTTGTTGTTTTTATTCTGTTTGTTCCAAGAATAGAGGGGAAGGAAGGGCTGCTTCCTTCTGTTAACAAGTGGGATTGAATATAAAAATTTTACAGTCACTCATGAAAATGAGCCCAATTAAGAATTTTATTTTTGTGGGAAAAATACCACAAGATAGGTCGAAGTCAGCCTTAACAAGATCATAAAATGGGGAGAAGTAGCAGAATAAGCCCGGCCCTGATTCCCAGCACAGAAGAGTCCACCGTCTCATGGCCTCCAGGTGGATGTTCTGAGCCCCGGAAAACATCATTTCAATTTCGCTCTTGGAACCTAAACTATTTCAATCACCATCAACTGCTGAAAAACACATAAACGTTCTATAAACATATATGAGTGTGGAGCAATGAGGAAATAGACATGGGGCAAAGATGACCTGATTTTGAAGGTGTAAGATGAAGCCTGAAACAGTCTCGTGTCACAAAAATCGATGCTACATACCTGCCATCTATTTCATCATTTAGTTTCCCATTATTATAAGACTTGTAAACAAAATGTCATTTCATTTCTTGTTACTAGTAACTGCAAAATCCAAGAGCTAGAAACGCTTTTCTAATTTAAAGTGTTAAAAATAACAAAAAGAAAAATCTCCTAGATGAGGTGAGAAAAAACAGTGGTGGTGATGTTCCCCTTCATTGACCACCCAGAAAAATTGGAAAAATGTCATAGGAAGACAAGTTCTGTGCTGTTTTATTAGTCAAAGAACACACCAGGGAAAAAATAATGTAATCCTGGCTGCTTCTCGTTATCTATATCATCTTGCTGGATATTCTTGTTGTATAAAAATGCAACCCTAGGGTGATTTTTTAACCTTTGCTCCGTATCTCTTTAAGACAAACCTCTAATGGATTTAGCTTTAAAGGGGTCATAGAAATGTCTTTAATCTTACAGTGAATGTACACAGATAGGGGAATCTGATATGACAGATCAAAGACTTGCCCCCCAGTAGCCCTGTTGGGATTTCTTCTTCAGAATGGTGCCTCTCTGTAATCATTTCTGAGCAGTTAAAATATATTGTTGTTTCAACTCATTGAAAAGAAAATAGCTGATAAACAGGCTAGTTTTGTGCAGTCACTGAGAAGATAGTCATAATTTCAGAATCCTAATGCTCCCTAAGTATAGTAGCCGCTCGATAGTATCTGACCCTCTGTGACCCCCTGGACTGTAGCCCACCAGACTCCTCTGTCCATGGAATTCTCCAGGCAAGAACACTGGAGTGGGTTGCCATTCCCCTCTCCAGGGGATCTTCCTGACCCAGGGATGAAATTCAACCTGGGTCCCCTGCATTACCGTCTGAGCCGCCAGTGTGTGCTAAGTCGCTTCAGTCATATTCGACTCTTTGCAACCCTATGGACTGCAGCTCGCCAGGTTCATCTGTCCGTGGAATTTTCTAGGCAAGAATACTGGAGTGGGTTGCTGAGCCCTCCTCTAGGGGATCTTCCTGACCCAGTGATTGAACCCACTTCTCTTATGTCTCCTGCATTGGCAGGTGGGTTCTTTACACTAGTGCCACTTGAGAAGCCCCTGAGCCATCAGGGAAGCCCCCTAATGCTCCCTACCCCCTCAGTTTTGTTTATGGGTCAGGAAGGTCTAAGCTCATTGTGTTTCCATAAAAAAAAAATATATATATATATATAGTGTTATCTTTTCGGCTATAGAATGGTTACAGCTAGACTTGGACATGGCCTCGGGGACCATTAATCTTTATCTCATCTCATAAGTGAGGAAATGGAAACCTGAAGAAAAGAAAAGGAATTTTTTTGAGCATCACGCACCCAGCAATGGCAGAGCAAGGAGGAAAAATTAGGTCCCTAGACATTCAGTGGAATGTTCATTCTGTTTATGAGAAAAAAATGATCCTGAAGCTCTTGAAATAAACGCATATCTCCTTGTACCAAAGTTGGTAATGATAGAACGTGGAAAATAGCTATGGAAAATGAGAACTGTGCTTCCTAAGTACATCAGAACATGTTGTGATCTAGCTGAAAAGAGTAGCATTGAAAGTCGCGGTGAGCTCATGACATTTTTAACACTTCCTTCTGCAAAAGATACTCTGGTCAGGGTAATCAAGGGTTCCATGACGTTGAAACCCCCTGACAGCATGTGTTAAAATTGCTATATAGAGTACCAGAAAAAACAGCAAGTATTGCTTAATAACTGCTGGACATCCTCTCATGTCTTTCTGGTGGTTTTTCCCATCTACTCTCATTATAAATTCCCAAATGGTCATTGTCGCTCTTGAACTTTATGCAACTTGTTTGATGTATGTGTCTCCAGAAGTTAATATAGTGTGGAAATTCCTACGTGGGGCATAATAGCTCTGACACAGAAGGGCAACATTAACTCAATTATCATTTAATACACCCTTGCTCGGTACCTTCTCTAGACTATGTTCTATGTGTTAGATGCTACAAGGAATACAAAAAAGAATAAACTCTGATCCTTGTCCTCAAATTTTTCATAAACCTTTAACAAAGTGTTAAAGGTTTGTGAAATAAATAAAATGCCAGGGAATACAGAAGAAAGCAATTAGTTCTGGGCAAGGGAGAAAACCAAAAGGCTGTCAGGGTGGCTTTACAGAGGAGGTGTTTCTGCTATTCATAGTTGTTTAATGAACTACCCGCAAGATTTAGAAGCGTAAAACAATGATGACATTTGCTTTGCTCCTGAATCTGAAGTTTGGTCAGGACTCACTGGGTACAGCCCACCTCTGTTCTGCTCTGCGTCAGCTGAGGCTGTTTGAAAGCTCGTTCAGTCACATTTCTGAAGACTGATGTTGATTCCTACCAGGGACCTCACCTGGCCTGTGAGCTGGACCCCCTGTTTGTAGCAACTCCACATTACCTGGGCTCCCTTACGACATGGTGTCTGGGCTTTAAGGGTGAATTTCCAGAAAAGGAGTGTCAATGGGAACCATGTGACTTATGACCTAGTCTCAGAAGTCATACAACATCAACTTTGCTAACATTCTATTCAAGGATATGGTCACAAAATCCTGTCCTGATGAGGAAATAGTGAAGTTCCAGAAGAGCTTATAAGATCACAAATATTGCTGTGGCCATTTTTGCAAAATAAAATATACCACAGGAGGTAATTTTTGAGCTAGCCTTAAGAATGAGTTCTTTTTTTCCAGATGAAGAAAGGGACGTTTATACAGAGAGAAGACAAAGAAAATAACCATATTGATGGAACTGCATAGCGTGTAATCTGATCATAAATAACATAGAGATCACAGAGATAATAGTTAAAATCCTCTAGATTAGAACCAGTTTCCATTAAAGTAAACAAAAAGATGAAAATAAAATAGAAATATAAAATATTTATTATATGTTTGGCACTGTGAAAATACTTTCTCTTTAACCTTCACAAACAGCAGATATAATGTCTCCATTTTACAGATGAGGAAACTGAAGTCCTGAGAAGTCAAACTATCTGCAGAGCTAGTGAGGAGATTCCATCCTAGGTCTACGCGATTCCAAAGCTCGCGGTCTTAACAGTGGCAATGGCAAAATCCGAGGCAAAAACCCGGGCCTAGCATATTGGTTAAGGAATTACCAGAAGATAAACAGATAACTGATTCCTGGGCGTATATCTGAGAAAAAAAGACAATAACACTAATTCAAAAAGACACACATACCCCAATGCTCACAGCAGCATTATTCACAGTAGCCAAGACATAGAAACTACGTAAGTGTCTACTAACAGATGAACAGATAAAGAAGCTGACATATGGACTACTACTCAGCCATGAAAAAGAATACAAGTTTGCCATTTGCAGCAACGTGGATGGACCTGGAGGACATCATGTTAAGTGAAATAAGTCAGTCAGAGATACACAAATACTGTATGATATTGCTTGTATGTAGAGTCTAAAACATTCAACAAACTAGTGAATATAACATAAAAGAAGCAGACTCGAAACAGAACAGCATCGAAACATGTATATTATCAAGGGTGAGACAGATCACCAGCCCAGGCTGGATGCATGAGACAAGTGCTCGGGCCTAGTGCACTGGGAAGACCCAGAGGAATCGGGTGGAGAGGGAGGTGGGAGTTGGGGGATCGGGATGGGGAATACGTGTAAATCCACGGCTGATTCATGTCAATGTATGACAAAAACCACTACAATATTGTAAAGTAGTTAGCCTCCAACTAATAAAAATAAATGGAAAAAAAAAAAAGAAGAAGCAGATTCACAGATATAGAGAACAAACCAGTGGTTACCATTGGGGAGAGGAGGAGCACAGTGGTGTGGGTGTAGGAGATACAAACTGTTGGGTGGAAGATAGATTCAAGAATGTATTGTACAACATGGAGGATATAGCCAATACTTTATAATAACTGTATGTGGAAAGTTACCTTTAAAAAAATGGTATAAAATTAAAATCTTCTAAACATAAAATGGGTAAACACTCAAACCTCAGCAGATTAATGCAACTGAGCTTTATTTTTGCTCATGAAAATTCTGAAATTGATGTCTCGGATGAAGATTATCCTTCAAGCAATTACTCTAATCTATGCTCCACCTCTCTTGTGGTTTCACTGTCTTCCTTGTTTTCCCTCCAAGGTTGACTCTGAAAGAGAAAGCTGGAGATGATACGGCTCAGCCTTGGCTATGGCATCCTTCACCACCATTCACATTCTATTGACTAGAATGGTCATTCTAGTGACCATTCACATGACCATATTTAACTGAAAGGAATCTGGGAAATATGCCTTGGCCATAATCACTTAGCAAGGAAACTCACTGTTTCATAAAACTATAAAATCTTCTTGAAGTGTTGAGAGGCTTTACAGAAACAAATAAGCACTTCACTCATGTTGTTTAAATCAAAGGATTTTTATCCATTTCTCCTCATAACAAGGTATGAAATTCTGGAAAGCATCAGTATATAATCTAAACATGAATTCATCCCATGTTTGTTGTTTCTTTCATGTGATTTTTATTTATTTATTTTTAGACATGTGATAATTTTATTTATTTTCTTATTTCTTATGAATCAAAGCTAGAAAATGGTACCTTGATCTTCAGCTTCACCTTTACAAAAAGTAACATAATATGGCAGAATGCCAGAATCATCAGGACACTGAACAGAGCAGATAAAAAATAAGCAGAGCAGATAAATAAAAAATCAAATAATACTGAATAGTAATTTAAGAGGAAAGAAATATGTCTTTTGATTTTAAAAATTTTATTAGGGTATAGTTGACTTACATGTTGTATTAGTTTCAGATGTACAACAAAGTGAATCAGTTAAATACATATACATATATCCCCTCTTTTTGAGATTTTTTTTCCCATATAGGCCATCACAGAGTATTGAGTAGGGTTTCCTGTGCTATACATGCATGCTAAGTCACTTCAGTTGTGCCTGACTCTTTGTACCCCGCCATGGACTGTAGCCTGCCAGGCTCCTCTGTCCATGGGATTCTCCAGGCAAGAACACTGGAGCGGGTCATCATGCCCTCCTTCAGGGGATCTTCCCAGCTCAAGGACTGAACCTGCATCTCTTACATCTCCTGCATTGGCAAGCAGGTTCTTTACCACTAGTGCCACCTGGAAAACCTGCTTGTGCTATACAGGAGGTCCCTATTAGCTATCTATTTTGTATATAGTAGTATATTTATTCCCACGCTTCTTTTTAAGTGAGGTAATAAATATTATATAATGAAGACCACAGTCAAGGGGAGACTTACAGGCTATGTTAACCACTGCCAAAAACAAAAGTGAATAAAGATTTTCCATAGATGAGCTAACCTGTAATTAAGAATGAACAAGGAGTAAAAGCATAGTCCACATGTAAATGATATTAAATATACTCCACATTTTGGAGTTAGGTGACTGAAACTTTGACATTAACCACCTTGACCGCTTTTATCAAGGTGGTCCATGCCTGTCCCCAGGCACATTACCTCCCTGCTCCCTGTTCTCTGAACCCCAGATGAATGTTCTCATCTCAGGATCTTTGCTCTGAGGAAGCTAATAGAACTTTACCCAGCAAACAAAGATAACCCACCCAGGATGGTGCATACAGTTGGAAAGGGACTGTTCATGCTGATTTTGAGGCTACAATGCTGATTTGCAAACCTGGAAAAGAAGAGATCCAAAATACTGCCTGGGACCAGCAGCAAACTACATAGGAGAGCCTCAGATCATTACATGGTGCTAAAACTGAAACTTTGTAGATGGATGAAATGAGTTTGAGGCTAGTTACCTTGGAGCATCACCAACTGAATGGACATGAGTTTCGGTAAACTCCGGGAGTTGGTGATGGACAGGGAGGCCTGGCGTGCTGCAGTCCATGGGGTCATAAGGAGTCAGACATGACTGAGCGACTGAACTGAACTGAATCTTGGAGAAAACAGAAACACTCTCTAACAGTTCAATTTTTACTATGAAAAAGAATATATTAAGGGAACTACCAAAGCTGAAGATCACTCATCTTTATCCTCACCCCATTCCACTCTAACATGGACTAAAACAAATTCACTAAATTATAATAGGATAGATTTTGGTTAAGCATAAAAATCTTATTTACTGGTGGATTATTTACTAATAAGAACAAGAAACAATGATAAAATCTCAGCTCTGCTACTTAGTACCATAAGGGCAGAGATGAATATCATACCTCTTTTGGTAGGTCCTTTGAAACTCCAGTTGTAAATACATCCTGCTTTTGTAACATGAGCTGATGGCATCATGCTCAAAATGTAATTGTCTCTGGAGGCCTTTTAAAGACCTCCTCTCAGAAGACTCCCTATCCTTCACCTCCTGAAGGAAATCGCTTTGGACTGAAGATTTGTGACCCTTCAAGTTTCATATATGAAACCTAATCACCAAAACAAAGATATTTGGAGGTGAGGCCTTTGAAGGGTGGCTAGGTCATGAGGGTGAGGCCATCATGAATGGTGTTAGTGCCCTTGCAAGAAGAGACATGAAAGAAATGATCTCGATCTTTCTCTCTACCATCTGAGAACACAGCCAGAAGGCAGCCATCTGTAAAACAGAATGAGAGCTCTCACCAGGAAAAAACTGGTCTGCTACCTTGATTTTGAACGTCTCAGCTTCCAGAACAGTGAGAAATGCATGTTGTTAAAGCCACCCAGTTTATGATATGCTGGGAAAGACTGAAGGCAGGAAGAAAAGGGGATGACAGGATGAGATGGTTGGATGGCACCACCGACTCGATGGACATGAGTTTGAGCCAGCTCTGGGACTTGATGATGGACAGGGAATCCTGGCATGCTGCAGTCCATGGGGTTGCAAAGAGTCAGACATGACTGATCAGCTGAACTGAACTGAACTTATGGTATTCTGTTGGAGCAACCTAAATGGACTAAGACATAGGCTGAAGCCAGAGTCATGTCAATAGGTAGAATCCCAACCCCTCAAAGGTGCTTTCCCTTAGCCCATTTCTTAGAAGAAGCTGTGCCTCTCAATCTCTGTTTACAAACCGGGTTATTTGGGATAGAGACAAAGGTACAGCAGAAAAAAGGCCAGGTGTTTTTCCAAGCCTCAAGTTCTCCCATCTAAGAGTAGAACAATCCAAACAGAGAAACAAAGTTACAACGCTTTCTCTCTACCCATCACTGGAGTAAAAACTCATCTGTTGTATGTTTCCTTTACACTTTTCTCTTCCAATGGCTTGGCAGAATAGAAATACTTCATTTTGGAAGGTCCAATGAGCTGTGTGGTATGGAAAAGATCACAAATAATATGAAAGATTTTTCAGCAACTATTTCAAACATAAATGAAAAATTACATCAATTTGTTGACTTCAGATATGAAGACATGGAAATAATCCCAGTTCTAGTCACTACTTATTATTTATTTACATTTTCTACCAATGTTAGCTACAATAACAAAAAGAGAAAAATGGAAGCAATTCAAGTATTCAGCAATAAGAAGGATGGTTCAGTAAATTACAGAAAAAAACAATCAGAATAACTAACAACTTTGAGAGCTTATTTTGTTCCAGACACTATGTGGTGCAATTTAGGTTATCTTGGCCAGTCTTCACAATAATCCCTATTTCACATTTGACAAATTTTCACATGTGACAAGTCTCATGACAAAGAGGTAAAGTAGCTTACTTGGGATTACAGAACTAACTCACAGAAGTCTGGATTTAAACTCAGGATTCCAGAGTCCTCATTTTTCAGCACTCTCTTATGCTGCCATTGATCCAATAAGACCATGTCTGAGAAAGGTATTTACAGACTCAAGAAGAGGCAGATGTGCAAACTAGAATTATGGCAGTGCTTCATATTAAGTGGGCTTCCCAGTGGCTCAGCAGTAAAGAATCTGCTGACAATGCAGGTGAAGCAGCTTCAATCCCTGGAAGGGAAGATTCCCTGGAGTAGGAAATGGCAACCTATTCCAATATTCTTGCCTGGAAAATTCCACAGACAAATGATCCTGGGGCTGAAGTCCATAGGGTGCAAAGACTTGGACATGACTGAAATGACTTAGCAGGTATGCAGATTAAAGAATACCCAGAACAAAAAATCCAAATTGAGGGAGGTGTCTTCCATCTCAGCAGTGATGTGTCATGAAAAAAAAAAAAAAAAGCCACAGCCAAGTCAAGATGACAGGGATTTCCCCGGTGGTCCAGCGGGTGCGACGGTACTCCTCCAGTGTAGGGGATGCAGGTTTGATCCCTGGTTGGGGAACTAAGATCCCACATGCTGTGTGGTGTAGCCAATAAATAAATAAATATACATTTAAAATAAATAAGTAAATACAACCCAAAGGAAAAAAGAAGATGGCATGCACTGTACTAGAGGAAAATCAAAAATGAATGGCAATGCTATATTTGCTCCAGATGTGTGATTCTCATAAAAAGTGGTGGCGCATCAAGAGACAAGACCAGAATTCGAGGTATAGCAAAATGTCACATGATTTGAGTGACCCATTTATTCCCAGTATTTAAAAAGCTCCCAGAGATGCCAGAAAGCTAATGTCCTTTCCTTCGCTCCTCTGATCCTGTGAACTACCCCTGTGGTCCTTCTAGCCTGGAGACAGAGTCAACAGTTAAGAGGCCTTTTCAGTGATCTCGGCAAGCAGCAGCAAACGAAAGCATTAGCAATGAGAAATGAAAGAAAGGCAGATAGAAGAGACATCCTGATGGTGAATTGGACTTCATGATGACAGATGAGGGAGCAAAAATAGGAATGGGGCGCAGATTTCTGGCTCAGGAAAAATGGACATCAGTTGAGGAAAGAAGAAAAACAAGTGGAGGAGACTTGGGGTAAATTTCAAAAGCCTGTTTGGGAACACACTTAACCTCAAGAGTCTGGATAAACAGACGCAGTGCTAGAAGAGAGGTGTGTGGCAGAGGAGTCGATCAGGATTATTGGCATGCCAAGCAAAGCTCCAGGCACGGATGAGGCATCTCAGGAAGGATATAAATTGAGAAGAGCAGCGAGCAAGGACAGGGCTCTGAGGAAGAATGAAACCTGCTGTGACTGGAAGAGCTTGCTGAAAAGTATCTCAATCAGAGCATCTCTGAAAGAGCAAGCGGAAAGGAAGGAGGTGATGGGAGGTGATAGGGAGAGAGTGGTGTCATGGGAGCCAAATGAGGAAAAAAGACGTGGTTGGGTGAGCAATGTCACAGGGGTCTCAAGAAGATACAAAGTGTCCACTGAATTCAACATGTGGGTGTCAGTGGTGGTGGGGCTGAGGTCAGGTTGCCACAGGTGGGGTAGCAAATGAAAAGAGACTATATGCAATGAGCCAATGGAGAGTGTTCTTTGGAGCAGTGGGTCTCACACTGGGTCCTCAACTGTCAGCATCACCTGGGAACTTGTTAGAATTGCATATTTTGGACCCTATCCCAAACCTACTGCATCAGAGACTCTGGGAAAGAAGCCCAGTCACTGATGCCTTAATAAGCTCTCTAGACGATCCCAGTGCAGACCAACATTTGAGACACACAGGCCTAGAGGTTATACCTGGGGAGAAAAAGAAGAAACCACTGGTGGAAGGGAGAAGAGGACAGTGAAGGGCAGACTTTGATTTCCAAAGTGGAAGAGATTTTTTAACAGGTTTGCATGCTATGAGTAAAAGAACTAGCATTTCAAAAGAAGAGATTGGATAAACAGGGAAATAAAAGTAAGGATTGGAGCTGCCTTGGGGGAATGAGAAAAGAGATGGTGACTATCTTGACAGAGACTCAGACTAAGAATTATGCTTCAGTGTCGGATCCACCTGTCCATTAGGCAAAGCCATGACAAGAGACTTTTGTTATGACAAGCTTGCTTCTAACACTTCAATCACTGCCGCTCCAAGAATCTCAGTATTTTCACTCAGTGTGTGACTAACATGGTGAGGGGTGGGAGCATTTCACTGCATCTGAGCTTTGAAGTCCAGGCAAACCCACTGCCAGATCCTCCTAGACCAGGTCTCAGGGCCATTTGTAATATGGAAGGTCAACTCCATGGTGCTTAGGGATACCTAAGCTCTGGTATCAGGGTATCCGGAATACCCTGGCTCCGGTATTCATCTCCACACTGGATCTCCTCCATGCTTGAAGCCACAGGACCACAGTCTCAGAGTCATGACCCAGTGAGACCGGGGATAGCAGTATTTTCCTAAAGTCAGAGGCAAATAAAAAGGGATGTCTGGGGCTTTTTCCAGACAAAGTACGTAGCAGATGCTCAGCCGGTGGCTTCAACAAAAACCATATTCCGTCTTCTGGAGTGATTCAAAATGTCAAATACAGACAAAATTTTAAAGGGGATGAGAAAAAAGAGACTTGTCCAGTATGAAAAAAAAAGGAGGCTGACGGCCACCATTGGTAATATTTACTTTGTTTTTCCTCTGGTCCAGATGGTCTGCAAAGACCTAGTGTACCTGGTGTACCCAGACAAGAGACGGCGGCAAAACAAGTGTTGGTACAGGAGACCTACCAGGAGATCCAAAGAGTTTTAACTTTCATTAACCCCCTTGACTTTCTTTTTCTTAAAAACATGGTACTAAATCTTTGTGGTTAAAACCCAAAGGTGACAGCCTTTAATAAAGAAGTCCAGACACTGGAAAACCAAAAAATAAACACAAGTATGGACCAAATCACCTTCTCCTTTGAAAGTTGCTTTTGAAAGCCCAAGGGAGCACCATTAACATCATAGGAAAAGTAGGCAGTTAATTTCCCTTTCAGGGGCTTTCAGAATGTCTGCCTGAATTGACCATTAAGAGCAAACTAAAGCCACATCAAGACATGAATCCAGATCACCAAGTAGTCTACTCAAAGTCCTGTCTGATGGGAACTTCTGTATGGATGAGGTGTGAGAGTTGGAAAAAAAAAAGAGTCCCCATTCCCAGCACCAATGCCCAGTCCAGTTTAGCTGCCACTGGTTTTCTTCTTTCACATCCCAGTTCAGGGAAAGGAAAGCCAAGTTTCGGGACTATGAGTCGGAGGGTTTCCCTGAGAGCTCAGTTGGTAAAGAATCTGCCTGCGATGCAGAAGACCCCAGTTTGATTCCTGGGTCAGGAAGATCCACTGGAGAAGGGATAGACTACCCACACCAGTATCCTTGGGCTTCCCTTGTGGCTCAGCTGGTAAAGAATCTGCCTGTAACACGGGAGACCTGGGTTCAATCCCTGGGTTTGGAAGACCCCTGGAGAAGGGAAAGCTATGCAATCTAGTATTCTGGCCTGGAGAATTCCATGGACTGCATAGTCCATGGGGCCACAAAGAGTCCCCTTTATGAATAGTAAAGAATAAAGAGTATACACATCTCTGTGTGTATCTGTATTGGACTGAAAGAGCATACCTTTATCCTTTTAACTTTTTTTTTTTATCTTTTCTCTTTTCCATTTCACCTTGGGGAGGAGGAGAGCTGGGCAGGAATCGGTGCATCTGAAGGCCCCAGATTGTTCAGTCCAGAAGAGCTTCTTTCATTGTCATTGTTCACAAAGCTGTACCACCATTGATCTTATTTTTTGGAGTAGACCCAGTGTTTTCTCCTGGTGTTAAAGTGTCAAGAGACCAATTTAATGAGTCATAACTAACATATTGAACATGGATAGGGTAGGATAGGACAGGATAAGATAAAATAGGATAGGATGGGATGGGATAGATGGAATGGATGGGAAGGGATGGGATATGATAGGATGGGATGGGACAGAAAATGTCAGACCAATCACAGGTAACAAGGTTGGGAACTGGTCTGTGAAACTTCTGTTTAAATTTTGTAAGTATGTATGCACATATACAAATCCAGTTGTGCTCTAAGACACAATGTAAAATGTATCTTTCATAATCAGAGTCTATGCATTATTATAATAGAAATGAGACTTCTCTACCTAAATCACAGTGATTGCTAGGTTATCACCGATACATAACGGACTGCTCTCATGGACTTAGCACTTCACCAGAATGTTTTATTGAGCAGTGTGCAGAGGCAGGGTAAGCCCCTCCTTGCCTCCCAGTTCTGGAAATCTCTGAAACGAGACCTCGCTGGGATACCATGGAGCCAGTGTTCTGGAGCTTCAGGAACGTGAAAGAAGAAAAAGCATGTGGCTTCTTTTCTAGAGGTCTCAGAAATAAGGTGGCCAGGCCTACCCACACCTCTCTCACCCCACATGGGCACACACCCAACACAGAGTCTCGGTCCAGCCTTTGAAGACCACCCATGGACACACCAATGAGCCCTATAGTCCACATTTTCCGTTTCAAAGTTTTAAGAAAACACTTAAGAAAAAAATGCTTTCCAAGAAATCTGTTACAAGAGGCTCTAACACAAGTACTCCCATTTATGTTTTCCCTCAATCTAGATGAAAAGGGGTGGGATAAAAATTTTCCTTTCCATGCAGCAGGTTCCAACCCCCAGGTTTTACCACCACAAATTGAAAGGATGCCCTGGGCCACCAGCTTGACTGCCCTCACTGCCCCAGATGGCTTCCCTGTGGGTCCTGCTCTTGTCAGCTCCCTGGCTGTGCACTGGGGCACCTGGAGTCACCTCCTATTTGCACAAAATGAGGACAATGTTGCTTTTTATTCAGTCAATAAGCAATATTGCACGGTAGCTTGGGTTTTTTTTTTTTTTTCCTCCTTAGAATTCTCTTAGAGATCATTGTGAAAATCAAAATATTTAAACTTCCCTTTTACTCTTCATGTATAGAGGCATTTAAAAAGAAAAAGCCAAGGTTTTATAAGGAATATCTGTCATGCTTAGGAGACATCAAAGTATCTTAGTATGATTGAACATGTTCATATAAACAGAACTTGAATTTTAAAGTTACATTTGATGAAATTCAGGCTACCCAAGAAAAAAGAGGATTGAAAGAGCTTTTCATGGAAGAAGAATTTCTATAATCTTATGACAAGCTACACTTAACAATAAATTGGATAATTATTCCTCTTCATATTTCACTTTGCTGCGTCAATATTTAGTGACCAAGGAATAGAATCTAAACCTAAGTTCAAAGTAATTTTCTTTCTTATTGGATGCCTGTTACATTTATTCTTAAAGCATTCATTTTGTATGATCTGGCATAAAACATAGTGAAAAGTGTAAAAGTATTGAACAAGCTAAAGAAGCTACATGAGCTGTAATGAACATTATTCCAGCTACTAAAAATATGAAGCCACAGTGAAAGCTACTACGAATGAACACTGATCGATCAAGCGCATGTTTTGTCCTAAAAGGAAACATTGCCTGTACGTATAGAATCCATACCCACAGAAATGGTATTCATTTGAAGATCTTTCAAATGAAGCATCTTTCAGAACTAAACAGTGATTACGAATTATCAATGGCCTTGCCTATACTCCATTCTCTAGAAGAAGAGGCAAAGAGATGCTGACCAAGGGTAGATATTCATTCTGTGCCTCTTTCATGTAGAATAAGAAAACTTTCAAATTGTGGTGTTGAAGAAGATTCTTGAGAATCCCTTGGACAGCCAATCAAACCAGTCCATCCTAGAGGAAATCACCCCTGAATATTCATTGGAAGGACTGATGATGAAGCTGAAACTCCAATACTGTGACAACCTGATGTGACGAGCAGACTCATTGGAAAAGACTCTGATGCTGGGAAAGATTGAGGGCTGGAGGAGAAGGAGGTGACAGAGGATGAGATGGTTGGATGGCATCATGGCCGCAATGGACATGAGTTTGAGCAAGCTCAGGGAGATAGTGAAGGACAGGGAAGCCTGGTGTGCTTCAGTCCGTGGGGTCCCAAAGAGTCGGACGTGACTTAGCAACTGAACAACAGCAACAAGAGAGCTTTGCCTTCAAGTCCCACGTCCAAGTATTAGGAACCCCAAGAACAGGGCAGCATGATCCGGGCTCTCTCTCACACCACAAGAAGGACTCCAGTGAGGAGCTGGAAAGCAGACTGCACAGTCCAAGACTTTCATGCCTGATGCTGCTTCTAATGACCATACTGCATGGCACTTCCAGACAATTCCTTTCAAAGCAGAGGAGAGTTTTTCATGACCAGTTGATTAGTCTCAAGTGTCAACACAGCAAGGCTACAATACCCAGTTACTCAAACACTAATCAAGGTGAAAGTATTGTGTAGATGTGATTAACATCCGTAGTCAATTCACTTTTTAAAAAAAGGAGATTACCCTTGATAATATGATTGGTGGCTCAGTGGTGAAGAAACTGCCTGGCAATGCAGGAGACACAGAAGACACAGGTAGAATTCTTGGGTTGGGAAGATCCCCTGGAGGAGGAAATGGCAGCCCACTCCAGTATTCTTGCCTGGAGAATTCCATGGACAGAGGAGCCTGGTGGGCCACAGTCCATGGGGTTGCAAAGAGTTGGACACAAGTGAGCAACTGATCACAATCCCCTGAAGGCTTTCAGTGCAAAACTGAGGTTCCTGGGTGGAAGAAGAAATTTCACCTATAGACTGAAGCATTAGTTCCTGCCTGAGAGATTCCAGACAGTTCTTAATGCCTGCCCTAGTGATGTCAGAAGTGCCAGGTCCCAGCCACTGGTTCTGTTTGTCTGCTGAATCCTGACTGATATACTAGTTGGTTGCTCTGGGATGGCATTGATCTAAGCTCATCGGGACATAAAGGGCCCCAGTATGCCCTAAATTTTAGTCAGTTGACAAATCCCAAGACATTGGTTTTGTGACCATTAGAGCACAGAGTAGCAGACCTTTAAAAGGATTTTCTACTATGTCCTCAAATGTCATGTAGACAGGAGTTAGTAAGAATATACTCTATTTTATACAATCCCAATTTCTACCAAGCTGAAAAGATGCTTGAAACTGATGCTTGTGGAGTTCCCTGGCGGTCCAGTGGTTAGAACTCTGTGCTTCCAAGGCAGGAGCCATGGGTTTGATCCCTGGTCGGGGAACTAAGATTTCACATGCCACACAGCATGGCCCAATAATAAAATAAAACGCACACACACACAAAGAAATTGAGATGTGTGTTAGTTAGCTTTCCATCGTTAAGTGGCTACAGCCTTTCCAAGCAGATAGGAACACATATGGAATATGGTTTCTGAAACACTACCAAAACCAAAGTCATCTAAAATAAGTATGACTTGATGAATGTTCAAATGAAGTTGAAATTGGTTTCAGCCCATTTCCTAAGTTGCAGCTGTTCTGATAATTTCACTTTACCTGCTTTATTTCAGTCATATCCTGCAGGGTTGTTTTCTTTTTTGTTTTTTCTATCTTTAATCCACATCTAAGAATTATATTCTAAATTTTTCATGCACGCTATCACCGATGAGTTTAACAGTCCTTTCTCTACCACAAAAGACTACAAATTTTCTTTCTGTTACATTCCTCTTCTGCCAAAATAGACCCCTATTGCTGGGTGGTTTTATTTTGCTCCATCATAAGAGAGTTTAATATATGCTTGTCAAAAAAAGGGACAGCAGTGACAGTTAAAAGTGGCACCAATTAATGTATTTATAGAAGCCCATACGCAAACAGACAACAGATGAGAAGAGAATATTTATACCAGAAGCACACCATGCTTCCACAGTAATCAAATTCTCAGAAGGGCTGCGCCCCCTACAGACTAATTAGTAAAATAAAATCCCAGAGATAGAGCTTGAAATGGGGTTGTTTTTCCTGCCATCTGACTTCCCTAGGCCACAAGCATAACCAGGGAGGTGGTGGCACAGGGGTAAGATGATCAGAAAGTGGGTTGGTAACACCCTCTCAGTTACTCATCTCCCTGAGGACTGGGGGTCTGAGTAGGCAATTAAGACAGTCAAGGCTGCAAATTGGTTCATCTGCATCATTTTCCTAGATTCCACTTATATATGTTAATATAAGGAGATCAGTCCTGAGTGTTCTTTGGAAGGACTGATGTTGAAGCTGAAACTCCAATACTTTGGCCACCTGATGGGAAGAACTGACTTATTGGAGAAGACCCTGATGCTGGGAAAGATTGAAGGCAGGAGGAGAAGGGGACAAAAGAGGATGAGATGCTTGGATGGCATCACCTACTCAATGGACATGAGTTTGGGTAAACTCCGGGAGCTGGTGATGGACAGGGAGGCCTGGCGTGCTACAGTCCACGGGGTCGCAAAGAGGCGGACACGACTGAGCGACTGAACTGAACTGATACGATATTTGTTTCTCTCTTTCTGACTTACTTCACTCTGAGTGACAGACTCTAGGTTGTTCATCCACATCACTTCAAATGATCCGATTTTGTTCCTTTTTATGGCTGAGTAATATTTGCAGGGCAAGAATAGAGACACAGACATGGAGAACGGACATGTAGACACGGTGGGCGGGAGAGCAGAGCGTGGGACGAACTGGGAGATTGGTATTGACGTATATACACTGCCATAGTAAACTGGAGTAAAATAGACAGCCAGTGGAAAGCTTCTGTATATCACAGGGAGCTCCGCTCAGTGCTCGGTGGAAACCTAGAGGGGTGGGGTGGGGAGGGGAGGTGGGAGGGGAGGTTGAGGGAGGGGATGTATGTACATATACGGCTGATTCATGCTGTTATACAACAGAAACTAGCACAATATTGTGAAGCAATTATACCCCAATGGAGGAAGAAACAAGGACAATCAAGGCTCCTGGCCCCTCTGGTTATTGCAGCAGTAGAAGGATCCCTTGCCAGTGCCCACTGTCAGACACGTGACTGGCTTCTTTCTGTCATAGCCTGTCTCTCCCGCACCTACCCCTGCTCTTAAGGGAGAATCTGCTGTCTGTCCTTCACCAGGGTCAGCATGTTCTCCTGCGTTCTCAGAGTTTTGAAACGTTTAAACTTCCTCTACCCACGGAATCTGTTCTTTATTGAAGGGATTTCTGGCATCCATAGCAGACTGGGGTAGAGAAGGCAACAGAGCTTTAAGCAATTGTTCAGAGCCAGGAAGAGTGAATGGGCTCTGAGACTACACAAGAGGCCTTGAGAGCCCAAGGTAGCAAAAAGAAAGAGGAGTGGATGAATGAATGAATCCAGCATTCAGCAATGGTTTTCCCCAGTATATCAAACAGAAGACTACAACACAGCAATGCGTGCATGCTAAGTCATTTCAGTCATGTCTGACTCTTCGTGAACCTATGGACAGTAGCCTACCAGGCTTCTCTGTCCATGAGATTCTCCAGGCAAGAATACTGGAGTGGGTTGCCATGCCCTTCTCCAGGGAATTGTCCTGACCCAGGGATCAAACCAGCATCTTTTATGTCTCCTGCATTGGCAGGTGGGTTCTTTGCCACTAACACCACCTGGGATATGTAGGGATAATAAGCAATGTATATACAGCTCAGTTCGGTTCAGTTGCTCAGTCGTGTCTGACTCTCTGCGACCCCATGGACTGCAGCCTGCCAGGCTTCCCTGTCCATCACCAACTCCCGGAGCTTGCTCAAACTCAAGTCCATCAAGTCAGTGATGCCATCCAACCATCTCATCCTCTGTCGTCCCCTTCTCTTCCTGCCTTCAATCTTTCCCAGCATCAAGGTCTTTTCCTAAGAGTCAGTTCTTCGCATCATGGGGCCAAAGTATTGGAGCTTCAGCTTCAGCAGCAGTCCTTCCAATGAATAGTCAGGACTGATTTCCTTCAGGACTGACTGATTTGATCTCCTTGCAATCCAAGGGAGTCTCAAGAGTCTCCTCCAACACCACAGTTCAAAAGCATCAATTCTTCAGTGCTCAGGTTTCTTTATGGTCCAACTCTCACATCCATACATGACTACTGGAAAAACCATAGCTTTGACTATACAGATATTTGTTGACAAAGTAATGTCTCTGCTTTTTAATATACTGTCCAGGTTGGTCATAGCTTTTCTTCCAAGGAGCAAGCATCTTTTCATTTCATGGCTGCAGTCACCATCTGCAGTGATTTTGGAGCCCAAGGAAATAAATTCTGTCACTGTTTCCATTGTTTCTCCATCTATTTGCCATGAAGTGATGGGACCAGATGCCATGATTTTTGCTCTTTGAATGTTGAGCATTAAGCCAGCTTTGAATAATGTCCTGTGGAGATTTAAATATGATACTATCAGCAAAATCAAATGTCTAACAAGACTGATTAAAAGAAAAAGAAATGCTATAAAATATAAAGATAAACAGCAGAAAAAGGGATATGATTGCCAATCGCATAGGTATGTAAAGATCTTAAAGCAATCTTACAAAATTTATTCCAAAACTATACTTTGAAAACACAGATGAAAGGACAGATTCCACTTTAAAAAACTCTGAATGTGACACTAAAATAAACAGAAAATCTGAATAGTGATATATCTAATAAAGAAATTAAAATGTACAAAGGGTGGGCAGACCACCTAGCTAACCCTCCAGCCTGATCCTGGGACACACCCTACCCTCACTCCGATTGAGGAACCAGCTTGCCCATACTCGGAGTGAGCAAAAGGATCTGTTACTTGTTTTCACTCTCTCCTAAAACCAGTGCAAGAGCCCAATAAAGACTTGCCTGAAAAAAAAAAGAAATTGAAAGTTTAATCATAGTATTAACTCCATGAAGATATCTCCAGGCTGTGAGAGAAAATTAGAGGCATATAGTAGCTAAAGCAGTAAAAACAGATTTTATTCAAAAATGATTGCAATCAGGGAAAAGACAGCTCAGTTTAGAATTGGGCTCAATTCGTCATACAGAAAAGATAGCTGGGGGTTTTAGCCAACAAGCAGAACGAATGTATGGAAAATGGACCTTTCAGTAGATGAAAATTTGGGAGTGCGGAGGGGGAGACTCCTGCCAAACCAATTTAACAGGATTCTTGCTGACATCATGCCAGAATGAGCAGATATTAAGGATAGGGGAGTCTTTCTAATTTAACGTAGTTGGATCTGTGGTATAACTGGGCTATGCAGGCCAGGCCAAACTGGCCACCAAGGTGAAGGCCTGGTTGAGAAAGGGCTCAGAAGAGCCTGACTAAACTTCGGTCAAGGAGAGAGTGTTTGCCAAGGCTCACACAACTTCACCATTGGGTGTTCTCCAGATGTTCAGAGAATAATTAATACCAATATTGAACAGACTTTTCTACAGAATAGAAAAAGAGACCACACTTCCTGATTCACATTCAGTTCAGTTCAGTTCAGTCGCTTAGTCGTGTCTGACTCTTTGCGACCCCATGAATCGCAGCACACCAGGCCTCCCTGTCCATCCCCAACACCCAGAGTTTATTCAAACTCATGCCCATCAAGTCAGTGATGCCATCCAGCCATCTCATCCTCGGTTGTCCCCTTCTCCTCCTGCCCCCAATCCCTCCCAGCATCAGGGTCTTCTCCAATGAGTCAACTCTTCGCATGAGGTAGCCAAAGTATTGGAATTTCAGCTTCAGCATCAGTCCTTCCAATGAACACCCAGGACTGATCTCCTTTGGGATGGACTGGTTGGATCTTCTTGCAGTCCAAGGGACTCTCAAGAGTCTTCTCCAACACCATAGTTCAAAAGCATCAATTTTTCAGTGCTCAGCTTTCCTGATTCACATTAGGATACACCTGATACCAAAATCCAAAAAGAATGTGACAAAATCTGAAAGTGTTAATTAGTCGTGTCCAGCTCTTTGCAACCCTGTGGACTGTAGCCCATCAGGCTTCTCTGTCCATGGGATTCTCCAGGCAAGAATACTGGAGTGGGTTGCCATTTCCTTCCCCAGGGGATCTTCCCGACCCAGGGACTGAACCTGCATCTCCTGCATTGGCAGGTGGAGTCTTTACTATCTGAGCCACCAGGGAAGTCCAAAATCTAAGAAATTTTAAAAAAAAAAAGCAAAAAAGAACATTACTGCACACCAGTCTGTCTTACAAGCACAGATGTGAGAAAGAGCAAAGCAGATTCTGACACTAGCTGGGTGCTGGCTGCTCCTACCAGTCAGGCCTCAGTATTATCCTGTTGAACAGAAAGCGTTCCACGAACACCAAGGTCAAGTAAACTTGCTCTGTAACTACAGGTAGATCAAGACAGACTGAGATGATCTTGTCTGAACACAGACTGAATGAATCCACTATTCAAACCATGAAAACGACTAAATACTAACCCACCTCAGGGTCGGGCATGACAGAGCGACTTAACACTAATTCATTCACTCTATCCTAACAGCCTCCTGGCATTCCTCCTGCACTATAGATAAGATTTATTAAGATCCCCAATTATAGAATTGCCCCTTGCTTCTTTTTTTTACATAAGTTTATTTACTTATTTAGTTTTGGCTGTGCTGGGTGTTTGTTTCTGCCTGGGCTTTTTTCTAGTTGCGCGACTGGGTGATACTCTGGCGTTGCGGTGCGCGGGTTTCCCATCGTGGCGGCTTCTCTTGCTGCTGAGCGCAGGCTCTCAGATGCACGAGCTTCAGGAGTTGCGCACGTGCTTTCAGTAAGTTGCAGCTTGCAGGTTCTAGAGCACAGGCTCAATAGTTGTGGTGCCCGGGCTTAATTGCTCCTCCGCTTGTGGGATCTTCCCAGACCAGTAATCAAACCTGTGTCTCCTGCAGTGGCAAGTAGATTCTTTACCACTGAGCCACCAGGGAATCCCTGCCTCTCGCTTCTTGCTGCTGCTGCTAAGTCACATCAGTCATGTCCGACTCTGTACGACCCCACAGACTGCAGCCCACCAGGCTCCTCTGTCCCTGGGATTCTCCAGGCAAGAATACTGGAGTGGGTTGCCATTTCCTTCTCCACTCTATCCTTGACAACATGATTAGAGCAAAGTTCTACTTCCTTAAACCCTCCCTGAAAACACTGAATCTTATAATAAATTCTTAACTCCCTCTTATTGAGTTATGATGATTTCCATTGTGATCAGTTTCCCTCATTCCAATGAGCACTAAACCTATATCATTCAGCTTCAAGTGTGTTCCTGGTGGTCTTTGACTGGAAGTTGTTGACGATGGAAAGTACTCATCAAACATTCACATATCAAATCCAACACTATTTTAAAAATAACAATGCACACAACCAATTGGCTTGATTCCAGGAATGTAATGCAATATTAGCTTAACATTTAAAAAAATCAATTGATTTAATTCACCCCATAACAGGAAAAAAGAAAGAAATATCATATGATCACATCAATAAATACACAAATGCATTTGGTAGAATTCAACACTTATATTAGGGCTTCCTTGGTGGCTCAGATGGTAAAGAATCTGCCTGCAATGCAGGAGACACTGGTTCGATCCCTGGGTTGGGAAGATTCCCTGGAGGAGGGCATGGCAACCCACTCCAGTATTCTTGCCTGGAGAATCCCCTTGGACAGAGGAGCCTGGCGGGCTACAGTCCATGGGGTCACAAAGAGTTAGACACGACTGAGTGACTAAGCATAACATAACATTCATATTAACAAAAGTAAAAACTTTAAGGAAACATAGAAAAAAAATTTCTTTATCCTGATGTAGAGTATCCAATAAGCTTTACAATAAACCATATATTTAATGGTGAAATATGAAAAAATCTTTGTTTGAGATAGATAATAAAATAACTATGTCACTATGATCACTTCTGTTCAAACAACTGGAGGTTTCAGCTAGTATAATAAAGATAAAAAAAATAAGAAATCTGAAAAAGATTTATAAGACTTCTACACTGAAAATTATGAATATTGACAGAAATCTATTAAAATCTAATTTAGAAGACAACTATGCCATGCCCATGTATTGAAAAACTCAACTCAACATTATAAAGATGTCAGTGATTCCCAAATGAATCTATATCACAGCAAGAATTTTTATGGAAATTACAATCTGACTTAAAATTTATGTGAAAATGCAAAGATCCAAAAACAATCTAGAAAAAGATTCAGAGATAAATCAATAGACCTACATCACAGAATAGACAGTGAAAATACTATCAGTTGATTTTTTTATTTTTTTAAATTATGAAAGAATGATAACACATTTACAGGAGACTTGGAAAATGCAGGACAAGGTTAAGTATAGTTCCACTATATATTACAATTATTTTTTAAGTAGATAAATTAAGATTTTTAGTTGGAGTTTCAATGTCAAGCTCTCAAAAATTAATAGAATGAATATTCAGAGAAGTAGAAGGATATAGTAGATCTGAAAAGTACTGTGAATCAAGTCAACATAATTAAGATTTATACAATTTTCACATAGCAATAGGGTACAAATTCTATTCAAGTTCCCATAGGCTGTAAACTAGGAGCCACTGGAACAGATCCAGGGACATAAAGTGCAAAAATTTCATGGCCTTGAGGTATTGAAATCATAGAGTCTGTTCTCTTAACACTGTGAAATTATGTTAGAAATCAGTATCAAAAGATATTTGAAAATAACCCACATATTTTCAAGTGCCATATGTCACTTGATTTTCTTAAAAGTTTTATTTATTCATTTATTTTTTAGCTTCCCTGGTGGCTTAGATGAAAAAGATTCTGCCTTTGGGGGCTTCCCTGGTGGCTTACATGGTAAAGAGTCTGCCTGCAATGCAGAGTGAGTTCAATCTCTGGGTCAGGAAGATGCCCTGGAGAAGGAAATGGCAACCCACTCCAGTATTCTTGCCAGGGAAATCCCGTGGACAGAGGAATCTGGCGGGTGACACTGGTATTTATTGTTGGCTGTGATGGGTCTTTGCTGCTGCACGGGCTTTTCTCTAGTTGCGGCAAGCAGGGTCTACTCTTCCTGACGGTGCGCCGGCTTCTCATTGCAGGGCTTCTCTCGTTGTGGACACAGGCTCTAGGGCGCACAGGCTTCATTAGCTGCAGGGCATGGACTTAGTTGCTCTGTGGCGTGTAGGGTCTTCCCAGATTGGGGACTGAACCCATGTCTCCTTCAGGCGAGGATATTAAGCAAATGGATTCACCATAGACTGCTGTGATCGTGTAAATTAGCACAATCAGTTGAAAACAGTTTAGCCATAGCCCCTGAAGCTGAACACAGGTTGCCCCTACGATGAGATATTCCACTCCTAAGTGTATCCCCAGAAGAAACATCGCATATGTGTATCGAAAGATGCTCACATGCTCACAGAAACACTCTGCTTACGGAAACTGGAAACTCCAAAGTCCACCAACAGTAAACGGACGGTGGTGTTTTCAAATGACGGCATGCTCTTGGCAATAAGAGTGAACAACCTGGCTATAGGTAACAAAAAATGACTCTCATAGGACGGGCAAATGTTGGATCAAAGATAGATACAAGACACTAAAGGTATATCGTACCTACCGTACAAGTGCAATTACAGAAAGTTCAAAAATTTGCAAAACCAACAACCAGTGATTGAAGTAAGGATATTGGTTACTTTTGGGGGGAAAAGTGTCTTGAGGAGGGCTTCTGGGTTGCCAGTAATGTTCTCTATATTGGCCTAGATGGCATTTGTAATTTCTGTTCACCAAATATGCATCTTTTTCTATTTTTGTAACACTATTTAAAAATTCATATTTGGGAGGAGGGAGGAATAAATCAGGAAGTTGGGATTAACAGATACACACTGCTATATGCAAAGCAGATAAACAATTAGGATCTACTGTATAGCACAGGGAGCTATATTCAATATCTTATAATAACCTATAATGGAAAAGAATCTGAAGAATATATGTGTGTGTGTGTGTGTGTGTATATATATATATATGAGTTTGCTGTACAGTTAAAACATTGTAAATCAACTATACTTCAATTGAAAAAAGAAAATAGTTTATTTTTTAATGTACAAAAAATGTGCGTTTACTATTGCATAAAAACAACTGGAAATGTGGAGCGGGTTAGTTATTTCTACAATAATATACAGGTGTAGGAATTTGTAAGGGATTGATTTTGCCTGGAGTTTGAACTGGGAGTTTTCAAGGCTAGAGGACTATATGAAAGCTCAAAAAATTGCTTCCAGAAACATTATACAATTTCTCTGCACACTGATAGTGACCTTTTGTTGCTTTATGTCTGATTCCAGTTTTTCCAACCCATTTTCTGAATGCCCTAAAGAAATCTACATAGTACAGTCAACAAATTGTGCTGTTTTTTCCTGGCCCATTGACACCACGTCAAGGCTTGAGCAAAAACAAATTAAACTCTTCAACCCAAATCTCCTCCTCATTCTGTCAGGGTCACCCAAAGCACCACAGCAGCCCAGAAATGGAAACGAGCATCTTGATCACTTCCCCAAGGAATGCCACAAAGGCTCATTGTGGCATTGTAAAGGGCAAGGCTTCTGGGGCAAAATCCCTCAGCAGGAAGAATTTGGCCTCACCCTGGTTATTCCGACATAGCTTCTGTAGATTGCACTGCAGAAATAAGTTCTTCCTCTTAGATCCTGGATCAATGATGTTCATAGAGGAGACATTAAAGAAAGAAATAGGTAGTAGTAAAGTGGGAAAACGCTACTGAATTTAAACTCTGGCTCTGTTTCTAATGAGCTATTCAGTGCTAGCAGCTCATGGAATTTACCAGCACTGAATGTCTTCGCAAGATGAATATCAGTGGATGTGTACTAAGCCCCTTCACAGGGTGAATACTCTTTGATACTCGGGTAAATCTTTTTAAAGTGATTAAGAATACAAAACAAAACAAGACACAAGGCCTATCTTCAGTTCAGTTCAGTCGCTCAGTTGTATCCAACTCTTTGCGACCCCATGGACTACAGCACGCCAGGCCTCCCTATCCATCACCAACCCCCGGAGCTTGCTCAGATTTATGTCCATTGAGTCTGTGATGCCATCCAACCATCTCGTCTTCTGTTGTCTCCTTCTCCTGCCTTCAATCTTTCCCATCATCAGGGTCTTTTCTAATGAGTCAGTTCTTCACATCAGGTGGCCAAAGTAGCAGAGCTCCTGCTTCAGGTGAAGTGATTAAAGTAATTAAAAATACAAAACAAGACACAAGGCCTATCTTGGTACATGGTTTTATGGTCCTGGTGCCCTCCCCTGGCCGGCATATGCCAATGCTTTATTACACATCCTGGAATGGTTATCAGGCATATTGGAAAGCAGCAGTTCTTCATTCATTTCCACCCAGGAAGTTGTATCTTGAGAACCTGAGGTTACATTCCCTCAGCTGGAGCCTCATCCAGACCACTGTGCTGTTTAAGCTCATGACTTCTGGTCCCTCAGCTTTCACCTATCAGAAAATATAACAGTGTACAGTAGCAAATATAATTCTTAAAATGGAGGCAAAAAAGAGCATCATTCTTTTCATCCAACTGGTTATATGATCATAAACAGGAAGAAAATTTTTCCTTCTATTTTCCCAAATATTTGCCCAGGATGTGATATCCAATCAGAGGCATTTAATGTTGTTCTGGGCCAAATTTTAAACCTGCATCCCATTAACATGTCCTAGAAACCAAAGCCTCCTGATTTATCTCTCACTGTGCAAATGCATTAGACAGCTTTTGACCTTACTTTTTCAGGGCGTGTTGTGGCCAATGTGATTCTAGGTTCCCAGTTACTCAGGATCTGGGGCAGAATGCCTACTCTGCCATGCTTCGATTCATAAACCAGCACCATCAACAATATCTTCAAGCTTCCCAAAGTAGCTAAAGAGCAGACTGCATAGTCATTGAGAACTTACTGTGTACTGAACACTATTCTAAGCACGGGAAATTCATTGGTGTATAAAAGCAGACACAACCATCAGCCTCATGGAAATAACATTCTTGGACAACCTTTAAGTGTGTAAGACAAGTAGGCATTCCCCATGAAGCTTAACTATATGAAAGCCCCTTCAAATATTTTTAGTTTTAAAAACATCTCATTAATTCTGTATATAAGGGACTTGATATGGGGAAAGATGGTTCCAAGAATCGCAATTATTATTGCTAATCAACATTATTATACATTGATGTTAACTACTATATAATATTTAAGGATGTCAATGAAAAAGTTCAGGATACAGTAGAAGAGCAAGCCTGTATAAAGTGTAAGCACCCAGTGTGGTGTTAATCAAGTAATGATAGAGACTTAGAAACCCTCCTACTTTTCTGAAGAAGACAGGAAGATGTGTAAATAGAGGCATAAATCTGTATCACCTCTCTGGGTGGGTGAACCATGGGAGATGAAGCTGCTGGAAAGAAAGCTGTGGTATTTAGGAAATCAAGGATGTGTACACAAACTGAGTTCAGAAAATAATTTGATTGATGGAGAAGAATCATTCTGTTGGATCTTTGAGTTGAGCAGAGTTTTAGGAAAAGATGGCTTTAGTTCCCAGGCAGTTTTGTTTGTAGATGCTAAAGGGGTCCAGAGAGAGAGCCCACTTACTTGCAGACTCATGAACAGTCAACTAAAGTGGCTGAAAAAGCAGGATAAGCCTGGGTGAAGGTCAGGTGAATAACACGGGAAAGAGGGTGGGACAACCAGAGACCGAACCTTTGAAGTGAAGCAATGACTCACTCTCTCGTGTGGGCAATAAACCCTCTGAAGGGAATTCCAAAAATGGTCTATTATTTGAGCAAATAGAATGCCCACTTTGAGGATAGATGCATTTATCGTTAATGATTATTTAAAACCAATTCAATGGCTTAAGTCATATATGTCTCTAATCATAAACAACAACAGAGTCAAAACAACAGGAAAAACCACTCTAATGACAACTGTGCTTTTACAAAGGTACCATACTGGCCTTTGAGTTGGACAGAAAGCTTGCTTTAGAGACGTTCAGGGCTCATGTTCAAGGCTGTGTACCTTAAAGTCAGTGAGCGTTTAGGTAGGAGGGAAATTTTGACTTCTGAAAGAAACAACTACCTAAGGAGAGATCAAAAGTTAAACAACTCTGTGGAGATAACAGATAGGCTTTGTATGACATCAGGTGGAAGCTAACAGTGGAGGCAATGTCAATAAAACAAAGACACCTGAGAAATTATCCTAAGGTGTCCATTCCTGGCTCCATGATCCTGATACATCTTTTAATTCATGATGTATGCTAGAGTAAAATAAGGCAGGACTGGTGGAAACAAGAATTTTGAGCAAATGCATTCTACTATATAACTGTAGAGTCTAATGCATGTGTTGTAAAGCTATAATGTTTCTCTTCAAGTATATCATTTATAGTTGATTAAACAGGATATCTTGTTGTCTCTACAAAAAGTTGACCATCTACACAAATCTCTCTCATACCAATATTTCAAAGTAACAAATCACTTCAGATAATTAGCCCCTTTCCTGAAATGTAAGCCCCCCCACCCCACCAACTGGTATATATGCATGTTGACCAACATTCATCTAAACCCTAAACAAAACAAAAAAAACGAATGATATCAAAACTGAAGCTTCATTATTTTTAGTTGACTTTATGAGTCTATTAAATAATATGATCTTGTCATTCTGCACCACCCACATCTTTGTGTGAGGACTTGATAAATGTCACAGCGTTGAGTAAGGTGAAGATGCTGAACTATATTTAACACGACAGATGCAAGTAGCTGTCAGGTTTGGGATTTGAAGTCAGATGATCCTTCAGCTCCTGTCTCTCTGAATATCTGGAGATCATGCAACTCTCCTGAGACCATCAAATTGGGAGGGAGGTGTTATATGAATTCAAGGATTGATGTGTACTGTCAAATAGACTCGAGGATTTTTTTGTCTTAACTACTATTTATTTTTGGTTCTTATTAGAATTAAAACATAGAATAAAAATATATCAAATGACTTTTTTTCCTCAAATTCTGCCTGTGACATAAGAGCGGGATAATGAATTCAGAAAGTTATTTTTGAACCAAGGTAATGTCACAGTTTCAAACATGCTGAGTCATCCTATATACTGAGAAATGAAAAGATAACCCAGAAATAATGTCTAAGATAAAAAGTACATTTGATTTGATTTGGTTTGATAGCTTAGTTATCCACAGAAAATGAAGGAAATGCACTCTGTGCCTCTAAGCCCCCCAGGTCTGTAAGCATAGGAGGTAAGATTTTCAGCAAGACAGTCCTTTCATCCATCCATGGGGTGGTGGGAAAAGCCAAGCATTCTGGTCCCTGTGTCTGCTTATTACACTTAGGTACTTCACTTCACTGAACCTTCAAGTTAAAATGCAATCTCTGAGGAATTCATCTTCCCCTGACACCAAATATTAAGCTCAAGAGATGACTGCAGTCAATGAAAGAAATATCTACCATTTTTATCTTTTTTAATTCCAAAGTATAATGGAAGGACACCCTCTATCAGAGATCTCTGTCTTCTCTAACTATATTAAAAACTAAAAATCAAAGACAAGAAACATGTCCTGAGGTTGAATGTTTGGAAAATATTTTCACAAAAGCCTATGATACAGGAGCCATTGGCAACAGCATGGGGAAGAGTTCATGACATCACTACATCACAGACCTGAGTTATGAATTTAAAAATTATCTCTTTTGAGGAATTTGGTCAACTTCAATCTTATTCTTGTCATTTCTCCATAATCTGTTTCTGAGGACAGTATTACAAGGCTTGTCAAAAAGAATTATTCCAACTAAATATAAAATAGATAAGCAACAAGGGAAATTAGTATTGTGTAGTACAGGGAACTACAATTAATACCTTGCAATAATCTATAAGGGGAAAGAATCTGAAAAATAATATAAATATATATACATATATGCATACATAGAAGTATATAACTGAATCACTCTGCTGTATACTTGAAAATAACACATTGTAAACCAACTATACTTCAATTAAATAAGAAAGAAAGAAAATTTTTTAAAAAGGAATCATGCCAGGATATATAAAAGAGCTTTTGCTAAGCACTTTGAGATTAAAGCTTCTATAAAAGAGAGGAAATAACCCTTCAATTGTTACTGTTATGAGACACTGAGCCCTTTTTTCCTATGAACTTCTTGAAGTCATTACACTTCATTCCATTTAGATAACTATTAGTCATGGTTCATGGGTAAATGGTCAGTAGGTATTTTTCTAGATGCTTTTGTGCTTCATAATAATAAGTATAATGGTTTGTTTCTGCCATAACATCAAGTGTTCATTCAAATGTAAAAAAAAAAGGGGGGGACAGAAGACAGAAAAGGAAAAATACTGAGGCTAAGCTGCACATAATATCTTAAGCAGATGTCAATCACCCAGGGAAACAAATTACAGTTTAGGTAAAATGTCCAGGCCAGGAGTTTGCCGGCAGATTATCTCAGTTTAGAAACTCGGGGTTCTCAAATATTTGCTCCAGAGGATTGAATAAAAGGAATGGTTCTTCACCCTGGCATGGCTTTAGTTATAAACACCATAAACAGCCACCATTGTGGACTGGTAGATGAAGACACAAAATAAATAGGGATTCAATGTCTTAATCTAACAAGCTTCCATCAAGAATAACATTTTTCATTCCATCAACTTCATAGCACAAATTCTTGCTAATTATTTCTTTATCATCAGATGAGAACTGTTTCCTTCATCAACAAACAGATAGGAATGTCTCCAATCAGTTAGCTGTCCTCTTAGCTCTGGGTCATAGTATTCCAGCCACATTGACTACACGTGTGCACGCTCAGCAGCTTCAGTCGTTTCCAACTCTGTGACCCAATGGACTGCAGCCCACCCGGCTCCTCTGTCCACAGGATTCTCCAGGCAGGAATACTGGAATGGGTTGCCATGCCCTCTTCCAGGGGGTCTTCCCAACCCAGGGATCAAACCCATGTCTCCTGCTTCTCCTGCATTGCAGACAGATTCTTTTGTACTGTGCCACAAGGGAAGCCCCAGATTGACTACAGTCTAATCCAAACGTTGCAACTGGAACGGAGACATCAAGTTGCCCAGGAGAGAGATGTCAGGATATAGAGATACCATTTCTCTTCTCTCAAGACCCTGAGGCTCATTTTTTTTTTTTTCAATGCAAAAGTTATCATGAGATATAATCAATCTTCTCTTAAAATACTTCAGCTGAGGCTTTCCCCTACCATTCCAAAAAGAGTAGAAATTTTCTTTCATTTCCGTATCTTCAGTTGGAATTGTAGACTCAATCTAATTAAAAAATAGAAAATGGGTGCATGGTTTAAAATATATCACTACAGGGACTTCCCTGGTGATCCAGTGGTTAAGACTTTGCCTTCCAATGCAAGAGGTGTGGGTTCAATCCCTGGTCAAGCTAGGATCCCACATGACTCCTGGCCAAAAAACTAGAACATAAACAACAGAAGCGATATTGTAACAAATTCAATAAAGATTTTTTAAATGGTCCACATCAGAAAAAGAAATCTTAAAAAATAAATTAAAAAAATGCATCACCACAAAGGTAGGCATTATTATTACACTTATTTTTCCAAGAGGAAATTGAGGTATGGAGAAGCTAATTAACTTGCTCAAGGTCACACAACTGGTAAGTGATGGAATACCAAGCTTTGCATCCCACTTTTAACAGTTTTGAACAAATGAAGAGAAAGGAGAACCTACAAAAGGCCATTTCAGAGGCCTCCTTTGTCATTATCAATGTTCTTTGAGTTTCTGGGATACCAGCATTCACAAAATCTTGTTGATACTAAACATTTGGAAATATATTACAGTCTCACATACAGTTCTGGAAGCCAAGATATAATTTCTCAAAAGGCCTACCTTGAAATGTATGTACGAAAGCGTTGTAATGAAAGTATTTGCATTGGGGTGGGTACTCCAATTGGAAAAAAGAGAGATACACTCCATCTTGCACATACCTCCCCAGAAAAGCTACATAGATATTTCAGAATGAGTCAATTAGTGTCACAACAGAACAGGGACAATACTATCAGTTTCTTCACACTGGTCATGATTTGTGTGAATGACAGGGCGTGCAAAAGGCAGAAGCTTTGCCACCTCCATCAACAAAGCAGGCTTATAAAGAGTCTACAGGGGCTTCCCTGATAGCTCAGTTGGTAAAGAAACTGCCTGCAATGCAGGAAGATCCCCTGGAGAAGGGATAGGCTACCCACTCCAGTATTCTTGGGCTTCACTTGTGGCTCAGCTGGTAAAGAATCTGCCTGTGATGAGGGAGACCTGGGTTCAATCCCTGGGTTGGAAAGATCCCCTGGAGAAGGGAAAGGTTACCCACTCCAGTATTCTGGCCTGGAGAATTCCATGGACTGTATAGCCCATGGGGTCGCAAAGAGTCCCACACGACTGAGCAACTTTCACTTTCGTTTCCAACAGTCTACTCTGAAGAGTTTGCCTGAAAGTTGTGGTTTAGTCGCAAAGTTGAGTCTGACTCTTTGCGACCCCATAGACTGTAGCCCGCCAAGCTACTCTGTCCATGGTATTTCCCAGGTTAGACTACTGGACCAGGTAGCCATTCCCTTTTCCAGGGGATCTTCCCGACCCAGGGATCCAACCCACATCTCCTGCTTTGCAGGCAGATTCTTTAGCACTGAGCCACCAAGGAGGCCTAATGATCCATGTTTCTCTAGGCAAACTACTTGGACCTTGTACATAATAGGTACTCAGAGAATGATCCCCATTACGTTTGTCATTGTTTCAACAGCCTTTTCCTCTGAGTCTTTGTCAGAGGGATACACAAACTCACAATCATATAATGGAGAGTGACGATTAAATGTAAGGTCTTCCTGAAGCCAGGCAAGTAATTTTCACCATGTTTACCTAAACGAAATCATTTCTGGTTTTTAACCATCTCTACCTTTAGCCCTTGGAATCATAAAAGACATCCACATGATTAAGTATGATCATGTAATAGCTTTTATTACATGGTGATTGCTTTGCTGTGAAATTTACTTATCAAGGAAATGGCAGGGAATAAAACTATTCCCAATGAGAAGAGTGTTGTTGCTTGTTTCCTGCTAATCCCTGGAACCAAGTGCAATTCAGTTCAGTTCAGTCGCCCAGTCATGTTCGACTCTTTGTGACCCCATAGACTGCAGCACGCCAGGCCTACCTGTCCATCACCAACTCCTGGAGTTATACTCAAACTCGTGTCCATGGAGTTGGTGACGCCATCCAACCATCTCATCCTCTGTCGTCCCCTTCTCCTCCTGCCCTCAATCTTTCCCGGTATCACCAAGTGCAGTTAAACCAAATTTTAGGACTTCTCATTGTATGGGCCCTGGTGAGACCAATGTGGTCCCAGGCTGCCTTTTTTTGGTATGAAGTCTAAGAAGGACAAAAGAATGGCCCAAAAGATTTTGGCTGAAACAAGCTCCCCTTCACCCTGGTCCTTGCCTGGACCAAACTCAGGCAGCTCTGTCTTGGCCATACTCAGTATCAAACTGATTTGGTTGACTTCCATCTAGGTGCACATCACCAGGATAGACCACTCCAGAAAAGCATGAAGGAAAGCCAAAAGGGCAACCACATAACAGACTCTTACCTCATTTTCCCCTTCTTTGAAAATCTGCTTAGAGCTTTGAAGAATAAACTTTTTTCACTACTAATTTTTCCCATGGTAAATCAATAATAACATGAAGAATAAGTCATTTTCATTAGAATGACCAGCTGTCTCTGCCTTCCCAAGACACTACTGATTTATACCTTTTAACCTGGTATAATTAATAGTGCATCCTTTTCTCGAATGGGTCCTGGTTTGAATAATAATTACGTGGCCCCCAAAGATTTAGCTGCTTAGGACCATCTGTTCATTGGTCTAAATACTTATTGTAGAGCTATACTCAACTTACCTCCATGAAGGCTCTTCATTGTCACTCTATTTTCACAAGGAGGAGTTACTGTGATGTTTCACAGCTTTTCCCTACCCACTTCTTCAGAAATTTGTCTGAGAACTCTGTTTTAAAAGATTGCTTTAAGATTGGACTTCTGTCATTTGCAACAGCATGGATAGATCTCAGGGATATGCTTTGTGAAATAAATCAGACAGAGAAAAACAAATACTATATGATATCATTTGTATGTGGATCTAAAAAATAAAACATTTGAAAACAAACTAGTGTTTACCAGTGGGAGGGGGAGGTGAGAGAGATAAGATAGGGATACAGGATTAAGAGGTACAAAGAGGTACAAAGGTATATTTTATATACTACTATATATATATAAAATAAATAAGCTACAAAGATATACTATACTGCACAGGAATACAACAAATATTTTTAAATAACTTTCAATGGAGCATAATTTATAAATATACTGAATCATATTGTACACCTGCAACTAATATATTTTAAATCAACTATGTGTGTATGTGTGTGTGCTCAGTCACGTCCAACTCTGCAACCCCATGGACTGTAGCCCACCAGTCTCCTCTGTCCATGGAATTCCCCAGGCAAGAATACTGGAGTAGGTTGCCACTTTCTTTTCCAGGGGATCTTCCTGACCCAGGGATCAAACCTGTGTCTCCTGCATTGGCAGGCAGATTCTTCACCACTGAGCCACCTGGAAAGCCATAAATCAACTATACTTCAATTAAAAAATATGTGTAAGACTGTTTATCATTCAAATAATGACTTATTTCCCTGATATTGAGAAGGGATGAAATATGCAAAGTAAGTATAAAATACACAAAATTGAACCTTTCCCTTCCAAAGAAACTTTAATTTCACATTTATAAGACTTTTTGTTAAACACAGTGAATGTGTTATATTGAACATAATATGGTCTCTCACTGCTAACTCGAGGTTGTAAGTAACAGATTGCATAGTGCAGGGTGATGGTCACTGAAGTAGTAGAATTTAGCTTGTCCTTTCACTAAATTCTTTCTGTTTCTGCTTTTCTTCCATTCTCCCTTGTTGTCAATTGGCATTTCTCCAAGTGTCAGCTGTTGGAAGTTCCCTACTCTTTCCACCACTTTTAATTCATGATGTATTATAAACCAGAAAGAACCACAAGGTACCAAAGAAAACACTAACTTTACTAAATCAATAGCCCTAATTTTAGAAATGATCCTTAATCAATGGTCTTTCATCACAAAGTAGATCTAATCAAGTAAGACACATTGCTTTGTATAGTCCCTGTATTCCTCCTAAGAGGACTTTTCCAATATTTCTTTTATTAGATATGTTCTACATAACAAATTTGCCAAAACACCTAACCTCAGAAAAAGTGGGTCTTTATTAAACCACTGGCTTTAGTTTGCGAATTAGAATAAACAAAACATGTTCTGCAAAGTCCATCAGTCTCAGTAGACTGTTGAATAGTAGTGGTGAAAATGGGCATCTTGGTCTTTTTCCCATTTAATACTGTACTGGAAGTCCTAGCTGGAGTAATTTGGCAGGAAAAATTAATAACAAAAGACATCCGATTTGGAAAGTAAGAATTAAAACTATATTTGCAGATGGCATGTTTCCATATTCAGAAAATCCCAATGAATCCAACAAAAAGAATTGCAAGAGCTAATGAGCAAATTCAGCAAAGTTCAGGGTAGAAAGCCAACACACAAGATCAGCTGCGTCTCTGTACATCATCAGTGAACAGTCCAAAAAGGAAATTAAGAAAACAATTCTATTTACAATAGTATCCAAAAGAATGAAAACCAAGCAATGAAGCTAACCACATAGCTGAAAGACTTGTACATCTGAAAACTATATAAAACATTATTGAAAGAAATTAAAGAAGACCTAAATAACTAAAAAGCCATTTAGCATTCATGTACAGAAAGCCTTAATATTGCTAAAGTTGCTGTATACCCAAAGCATTCTACTGATTTTAAGCTCTTTGCAACCCCATGGACTTCAGAGTCCATGGAATTCTCCAGGCCAGAATACTGGAGTGGGTAGCCTTTTCTTTCTCCAGGGATCTTCCCAATCCAGGGATCAAACCCAGGTCTCCCTCATCACAAGCAGATTCTTTACCAGCTGAGCCACAAGGGAAGCCCAAGAATACTGGAGTGGGTAGCCTATCCCTTCTCCAACAGATCTTCCCGACCCAGGAATCAAACTGGGGTCTCCTGCATTGCAGATGGATTCTTTACCAACTGAGCTATTAGGGAAGCCCTGATTAAACACAACCCTTCTTAAAATTTCATTTTATTTAAGAAACAGAAATGTTATTCTCAAATCTATATAGAGTTGCTAGTGGCTCTGAATAGTCCAAACAATATTGAAAAAGGAAGAAAGAATTGGAAGATTCACATTTTGCAATTTCAAAACTGACTTCAAAGCTGCAGTAATCAAAACAGTATAGTACTAGCATAACAATAGACTTATAGACCAATGGGCTAGAAATGATAGCCCAGAAATAAATTCAAAGCTCTACACTCAAGTGCTTTCAACAAGGGTGGCAAGATCAATAAATGGGAGCTCTTTAGCCACCTTGGACCCTGTGGAGGCCTGCTGAGAACAGGACTTCTAAAACGACAAATGTGTCTAGAAGACTGTTATCCAAGGCCATTTTTGCTGGCTATAAGCAGGGTCTACAGAACTAGAGGGAGCACACAGCTTTCCTGAAAATCCAAGGTGTATGTGCTCGAGATGAAACTGAGTTCTATCCAGGCAAGGGATGTGCTTATGTGCATAAAGCAAAGAACAACACAGAAACTCCTGGTGGAAAACTTAATAAAACCAGAGTAATCTGAGAGAAGATAACTCGTGTTCATGGAAACAGTGGCATGGTTCAAGCCAAATTCTGAAGCAACTTTCCTGTTAAAACCATTGGACACAGAATCAGTGTGATGCTGTACCCTCAGAGGATTTAAACTTATTGAAAAGTAAATAAAATTGTGAATTTGTAAAAAAAAAAAAAATAAGTGGGAAAAGAATAGTCTCCTCAACAAAAGGTTATGGGGTAAGTATATAAATGCATGCAAAAGAATAAAGTCAGACCCTTATTGCTCCACAATAAAAAGTTAACTCAAAATTGATCAATGACCTAAATAAGCATAAGGTCTAAAAATAAACGCTATTGGAAGAAAACACAGAGGTAAATCTTTATGGCTTTGGATTCGGTGATAGGACCTAAGATATGAGGCCAAAAGGAAGAGCAACTATAGAAAAAATTAGAATTGAAACATATATATTATCATATGTGAAATAGATCGCCAGTCCAGGTTCGATGCATGAGACAGGGTGTTCAGGGCTGGTGCACTGGGATGACCCAGAGGGATGGGATGGGGAGGGAGGTTGAAGAGGGTTTCAGGATGGGGAACACAAATTTTTTTTTAAAAAATTGAATTTTATAAACATTAGAATATTTTGTGCATCAGAGAATGTTATCAAGAGAGCAAAAAGACAACCTACAAAATAAGACAAAATATTTGCAAATTATATATCTGGCAAAGACAGCATCTAGATTATAAAAAACTATTACAACTGAACAACAAAAAGACAAACAACCCAATTAAAACCTGGACAAAAGATATGAATAACATTGCTCCAAACAAGATATATAAATGGCCAACAAGCACATGGAAAGATTTTCAGCATCTTTGGTCATCGCATGTGTACGTGCTCAATCATTTCAGTCCTGTCTGACTTTGTGTGATCCTATGGACCATAGCCCACCAGACTCCTCTGTCCATGGGATTCTCCAGGCAAGAATACTGGAGTGCGTTGCCATGCCCTCCTCCAGGGGATAATAAAATATTACTGAGCCATGCTTCCCTGCTAGCTCAGATGATAAAGTGTCTGCCTGCAATGCAGGAGACCTGGGTTTGATCCCTGGGTTAGGAAGATCCCCTGGAGAAGGAAATGGCAACCCACTCCAGTACCCTTGACTGGAAAATTCCATGGATGAAGGAGCCTAGTAGGCTACAGTCCATGGGATCGCAGAATCAGACACAACTGAGCAACTTCACTGGTTCACAAAAAGATAATGTACCTTTGCTATGACACTGAATCTCCTTGAAAACATTATGCTCCGTAAAAGAAGACACGCACAAAAGTTTACACGTTACAAGAATCTTTTAAATGAAACACCTAAAAAAGGAAAATCCATAAAGGTAGATAAGTGGTTCCCAGGGGATTGGCTGGGTGGGTAGAATGGTGAGTGAATAGTCAATGTACAGGCTGTTATTCCAGAGTAATGCAAATGTTTTGAAACCAGAGAGAAGTGGTAATTGCATGACACTGTGAATGTACTGAATGCTACTAAATTGTGTACTTTCAAATGGTTAATTATGAGGATTTCAGTTCAATTGGAAAAAAATCTTCCTTTGTTGGTGCTTGTTTGGTCGCTTCAGTTGTGTCTAACTCTCTGCGACCCCCACGGACTGTAACCCACCAGGCTCCTCTGCCCATGGGATTCTCCAGGCAAGAATACTGGAGTGGGTTGCCATTTCTTTTTCCAGGGGATCTTTCCGACCCAGGGATCGAACCCAGGTCTCCCACACTGCAGGCAGATTCTTCACCAGCTGAGCCACCAGGGAAGCCCGCGGACATAAATCCAAGCGTGAAAAGGTCTTTAGCAGAGCCCAATATGTCTAGTGAAGGTTTTTAAGGACTAGTCTCAATCTAACAAAAACCAAGACCACCCACTTCCACCTCTAAGCATCACCATAAGAATGTTCTGTATTCTTGGAAAGCCTGAAATACAAGCAACAGTTAAAGGAAAGATGCAGAGGAATCGGAAAAAGTCAAAGAGGGACTGAGAAGAAGAATACGAACAACAGACAACTATTAAGAAATGGATTTCCTTGACAGCTCCTCAGCTAAACTACAGATTTCTTATCTCCATCAAAATGCTTTTTCAATCAAGTCTAGTCCAGGAGGATGGGGCAAAAAGACCTAACACTATTTGCTGAAAATGGACTCCTCAGAGTTCAGCAGGAAATCATTTGACCAAAAGCAATTTGGGTGAGATGACTCCAAGATAAAGCAGACAAATTATTTGAAAGCATATCTCCAATTACAGGTTCTTCATGTATTGGTATTTTGGGGGGGTACCATGGAGCAATTCTGTTTTTAATTGTGTTGCATACACATAACATGAAAATGTATCAATTAAACCTGAAATCGGAAAAAATAAATAAATAAATAAAGTGTACGATTCATTGTCATTTTAGGACCGTAACAATGTTGTACAACCATCGGCACTATCAAATTCCTGAATATTTTCATCCCTTCAAAGGGAAACACCCTACTCATGAGCAGTCACCCTCTTTCTGTTTCCCCTCAACCCTGAAACACTGCTAATCAGCTTGCTGTCTCTGTGGTTTTACCTATTTTGGATACTTTTTATAAATGAAGTCAAACAATATGTAGAGTTTTGTGTCTGGCCTCTGCAACATAGTATCATGGTTTCAAGGCACTTCATTGTAGCATGCATCAATGCTTCATTCATTTTTGTGGCTAAATAATATTCCATTGCATGGATATACCACAATTTATTTATTCACTGATATCTTTCTGGATATTTGGGTTGTTCACACCACTTGGATATTGTGAATAGAGCTCCCATGAACATTCATGTATGAGTTTCTGTCTGAACATCTGTTTCCAGTCTGGGGGTGTATAGATCTTGGAGTGGAATTGCTGGGTCATGTGCTAAGTCTATGTTTAATTTTTGAGGAACTGCCACGCTGCTTTCCATGGTGGCTGAACCATTTTACATTCCCACAAGTCACGTATGAGTTACACTTTTTTATATCTCCAAGTTTTGGGGTCTATTTTGTAGCCATTTAGAAAGGGTTCTCAGTTTTGTTTGATTTTTTTATTTTTTAAATTTTGTTTTCTACAAATTTGCATGTCCTTCACTACTATAGCAAAATGTGAGAAACAACTTGAATGTCCAACTCTATGAGCCTGCTTAAATCAAAAATGATATATAATGACTAAGCAAAGCCATTTTCCAATCTTCTTACTGCATTTAGCAATTTTTTAAATCTTAATATAAGTAAATGATAGCTGATGTCACCCACACCTTCCCACGATCCTTTGACCGAGAAACACTGTCAAATCCTAACAGGAGTTAAGATAAAATACTAACTTGAGTTGCTACAAAAATGATCCCAAATTTATCTGAGATTTGTAAACTTTGTAATAGACCAAAAAAATAAATTGGAAAATAAAATTTTTAATTTTTAATACACTGCTAGAAGGAAGTTGCTATATCCAGTCTTGATATAAGAAGCAATGTGAATAACTAATAACAATAGCCAATCTGCTCAGGCCATTATTACATACCAGACTCTGTCTGAAACACATTACAGTTGCCCTCAAGACAAACTTTTCATGTATCTGCTACCGAGTTTTTCAGTCTATAAATGAGAGGACAAAAGTTTAGTGAGATTAAATAACACTTGAAGTAAGAGTAAATAGCAGAAGTCTGGATTTGAACTCATTTTCTTATACTAAATCCAGGACCTCAGCAACTATGCAGTACTCCAATTGTGCCTATTTTATTCTCATTGCCATTTATAATATGTAAATTTCTATTTATTATGGGTACACCATAGCAAAGGCAGAGATGTGATTATACCAAAGGTGGTGTAATGTTTGGTTAGTTATGAATTAGGCTGTTTTGAAATGTGTAGCTTATCTTCAGCATCTTTTACAGAAACCAAAGACTGTGATTATTAATATTTTCTTTAAAGTGTTCCTGTTTCAGCTCATTTACAGTAGAAGCAGTCTGAGTACCACAATAATATCTCATTTTTCTGTTTAAACATCTCTGTCAGTAGTAGATCTTGGGAAGTGAATTTGAGTAATGAAATTGGTTGGCACCCTTAATGCATGGAATAACAAGACTAATACATATTGAAATTGAGAGACAGGATACATAGCCAGATGAGTGATCTTCAAAGCACACTCATGCCAATTTGACAGTAAGTCAATAAAAGGTTGTCTACTTGTCAGTGATGGATGGAATCTCAGATGCCTTAAACAGTCTTCTTACATCTAATTTTTAAATACAATTTAAGGGCAAAAAAAAAAAAATCTATGGCTAGTATTTCCTTTTATAGAATAACCTGTGGCATCTCATGGAAACCAACAGGGAAACTTTGAAAATAATTTGAATGAAGATTCTCTTTGATGAGATGAATAACATTAATGAAAAGGGACTTCAGATGCTGCCTCCAGCAAAGGTTTGCTTACATCTTTCATTTAAAACATAGTGATTAATTCTTATAATAATAACCCTGTATTTCCAAGAGAGCCTTGATTTCTTTCACTACTGGTACCTGGCACTCCCCCTCTCGTTTTCTTCAGGAAGTTCCAGGAAAAGAAGGTAAATATGTAGTTCACTCTCTGGTTTTTTTTTTTAATTAAAGAATAAACTTTTGGAATTAATTTACATCCAACCAGAATTTAAACTATCTAAAAGCAATTTAAATCTACCTACATCCTGCTGGAGTTGTTATAACTTGACAATATCCAGGCCAGAATACTGGAGTGGGTTGCCTTGCCCTCCTCCAGGGGATCTTCCCAACCCAGGGATCAAACCCAGGTCCCCCACATGGCAGGCAGATGCTTTATTGACTGAGCCACCAGGGAAGCCCTTATCCAGAATTAGAAGTCAGTTTTCCTTCATTCGGGTAATGAAAATATTACAGGAAAAGAGAGGCTAATGCAGCTGGAAGTCTTAACGTTCCAGAAGTATCAGTAATAATATTTTGTCTCTATGGAACAGCTCTCAAGTCAAGAAACTCAACGTTGAATGAAATCAGAGGCAATAGCACCCACTAAATATTCTTGAGATGCACAGACGGGCATTGCGGGTGGAGAAAGCCAGTGATGTTAGAGCAGATGTGGAGGGCAGGATGCCACAGGAGAAGCAGTGATGTAAGCAAAAGGACTGCTTTCAGCTCACCCCCGTGCTCTCAGCATCATCCTCTCAGGAGCATCAGAGCCTCAGGCCCCAGAGGACAGCTTGTCATCTCATTCAAAGCAGCCCCACACCCTCAGTACCCTGCCACACAGCCATCTTGCCTAACAAGTTATACACAAAGATATACAAATAGCCAACAAGCACACTGACTTCCCTGATGGCTCAGATGGTAAAGAATCTGCCTGCAATGTGGGAGACCTGGGTTCAGTCCTTGGGTCGAGAAGATCCCCTGGAGAAGGGAATGGCAACCCACTCCAATATTCTTGCCCGGAGAATCCCATGGACAGAGGAGCCTGGCGGGCTACAGTCCATGGAGTCACAAAGAGTCGGACAAGACAGTGAGTGAGCACAATGATTAGTGCTACTAAGCATCTTTTCATGTCTTTGTTCAAAGTGTTAGTCATTTACTCATGTCCAACTCTTCTGTGTTCACCAAGGTCACTTCTGTGTAGCACCTGAAGATCCCGAGAGGATGGTAGTGACTGGCCCAGTGCTAGTGAGCTGGGAACCAGCCCAGCCTGTGGGACAGAATTCAGAGACGGGGAATATGACTAGGTTACCAGCACTGGCTGAGTCAGCCTGGAGGTCAGGAAAGGCTGGCTGGCCGGAACTCAGCCCACGCCGGGGAGGGATGTGTGGGTGTGGAGAAAGCTCTCTTACATCAAATCTCTCACCACAGCTGCCTGCATCCCACCTTCCCTGGCCTGCCTTGGAGATGAGACGCAATAGTAGAAAAACATCCAGAAGGCAAAGGTAGTGATTAAGCACTGTTATTACAAAGGGGACCCTGCCACTCTCTACAGGCTGTTAGCTTTACCTAACCTTCAATTTCCCTTTGACTTAAGTCTATAGATTGTGTATTAAGGATGCTCTGGCTTCTGTCTAGAGTCAAATGACTGTTGCAGTTACCTGAGGCAGATTTTCAGGTAACTCTGGTTCTATTTCCTACAAAAAAGAAGGTGATTTTTTTTAAAGTCAACTTTATCCATCATGTACTGCAAATTTTCCATGTGACTAAAAGCCCGTGTTCAGCATTAGCAAACTTCTTTGCCCTCACACCTGGTTTTAAACTTAAGCTTCAGAGTGAAAAGTTTTCTTGTGTGTTTGTTTTTAATAGTCAAAAGTTTATGGCAGTGGATGAGTATGTTTCACAATTTCTGTTTGTAATAGAAGCCATAATTATACATTTAAAGCAAATATAACAGGCTAACAACCTCACTTTCCTGCAGCTAAAATAATAGAAATGATTCAAAAACTGTCATCAGAGGGTTAACTAAGCAATATTGGTTTTAATCTTGTTTAGTTGACATGATTTAAAATTCTTATCAAGTTAAATAAACAGGATCATCTTCACCCACCATCAAACAGAAATTCACAACCCAAAAATGGCCAAAAAAAAAAAAATTTAAAAGAGTTTAGATGTATATGGGCTTCCCTGGTGGTTCATATCTTAAAGAATTCACCTACAGTTCAGGACACACAGGATCAATCCCTGCTTTGAGAAGATCCTTTGGGAAGAGAAGGGAATGGCTACCCACTCCCATGGGCTTCCCAAGTGGTGCCAATGGTAAAGAGCTTGCCTGCCAAAGCAGGAGGCTTTAGAGATGCAAGTTCGATCCCTGGGTCAGAAAGTTCCCCTGGAAGAGGGCACGGCAACCCACTCCAGTATTCTTGCCTGGAGAATTCCATGGACAGAGGAGCCTGGTGGTCTACAACCCATGGGGTCCCAAAGAGTTGGACACAACTTAGTGACTAACATTTTTACTTCTTATTTTTTAGATGTATATAATCTTAGACATTACTTTGCCAACAAAGGTCCATCTGGTCAAGGCTATGGTTTTTCCAGTGGTCATGTATGGATGTGAGAGTTGGACTGTGAAGAAAGCTGAGCACCAAAAAACTGTTGCTTTTGAACTGTGGTGTTGGAGAAGACTCTTGAGAGTCCCATGGACTGCAAGGAGATCCAACCAGTCCATCCTAAGGGAGATCAGTCCTGGGTGTTCATTGGAAGGACTGATGCTGAAGCTGAAACTCCAGTATTTTGACCACTTCATGCGAAGAGTTGACTCATTGGAAAAGACCCTGATGCTGGGAGGGGTTGGGGGCAGGAGGAGAAGGGGATGACAGAGGATGAGATGGCTTGATGGCATCACCGACTCAATGGGCATGAGTTTGAGTAAACTCCAAGAGTTGGTGATGAACAGGGAGGCCTGGCGTGCTTTGATTCATGGGGTCTCAAACAGTCGGACATGACTGAGTGACTGAACTGAACTGAACTGAACCGAACCTTAGTCAAAGCTATGGTTTTTCCAGTAGTCATGTGTGGATGTGAGAGTTGGACCGTAGAGACAGCTGAGTGCCAAAGAATTGATGCTTTTGAACTGTGTTGTTGGAGAAGACTCTTGAGAGTCCCTTGAACTGCAAGGAGATCAAACCAGTCAATCCTGAAGGAAATCAGTCCTGAGTATTCATTGGAAGGACTGATGCTGAAGTTGAAGCTCCAATACTTCAGCCACCTGATACAAAAAACTGACTCATTGGAAAAGACCCTGATGCTGGGAAAGATTGAAGGCAGGAGGAGGAGGGACCACAGAGGATGAGATGGTTAGATGGCATCATCAGCTCGATGGACATGGGTTTGGATGGACTCTGGGAGTTGGTGAAGGACAGGGAGGCCTGGTGTGCTGTGTGCAGTCCATGAGGTCGCAAAGAATCGGACATGACTGAGCAACAGAACTGAACCTGTCCAAAAGATTTAGATATATAGAGAAGAGTTACCTTGTTTGAGTATTGGTGATGTAACTCAAATCTTTTGAGCATAAGCTAATTGCTAGAAAAATCAAGAAGAGCTTGACAATGAGAAGCTAATAGTACCTTCAGTTCAGTTCAGTCACTCAGTCGTGTCCAACCCTTTGCGACCCCATGAACCACAGCATGACATCCACACATGACCACTGGAAAAACCATAGCCTTGACTAGATGGACCTTTGTTGGCAAAGTAATGTCTCTGCTTTTTAATATACTGTCTAGGTTGGTCATAACTTTCCTTCCAAGGAGTAAGTGTCTTTTAATTTCATTGCTGCAATCACCATCTGCAGTGATTTTGGAGCCCAGAAAAATAAAGTCTGTCACTGTTTCCACTGTTTCCCCATCTATCTGCCATGAAGTGATGGGACCAGATGCCATGATTTTAGTTTTCTGAATGTCAAGCTTTAAGCCAACTTTTTCATTCTCCTCTTTCACTAGTAAGTAATAGTACCTTACTAATTTCTAAAAATCAGATATGACCTACATCTGAATGCAAAATACTATATGCAATGACTGCAATGAAATTTCCAATTATACTATAAAAACTTCATTGTCTTCTGAAGATCAAGCTCATTTTTTGAAATGGATTAATTCAAATTGAAGTCACCACCTTCTTGATTGTGGCCTAGATTTAATATCTCCAGAGAAATTCCTTACACACGTCTTATTAAAGAATTTTTTAGGAACCACGAATGAAACTGAAATTTGTTTTACATAATATTTTCAAATATGTAATCATTAATTCTCTTATAATTTTCCTCCATAGCATTCACATTAATCAAGGACCATTCTCTTGGCCCTAAAATAGAATAGTAACACATTTGAATGTCATTAGAAGTAAGTGGATAAAAATCTAGGTGTGTTAACATCATCAGATTAATAAAACTTAATTGCTAAACTTACTTGAAATATAGAACATGTAGTAAGCTTTCAAATGACAGTAGCCAAATAGCCACCACCTCTAAGAATCAAGCAAAAAGAAATGTTCAGAAGTCTCACAGATGGATGAATAAATTATCATATGACAACACCATAGAATATTATAGAGCCATGTAAAAAACGAATTGGAGTTATGTCAGTTAAGAGACAAGGCTTTCCAGGAGATGGAGAGAGTACAAAAGACAAAGTGCAGAGGTGAAATGCCTGTAAGTGTATTTACATACTTAGGCCTCTAAATATTCATATGCACGTATATGATGTTCGGGCTTCCTGGGTAGCACTAGTGGTAAGAACCCACCTGCTATTGCAGGAGATGCCTGAGACACAGTTTCGATCCCTGGGTTGGGAAGAGTCCCTGGGGATGTGTACTTGTGTGCTAAGTCACTTCAGTTGTGTGCAACCCCATGGACTGTAGCCCACCAGGCTCCTCTGTTCATGGGATTCTCCAGGCAAGAATACTGGAGTGGGTTGCTGTGCCCTCCTCCTGGGGATCCTCCCCACCCAGGGATTGAACCCACACCCCCTGCATTGGAAAGTGACGTCTTAACCACTGGATCACCCAGGAAGTCACTGTTATTTATTTTTTAAAATAGCTTTATTTTTTCCTTTTTATAAAACTAACTTTCTCACAATAAAATACATCTTAAAAAATTGAGAAGCGGCACAGAACAAGTCAAGATGATAATTCTAGCAACCATGCGACCACCATCAAGTCGTAACGCACAACTTTCCAGATTATGTGATTAAGGACAATGTGATCATGTGTACTATACTCTCAGCTTCCTTCTTCAGGTCAAATGAACCATTAGTAACACCTGGTCAGGCGTTCCCTTCTTGCTGACCTGCCTCCCAGTCCCTCAGTCAGCGGAGCATTGGAGTTGTCAGCAAATTGTCCTTTCATCTGTAGCCTGAGTGGTCCATCCTGGCCTCTGCTAAAGGACCATCTACCCCCTCACCACAGGGAGACCTGGGCTGACCTGATGGCCCCAAACTCAGCTCCCTTCTGCATTGCCCTCCTGCTCCCACCAGCAGAAGCCAGAAGGAAATTCTGAGCCCCATGCATGCTCCTCCAGAATCTAGAGAAACTCAGGCTAATGAAATCCCAGTCCAGTCTGTGTTTCTTAGTTTACTTTGATGGGGAGGTCCCCGTGCTCATCATGGAGCATCTACAAGACAGTCTGCTCCCACAGCTCCAAAGATAAAGTTGGAGTAAAAGGCCCACACTTTCTGCATCTCTTCAATTTGTCAATATATAACTCCCATCCTTTCTCTGGATTCTCTCCCAGAAAGAGGTGATGGAGATGATATAGTGAAAAGGGAACTCTTGCACAACATTGGTAGGAATATATTGCAATGTAGATATGATGTAATGTAAATCAGTACAGCCACTATGGAAACTGTATGGAGGTTCCACAAAAGATTAAAAATAGAATCATCAGATGATTCAGCAATCCCACTTCTGGGCACAAACCCAAAACAACTGAAATCAAGATATTGAAGCGATATCGACACCCTCATATTCATTGCCAGCATTGTTCAATATAGACACAATCCATAAACAACCTAAGTGTCCACTGACAAGCAAATGTGTTCTAAAACAACGTGCTTTGTGTGTGTGTTCAGTCACTCAGTCATGTCTCTTTTGCAACCCCATGGACTGTAGCCCACCAGGCTCCTCTGTCCATGGGATTTTTCAGGCAAGAATACTGGAGTGGGTTGCCCTTTCCTTCTCCAAGGCATCTTCCCAACCCAGGATTGAACCCACATCTGCAGTGGCAGGCAGGGTCTTTACTGCTGAGCCAGCTGGGAAGCTCATGCATGCATGGTGGAATATTATTCAGCCTTCAAAAAGAAAGAGAAATCCTGCCATTTGTGAGATCATAAGTAAACCTAGAAAACGTAATGCTAAGTGAAATAAGTTTAGATGCACAAAGACAAATACTGCATGAATGGACTTATGCATGGAATCTAAAATGGGGAGTAGAATGGTAGTTGGCAGGAGCTGGCGGAGGGAGAAAGAGGAAGATGTTGGTCAGGGATGTGAAGTTTTAGTTATGCAAGATGAATAAGTTCTGGGGATCTAATGCACAGTGGGGTGACTATAACTAACAATACTGAATTGTAACTTTAAACTTGCTTAGGAGGGTATAACTATTTTTTAAATTTATTTTTTAGTTGAAGGATAATTACTTTACGGAATTTTGTCAGTTTCTGCCAAACACTAACATGAATCAGCCATAGGTATATGTATGTCCAGAAGGGTATATCTTAAATATTCTCAGCTGTAAGCTCACCAGACTCCTCTGTCCATGGAATTCTCCAGACAAGAATACTGGAGTAGGCAGTCATTCCCTTCTCCAGGGGATCTTTCCAACCCAGGGATCAATCCCAGGTCTTCTGCACTGCAAGCAGATTCTTTACCATCTGAGCCACCAGGAAGCTCAGAAATAGAAAAATTGTAACTTGAAACTTGTTTAGAAGGGTATGACTTAAATGTTCTCAGCACACACACAAAGAAGTAATTTCGTGAGGTAATGTATATGTTAATTAACTTGATTATGGTGATCATTCCACCATGTATACATACATAAAATCATCAATTGTATACCTTAAATACATATAATTCCACCTTAAATACATGTAATTTTTAATTGTCAATTATTCCTCAATGAAGTACAGGATAGGGGGAAGACCCCGTGTCTATTTCTTCAGAAACAGAAGGGCTGGGTTTCAGAAACTGATACGTCAACTTGGGAATCCTCTTGCAGCAAAATCCTCAAGCTTACAGTTTGGCAGGAAAAACTTTAGAGTGTCACGGGATGCATTTTAATTCTTTTTAATTTCCCTTGACATCTCTGTTGTAATGTCAACAAATCCCTATCAGTCACCCCAGCAGCACACCCATGAGGCAGGTGCATTCCTTGGGCTGATCAGGGACAAAGCAACATGCAGAAGTACAGAAGATGAAACACAAGAGTATTTTCTATAATACTGCTTCCGCTGCACAAAAAGAGTCATCTTTCAGTAATCACTAATAGCATTCATTCTCTCTAAGCTGATTCTTGGCTGCATTATAACGTAAGTGGTGACTTTGGTGATATTACCAGGTAATTGAAGCAAAAAAGTAACTCCTGTCCCAGGTGGTGTCAGTGGTAAAGAACCCGCGTGTCAGTGCAGGGGACACAAGAGACGGGGGTTCCAGCCCTGGGTCAGGAAGATCCCCTGGAGGAGGACTTGACAACCCACTCCAGTATTCTTGCCTGGAGAATCCCCATCAACAGAGGAGCCTGGTGGGCTACGGTCCACAAGGTCTCAAAGAGTTGGACACAACGGAGGCAACTTAGCATGCATGCACACCCTCCAAGAGAGAAAAGAGGAGGTACTCAAGTAAGCAGATGCACTCCTTGTACACAGACCAATGAGCACAGCTTATATCTCTCTTAAGGTGTGATCCATGAAGCTGAGTTCACTGTATGAAATTTCCGTGTAAGTTAGAGCTTCATATTCTGGTGAGTGATGGAAGAGGCAGAGTTTAGAAATCTCAGGCCCAAATCCTGTAATGACTGAAAGGTGCCCAGAAGGGGTGTCCTACATAGCAATGCAGGAACTAGGGCACACCTCTTTTTAGCCAAATGGACTCGAGTAGGGGCAAACAGCTTCATGCCATCTGGGGACAGGAAGAACTGCACGACAGGACCAATAGGGAAAGGGCAACGGCTTGATGAACACTGGGGTCCCCAGACCAAAGCAGACGGCACAGAGAAAGTTCCAAGTTGGGGAGTGGCATACAGAGGTCGAAGCTGGGCAGTGAGCCTAGGTCAGAACTTGGGTAGAGTCGTGTCCAGGAAGCCTGCACTCAGGAGTCCAAGGGAGCAGGAAGGTGCAGATCAGAAGAGCCTCTAGATTGGAACCAAGCATGGAAAATTGGTAGCTCAGATGGTAAAGAATAGCCTACAATGCAGGAGACCCAGGTTCGATCCCTGGATTGGGAAGATCCCCTGGAGAAGGAAATGGTAACTCACTCCAGTATTCTTGCCTAGGAAATCTTGTGGACAGAAGAGCCTGGTGGGCTACAGTCCATGGGTTCGTGAAGAGCTGGACACAACTTAACAACTAACATTTTCACTTTTTTTTTTTTTTTTACAGAAAACTGGTAATGGAAAAGGGGCAAGTCTGTAGAAGATGACACAAAATAGATCTATAGGTGGACTGAGCGTGGTCTGCCCTCCACCTTGTTCCGAGCGACTGTCCTGGGATGGGCGGACAATTCCGGGCAAGCAGATGTCACTCCCCAGAGCAAGGGCGGGCCCTGAAGCTGTTAGAGATTGCAGCGCTACTCTGAGGAGGCTTCCCAGGTGGAGGAAAGCGCTGGAGAATTCATGGGAGGAGCACAGGAACGAGTGAGAACCTGCCTTTAGAACGACAGGGGTGAATTTTACCCTTTACCTTTAGATACGGGTGCCTCTATCTCCTGCCGCCCCAGGGATAGGGGCTAAGGAACCATGAAAGCATTTTCAGGGTACCGCTGAGCTACACAAGTTGTCCCTTCCTGGGATTAGAATCAAAGTTATAGGTCAGGATGTCCTGCAATATGTGAAGCCCTGGAGAAGGGAATGGCCACCCACTCCAGTATTCTTGCCTGGAGAATTCCACGGACAGAGGAGCCTAGCGGGCTACAGTCCACGGGGTCGCAAAGAGTCAGACACGACTGAGTGACTAACACTTTCACATGTGGAGCCAGTTATGGCTAAAGCTGAAAGATGGTGGAAGGAGAGGGAGGGGAAGAGAGAGAGAGAGAGACGGAGAGGGGCTTCAGTGCTAGGTTAGTAGGAAAAAGCTACAGTGACTTCATAGGTGCAAAAGCTCTGAATTAAATGCCATTTCAACAGGTCTTTATAAAGTATGGAAAGAAACACACTGCAGAACCAAACAAATGGGTACCCAGAAATTCAAAGTCAACGAGTATAGTGGCCATTCTAAAAAAGCCAGTTCCTAGCAATAGCTGGTGTCTCGCCAGCATTCTCAGCTGGAAACTATAAACTCACTTTATTCGGGGACATCTAAGGCCTCAGGGCAGGATGTGATGGGTCCAATAAGTGCTGACGATCCTCCCTTCAAATATTTCCAGAACACATCACCTCCAGGCCATCCTCACCACCTGTGTTTGAATTCCAGCCCTCGTGGTTCTCACCTGCCTTACTGAAACAGCCTCCCAAATGCTGCTCCACCACCATCTCCAGCTGGATGCACGATGTGCTTTTTATTAAGGCTCCAGGAATCTTTCAAACCTAGGAAGTGAAAATGGACACGCCAGGGGTTCACCCTCCTTGGGTGTCCTGAAAGCCCCCATGGTCCCCGATGGGTGGATCTAAGTACTTCCACCCACGCTGGGGGAGAAGGCAAAGGGGAAGTGTGAGAGGCGTGGAGAGAGCCTGCCCTTTAACACACCCAGCTTTGCCGCCAGCTGCCCCGGGGCTCACATTTGGCCCCAGCCTGGAGATACCGGGTGAGATTCCTTAAAGCTCTGCTCTGCCTTCCTTCAGCAGGCAAAAAGGTTATTCACTAGTTGTCTCTCCTTTCTTCCCAGGGGCTTCCCTGGAGGCTCAGATGGTAAAGAATCTGCCTGCAATGCAGGAAACTTGAGTTTGATCCCTGGATCGGGAAGATCCCCTGGAGAAGAGAATGTATTCTTCTCCACTCTCACTCCAGTATTCTTGCCTGGAGAATTTCATGGACAGAGGAGCCTGGTGGGCTACAGTCCATGGGGTCGCGAAGTGTCAGACACGGCAGTGACTGACACTTTCACTTTCTTCCCTGCCTCCATCCCTTCATCCATTTGTTTAATAAATATTCAGTGAGCGCCAAGAATGCTCCAGGCACTGTTCGAGGAACTAGAAGACAGAACACTGAGCAAATAGCACATCAAATAGATTCTGCAGGTCTTTTATCCTTCATAGCCCTCTGCCAGGAAAATTGCCAGAACCCACTCATTTGTCTCCTGATCATCAAACTGTGTGTCTGCCGAATTCTTTTGAGTGGGATCTCAGATGGGTCTGGATTTCAGCTCTGACTTTTGCCTTTGGCACCACAAACTCATTCCCTGATGCCCTGGGCAGTTCCAAGATGAGGGGCTCCATACCGTCCACCTGTCCCGGCAGCCCCTGGGATTGCCTCTTGAGAGTATCCCCTCCTTAAGACATAAAGTATCAGCCCAAGGATGTCAGCTGAGCATCCTCAGTCTTTGCAGCAGCTCTCCCCAGTCACTTTTCTCTGCCCAGGACAGAGGGATGAGCTTTGGATTTCGGGAGACCTGGGTCAGGTCACAATTCATTCCCTTGCTAGCTGTGTGTGTGTGTGCGCTCACTCATGTCCAATTCTTTGCGACCCCTCCATGGACTGAAGCCCACCAGGCTCTTCTGTCCGTGGAGTTTTCCTAGCTGTGTGGCCTTAGACATATTGATTCACTTCTCTGAGCCTCTGAAAACTGAGACTTGTAATCATGGTCACTGACACATATATGGTTTAACCCAGTTCAAAGTACTGATTTGGGTTCCTCACCTACGTGACTCAAGGCCCAAAGCAATCCCTCAGGTGCACATGCTTGTTACTGACAAAAATAGAAATTGAGGCACCGAGGGGGTCAGGATGGGAACCCAGGCAGTCTCTCTTCAGCGCCCTTGCTCTCAAAACCTCTGCTGCTCCACTGGCTTGTCAACCCACAGCAGGCTCCCGGCAAGGGACGTGTGGATGGATGCCCGCCAACACAACTCCTTCGGCCAGGCTCTCCCCCACAGCCTGCCACAGCCACTCAGCTAGCCGGAATTAACTTTGCAGATCTGAGTCACCCTTCAGAATCTAACACCTACTCAGATATAAGTCTCAGGGACGTGAAATAAGCCTTTATTTTACCTTCTCACGCAGAGTTTGTTGCCTTGTTTATGGGACATGAAAAATAAAGATTGCTTTTTTTTCTTGCCTGCCAAGTGTAGTCTACATTTTCAGACGGGTTTTCAGGAGTAAGTAAAAATTATTGATTTCATTATAAGCATTCCCTTCCAGTTCTGAAGTGCTATAATTTAATACACAGCATTGTAAGTGATCGCCTGAAAAAAAAAAAATGGCTTCCTACCATTTCCTCAGGTGAAAAGTTCAACCGTGGGGTCTCCCAGCCCAGCGGCTGCTGCCATTACCATGAAGAATTAGTCTTGGTGACTAATGTTGGTGCATTATGCTGTTGCAGTGGGTAATGACAGACCACAAGGCCTGATTCATAAGAATCAGTTCTGCCGAGGAGGAAAAAACAAAGGAAGAAAGCAGTGGTTGCCATCACCAGCTGGGTTGAACTTCCTCCTCCATGAAAGCTCAGAGCAGCCAAGAAGTGAATTCTCAAATTCCCATTCCTTGAAATGACAGTTGTTCTAGAGCAAGAGTTTGGACTTTGGAATCAAACAGACCTGGCTTCTAATTCAGGCTTTGCCCCTACCCAGGTGTGTGATCTTGGACTTGTTAACTGAATTCTTCGGAGCCTGTTTCCTCATCTATAAAACAGAGATAATGGAACCCGATTTGTTGGGCCGCCCTGGAGATGAAAGGAAATTTGATAAACACACCTTAATGGTGTCTGTAACATGGGAGAGAATCAACAAATCTTTCTGATGTTATTTAAAAAGAGGAAAACCTATCGTGGAGTCCTCTTCCTGTACTTCCATTCTATTTGTAACTTAGCAGTGTTCACAGGGAATTTTTATAGTAGACACAGGATTATTTTACCCAAAGTATAGAAGACTCTACTCTCTGGTTTTCTATTAACCAGAATTTCCATGCATCTTTAGTACTACTATAATTGTTACGTGACTATGGCTCTTGAGACACTGCTGTCTACTGAAAGACCTCTGAATCATCAAAAGACAGATGGAATCATGTGCAAAATGGCACTTTTCCAAATGTACTTTTTAGTGTCATTTTTTCCAGATATTCATTTGCCAAAGAGGAGATGCTCTTCACTCTTATTTAAAGACATAGTGAGATATCTCCCTCCCCTATTTCTTATGAATTTCTTATTAGTCAAGGATGAACAGAGCAAAGAGTTAATGAGTTGCTTTACTCATTCACCTACTGAAAGTTGGCAAATACACAAACCTTCAAAGAAAATTGCCTAGCCAGCAGGATCACAGCAAGAACTAGGTGGCACCCATAAACCTAGAAGGTTAACAAAATTGTGGGTGCCCCACCTCACCCTTCCCCCATCTACCTTTCCCCTCGTTTGTGTCCCACTGGCTGGACCCAACAGGGAGCCAGATGGCAGGAAAGTGACAATGTATGTAACCCACTGAGTCCACCATCCCAGGGTATATATAGCAAGGGGCAAAGATATTCAGCCCCTGTTATCCAGAGATGCACCGTTGTCGTGGGGAAATTCTATTTTGGAGGACATTTAAAATTTTTTTATGTATTTTTAATTGAAGGATAATTGCTTTACAAGATTGCGTTGGTTTCTGCCATACTGATATCAACATGAATCTGCCATAGGTATACATATGTCCCCTCCCTCTTGAACCTCTCTCCCACCACCCACCCCATCCCACCCCTCTAGGTTGTCACAGAGCACTGGTTTGCTCCATGCATCAGACAGCAAATTCACACTGGCTATCTCCTTTACATATGGTCATGTATATGTTTCCATGCTACTCTCTCAAATCATCCCTTTTCCCCCCACTGTGTCCACAAGCCTGTTCTCTAAGTCTGTATCTCCATTGCTGCCTTGCAAACAGGTTCATTAGGACCATTTTTCTAGATTCCATGTATACATGCATATAGATGATATTTCTTTGTCTCTTTCTGACTTCACTCTGTATAATAGGCTCTAGGTTCATCCACCTCATTAAAACCAACTCAAATGTGGAAAAACCATTTTTTTAATCAGCTGCAAGATGAGAGCTTTAAATCTTCCCTGACATAAACAGAAAGGTTTAAAAAAGTTGAATAAGCCACTTTCCATAACCCAAGAAATATTTTAAATGTATTTTACTCAACAAGTCTTTGCTTCCTGTTTACTTGCAAAGAGACAAGGACACTTCTGCTGGATTGCAACATAAGCATACCTGAACACACCCTCACCTTCTCAAAAATCAGGCACTAAAATGACAGTTTATGAGAAAAATAGGGTTGGGCAGACCACGCCAAACCTATGCAACTTTGTAACCTAAGTCCTTACCAAAAAAAACAATAAGACTAAGGGCAAAAGGAGAAGAGGGCGGCAGAGGATGAAATGATTAGATACCTTCACCAACTGAATGGACATGAATTTGAGCCAACTCCGGGAGACAGTGGAGGACAAAGGAGTCTGGTGTGCTGCAATCCATGGGGTCACAAAGACTCGGACATGATTTAGCGACCGAAAAACAACAACAAAACTGGAGCAGAGCAAACAAGCAGTTAAGCCTGTTTAAAATGCAACAAAAACAACATGGAGAAAACTTTAGCAGGTTGCTAATTAGAGCTGAGCTGGAGATGCATACAATGCAGATGGGAAGGGAGTGCTGAGCTGAAGGGGTCACCTGAAGATGAGCCCAGGAGGTGTGGCAACCTGACCCAGCCCAGAGCCACAGGCAGCTTGCCAGTACCTCTTGAAGGAGGGAGCCCCAGTCATGGTTGTTCATCTCAGTCCTCTCAAAATGCAGTCAAAGGGCTCTTGCTGCTTGGGCAGCAAACTGAGCTAAAAGCTCTCCTGTTGGAGGCTATAATTCCACTCCCCTTAGCTATGCTGGCTTCCCTTGTGAACCCACCTCTGAACCAAAATGACATCCGGGTCCGTTCGCTGCTGTTATTCTGGCTGACTTCCCTGGAAAAGAGAGCCCTGAGGCAAAGCTCATCCTGTGGAGGCTTTCGTGAATAAAGGGGAAAGCAGAATGAAACGAAGAAGGAGGGAACAAATCGAAGGCTGTTACCAAGATGGCCACAGCATCACCTTGACTCTGGGTCATTGGGAACCATAGCGTCACAGGAAAGATGGCGGGGGTGGCGGGTGGGAGGCAATTTCTCTGCCAGTTTCTCTCTGTCTCCTTCTTCTGTAAAGCTGACCTCAAGCTGCATGAACTCTGCTACTTTCTGGGGTGTGTCACACCTCCACGCCCGCCCCCAACCCAGGTACCAGGGGGATCCTGTTGGGCAGGTCGGGCAGCTGCCCCCAAACCTGCCCATCACATTCCGGGGAGACAGACAGCTAGTTGGAAACCAGGAAGCAGCCCAAGCAAGCAAGAGTCCTTGCTGGTTAGGCAGAGGGGGATGTGGGAGCTGGGGGGTGTCAGCCATTCCAGAAGGTGCCAAAACTGGGTTCAGTACTGACCTTATTCTTTAATTAGCAAATGGCCTGTGAGTTTGTTCAGGTCCTAGAAGCCCATAATAGAGCAAAACAGACTGGACTTTAAACAAGGACTTGTACGTTCTCCAGAAACTGTGCTGTGCCATATGCTAAGTCACTCAGTCATGTCCAACTCTTTGCAAGCCCATGGACTGTAGCCTCCCAGGCTCCTCTGTCCATGGGGAGTCTCCAGGCAAAAATACTGGAATGGATTGTTATGCCCTCTCCCAGAGGATCTTTCCAACTCAAGGATCAAACCTGTGGTTCATGCATTGCAGGCAGATTCTATTACCACTGAGCCACCAGGGAAGACCCTCTCCAGAAGCTGTCTTCTTATTTAAACAGAGAAGATCGGTACCCACAAGGCATACCTAGACCTACTCTCACCAGAACCCGCATAACCACCCCCACCCTCTAATCTGTGCTTCAGTGGATATTGGAGTGATTTTAACGTGTATCTATTCATCACTTCCGAATAAAATTATTCAGTGCTTATCCACATCTTGTTGTTGCTGTTTAGTTAAGTCGTGTCTAACTCTTTTGCAATCCCATGGACTGTACCCTGCCAGGCTCTTCTGTCCATGGGATTTCCCAGGCAAGAATACCTGCAGTGGGTTGCCATTTCCTTCTCCAGGGGATCTTCCTGACCCAGGGATCATTGGCAGGTGGATTCTTTACCACTGAGCCACGTGGGAAGCCCTTTCCACATCTTTGTGGTGGGTAAAACCTATGCTCCATAATTTAGCCTGCAAGTCACCTTCTCAGTGATTGTCCTTTTTAAGAACATTTTTTCTGAACCCTCAATTTTCTACTCCCCACCCCTCCACTCCACCTGCCTCTCTTCAATGTCCCCTTCTGCCATTGAGGACCAGGAATGGTGGCTGAGGTTGGGTCAATAGACAAAAGAGATAACACCCTTTGGTGTTATCACCAAATGGTGAAGACATTACTATCTCAACATGATAATCACTGATGAGTTAGCTGGACAAGCTTCATATTTGGTTTTATATAAAGTTATACAGCATGACAGCTGCCTGGGATCCATGTGGGACTATCACATTGCTGAATCCAGACTTCAGGAAATTTTTATCAAATAATATCACATTTCCATGCCTTTCATCCCTCAGACACTTACTCATCAATTTTCCGGGAGGATAAGATTTAAGATGTTTCATTCTTTCCTTGAGTTGAGAAAGAAATCATAAGCCTATGAGTATGCAAGTGGGGAAAAAAACAAAACAATGGCTATGTTTTCTTTTACGTACGATTCCCTTTCTTTTTGTGTCTCTCTCAGATGGAGACTGTTAGTGCTGACAATAATCATAAGCGTGCCTGATGTTTCACATCTTGCCAGCTGTGTGTGGAATCCCATGCTGGGGACCAAATCGACACGCAGAGCTGGTAAATGGCAGCCATCATGCCCTCTCTGCCATTGTTCTTTGCTTCAGCTGGGCTTTTCATCAAGAAATGAGGCAAAACCAGCAGTGGGGCCTTCCTCCCCACTCTGCTTAGACATAATCATGTTCGTCCATGATCTTGAAAGTACACACTCCCACCCGCATTTCTGTATCTCACTTTCCATCCATTGGTACCAGAGTTAATAGTAAGCTTCCAACAAATCAAATGCATAAATATCCATTTGGGTTTCTAGATTCAGTTAATGAAGTTGATATCATCAATTTAATCCCCAAATGAGCCAGTTACTTAAATCAGCACCATTCTATAGACTAGCTTTTTCCATGATTGTGTTTCTCTGAACATTGGTATCCAGCAAGAGGTCAATAAGTTTTCAAGGAAAAAAAACGGAGAGACAGTTTCCTGTTAAAAAATATGTTTAAGAAAGATGTGTGTGTGTGTGTGTGTGTGTTTGTGTGTGTGTGTTGCTCAGTCATGTCTGACTCTTTGTGACCCCATGGACTGTAGCCCATTAGGCCCTGTCCATGGAATTCTCCAGGCAAGAATATTGGAGGGGGTTACCATTCCCTCTCCAGGGGATCTTCCCAAACCAGGGATCAAAGCTGAGTCTCCTGCATTGCAGGCAGACTCTCTACCATCTGAGCCACCAAACATGGGCTTATACAAATGTGGAAAAGCATTTTCACTGCAGGATTTCTCGGGGCCATTAATGTGCATAGTGATTCTCCCTCCATAAGAGAACAGTAACATTTTATAACACTTTTTTCCCCCAGAGTGACGGTTAACTTGGAGGGAATTTTTGAATGAGATTAACTTTTAAATTGGTGAACTTTGAGTAAAATAGATTTCCCTCCATAATGTGACTGGCCTCATCCAATCAGCTGAAGACCTAGTAGAACAAAAAATCAGCCTCCCAGTGCAAGAGGGAATAATACTCCAGGAGCAGGCCATCATTCCTCATCTGCACCATCGGCTCTCTTTCGTCTCCAAGCTTCAGATAGGAGCTACATCGTCTGTTCTCCTGAATCTCAAGCCTACCAGAACAACGCATACTGACTTGTCAGCCTCCATCATTGAGTGAGCTAATTCCTTACAACAAATTGGTTGATAGATAGATAGGCAGATAGATAGACAGATATAGAGAGATATCTCTTCTCAGTTGTATTCCCTGACTAATATAAATTTTGGTACCGGAAGTGGGGTGATAAGCCAACCACTGGTGGCAGGATGGTTTCACTGTGCCCATTCCATCATGGAAGGGGGCAGCATTTTGTTTTTACTGAAATAATACTTTCTTTGGATATGAGTTTGCTTCCCCTGCATATAATCCTTCTGCCAAAACTACCATCCATGAACTTACAGGAGGCCTTAGACACCATCGTGATATCCACACAGTATTGCTTCTGATCCAGGAGCTCACTTCACAGCAAATGAAGCGTGGCCATGGGCCCGTGCTCATGGAAGTCACTCATCTTACCATGTTCCGCATCATCTTGAAGAGGTTAGATTGATAGAATGGTGGAATGGCCAAAGACTTAGCCACAAGAGAACAGACAAACCAGTAATCACTAGTGGGGAGAGGGAGGAGGGGAGGGGCAAAATAGGAGTAGGGGATTAAGAAGTACAAACAACAGGGAGCTCAGCCCAGCACTCTGTGATGACCTAGAGTGGCAGGGGATGCCTGGGAGACTCAAGAGGGAGGAGATATATGTATAGTTATGGCTGATTAGAGTTGTTATACGGCAGAAACCAACACAACTTTGTAAACTAATTTCCCTCCCATTAAAAAAATTTTAAATAAAAATGGGAAAAAATAAACAATGGGGAAAAAAAGTACAAACTGCTATGTTTAAAATAAATAAGCCACGAGAATATATTGCAAAGTATAGGGACTACAGTGAATATTTTATAACTTTCAATGAAGTATAGTCATTAAAAATTTTGAACCACCATACTGAATACCTGAAATTAATACTGTAAATCAACTATACTTCAAATATATATATATATATATAAAGACTCAATTACAGTGCCAAGTAGTTAGCAATACCTGGCAGGGTTGGGGCAAGGTTCTCCAGGAGACTGTATATGCTCTGAGTCAGTGTCAAATGAATGATGTTATTTCTCTGAAAGAGTCCATGGGTCCAGGAATCGAGGGTAGGAATGAGAGCAGCATCATGTACTATCATCCATAGTAACACATATTAAAAAGCAGAGACATTACTTTGCCAACAAAGGTCTGTCAGGTCAAGGCTATGGTTTTTCCAGTGGTCACGTATGGATGTGATAGTTGGACTGTGAAGAAAGCTGAGCACCAAAGAATTGAGGCTTTTGAACTGTGGTGATGGAGAAGACTCTTGAGAGTCCTTTGGACTGCAAGGAGATCCAACCAGTCCATCCTAAAGGAGATCAGTCCCAGGTATTCATTGGAAGGACTGATGCTGAAGCTGAAACTCCAGTACTTTGGCCACCTCATGCGAAGAGTTGACTCATTGGAAAAGACCTTGTTGCTGGGAGGGATTGCGGGCAGGAGGAGAAGGGGACGACAGAGGATGAGATGGCTGGATGGCATCACCGACTCAATGGACATGAGTTTGAGTAAACTCCGGGAGTTGGGGATGGACAGGGAGGCCTGGCGTGCTGCGATTCATGGGGTCGCAAAGAGTCGAGCGACTGAACTGAACTGGACTGAATTGTAGTAACACATGTGAAAAATTTTTCCTTCCTTTCCTCGTGACCTTATAATATCTGCTAAGAGGTCATGGTTACAAAGAGGCGAAAACCGTACCAGGAAATCCAGCAATGATTCCATTGCTCTAGAAGTTAAGACCACCACCTTGGGCTTTTCATACCTCTGAAAAGGCATGAAACAGACAGACTAGGAAGTCACTCGGCTGGCTGGAGTGACTGGTCTTGACTAGCAGGTGAACTTGGGCTGCAAAGGAAGAGTATGCCTGGTATAAAGGAGATTTCTTAGGTTATCTCCAAGTATTACCCCAAAGGGACTATAGCCCACCAGGCTCCTCTGTCCATGGAATTTTCAAGGCCAGAGTACTGGAGTGGGTTACCGTTTCCTCCTCCAGGGGATCTTCCTGATCCAGGGATCAAACCCAGGTCTCCTGCATTGGCAAGCAGGTTTTTTACCATTGAACCACCTGGGAAGCCACAGATTTCTGAGAGTATCTCCAAGTATTTCCACACCCTGTGATTAAGGTCACTGAAAACCTATAACAACCCAATCAAGGTATAACTACTAATGACCTAGATCCTTCAGGAATGGAATTCTGGGTTACCCCACCAGGCAGAGAACCACAACCAGCTGAGGTGCTTGCTGAAGGCAAAGAGAACACAGAATGGGGAGTGGAAGAAGATAGTTATGAATACCAACAACTGCCAGGACCAGCTGCAGAAATAAGGACTGCGAGTGTCATGAGTGCATCATGTTATTTTGTTATGAATATGTGTGTGTGCATAGGTGTGTATTAAGCAAATGTCTGCCTTCTCCCCTCTTAGTTCTTTTTCTGTGGTATAAAGAGATGCATATAAGTGCCATGTTGACAAGAAGTGGACTTGTGATGGTTAGTAGTATTTGTCACCTCGGAGGGTGTTTTTGAAAGAGGTTAATATTTAAAGTGGCTTCTTTGGTGGTTCAGGTTGTAAAGAATCCACCTGTAATGCAGGAGACCTGGGTTAGATCTCTGCATTGGGAAGATTCCCTGGGGAAATGGCAACCCACTACTGTATTCTTGCCTGGAGAATTCTACAGACTGAATCCCACACTGCAGATTTTGGACTTGTCAACCTCCATGATCATGCAAGCCAGTTCCTTACAATAAATCCCCTTCTATTTTAAAACACATTCATCACTTCCATTAGTCCCTCGGTCACGTCTGATTCTTTGTGACCCCATGGACTGTAGCCTACCAGGGTCCTTTGTCCATGGAATTCTCCAGGCAAGAATACTGGAGTGGGTTGCCATTTCCTTCTCCAGGGGGTCTTCCTGACTCAGGGATCAAACCCATGTCTCCTGCATTGCAGGCAGATTCTTTGTCATCTGAGCCACCTGGAAAGCCCTGAATATTCATTGGAAAGACTGATGCTGAAGCTAAAACTCTAATACTTTGGTCACTTGATACAAAGAGCTGACTTATTGGAAAAGACCTTGATGCTGGAAAGATTGAAGGCAGGAGAAGGGGATGACAGAGAATGAGATGTTGGATGGCATCATCAACCCAATGGACATGAGTTAGTGCAAACTCTGAGGGGTAGGGAAGGACAGAGAAGCCTGGCATGCTGCAATCCATGGGGTCTCAAAGAGCTGGACCTGACTGAGCGACTGAACAACAAAACAGTTCCGTTTTTCTGCAGAAACTTGACTAATACAGCCAGGAAAATTCTTTTCCCATGAAACAACTATTAAATTTTGCAAGACTAACTAGAGTTCCAAGAAGAATAGTCAGTTAGGGGAAATGCCACCATAGTCCTTGGCCTCCAAGAAGATTTGCTGTCTCATATATACAGAATACTGGTAAGAAAGAGATGAAAAAAGGTGAAGAAACCTAAAGTCATCATCGCCAGGGGTTAGCGAGCTCTCAAATCCATGACATCATTCACAGGATAATTTCTCTATCACTCAATAGCTGTTCACTCACATACCTCAAAAAGATAAGTGACAACACAAGTAAAAATATGATCTCAGGAATCTTTAGAAGATGGTTTTCCCACTTGACACACCTATTTTCCATCCTATGTTGCATCATGGTTTTCCTTTGAGCGCTAAATTTCAGATGTGGCAATGGCACCATCTACGACACAATTGATGCTGACAGACAGTTCCAGTGGACTGGCCTGTTTCCTGAAATACGTGCCTTCTGCCCCCCGATCCCCAACATGCTGAAAGACCACTGGCAAAGGAACTCTAAGATGTTCTCTGAACCCACTAGCAACCAAGTATCTGATCGGTAGGGCAAGGCATGTGCCCGTTGAGCAAAAATACTGGCACAAACTGAATCCTTTGCTAAAATATGTGATAAAAACACAAAGAACTCAAGCATTTGCTGTGACACAATTACCATGAACTTTAGTACAATCTTAAGAAAACAATTTAACCTTTTTTTTTTTTCCACTATAGCCAGAGGAAATTCTCCTTATGTATTAAAATGAATGATTCCAGGCACTGATAGCTTAGGAATGACATAACTGTGCATGCCAAAAATATTGCTAATACTCAGGGAATCCTTTCTTGAAGGAAGGAAGGAAAACTTAACTATTGACTTATCAACTATTCTAAAGTAAAAATATATCAGTTCTAAAAAGTCCCATTTTGCTAGAACACATGTTTCTAGAGATTCCTTTTCTAACCTTACAGGTGATACTCTTTGAGTGTTTTCTCACTTTACAAGTAAGATTGAAAAATCACCTCCTACAAAACATTTTTTAATGTTTTAAATAAAAGGTGCTGAAATTCTACAATGTGTTATTTTGAATGATGGTAGTATTGCAGCCAGACTAGTGCCTGGGTGTGTGTGTGCATGCTCAGTCATGTCCGACTCTTTACGACCCCATGGACTGCAGCCTGCTAGACTCCTCTGTCCTTGAGATTTTCCAGACAAGAATACTGGAGTGGGTTGCCATATCCCCCTCCAAGGGATCTTCCTGACCCAGGGATCAAACCCACATCTTCAGCATTTCCAGGTGGATTCTTTTCCACTGAGTCTCCTGGGAAGTCACCTGCAAATCACAAGACTATATAAGCTTTCAGATCACTGACAAGGTTGGCAGTTCCAATGGATTAAGCAGACCCGTGAATAGATAAGTTTGCAACCCCTCAAGGATGGACTTTGCAACGTAGGGGGAAAGGGTTGAGATGCAATGATCATCGGTGATTATGTGAGATCCACCCTAAAGCTAGTGTCTTTCATGGACATGAAAAAACAAAAGGCAGATGAGAAAATGTGGTCTTGAGAAGTATTATCCCCACAGAGCTGATCTGAAGGAGGGGTACATTTCAGATAAGATAGAAAGTGTTGCCATGCTTTCTCTAAGTCGTTAGGCACCATATGATGTTCTTCAAATAATGGTACGCCCTTCCCTCTCTAACTCCAGCCACAGTGATTATTCAGCATTTCTGAAAGAGCACTGTGATATTATTAAGATATAGGATCCTTTCTTTTCTTATTACATCTGGATTTTATTAATATGGCATCAAGGTATTAAAACAGTCACTGTATATCACCCTCTGTGAATTTTGCGGTCGTGAAAATGGTCCTTGAATAGGAGTCTAAGACATTTTTCAAGTATTTAGACTCTCCAGCAATGAAAGTAACTACATAATGAGAAATGTATTATTTCAATTGAAAAGTCTTTTATAGGAAAGTAATAGGTTTAGAAAAATCCTTAAGGCAAATAACTCTATTCTGATAAAAATCACAGGACTCTGAAATGGCTAGAGAATGACATTTCTCGTTGAATAGCTTCAACCTGAGAAATTTTCCACAGTTTGAGGTCAGTCTCCTGTCGATTCTTATTAGCATCTGGTTAAAATAATGCAGGAAAGATTAGATTCAGGAGTACCTTGCCCTAAAACCTCATGCCCTGAAAGAATTCTATGGTGTATCATTATCTGAGAGGCCGGCACTGTGGCAGCAACCTCGTCCCCACCACTAAGAACCAGCTCGTAGCTCGAAGGGGATGGGGTGACGCAGAACACACGGACCAAATGGCCACTCCGATTATGTCTGCCATTGAAAACAAGGCCATTTCTGCAGTGTCTGAAAATGAAGGTGATGATGCAGGGAAGGAGGGAAAGATAAATGATTCTTATGGACTAGTGGATGAACAACTTTTCACCCATCACTGAGATGGAAATTTTTTACAAGGGGTCTACCTAAAAATAACAGCACCTAGAAACACTGTAGGCCCGCTACTTCATTCAAACATCTGTGTAACCTTTTAGTCTGAGGATATATTCCATATCACAGCCTTGGGAGGAAGGGGGGGCTGTCACCGTTGCCTCTGCTTTATAGCCTGGAGAGGCCAAAAGTGGGAGAAAAAATAATATGCTCTAGATCACCACGTTCAGTCAACTCCAGGTTGAGGTTGAAATTCAGATCCCCCAACCCCCCGAGCCTGTCCTAACATTTCCTGGGACTTCTCAGCTTTTTGTGGTGAATTCAGAATTCTATTTTGACTTTGCAGGCATCGAAAGAAATCTGAGGGAGGGAGGATCAGGATGGGGAACACATGTAAATCCATGGCTGATTCATGTCAATGTATGGCAAAAACCACTACAATACTGTAAAGTAATTAGCCTCCAACTAATAAAAATAAATGAAAAAAAAGAAAAAGAAAGAAATCTGAAAATCAACCATACTGTTGACTTCATTCTTCAGAGCCTGTTGATACTTAGAAACACATCTGCTACAAGATAAACACCATGTTACTTGGTCACTGAAAGAGGAAAGAGATTGGGTTTAGAAACTATATCCCATGCACAATTTTAAAACATGTGTAAACAGGAAGAACAAAGAGCATCGATCATCATCCCCTTATACAAATGGTTAAGTCCCAACTCATTGTATCACCTAGGACACCGCACCCTGAGGGGAATTCAAAATGGGGGAAGAAAAAAGGAGGGAGCGTTTTGTGCTTTGGATAAATGGGCCCCTAACTAGTGAAGATGCATATCTAAGGAGACCTCAGGTCCAGGTTCTTCATTCTCCCACACAGAGAAAAGCACGAAAATCATTAACTGAGATGTCTGTTCTTTGTGACTAGCTTGCATGCTCAGTCCCTTTAGTCATCTCCGACTCTTTGTGACCGTATGGACTGTAGCTCACCCAGCTCCTGTCTCCGTGGGATTCTCCAGGCAAGAATACTGGAGTGGGTTGCCATTTTCTCCTCTAGGGGGATCTTCCTGACCCAGGGTTCAAACCCAGGTCTCCTGCGTCTCCTGCATTGCAGGCAGATTCTTTACCACTGAGCCACCAGGGAAGCCCTCGTGACTAGCAGTAATATTTTTATGCTTCACTAAATGTATTTCCCAGCGCCGCCCCCCCCCCCCCCCCCACCCACCGCCAAATACATATGTATGTATGTATATACTGGCTCTTCCCACTTCTCTGGAGCAGTTTCTCAGAGCTATCTGAGAGGCTATCTCCTGGGCTATTGTCCTTAGTCAGGTCCCCAAACAAAACTGAAACTGCCCTTCGGTTGTGCATTTGGTTTCAGTAGACATGTACAATAAGTCATTACATTCAAGAGAACACCTAAAACTCCACGGAGCCATGAAACACATAACATGGAAAATCCAACAGACTACGTTACTTATACAACTCTTTTGTTCAGGAGCCCTAAAATGCCAAGAACTTCCACTTGCAGGTATCACAGTGTCATTGACTATGAAAAATTGTCTGTGACACCCGTTTCCTTAAAAGTAGGTAGAGTCAGCTTAGCTCTGAAAGATGAGAATGTTCAGTGACTACTCTTTCCCCTCAGGAACTGCGGCTGAGAAGAGGGCAGCTGTGGGGAGACAGAGTTTTTTGCTTCAGCTGCACAGACACTAACACTGGAATGATGCAGAGACGATTAGCATGGCCCCTGTGCAAGGACGACACGCAAGTTTGTGAAGCCTTCCATCTCTGGTGGGGGCAGGGTGGGAGTTGCTTTCCAGATGGCACTAGGGGTAAAGAACACAGCTGCCAGTGCAAGAGATACAAGAGATGCTGCTTGGATCCCTGGGTCAGGAAGACCCCTGGAGGAGGCCATGGCAACCCACTCTAGTATTCTTGCCTGGGAAATCCCATGGCCAGAGGAGCCAGTCGGGCTAAAGGTCCTTGTGGTCACAAAGAGTCAGACACAACTAAAGCGACTGGGCACCGGGGAGGCAGAACCCTGCCTGGCTGTGCCCTAAATCCAGGACCCTGCCCAGCTGATCCCATCCCCCGGGGGAGACTTTCCAGGACAGACCCATCCCCCTGTGTCCTCTGCCTTATCTCCCCTCTGAATTACCTAGATAACAGTATCTGATGCAAATTGCCTGAGTCCTTTTACAGATGCCAAAACTCCCACCAAATGGAAAAAGTTAACTACTTAATGACCATGAGCACATAGCCCCCAGACCTACTGGAGCCCAAGGACTGATAATGTTAACTCCTGTGACACGGTCCTATTACCTCATCATCAACCAAAAAGAATTGTGCACGAGCTGATCACAGACCCAGTGACCTCGTCCCTCACCTGGCCTTTAAAAATGTTTTCCTGAAACCCATCACAGAGTTCAAGTTTTTGAGCATTCATGCTGCCTGGACTCCTTGTCTGGAGCCTTATAATAAATACCGCCCTCTCGTTCATCACAAGCTGGTGTCAGCAGATTGGTTTGACTGCTACCGGAGGGCAAGCAGACCCAGGTTTGGCTCAGTAGCACATCCGAATTCAACCCACCCTTCATACAGTAAAGCATTGGTGTTAATTTAAAGTATACTGGCTGCCTTCTGAGCATGGGATCCATGCATGAATGGACACAGAGCTAAAATAGCATCAGTGTAGTTGTATCAGTCGCTCAGCCGTGTCCGACTCTTTGTGACCTCATGGACTACAGCCCACCAGGCTCCTCTGTTCATGGAATTCTCCAGGCAAGAATAGTGGAGTAGGTTGTCATTTCCTTCTCCAGGGGATCTACCGACCCAGGGATCAAACCCAAGTCTCTTGCGCCTCCTGCACTGGAAGTCGAATTCTTTACAACTAGTGCCACCGGGAAAGCCCAAAATAGCATCATCTGTCAGCATTTACCTCTCTGCTCTGCCCATCAGCAAAAAGAAAAGCCCCTTTGCACCGTTAAATGAGTTCAAAGGGAAAACACACAGAAGAAGAAATGACTTGCTCAACAAAGATCCCTCCACTGGGCACCTTTTTTTCTTTCTTGCATAGTTAATTTCTGCTACACGTAAAGGATACTTAATTACTGTTCCTTTCGATGTTTCAGCAACCAAAAGGTCCTGTACTCATTTCTCCATGTACTGTAGTTAAAAACTACAATATAAGGAGAAGTGAGGTGGATTTTCTTCTTTCAAGGACTTTATCATCTAGAAGAGTCACCAGCCTTGTGCATGTCTGATTACACCCCAAGCTAGAAGCATAGAATCAAGGGCCGCAGGACAAGCCCCGACGGTGCTAAGGGAGATTAGAGAGAAGGAGATTATTCCAGAGAGCAGAAGAGATGGGAAGGGCAGGGAGTCAGGAACAGAGCAGGGGAAAGCAGAAGAAAGTCTGGGAAGTTCGAGTGGGCTCTGACCTGGGAAAGCTTCACACACCAGACTAACCAAGGGCAGTGACTATTCCCTCCATGTGAATCAGAGTTATGTTTCCCATGACGGTGAGCTTTTTCAGCCAGACGGGGAAGGGGAGTGAGAAGGGGGCCCGCCTTAGGTTAGATGACTCCAAGGACATCAGGTGCTTGTTTGTACTGAATTGAATTTAACTGGGTGGGTTGCAGGCAGGAAAGTGTGGAGGGGGGTGGGAAGTGACTGCCTGGGGGCAAGCCCCTAAAGTCTGGGCCAGGGGGCTGCAGTGGGACCGGAAATGCCCAACCGAGATCTCTCGGAATAAATACACTCCCGTGTTACTTTGTGAAAACACGGAAAAGACAACATGAACATCCTGGCCCACCAAACGGGGGCTTTTCTTTAGAAAAGGAGCAGGAGACGGAGTGCTGACTGTCTGAGGAAGTCTAGAGACTCACCCTCCGGGCTTCTTTCCCTTCATTCACGATCACACCGGAGGCGGAGTCCAAACAACTTGGGATTCACGGTTCAGCTTGCTCTGGGACCTCCACCGTGATGCCTAGCTCCTGCGTGTCACTGAGCTTACTGAGGCCTGAGTACTGACGGGAGATTGCATTCACCCAGACATGCAAGGTGGAGGGGAGCAGAATTTTGACACCCTTAAATATGTCTTTTTGGCATATTAATTATCTTAAGCTGGTTAAGGTGGTGCTACTGGTAAAGAATTCAACTGCCAATGCAGGATGCGGGTTTGATCCCTGGGTGGGGAAGATCTCCTGGAGGAGGATATGGCAACCCACTCCAGTATTTGTGCCTGGAAAAATCCCATGGAGAGAGGAGGCTGGAGGGCAGGCTACCGTCCATGGGGTCGCAAAGATGGGACAGGGCTGATCGACTGAGCACATTTTCTTTTTCTTTTTTTAATTAATTAATTTATTTATTTTTATATTGTAGTGGTTTTTGTCATACATTGACATGAATCAGCCATGAAAAGATGCTCAACATCACTCATTATCAGAGAAATGCAAATCAAAACCACATTTTCTAAGAAACAGCAAACAAGGGGAAAAACTGAAAATCAAGTAGAAGTCACCCTTTTGTAAGAACTATTTACATTTATAAGGGAATTCTCCACTTGTAAAGGTGTCTCCCTCCCTGGACCAGGAAAAGAGGATGAACACATCTCTACAGAAGTAAATCTGCACAGCACCCTTACCCTTGCTTACTGGACTTCTCCTGGTCACCTCTTGTAACAGGCTGTACGCACCCTCAACATCCTCTTTTGTCTTTAGCTGAGAATGGCATTTAAGGTGAGGGGTTTAGCCATTTAGGTGACTTACTCACTTTTCCTAGGTTTCTCCCATGAATACCTGTTATTAAACATTTGTTTGATTTTCTCCTGTTAATCTGTCTCCTGTTAATTTGGTTCTTAAAGCAGTCAGAAGAAGCTAGAAGGGTGGAGGAAAATTTTTTCCTCCCAACAAGAACACGGGCCCTTTAATGTCACTGGGAATCTACAACCCACAGGATAAACTCAAGTTAACCTTCTCAAAGTAAAATGATAGGAATAATAGTAATAAGCTTACTAACAAGTATCATTTTATTGAACACTGTGTCCCAGACACTTAGCAATACACTTCATATGCCTTCATCTGTTTTAATATTCATAACCAGCCTTTGTGGTAGGACTGCCAATTTTGTCTAAATTCAAAGATATTCACCTTTTTATAACATGTTAACACATCCAGGATTGGGTGTTTTACAATCTATGTGTGTGTGTGTGTATATATATATATATATATAATGTGGGAGCAATATTTCGGGGGATATATTTGGTTTTTCCCTCTGAAAAGTTACTATTAAATTATGTCATTTAATAATGATGTCTTAGCATATATACATTGCCATGTATAAAACCGATAGCTGGTTAGAAGTTGCTATATAACACAGGGAGCCCAAAATGGCACTCTGTGATGAACTAGAAGGATGGGAGATGGGGGAATGGGAGGAAGGCTGAGGAGGGAGGGGATATCTATAAAATTATGGCTTATTGGCATTGCTGTATGGCAGAAACCAACACAACATTGCATAGTAATTTCCCTCCAACTAAGAAGTAAATTTAAAAAAGCTTGCTTTCTAAAAAAAATAATGATGATGATGTTGATGTCTCAGGATGGAGGGAAAAGCGAAGACACTGTCTTTGTTTTTAAATGAGAGGCAGACGAAGTAACAATTTCCCATCATGAGTAGACAAGAAAGCAGGTAAGCAAACCTGCCCAGCTGTCTTAAAGGCTCCACTCTGAGTGACACTCTTCTATGGCTTGAGAAATAGTTCATTGCCTTATGAGGAGATTGCACGCAAGGATGCTCAGCCAGCGCACTAACCCAACCAAGCTGTCAGCCATCTTAGTCGGTACCCATTTATTTATTTGACAAGCAGTGACTCAGCAGCTGTCTGCCCCACATTTTGTCAGCCAGCATGCTTCTGATGGTAAGAAAAGCAGCCTCTTTGCCCGTGGAACACAGAAGAGCAATGAGAGAGACACCTTCAAACAGCAAAGACATAGGCAAACATTGGATGGCAAACTACAAATCATCACAAGCAAAAACACACCATGTTATGATAACATTAATCAGAGGGTCCAGACGTAGTCTGGGGTCTGAGGGACAGCCTTTCCTGAAGATTTTTTTTTTTTTTTTTTTTGAGCTCATCTGAAATATTCTACTAAGACTGGCAAAGGAGTGCCCTGGGGAGAGATCTGCTGGGTCTGGAACAAGGCAGGAGGAAGCAGACTATCCCATACTGTGGAAACTGCATGTGCAAAGGCCCTGAGGTCAGAGGGAGAGTGTTGAGTTTGAGATCTAGGAAGAAGGTGAAAGAGGTTTTGAAGAGGGGAGTTTGCCCACAGTGAAACCAGACAGGCTTGAGGGTTATGGTGAGACTGTGTCTATTTATCCAAAGAGCAGTAGGAGTCAGCTATTTTTTTTTTTTTTTTACTTTAAAATATCTGAAATCATATGATGACAGTGAAATGTGCAAATAATTTGTTTTATGTCAATGTAGGTTTAAGAGCAACACAGTATCACGAGGTGAGAGGCTCTTTCATAATAGTTGTAGCTTATCTCTACAGATATCCTAGAAGTAAATACATGATCTGTAACAAACATATGTTTGTTGTTTTGTTGTTTGGTCTGATCCTGTGACCCCATGAACTACAGACCACCAGGCTCCTGTTTCCACAGGATTTCCCATGGAAACAATACTGGAGTGGGTTGCCAATTTTCTTATCCAGGGGAACTTCCCAACCCAGGGATGGGACCCATGTCTCCTCCATCAGCAGGCAGATTCTTTATTGCTGAGCCACCAGGGAAAGCCCAATAAATATACGTTACCCATCAATTGATAGGCCAGGATTAAACCATTAATTCTTCTACTGAACCTTCTGATACTCATCAGTAGCCCCGTGACTAGAACTAATTTCAGATACAGACAGATGTTCCTATATGGAAGAGATTCTTGCCAGTCAGGGAACACTGGGGCAGGATTATCCCATTTCGAAAAGGACAGCCTCTTAGGATGAATCTGTGTTTTTGCTGAGAACAGCATCACTGGCTTCCTATTGCCATAAGACAGCAACAAGTACGAAATAACAGGTTATCTTTCCTCTGAAGGCAGGCCACAGCGTAGGTGTCAGCCACAGAGTAGGAGGTGCTGAGCAGTAATAAGACTGGCCCTCACCCCAATGCCTGGAAGTGACTGAGCTCCTCGGAGGGAGGAGGTTGGCTCAGAGAGCCTCCCACGGGAGCAAATATTAGGGGAATCGCCCACCACGCCTGTCTTCCAGCCAGAGGCCACTCTCTTCCTGAGCTCGAAACCACTGCTAGAGGAAATCCAAAAGAAAATATGACTGGAGGACCAGGAAAATAAAATTTGCAGTGGAGGTGGAGTGGGTTAGGAGTTTTATCCAATTTTTGGAACTTTAAGATCTGCATTCCCTGGTGGCTCAGACGGTAAAAGCATCTGCCTACGATGTGGGAGACTCAGGTTCGAGCCCTGAGTCGGGAAGATCCCCTGGAGAAGGAAATGACAACCCACTCCAGTACTCTTGCCTGGAGAATCCCATGAATAGAGGAGCCTGGTGGGCTACAGTTCAAGGGGTTGCAAAAAGTCAGACACAAGTGAACAAATTCACTTTCTTTCACTTTCTTCAAGATCAGCAGTTGCCTCATATAGAACTGGAGGGACTGTCAACTGTTCCTGTCTTTTGGAAACTAATTTGTCAATCTGCATTAATGGGTCTCCCTAGTGGCTCAGATGGTAAAGAATCTGCCTGCAATGCAGAAGACCCAGCTTCAGTCCCTCAGTCGGGAAGATCCCCTGGAGAAGAGAATGACAACGCACTCCAGTATTCTTGCCTGGAGAATTCCATGGACGGAGGAGCCTGGTGAGCTATAGTCCGTGGAGTTACTTATCAATAACCTTAAAAATGCCCATGCATCTTGAACCCATAATTCTATTCCTAGAACTGTATCTTAATGGAATAATGAGAAATATACAATTATATAATAATTACACTAATTACATATTAATTATATTATCAATTAATTATGTAGGTTATATATAATTATATAATTAGTTATACAATTATATATATATATAATATATATATATTATCTGACAATAATTTTTACATAATAAAGCCTCATTATTTACAGAGCCAAAAAGTCAGACGTACTGAGTTGGCCAAAAACCTAAAAATTTCACTTGAGTTTTTCTGCAAGATGTTACAGAAAAACACGAATGAAAATTTTGGCTAACCCAATAGTTTATAATAGTTTATAGATCCAGTCATGGGAAAATGATGGAATAATTATAGCATATACAAAAGATGAACTATTTTGCAGTCATTGAAAATCGTATCTTTAAAGAACATTTGATGACATAGGAAAATATAATCCATGAAGTTTAAAAAACATCTTACAAAACTGTATATACAGACAGTCTAATTTTAAATACACATCTACATACACATAGTCATAGGACAAAATGATAACAGTGATAATATCTACATGCTAGTTATTTGTTTTTCCTATACTTTATTTTCTACAATGGGCAGGAAACGTTTTTAAAAATAGAAGAAAGTACAGGAAAGTAACGGACCCTCCACCCAAAATTAACTTTTGTTTTTGCTTCAAAAATTTAATGATGTAATAGGCTGTTCCTTGGAAGGAAAGCTATGACAAACCTATACAGCGTGAAGAGTCAGACACGAGTGAGCAACTGAACAATGAGACAGCATATTAAAAATAGAGGCATCACTTTGCTGACAAAGGTTCATCTAGCCAAAGCTATGGTTTTTCCAGTAGTCACATGCAGATGTGAGAGCTGGACCATAAAGTAGGGTGAGTGTCAAAGAATTGATGTTTTCGAATTGTGGTTCTGGAGAAGACTCTTGAGAGCAAAGAGATAAAACCAGTCAATCCTAAAGGAAATCAATCCTGAATATTCACTGGAAGGACTGATGCTGAAGCTGAAGCTCAGCATACTTTGGCCACCTGATGCAAAGAGCCGACTCATTAGAAAAGACCCTGATGCTGGGAAAGATTGAAGGCAGGAGGAGACGGGGATGACAGAGGACAAGCTGGGTGGACGGCATCACTGACTCGATGGACATGAATTTGAGCAAACTCTGGGAGATAGTAGAGGACAGAGCAGCCTAGTGTGCTACAGTCCATGGGGTCACGAAGAGTCAGACACAACTTAGCAACTGAACACCAGCAAGAGATGTTCTAGATGAAGTTGGAGCGTACTTTGCTCCTAGTCCAGACCCCTCTCTTCTTGAGAATGCCTCCATCTCATTTCTGATTGCATACTTCTCTATACATTGTGCTTTCATAAACATCATGTAATTTGTTTACATAAACTCGATCACACCGTCACTTTTTTCACTATCATTAGATTTTCAAGAGCCATTCAGGTTGCTATGTACTGAACTAATTCATTTACTTTAACTGCTGCGGTGCACCCATGTGTTCGTGCTCAGTCACATCCAACTCTTTGCAACCCCATGGGCTGTAGCTTGCCAGGCTACTCTGTCCATGGAAATTTTCCAGACAAGAATACTGGAGTGGGTTGCCATTTCCTCCTCCAGGGGGCTCTTCCTGACCCAAGGATCCAACCTGCGTCTCTTGAGTCTCCTGCATTAGCTCATTACCACCGAGCCACCTGGGAAGCCTGCTGTAGCGTATTCATCAAATATACCACCATTAATCTATTCCCTTACTGACAGACTTTTAGGCTGTTTCCAGTCTGTATCTACTACAAATAACACTGCAATGTAGAACCATCATCATCAGAAAAAGGTCATTAAGCTTAAAAGATGGACAAAGCTGATGATGGAGGTTACACTGAGTCTGAGAAAGGAAAGCTGCTGCTTCACACTCCGGTTTCTCACTCTTTGCCCCGGGCCCTCCAGAGGCCACCTGCCTTGGAGCTCTCTCGTGCTCTGAAGAGGACCTGGAGGCCCAGATGTCCCTAACCAGGCACCCTCTGTCTTCCCTGACCTTTGCTGATACCTGCTATTGCCTGGACACCAACCACTAGATACTTGACATGCTTCTTCCTAGAAATAGCAAGCACCAGGAATCTTATGAATTTGTTTACACCTCAAGACTTGGAGGAGGAGGCACAGAGAAGTTAGGTTCTGTGCCTGTGGTTACACAGGCAAGTGGATTCAAATTTAGACAGTGTGACTCCGAAGTCCACACTCTTAACCTCTGTGCCCAAGGCCTCTCGGAATTTTCCATTAGCCAACTCCTTATCTCATTTTTCTTTTTACAATCTCACCTCTCACCTGCTATGAGGGAGAGATGTGAGGCTTCCTGGGGTCTGGACTCTGACTCCGATCTGTGGTCATCATCCACACTGGCTCCACGGTTCACACTGCTATGGTTTCTTAACCACCGTCCCCCCCAAATCAATCTTTGCGTTTATAATTCTGATCTTGTCTTGGTTTATATATTTCTTGAGCCCCTCAAATCCTAAGTGTCCTGATCCCTTTCTTCCTTTTTTCTGGCACTAATACCTTTCTGCCAAAGCATTGAGTGTCATGAAATTAAGTAGTAAAGCTGCAAGTTTTTCCCCCTCTGTCTTTATAAAATGCCTGTGTAACTGGTGTGTGTGTGTGTGCTAAGTCACATCAGTCATGTTCCACTCTTTTTGATCCCATGGCCTGTAGCCCACCAGGCTCCTCTGTCCATGGGACTATCCAGACAAGAATACTGGAGTGGGTTACCATTCCCTTACCCAGGGGATCTTCGTGACTCAGAGATTGAACCCCAGTCTCCTGCCTTGCAGGCAGACTCTCTACCATCTGGGCAACCAGGGAAGCCCACACTGGATTAGGATGGGCCTTAAATCCGAAGACCGGTGTCCTTAGAAGAAGGGGAGATTTGGACCCAGATACAGGGGTTGGGTTTAGGATTTTGTTTTGTTTTTTTGTACAAAAAGGTCAATGGAGCAAAGATTGGCATTATTCTGCCACAGGCCAAGGAAAACCAAGAATTATTGCAACTCTCAGAACATACAACAGGCGAAGACATATTCTTTCTAAGAGCCTTTTAAGGAAGCCTGGTCCTGCTGACACTTGATTTTGAACTTCTAGCATCCATGCGTTTGAGAGAATAAGTTTCAGTGAAGTCATTTAGTTTGCGTTGATGTGTTATGACAATCTCATGAAGCTAGCACCTAGACCAATCACTGTGATGATAAGATGCAGATTGTCATGCTGAATGACAAGCAATCTATATGCTGCTTATGAGACACATTTTAAATGTCTTTCAATCCAGTGTGACTTGATCTTAACCTTTTTTCCAGTTTTATTGAGACATCACTGACACACAGCACTGTAAGTTGAACATGTCCAGCATGATGACTTACATATATTGTGAAATAATTACTACGATTAATTTAGTTAACATCTTTCATCTCAGATAGATGCAAAAGAAGAAAAACACAGTTCTTTTCCGTGTAATGAGAAGTCTTAGCATTTACTTTCTTAAACCTCATCTTCGTTTGATTACATCTACGAAGACTCTATTTCCAAATAAAGTTACATTCGCAGGTACCAGGGACATTGAGCATATCTTTTGGTAGATACACAGTTCAACACAGCACAGTGCCTTTCTGTTTAACACAGTTAAAGCTTCTGCCAAGAACATAGGGCAAAGCACATGGCGAGAGCCTTCTGGTGGCTTCTCCCCTCGGTTAGTACAGATCTTAGAGATCCGTGGTGGTTTATGCTGTCCCTTAGAAAGAACCAAATTAAAATAAATGTGTTCTTATCATTCCAGAGTGGTCAGGAAGTTGTTCCCTTTCTACTCTTTTGGAGGTGATTTTTGTATGCTTTTAGATTCTAGAAGGTTCCTGGGTGTGTCTGCTGCTATGGTCCATGGCCTTCATTTTTATCTTTTTGGCTGGTCAAGGTTTTCTCTCTCCACGCATCACTGCCCCCCCATCCCGACCAGGGTTGTCTGTATAAAGGACAAATCAACTCAAGCACTATTCCTCTGATCAAACACCCACAAAACCATTTTACAGACACTGATTGTCTATAAAATGGGAAGTTTATGATCATTGTGGCTCTGTTAGCAAAAGGAAAAAAAAGTAAGCAAGTCATAGCTACTGGGTAGGCACATAAGAGTATCTGTCTGCAATAGTCACGTACAGATCAAAAGTCAAACTCTTTGGTCTGGATGTCAGAGCTCCCACCACCACCTTGTCTTCAACCCGTCTCTCCAGTGTTATCACCAGGATCCCTATGTCCCACCTGCCCACGTGACCCCATGGAAAAAGCCTGGACTTTCATGCTCCTTCACAGTTCAGGAATGTACTCCTCACATCTGATGTGCCCTAATCTTTACCAAGATAGTCAGTGTTAACCAATCGGCTTCCTAGACCCCATCCCCAAAGGCTCAATGGAAATACCACACATGCCATGAAGCTGCCTCCAAGACCTTACTCGGAGAAATTTGCCCTTCTCACTTCCTCCGTATCTCCCTCCACACATTGTTTTCCACCTTCAGGTACAAAAGCATCTTACATTCCCATCTAGTTTGCATAAGAGTAGAGGTTTTATCTTTCTTGCCATCACATCACCATATCTCAGACACTTTCCTGGGAAAAAGACACTTTACGTCATTGTTGTGGTGTATTCAATGGAAAGATCCACTCACAAGCAAAATCTGTGAACACTTCAATCCCACACTTACCCACAAATCAACCAAGACATACACATTTAGGCTCAATAGTGGGGTCAGGTCTCTCGTTGTTATCTAATCACTAAGTCGTGTCTGATTCTTTTGCAACCCCAGGGACTATAGACTGCCAGGCTCCTCTGTCCATGGAATTTCCCAGGCAAGAATACTGGAGTGGGTTGCCATTTCCTTCTCCAGGGGATCTCCCTGACCCAGGGATCTAACCCATGTCTCCTGCTGTAGCAGGCAGATTCTTTACCACTGAGCCACAGTGAAGTAGCTCTCTCATAGAGAAGGAATATTCCTGGACCATTCTCTCCTTCACTAGCCAGAAATCCTTGACTCCTTATAATTACTGAAAAATTTACAGATGTGAAATAACACCAGATTTGATTCTGTCATTACTAATGTCTACAGTAGCTGGATCAGAAAAAAAAAAATGCAGTTACACAATAGATATAATAAACCCATTCTACAGCAAGATAGCTTATTGTTCTAATCATATACAGTCTGATGTTGCTCTGATGTCTGCTACCTTACAAAGATGACTTTTTAACTTTTGAGCTACTTAGCAATGAAGGATAATGTTACTATCAGGATGGTGAATTCTGCTCATCTGAAAAGTGTACCAAGAGTTTATTGGGTGCTGTGATTCATGACTCACCAAGGGGACAATAAAAATGAGGTCCCCCACACACCAAGCTTTTCCTGGAGTTGTGGGGCCTGCCTAGCTCTTTTTTTATTTTGTGATCCACTGCTCTACACATGGATGTTCTTTTCATACTTGTGGGTACCAGATCAATTCTGTTGGGTAGGGCTGAATGTTGTGAAATGTAAGGAAAAGATGTAATAATTACCTGTACTTATCCTGTCAGTCATTTCAATCACCAGACGATGATATGAACACAACGAGAAAGAGATCCTGCCAGACTCTGCTCTCTGAATTAGAGAAACTGGAAGAATTCCCTCAGCTCATCTGACACTTCCACGCAGAAAGTGGCCCATTCCTGATATCATGGGACTTTTGGTGGCTGTGTTTATTTTGATTGGGGATTTTGCTTTGAAACAGAATAAAAAGTAAAATCTGACCTTCCCATACATCTGTCTTCTGGATATTTGTTCAATATTTTTCTGGGTGTGCCCATTATTTGAGACTTCTTCTCCCTAGCCCTGGTCTTCCTGGTCAGGGCCCTATTTCCCCCCTCTCCTCACCCTTCACTCACCATGTTCCCAGTTAGAAATTCTGGTAGCCTGACTCTCAGTCTTTAGAAATGTATGCTCTCCAAGCACCTGAAAGAGTGGCCCTTCAAGCAGAACTCTTTACGAGAGAAAACCTGCCACCATTTTGCCCAAATTAAAGAGGTGTTCCTTTCATGGATTTGTGGTCTTACTATCAACAGCTGCTCAGAGTCAGCAAGGCAAGGTGGAAAAAAAGGATATTTATGAGCAGGAAATTTTGTTCCAGTCTCAAAGTCATCCATTGAAGGTACCTGCCTTTTTAACCTCAAATAGAGACTCCGTTGCCTGTCATTTCTCTAGAGCAGTCATTCCCAGATTTGGGGACTTCACAGAAGTCCTACTTTTAAGTGTTGGTACACTTTTAAGAAGTAGGATTTTCAACTCAGTGGGGTTGGTCTAATTTTCCTAGTAAGAATGTTAAAATATAGTAATAACTAATGATTATTCTTGCCATTATCTTGTGAAAAGAAGGTCACTTGAATATCAGAAAAGAATTGACGTGGTCTCATCATGAAGGCAGTTCTTTAATTATATAAATTTAATTTTGTGCTCATGTTTTCCTCCTATCAAAGACTGGTGAATCTTTGGTCCTGACCTGGCACTGGCCCAAGGACCAGCACTTGGAAGCCTTCACTCTGGATGTTGACACGTCTGGCCAAAGCTGTGATTAACCACCTACACTCTGCAGGTCATGGTAAACAAAGTTCACTATGGATGCATTTATTCATTCAGTCATTCCAAAGTGGTTAGAAAGAAATTGGACCAGCGAGCCAGACATACCTTCACCCAGACTCAATTCCATCACTTGCTAACTGGGTGAGGCTTAGGTATGTCACTTAACATTTCTAAGCTCCCATTACCAGGTCTATGAAGGGGAGAGACAGCAAAAATTCATGGAGTTGTTAAGAGGAATAAATGAGGATTAGCAAAAGGGTGTTTGTTTAAACAAACTGGTCATTTGTTCCAACAAACCAGTCATTTGCTAGATCTGGAGTTGTCTCTCATGTCAGACAATGTTAAAGACCTCAAAGACACAGAGTTAAAAGTCACCATTTTGTCTTCAAGGAGCTCACGGTGTAAAGGAGAAGACCCACAAGAGGATGGCTGGATTCAATGAAACCAGTGCTAAAATAGAGGTAAAGATTGGAAGCCATGGGGCTTGTAGAGGATTGAGAGCACAAAGAAAAGAGAACTAGGGTAGGTGGAATCAGAGCAAAGTGCAGGAGACGCAAGAGACGCAGGTTCAGTCCCTGGGTCGGGAGGATCCCCTGGAGGAGGGCATGGCAACCCACTCCAGTGTTCTAGCCTGGAGAATCCCATGGACAGAAAAGCCTGGTGGGCTTCCCTTTATAGTCGCAAGGAGTCAGACACGACTGAGCAACTAACTAGATGAGTCCTAGACTGATCTGTAGTGCTAGACTGGAAATGTGCAGGTTAAAGTCTGGGGGACAAAAGCCCCTGGGTCAGCACGTTTATTGGTTGAAGAAACAGTTCATCAGAGCAGTAGTTTCCCTCTATCTTACTGTCTCCATCCTGTTTGGGTTGCCCTGAGAAGATCCTTCACTGTGAATTCTGACCTGAAGAAAATGAATTCTTAGCAAAAAAAGGAAAGAGAAGTTAGAGCTGCTAGCCTTGGGAAAACCCTGCATGTAGATCTTGAGAGAAAACCAGAGTATTTGAGTGAGTGAATCCCAGGCTACTGCCCTGCTCCTTGCTACTCAAAGTGTGGTCCTCTACCCAGCAGGATCTGTATCATCCGGGATCTTGCTGGAAATGTAGAATTTCAGGTCCCAGCCAAGAGCAACTAAATGAAAGATTGCATTTCCGCAAGCTCCCCAGGGGCTGGGCAACTACACGATGGTCTGAGATATGCATCCCTAGCCTCACTCTTAGTGAAAAAACAAAGGTCTCAGACATGCTACCCTAACCTCACTCTTGGTGAACAAGCAAAGGTCTGAGACACTACCCTTGCCTAACTCTCAGTGAACAAAAGACGACCGCTGAACCAGAAGTGACCATCATCAAAACCCTCCTACTGACTTGGATTGACTTTACTTTCATTTCTTGGCATTCATTTCTCATCACTATGCATTAAAGAATAATAGATACGGAACAGAGAGCAGGGCTACCCCAGAGGTATGTGACTTATGACTGCCCGACTATCTTATATTACACATTGAAATTGAATAACATTTACTTGCATGTATATCCATGATCTTATTTATAGCCCCAAACAACTTATAATTGTGTTTTGTTTTGTTTATTTTTTTAACACAGTGGAAGGCTAGAGTCCAGAGATGTTAGATGGCTTGCTGGGTCCACACATACATCGTCAGGTTCCAAGTTCAGGGTCCCTCCCTGAAGCTGAGCAATGCATCATCTGCCACAACTGAAAAGACAGGCCACGTGAATTAGTCACAATGGCCTTTATTTCCAGTCCCGTAACTAGTAGCCCCATTCAGGCCGCAGTTCTGAGCTGCCAACCAAGCCTACTGCTTGCTGCCTTCAGTACATGGACAGCCACTGGAAGCCTAGCTCTGGGTCCCCTAATTATCAATGGCTAGCTCAGAAACATCTGAACTAGTCACCCAGTCCTGTGAGCCAGGACTATTACACTCTTGTTTGTATTCTTCTCAAGCCCACCTGATGCCTTAAAGACACAGAGTCAAAAGTCACCATTTTTTCCTTCAAGGAGCTCATGCTTTAAAGGAGAAGACCCACAAGCAGATGGCCAGATTCAATGAAACCAATGTTGAAAGAGGGATAAAGATCGGAAGCCAAGGGGCTTGCAGAGCATTGAGAGCACAAAGAAAAGCGAAGGGCAGGTTGAGTGAGAGCAAAATCTTAATGGATATGGATGTGCAATTAAAGCAAAGCAAAAGAATCACTGGGCCCTTAGTGGAGTACTAGATTGATCTGGGGTTTTTTGTTTGTTTGCTTTTTAAAGTCACTCAGTCATGTCCGACTCTTTGAAACTCCATGGACTGTAGTCTGCCAGGCTCCTCTACCCATGGAGTTCTCCAGGCCAGAATGCTGGAGTGGGTAGACATTCCCGTCTCCAGGGGATCTTCCCAACCAAGGGATCAAACCCAGGTCTCCCACACTGCAGGCGGATTCTTTACCAGCTGAGCTACCATGGAAGCCCAGATTGAACTGGGTCAGTTCAGTCACTCAGCAGTGTCCAGTTCTTTGTGACCCCACAGACTGTGGCATGCCAGGCTTCCCTGTCCATCACTAACTCCTGGGGCCTACTCAAAGTCATGTCCATCGTGTCAGTGATGCCATCCAGCCATCTCATCCTCTGTAATCCACTTCTCCTCCTGCCTTCAACCTTTCCTGGCATCAGGGTCTTTACCAATGAGTTGGTTCTTCACATCAGGTGGCCAATGTACTGACGTTTCAGCTTCAGCATTGGTCTTTCCAATGGATATTCAGGACTGATTTCCTTTAAGATTGACTGGTTGGATCTCCTTGCAGTCCAAGGGACTCTCAAGAGTCTTCTCCAACACCACAGTACAAAAGCATCAATTCTTCAGTGCTTAGCTTCCTTTGTAGTCCAACTCTTACATCCATACATGACTACTGGAAAAACCATAGCCTTGACTAGACAGACCTTTGTTGGCAAAGTAATGTCTCTGTTTTTTAATATGCTATCTAGGTTGGTCATAGCTTTTCTTCCAAGGAGCAAGCGTCTTTTAATTTCATGGCTTGCAGTCACCATCTACAGTGATTTTGGAGCCCCCCAAAATAAAGTCAGCCACTGTTTCCATTGTTTCCCCATCTATTTGCCATGAAGTGATGGGACCAGATATCATGATCTTAGTTTTCTGAATGTTGAGTTTTAAGACAACTTTTTCACTCTCCTCCTTCACTTTCATCAAGTGTTTCATTTAGTTCTTCTTCACTTTCTGCCATAAGGGTGGTGTCATCTGCATATCTGACGTTATTGATATCTCTCCCAGAAATCTAGATTCCAGCTTGTGCTTCATCCAGCCAGGCATTTCTCACGATGTACTCTACACATAAGTTAAATAAGCAGCGTGACAATATACAGCCTCAACATACTCCTTTCCCAATTTGGAACCAGTCTATTGTTCCATGTCCAGTTCTAACTGTTGCTTCTTGACCTGCATACAAGTTTCTCAGGAGGCAGGTCAGGTGGTCTGGTATTCCCATCTCTTTCAGAATTTTCCACAGTTTGTTGTGATCCACACAACCAAAGGCTTTGGCATAGTCAATAAAGCAGAAGTAGATGTTTTTCTGGAACTCTCTTGCTCTTTCGATGATCCAGTGGATGTTGGCAACTTGATCTCTGGTTCCTCTGCCTTTTCTAAACCCAACTTGACCATCTGGAAGTTCACGGTTCACATACTGTTGAAGCCTGGCTTGGAGAATTTTGAGCATTACTTTGCTAGTGTGTGAGATGAGTGCAATTGTGTGGTAGTTTGAGCATTCTTTGGCATCGTCTTTCTTTGGGATGGAATGAAAACTGATCTTTTCCAGTCCTGTGGCCACTGCTGAGTATTCCAGATTTGCTGGCAAATTGAGTGCAGCACTTTCACAGCATCATCTTTTAGGATTTGAAATAGGTCAACTGGAATTCCATCACCTCCACTAGCTTTGTTCGTAGTGATGCTTCCTAAGGCCCACTTGACTTTGCATTCCAGGATGTCTGGCTCTAGGTGAGTGATCACACCACTGTGGTTATCTGGGTCATAAAGATCTTTTTTGTATAGTTCTTCTGTGTATCCTTTCCACCTCTTCTTAATAACTGAACTAATATTAATAGTTGAACTAATAATTGAACTGGGTAGGTAAATCTAAACGCCAGGGATTTCTGAGGAACAGATGAGAAAAGTTCTCGTAACCTCGGGGCAGGATTGAGTGAGTGAATCAGAAACATGTTGTGGGAACAGAGACCCTAAACAGAGCAACTGGCAGGGGCAGGATTTGAGGAACCAGACCTGAGCTCTCACCTCGCCCAACAGAACAAGCTGAGTCCTGAAGGCATCAGGAAGGGTGTATGGGCCGCCTGGCTTGGCATGGAGAGAAGCGGGGGTGTGACCCCTCAGAACCAACTAGGCTTGTGCTGGGGACTGGACACTGGACAGCTCTTTGGATCTTCTCAGGGATACTCCGAAGTCAGTGTTGCAACTCACATTTCACAGTTGAAGAGATGGAGGTCAAGTTAAATCAACGGCCAAGGTCACACAGCCGGTGAGTGGCAGAAGGAGTTTCAACCCAGGTGGGTCTGATCCAGAGCACATTCTCTTTCTGCGGTTCTGCAGGGTGTGGATACCTGCAAGGGAGGAGTGCAGAGTGAGCATCCTCACCTCTCTCTCATGGTTCAGGAAACTTCTGACACACGTGTGTTACAGTCTCTTGATTGCGGTGTTGTGCGTTAAGTTACAAAACTAAACATCAGAGAGAAGACTATATCCTGGGCCTCTGAGTCCTTCCCACCACTTTGGGGTCTAATACTGTGTCAAGATTTCTGTAGAGCCTCCAAAAATCTATGTCCTCATCTTCAGCCTCAGAAGCTGTGACCGTGACCTTATTAGGAGAAATGGGTCTTTGCTGGGCCCTAAATCCAAGGGACTTCCCAAGTGACACTAGCGGTAAAGAACTCGCCCGCCAATGCAGGTATAGGCCGGAGACAACGGTTCGATCCCTGGGTCCAGAAGATCCCCTGAAAGAGGGCACAGCAACCCACTCCAGTATCCTTGCGTGGAGAATCCCATGGACAGAGGAGCCTGGAGGGTTATCGCCCATGCAGTCGCAAAGAGTCAGACATGACTGAAGCGACTTAGCAAGCATGCATGCCAATCCAAGGGATAAGGTCCTTATCAGGAAAAGTCAGAGGAGATTTGAGACTCGGGAGACTCAAGGGAGAAGCCACATGAAGACACTGCAGAGATCAGAACTGGGCAGCCATGAGCCAGGGAACGTCTCAGCCTCCAGAAGAGGGAAAGGCACGGCCTGGCCTCACTGATTTCCAACTTCAGGCCTCCGGGACGGCTAGAGAATAAATGCCTGTTATCTTCAGAACCCCAGTTTATGGTGCTTTGTCATGGCAGCCACAGGAAACGAATTCACACTGAAACGAAAGACCTTTCATTTTGTAACCACCACGCACAAACTGTGCTGCTGCCTACAGCCTGTTGATGTTGTTGTTTAGTTGCTAAGCTGTATCCAACTCTTTTGCAACCTCATGGACTGTAGCCCACCAGGCTCCTCTGTCCATGGGATTCTCCAAGCAAGAATACTGGAGTGGGTTGCCATTTCCTTCTCCAGGAGATCTTCCCAGCCTGGGGATCAATCTAAGGCACGTGTCCACACTGGCAGGGGGGATTCTTCACTGCTGAGCCACCACAGAAGCCCACATGCAGCCTATAAAACTTACCTTACTCTAGATTCACCCAGATTTGAAAATCTAGATCCTGAGTATTACTGATTTTAAGAATATAGAATTAGAAAATTATATATAAAGTGGGGCAGTGCATCAGCCACTTTATTTTCCTGAAAGATAAAGATGCCTTTTCACATAAAATGGCTTGTAGTCAATAGATAACATTATCTCAGGCTGAGGGTTACTTATGCTATTTCTATAGTATCCTAATTGACTTTTCTTAAATGGGCATTAAGCATAGCGGAGAGGAAACAAAGAACGAATGATAGCAAAGAGCCTAGATTTTACCCACAAATCTGTTTTGTAGCCTGCAATCTGTCAGAAAAGCCTGCAAATCCCCCACTAGGTTTTCTTTTTTTTTTTTTCTTTCTTGGTATAAACACTTTCTATTTTGAGCTTTTTCCTCTTCTCTTTCACGCTAATAAGACATTTTTAAAGCAATCATGAGCCCAAACTGAACATAAGTAGGGAGACAGGCGTCTCTTAAATGCACTACATTATCCTCTCTCTGTCCTCAGTTTGAATCATTCTTTCTGAAGACTCTGCAGTAATCTGTCATCTTCTGAGTGCAACTGAGAAAGTTTCCCTCCCTGGAGCAGTGTTTACCTGGCAGGTGAGGTTATAAAGCCCAGGACTATACTGGAAGTAGAGAAGGGAATGTGCCCTTCCCAGGGTAGCCCTAGGGAGTCTCTGGATTCAGCGGGTTTGCTGTGCCCCAGCTCCATCTCCAACTGGCAAATGACTCAGCCTCTCTGAGCCTTGGCTTTCTCACTGGTAAAGTGTAAAGAAAAACAGTGCCCACCACACAAGGTTTCAAGATGAAGGATATAAAAGTGGCTTCACAGTGAGATCAATTCTGTTTCCATCTCCCTCAACTGATTCGGGCATCGGACATCATTGGTCAAGTTCTTGATTTACCGTCACCATAAGCACCTGGTTTCCCTCCCACCTCTCTGAACTCTCCTCAGCAGGCGTCCCTTCTCTAAGCAGGAATGCTGGAGCACCTTGGGCCTCTTCTCACTCCCTTGATGGTGTCTTCTAGATCCGTGACTTCAGAAAGCCCTTTTTCATTTTTTTGCTGATGACACCTGAATCTAAACAACCAGCCTCCCCTGGGAGTTCTTGATCCACTGGGCTGCTCAGCTCTCTTTTGGACACCACCCGATGTGTAAGAAGCATCACAAAGGTGGCATGTCCACACCAAACTCTTGATCTGTGTCTCCAAAGCTGCTCCTTCCTGCTAGCTGCCCAGGACAGTAAAAGGAGAGGCTAATTTGGACTCAAGTCACAACATGCTTCTTCTCTTGCTCTCAGCTCACATCCAAATCCATCAGCAAATATAGTCATCGTAACTCCAGAGTATTTCCACAATCTACCACTTCTCACCTCCTCCAGCTTCAGGTCATGGCTGCAAACCATCACCATCTTCCTCCTAGATGACTGCAGGAACTTCCTAACTGGGCTTCCTGCTCCCATCCTTACCCTCAACCTAACCTTTTCTCCACTAAAGAAGCAGTGCAATTCCTTTCAAACCTACATCAAAACGTGTGCCTGCTATAATCTCCAAGAGCCTCCCCATTCCACTCAAATCCCTAGCTACCTTCGTCCCCAACCCCTGTCCCCCTTCCACCCTCCATCAACATGCCTTGCCCTTCTAAGAATCAGGGAACTGCTGTTCCCTCTGCCTGGGAAGTAGACAGATACCCACTTAACAGAGCAACTTCCTGACACACCCTCTGTCCACCTTTATCCCGTGTTCAGGATAATTTTCTTCCTAGGACTCATCTACTTTGCATTATATGTATGCTGGTTGGCTTTGGCCCTACTAGAAAGTTAGCTCTAGGAAACAAGGACTTTGTTGCATTCGTTGCAGCATCCTTGGTACCTACAACACTGCCTGGCACATTGATAACTGTTGAACAATGGAATAAAGGAATGAATAAGTGAATCCACAAATGAATCAATGAATGAGGTTCTACATCTAAAGCCCTGAGCATAGCATTGACAGCCAAGCCACCTGAGACAAGGTACGTAACTAATAAATATTACCTTCTGCTGTACTTGTTCTTTTTATTTTTAATTATTATTTGTCTAGGTGTTTTCCAAGCCCTGCCTTTCCTCCTGGCCCTTCAACTTTTTAGACCTCTCCCTGCCATTCCCAAGCCTCTCCCCTGAAACCTAAGAAGAGTCAGAAGACAATGATAAAGATTACCATCGTGGCGAGAAAGAATGTCAACAGCCAACCCTCTTCTACTTGTCATGGAGTTTGGTTCCGCCAGATACACAGATAAGGAGGATGGTTGGAGGAATTGTCTTCAGCTATGGCCATCACATGTCCTGAACAATGTTATCGGACAGCCTCAATTCCAATAACGTGTTCTGTCCTTTTCACTCACCAGCTAAAACGTAAATATTTCTGCCTCAAAATTACACCTCCTAGACTAAAAAGCAGCCCAAAACGGTATTCGGGGTTCAGAAAACACAACCAATCTTACCTTTAATGACTACTGTGTTGTTTTGGAGATTGCACACATTTAAATAGGGGGGGTTTCATAGGGAAAAGTTAGGTGTCAGGGCTTAGTTCTGTTCGACTCTTTGTCACCCCATGGCTGTAGCCCATCGGGCTCCTTTGCTCATGGGATTTTCCAAGAAAGAATACTGGAATGGGTTGCCATTTCCTACTCCAGGGGATCTTCCCTGACCAGGGATCAAACCTGCAATGGCAGGCAGATCCCTTTACCACTGCATTACTTACTAATTTTTATTGTGTTGTTTTGGAGATTGTACATATTTAAATGGGCTTCCCTGGTGGCTCAGATGGTAAAGAATCTGCCTTCAAGATGGGAGTCCTGGATTCAGTCCCTGGGTTGGGAAGATCCCCTGGAGGAGGGAACGACTTCCCACTCCAGTGTTCTTGCCTGGGAAATCCCATGGACAGAGGAGCCTGGCAGGCTACAGCCCACGGGTCGCAGAGTCAGACACGACTGAAATACGGGGAATTTCATCAGGGAAAGTTAGGCAAACCTTGAGAGAGGCAAATCAAATAAGCTGGTCCCAGAGTTTGCACTGAAAACTGTTACATTAATAGATCCACATCAAATGTAACTGGTTATTGACCTGCCCATTGTTTTGAGCTTCGGACCACATATTCTGTGTGGGCACGTCAAGGAGAGATGAGCACACAAGTGACGCATCACTGTTAACACACCTTCAAAAAGCCTTAGCAGGGTCCTCAGGAAACCTTGGGGCAAAGACAAGATGTTTTTCTTGACTCCCAGGATGAGGCCTCGGGTACATGGCTCCCCTGGTCTGGGAGGCAGCCAAGCCACCCCAGATAAGACCTGTCAGGGAGGCCTGGTCTGTGCAGACACCCCGGCGCCTGCAGCTGACGGAGCTACTTAGGGTGTCAAGCTCAGGTCAGACACCCACCTGCGGCCCCAGCTCTGCAGGGAATTGGAAAAATTACTAACCCAAAGGCCAAGAGGACTCTGTCTAGGCCCCGAGTCACCAGAATTCCCATCCTACCAGAGGGCAAAACACTCTCTGGGAGACAAACTGGCAGGTTTCTTAGACAGAAGGAGACAAAAATCACTGACTCGGGCAAAACAGAGCCTCTCTGGAGAAGCTACAGCCTTGAAGACATGCCTGAGATGTTCTTGGGTGGAGCAGCTCACCCCGAAAATAAACAACTTAACAATTCTTCTCCACCCCAAACAAGCCTCTCCGTGAACCGCCCCACCACGGCCTCCACCTCGGGCCAGGCCACTCCGACTGCTCCTGAAACTACAGGATTTTCCTTCCCTCGGCCACAGGAACCACATCCTGGTGTGTCGGGGTCCCCGACCGGCCACAGACTTGGCCCAGCTTGCACACCGCCCCATCTCAGGCCAACAGGGTCCTGCTGCATACGCAATCCCTAGCTCAGTCCACCTCAGACGGCGACCCCGGGTCAAACCCCGCATGGATGTGGCCAAATTAGAAGCTGCAGAAGAGAACAGAAGCTGGGAGAAAACTGGAGACCTAAAGTCCTCTCTGTGTCCTTGCTCAGTTGTAGCCACTTCTTTTCGACACTATGGACTGTAGCCCACCAGGCTCCTCTGTCCATGGGATTCTCCAGGCAAGAATACTGGAGTGGGTTGCCACTTCCTTCTCCAGGGGATCTTCCCAACCCAGGGATTGAACCAGCATTTCTTGGGTCCTTCACATTGGCAGGCAGGTTATCTTACCACTGCTCAACCTGGGAAGCCTATAGCCACCATTTTCAGCTCTGAAGACAAAGCAGGACCACCCATCGACAGCTGTGGGTGCTTTCCTGCATTTCTATTTCCTGGCAACAAGGTGATGGGTCCAAGGATGCAGTCCTTCCAGGCCAGTTCTCTGATAGCAAGAGGCCACACCTGAATTCCACTTGCCATACCCAAGGAACACTCAGGATCTCTAGGACCACACAGCTGGCCTTTCCCAGCCCTCCCCTAGTCAGCTGGCATCTTGCCTAGGGGGAAGTTTATCCCCCTAGGCAAATCCCGCTCTATAAAAAGAGAGACCTGGACAGGGTCCCTTCACTGGAGCGTGACCCCGTGTAGCTGTGTCCCAGCTCAAGAAATCCTTGACATAAGATGCAGAGAGACCAGGGAACTGTATTGGCAGGAACCTGTATTGGCAGGCGGGGTCTTTACCAGGTGGCTCAGATGGTAAAGAATCCGCCTGCAATGTGGGAGGACCTGGCTTCGATCCCTGGATTGGGAAGATCCCCTGGAGAAGGGAAAGACTACCCACTCCAGTATTCTGGCCTGGACAATTCCATGGACTCTATAGTCCATGGGGTCCCAAAGAGTCGGACACGACTGAGCAACTTTCACTTTCACTAGGGAAGCGATGTTTTGGTTACATTCAGTTAAATAAAATATATGATTAAAATTAATTTCACCTGGGGACTTCCCTTGTGGTCCAGTGGTTAAGACTCTGGGCTTCCACCGCAGGGGGCGTGGATTTGACCCCTGGATGAGAAACTAGGATCACAGGTGCCACACGGTGTGGCCATAAATAAACAAATAATAAATGTTTTTGAAAGTTTTTACCTTCATCTGTTTTGTTCTAACTTTTAAACAAAGCTACTTGCAGTGGGCTAAATAATGGCCTCCAAGGATACCTACTCCCTGGAATCTGAGACCAACACCTAAATGGCAAAAGGGTGGCTACTGCTTTCTATGGCAAAGATGAGATTGTCTATGAAACATAGGCCTCACTTCTGCACAGAGCAGCCAGCCATGAGCTTGAGTTGTCCGCCTTTAGGGGAAGGAGAGTATACATTTGCAGCTGTAACTAGAATAGTGGGCCTTGTTAAGCAGGCCCACTTTGAAAAACTGTATGTGGGATGATGCATATGGGTGTTACATAGCCGGCGTGCAGGGGGCCATGCACTAAACACCTGTTGGGCTGTCTGCTAGCTCCTCTCTGGGGCTCCCAGTAGTCACTGGGGACATTAGGACCCATCCCCGACTCCTCTGATTGAACCAGGGTGAGCACCTGACCAAAGCTGGCTCACTCAGGGTCCCTCTTGATGAAATACAGACCTGGGACCAAAAAGAACCTGACAATCCAAGCTCAGGAGCTGTGGCTGGGCATTTTCTAACCACCATGAGGACCAGAAAAGCAAAGGATAAGAGAGGAGAGAGAGGAGGAAAGGAGGAAAAGAGGGCAGGGAGGAAAAAGAGCGTGAGAAATCAGGATTAGAGAGAGTCCCGATGATGCTCAGTCCCTCGTTTCAGGCCCTTCCTGAGGCCTGGGTCCTGTGAGCTGTACCTATACCTTCATCAGAAATCCCTCTTTTCAACTTTGGCTAGTTTAAACTGATTTCTCTTACATTCAATCAAGAAGTTCAACCCATATACCTTCTCAGAGATCAACTGTGAGCAAGGAATGTGTGCTTAATCTCTCAGTCATATCCAACTCTTTGTGACCCCATGGACTGCAGCCTGCCAGGCTCCTCTGTCCATGGGGATTCTCTAGGCTAGAATACTGGAGTGGGTTGCCATGCCCTCCTCCAGGGAATCTTCCCAACCCAGGGACTGAACCCAGGTCTCCAGCAGAACAGGCAGATTCTCTACTGTCTGAGACACCAGGGGAAGCCCTTTCTCCCTTCGCACTTCTTCCCTTCTGCCTTGAGCAAGGAATGTAATTCACGTGAAAAGTACTTTGCAAAGGGCACAGCATCCGGAGGGGCTGTTATCAAGGCCGCCCCGGCTTGATAACAAGCCCCTGCTTGTCGCTGCTCTAACAAGTGACCTTACCCCCAGTTTGGGGAAACCCTGACTTCCTTCTGTCTCTTCTCTCAAGCTTGGGGACACAGGCCTTGCTCCCAAGACATCCTCAGGCCCCCATTTCTGAGAAACCACCAGCACGTCTGCTCTACACCCAGGAGTCCACTGCCTTTTCTCTTTTCAACCTAAAGCAGGAGATAGGCCACTGGTCTAAACAGTCTTCAAAATTTCTTGCAGTTTTGTTATCATGGGGTTCTGAGTCTCTTTAATGATCCACACAACTCTACTGACCATACAGACTACAGATTAGGGGAGATGGTCTGAATGGGGAGAACTGGCTAGGATCTCGTGAGGTGCTTGTGAAAATGCAGCTCCCCAGACTCCCTGTGTTCTTCAGCCTGAATGCCAGAGGACTGGGATTCTGCATGGTAAGCAAACAACATTTAAAACACCCTGGCATGGGGATCAATGTCTTTTAAGTCATGCAGGTCTGGGTTCAGTACCAACCTTGCTCCTTATTTGTTGTAAGACTTTAGACAATTTGCTGAACTTACGTATTCATGCTTCCACAGCCTAAAACGGAGAGGGTAATAGTAGCAAATGTATAGGATTACTCTGAGGATTAAATAAGATGATGTATGTAAAGAATCTAGCGTAGTGTCCAGCATACAGAAAGGTTGTAATTTAGCTATTACTTGTAATATAGCAAATAGAAGACTCTACCAAATTCAAAAGCAAATTAATTGGTTTAGCAATAAATTAATATCAATCAAACCTCCCTTTTCTCCATTTGCCACCTCGTATACGTATTTCTGGTCTTCCCTGGTAGCTCAGATGGTAAAGAATCTACCTGCAATGCAGGAGATCCTGGTTTGATTCCTGGTTCGGGAAGTTTCCCTGGAGAAGGGATAGGCTACCCACTCTAGTATTCTGGGGCTTCCCTGGTGGCTCAGACGGTAAAGGATCTGCCTGCAATGTGGCAGACCTGGGTTCCATCCCTGGGCTGGGAAGATCCCCTGGAGAAGGGCAAGGCAACCCACTCCAGTATTCTTGCCTGGAGAATCCCCATGGACAGAGGAACCTGGCTGGCTATGGTGCATGGGGTTGCAAAGAGTTGGACACAACTGAGCGGCTAAGCACAGCACAGCACAATATTCAAACATAAATTGCAAACTTCCTTATCCAGCCCTTGCTGAGGTGGCCAGCTGTATTGTTGAGTGCAATATGTAACTGTATATTTACATACTCTTGAGAGTCCCTTGGACTGCAAGGAGATCCAACCAGCCGATCCTAAAGGAGATCAGTACTGAGTGTTCATTGGAAGGACTGATGTTGAAGCTGAAACTCCAATACTTTAGCCACCTGATGCAAAGAGCTGACTTATTTGAAAAGACCCTGATGCTGGGAAAGATTGAAGGCAGGAGGAGAAGGGCACGACAGAGGATGAGATGGTTGGATGGCATCACCGACTCAGTGGACATGAGTTTGGGTAAACTCCAGGAGTTGGTGATGGACAGGGAGGCCTGGCGTGCTGTGGTCCATGGGGTCGCAAAGAGTCGGACACGACTGAGAGACTGAACTGAACGGAACTGAATTGTATATTTATTTACACATTTATATTTATTTGTTTAATAGCTGTTCCAGGAAAGAAGGAATATTTTATTTGTTTTGTTTATTTGTCTTTATTTGTTTATTTGATAAAGGTGGTTTATCAAGATAATAATTTATATAAATAAAATAATCACCCTTTTTAGGTGGATGGTTTTCTGCATTGGGGAACCACAACCACAGTCAAAATATAGAATATTTCCATCATCCTAAAAGTTCATTTATACCATCTTATAGACAATCCTTTCAGATCTCCAGCCACTGGCAACTATTTGTCCAATTTCTGTCCTATAATTTTGTATTTTCCATAATGTCATTTGTGTGAGCACTTAGTCACTCAAGTTGTGTCCGACTCTGAGGCACCAGGAATCTAACCAGGGTCTCCTGCATTGCAGATGGCTTTTTTCCCATCTGAGCCACCAGGGAAGCCCATAATGTCATAAAAATATTATCATATAGCCTCTAACTTCTTTTGGCCCTAATAACGCAATTGAGATTCATCGATTTTGTTGCACCCATCAATGGTTTATGGTTTTATTGCTCAGTAGGATTCCATATATGGATATATCACAATTTATTTATCCATTCACCAGCTAATGGCCATTTGTGTTTTTTGCAGTTGTTGGTAATTATGAGTAAAGGCTGCTACAAAGATTCATCAGCAGGTCTTTCTCTGGACATATACTTTCATTTCTCTTGGGTAAATACCTAGAAAGGGGTTGTTTGATACGTGTATGTTTATTAGAAACTCTCAAACTGCTTTCCCAAGCAGTTGGTTATACCATTTTGTATTCCCACCTGTGGTGTATGAGAGTCCAGTCTGCTCTGACTCCTCACCAGCACTTGGTGACATTCGGTGTTTTCTGCTTGTTTCCTTGTTTTTAATTTTACCCATTCTTATAGGTATTTAATGGTTTGAGTGTGTATTTCTCTAGTGACTAACTAGTGAGGCTGGCAGTCTTTTCATGTGCTTGTTTGCCTTCTTTCCATCTTCTTTAATGAGGCAGATTTTCAAATTTTTACCCATTGCTTAATTGGGTTATATGGATTTCTATTATTGTGTTTTGAAAGAGAGTGTGTGTGTGTGTGTGTGTGTGTATGACTCTGGATACAAGCCCTTTATCAGATATATATTTTGTATATATTTTTCACAGTCTGTGGCTGGTATTAATTTCCTTAACCATACTTTCAAAGAGAAGTTTTAAATTCTGAAGTCCAATTCAGGACACCTTTGCATATGGTTTGCGCTTTTGATGTATATCTTGGCCTAACCTCAGGTCACAGAGATTTTCTCTCATGTTTTTATTCAGAACTATTGTATTGATAGTTATCAGAGATCAAATTGCCAACATTCTTTGGAGCATGGAGAAAGCAAGCCTTTGGAGCATGAGGAAGCAAGGGAGTTCCAGAAAAACATCTACTTCACTTACTACGCTAAAGCCTTTGACTGTGTAGATCACAACAAACTGTGTAAAATTCTTAAAGAGAGGGGGAATCAGACCACCTTACCTGTCTCCTGAGAAACCTGTATGCAAGACAAGAAGCAACAGTTAGAACCTTACATGAAACAGCTGACTGGTTCATAATTGGGAAAGGAATATGACAAGGCTATATATTGTCACCCTGATTCATTATTTAACTTGTATGCAGAGTACATCATGAGAAACGTCGGGCTGGATGAATCATAGGCTAGAATCAAGATTGCTGGGAGAAATATCAATAACTTCAAATATACAGACGATACTACTCTAATGGCAGAAAGCAAAGAGGAACTAAAGAGCCTCTTGGTGTGGGTAAAAGAGGAGAGTGAAAAAGTTGGCTTAAAACCCAACATTCAAAAAACTAACATTATGGCATCTGGTTCCGTCATTTCATGGCAAATGGAAGAGGGAAAAGTGGAAGCAATGACTGATATTATTTTCTTGGGCTTCAAAATCACTGTGGATGGTAACTGCAGCCATGAAATTAAAAGACATTTGCTCCTTGTAAGAAAAGCTATGACAAACCTGGACAGCGTATTAAAAAGCAGAGACATCACTTTGCCAATAAAGCTATAATTTTTCCACTAGTCATGTATGGATGTGGGAGTTGGACCATAAAGAAAGCTGAGCACCCAAGAATTGATGCTTTCAAATTGTGGTGCTGGAGTAAACTTTGAGTACTTTGGACAGCAAGGAGATCAAACCAGTCAATCCTAAAGGAAATCCATTCTGAATATTCATTGGAAGGACTAATGCTGAAGCTGAAGCTCCAATAGTTTGGCCACCTGATCTGAAGACCAGACTCATTGGAAAAGACCCTGATGCTGGGAAAAACTGAAGATGAGAGGAGAAGAGGGCGGCAGAGGATGAGATGGTTAGATAACATTACTGACTCAATGAACATGAATTTGAGCAAATTCCTCTGCAAGACAGAGGAGCCTGGCATGCTACAGTCCATAGAGTTGTGAAGAGCTGGACACAACTTAGCAGCTAAACAACAATTACAGAAAAATAAAAATAAAATGCATAAGGCATACATCTGTACTCTGATTAAATCTGTCTCAAATCCCGTTCTCAGAATAAAAGAGAAATAAACAAGAAAAAAACAGGCATGAGATTTTTATTTCTGCTGTCCATATTGTCTTCTTTTGATTTAATTTTGTTTCAACACATAAGACATAAAAGTTTCCAAAGCCAAAATTTGATAATAAGTTACATTCAGAGAAATTCTTCTTCCTTCCCTGTTCCACATTGGTCTCTTACTTTTTTCCTCATAAATAAACATTTGAAAAATTTTTGTTTATACTTCCAATGTGTCTTTTCACAAATATAAGCAAGTACACACAGGTACACACAGCCATATTCATATAGCTCTCCTTTTTTAGCCCCCAGTAGCAAACCATTTGAGATTGACACCTTGCTTTTTTTCACTTGTCAAAATAGTCTGCAGGGATGTCCCTGGTGGCACAGAGCGTAAGAATCCACCTGCCAACGCAGGAGATATGGATTCGATCTCTGCTCCGGAAGATTCCACATGCTTTCAAGGGACTAAGCCATGTGCCGAAACTACTGAAGACCACTTACACTAGGACCACACACCACAACTACTGATCCCACGTGCTGCAACTAACGAAGCTCACTTGCCAAGAGATTGCACTCCGCAACAGGAGAAGCCACTGCAATGAGAAGCCCACACACCAGCCCTGCTCGCCACAACTAGAGAAAGCCCACTCGCAACAATGAAGACCCAGGGCGAGCAAACATAAAAAATAAAATTAATTAATTAAAAAAAATAGTCTGAAGATCATTCTATATTCTGTTCCGCTCAGTCATGTCCAACTCTTTGCGACCCCATGGACTGCAGCATGCCAGGCTTCCCTGTCCATCAGGGAATTCCTGGAGCTTACTCAAACTCATGTCCATTGAGTCGGTGATGCCATCCAACCACCTTATCCTCTGTTGTATTATTTTACAACTTTATATTAGTACGTAGAAATTTCCACTCATCTTTACAGCACATTTAGAAGCATCTGTGTGGTCCCTTTAAAAAATAATATTAAAGAAGTTATTAAAAGTGAGAACTACAACTTTTTAAAAATTTTTACTGAAATATAATTGTTTATAATGTTGTGCTTAATTTCAGCTGTACAGCAAAGTGACTCAGTTATACAGATATGTTCTTTTTCACATTCCTTTCCATTATGGTTTATCACAGGTATTGATTACAGTTCCTTGTGCTATACAGTAGGCCTTTGTTGTTCATCCATTCTGTATATAACAGTTTGCATCTGCTAACCCCAATCTCCTGATCCATCCCCCTCCCCACCCCCAGAGGCAATCACAAGTCTGGAGAACTGTAACTCATGACAAATTTTAACTAGCAAATTCTAGCTTATTCACAGCAAAAGCTCAATTTCAGGATAATTTACCTATGCCACCCACCTCCTACCTCCAACTGTGGGGATATGCTGAGAGCGAAAATTGGCTTTGAAAATTAAACCAAGCAAATTATAAGTAGGCTTTGGGCTGGAAGGACACAGAGGTGGTGAAAGTAAAACTTGAAGTTTTGGGCAGAATTTTTTGCTCTCGGGAAGCTTGAATACGGGCAGAAATCATGACATCATGAAAGAGGTCAATATTTACATGAACACAATTACATAGTCTAGAATCAGAAGCTCCCTCTCCGCCCATTCACAGTGAGCCATGTAGTAACACTGCACTAGGCCCAGATGTAGGACCATAAAGCTGGAATTTATATCTAGTCTGCTCGATTTGGGAGGGCTTTTTGATCACTTCAAAACTGGACACCGACATCTGGGTCTAAATCTTCCATCAAAACTGTCTATTAGGGCTTTTCTGGTGGAACAGTGGATAAGAGTCCACCTCCTAAGGTAGAAGACACTGGTTCAATCCCTTGTCTGGGAAGATTCCACCCACCCCAGAAAACCCAAGTCCTGAAACCACAACTACCGAGCTACTTCACCTCGAGCCTGTGCCCTGCCACAAAAGAAGCCACTGCAGTGAGAAGCTCTTGCACCGCGAGAGAATAGCCCCACTCACCCCAACTAGGGGAAGCCTCCAAGCAGCAATGAAGACCCAGTGAAACCAAAAAATAAAAATAATATTAATTAAAATTCTTCCTCACTACTTTATTAAAAAATTGGTTATACTAAATACATGATATTGGATAATTCTGTGTGACCCATGTATTGATATTCCCAAGTGGCTCAGTGGTAAAGAATCTACCTGCAAGTGCAGGAGATGCAGGAGACCTGGGTTCAATCCCTGGGTTGGGAAGATCCCCTGGAGTAGGACATGGCAACCCACTCCAGTATTCTTGCCTGGAAAATTCCATGGAGAGAGGATCCCAGTGGGCTACAGTCCGTGGGATTGTGAAGAGTCGGACATGACTAAGTAAAGGAGCACACACACCGTGTATTAATAGATAAATCTTTGAGGTTAATCTTACACAAATATTTATGACAACTGCTGCCAGATGAAGTCCATTGCTGTCTTTCCAACTGGAAGCCATTGGGCTCCTCAAATCAAGGACCCGAACAGTAGAGTCCTAGAACTGTATGATCTTAAACATGATCTTTTATTCTGTCCTTTGCAGCAGATATTCCTTGAGGGTGTGTGCGAGCTCAGTCGCTTCAGTCATGTCTGACTCATTGTGACCCTATGGACTGTAGCCCACCAAGGATCCTCTGTCCATGGGATTTTCCAGGCGAGAATACTGGAGTAGGTAGGCATTCCCTCCTCCAGGGCATCTTCCTGACCTAGGGATTGAACTTAGTGTCTCTTGAGTCTTCCACATTGCAGACAGGTTCTTTACCCTAGCACTACCTGGGAAGCCCATCTTTGAGGGTAATTTGAGCATATTCACTTATGCTCAAAAGCAGAAAAAAGTAAACCAGACATGTATGTAACTTTTAGTTTCTCTTTTTGCATTAGAGTCTTCAAAACTGGGTATTAATAATTTCAGGCATTAAAATCATAGTATATTGCTGGTCTTTTATGAAATTGTTTTGGGAAGAGTAAATTTTTCCATGCTTTGTAATCAACGCTAACTTGTACTTCTAAGGAAGTTTCATAAATATTTTTTAGAACTCATTTTCTCTTTATGAACTTATATATGCCCATTGTGTTTAATACTGAAAAGTATAAAAGGAAATAACACTATGCAGCTATAACTAACCACTGTTAATAGCTGAACATATTTTTTCCAGCACTGTTTCTGGTAGGTACACAATTTTTCCTTACACTGTTGGATATAGGGTCTGTAGATCCTGTAATGATGTTTGTGTTGTTTTTTAGTCATCAAGTCGCATCCGACTCTTCTCGACCCCATGGACGGCAGCAAGCCAGGCTTCCCTGTCCCTCACCGTCTCCTGGAGTTTGTGAAAGTTCATGTCCATTGAACTGGTGATGCTATTCAACCATCTCAACCTCTGTCTCCCTCTTCTTCTGCCTTCAATCTTTTCCAGCATCAGGGTCTTTTCCAATAAGTCACCTGTTAGCATCTGGTAATGATCATTAGCCAAAGGCAATCAACTCTAAACTAAAAACTTTGTACATTTTGACAGTAAAACTGTACCCTCTGAAAGGTAATACTCTGAATCTAATTTAAATGATTTTGTGATCTCTTATTGGCTTCTGGGTAGTTTAGAAAAACTTCCTATTCATTACCATCACCAGTATTCTGGAGTTATGCTTTCAAACAACTGCTAGGTTAAAAAGAGGAAGACAGTGAGAGAAAGGCCAAAAACTCCCTATGAAATCTGATTTTGAATCTTTGACAGGAAAAAAAAAAGTTATTAACTGTTCCATTCAGTTTCATGTCGTCATAGTGTGATTGAAATGCAAAGCCAGATGACACAATTAAATCATTTACTTAAAAAAAAAAAAAGCACACTTAGAATACTCAAACAAGGATGATGACCTCTCATTGATTCACTGGAACTTTTTCACTGTTCCTTCCTAAGACAAAAGCTGTGTTTGCAGCAGCAACAGCCGTGCGGTTGGTCCTTGTCCACGGACCAACCAAGGCAAACTAAACTTGCTGAGGATCGATCGAGAACCTTATCAACCCCGCATGCTAGACAAAGGTCGGTGTAATTAGACTGCTTTAAGTAAAATTGCTAGTCGACAGAATGGATAAACCACGAGGTAATATTTGCTTTAGGAAAAAACTCCTTCCCTGAATATCCTTTAAGTAATAGGCTCTCTTGGTCCACTTAAAACAAGAGCCAAGGATAGTAAAACATACCTTTGAGGAACTTCCTATTGAAGAGAGTCCTATACACAAGAACTTCCTGTTTTGCTGGGAAATCTCTTAAATAATACTATTTGACACATATAACACAACAAATAATTACCAGAATTTTAATTTTAATTATAGGGCATGTAATATGATGTTACATCAGAGCTGCAAGGTAAATGAGCTTCCTATTTCTCAAGACCTTGTTCTGTCTGGAATTTTAAAAGGTCTTTTAAAATTAAAAAAAAAAAAAAGAAAATGGAAATATTTCATGGAAGTAAGGAAAACATCTAGTACTTTCAAATAATTGTGAAATACCTGAACCCAGGAGGTGGAGGTCGCAAGCTTACTACCAACGAAAGCTTAACAACCCTAAATGGGAGGTAACAGGCTTGTGCCTGGGTGTACAATTACTTTATTACTTCTAATAATTAATTTATTTACTATGCTAAGTAAACTTTAAGAGATGGGGGAGGGAGTGCAAAATAATATGAGAAAGACAGGCTAAAATACATGCAGACATACCAACCCCTCATTCAAAAATTATGAATTTCCGGAGGCAGAGCATTTAACAGGGCACAGCTCCAAGTGTAGAGCGTTTGCGAGCACACAGGTTACACGCCTATGAATGTAGACGTGCACATAAGGCCTTCTGTATCCTCCTTTAAGGTACAGTGATTTCCACGCACCCTCTCCCTTCATGAGATGCCTCACGTTGCGGGCCTGGGCCCTCGGGTCACAGCGCACCAGTGCAGATATCCATGCTGGATGTTGGCTTTTGCTGCCTGGCTCACAGTTCTGAATTTTTAGGTAAAACATTCAGCACAGCTCTTATTTACCCTAAAATCACTGGGGCAAGTGTCATAAAACAGATTTTTCTTTCCTTCTCCTTCTATACTAAAAAGAGACAGACTTTTCGAGTTTTGCTTTGTTGTTTACAATCGTGACGTCTGCAGAGGAACCTTAGCTCACAGTTGGCAAAGTCGGCTGGGGACCGGTCTGGGCCCCCCAAACGCCAGCGCGCCCAGTCTGGGCGCCTTTGGGCACGAGGCCCGCATCCCTGCGGGCATTCCACCCCCTTTCCCGTCCCCGCCCCGAGATGCGGGTCCCCGTCGCCCCTGGACAGCCTGAGAGAGAGATGCTTATTTTCTGGGTGTCTCCCGCCCGCCCAGAGCGAAGCCTCCATCTCTCCCGGGCCCCCAGCTGTCCAGGTGGGCCCCAAGCAGGTCCCTGCCCCGCTCTAGGCGGCCACCCGGGGATGGGCTGGAGCGGCCTCCGCTATGGGAGGTTGGGGGGGGGGGGGTCCTCCCAAACCCGCTCCTTCCCGGCCCCTGCGCGCCCCATCCCTTCCCGAGCATCCGCGCTCCAGCCGCCCGTCTCCCACACGTCCCAGCTCTTCCAGGGACAGCGCGGGGACCCCAGCCCCCTCTCTGGCCCCGCGGGGCTCGGGAGTCAGGGCCCGGCCAGGGAGCCGAGGCGGCCCCGGGGCCTCACGATCGCTGGGTGCGCTCTCCTCCTCAGGCGTGCCCCCGGCGGCGCCCTCGAGTGCAGGCCGCGCTAGCGCCGGGCCCCCTCCAGCCCGCTTTCCCCGCAGCCCCGCGCCGCCGCCCCCACAGCGCGTCCGGGGCACCGCGCGGCCCGTGCGTGCGCAGCGCCCCCCGCGGCCGAGCGGCGCGCAGACGGCGGCGCCGGGAAGGAGGGCGCCGCCCGCCCGGCCCGGCCCGGCCCGGCCCGGCCCGGCCCGGCCCGGCCCCATCCCCAGTTCGCCGCCCGCCCCCCGCCCCCGGGGCCGCCGGCCGTGTCCGCGCCTCCGCGCCCGCCCCTGATTTCCTCCGCGCGGCGGCGGCGGCGGCGGCGGCGGCGGCGGCGGCAGCGCCTCGTGCGCGCGGTTATTTATTTCCGGGCCCAGAGCGCTTATAATGGAGCCGCTGTCAGCAGAGCCTCCCGCCGCCGCCGCCGCCGCCGCCGCCGCCGCTGCTGTCCCTCCTCTTTTTTTTCCCGGCAGATCTTTGTTGTGTGGGAGGGCAGCAGGGATGGACTTGAGCTTGAGGATCTCCTGCTAGAGCAGCCGCGCTTGGAGAGAGGGCGCCGCAGCCGCGAGGAGGAGCCGCCGCCGCCGCCGCCGCCGCCCCGAGGCCCCTCCGGACCCGGCCTCCGCGTCCTCCCGCGCCCCGGCCCGGCCCGCGCCTCCCGGCACAGTCCCCTCGCGGCGGCAGATGTGTGTGGGGTCAGCCCACGGCGGGGACTATGGTGAAATTCCCGGCGCTCACGCACTACTGGCCCCTGATCCGGTTCCTGGTGCCCCTGGGTATCACCAACATAGCCATCGACTTCGGGGAGCAGGTAAGCCCCGGCCACCCCGGCACCCCCGCACTCTGCACCCCGCGCCCAGCTCCTTGCTCCCTCTCTGCCTTGGCCTCAGATGCCCGGGCATTTAGTGGATGGGGACAGAGGCGAGTCACCTGCTCCGCGAGGCTCTTTTTAAAATCCTAGAACATTTGGTGGGGTTGACAGCTTGTCAGAGATGACTTTCCGGCATTCCATTCCCCTTCCCTCCTCCCCCCAATTATTCAGCAGACTTTTCCAGCTCTCGCTGGAAAACATGAAAAGCCCGGAGGGCTTGGAGCTTCACCTATAGAAAGGTTTTTCGTGCACGGAAGGAGTATTATGTAATTTGTGATTATGTAAACCTCTGGTTTGTGAGTAAAATGTTTCTAATAGCTTGAGTGCCGGCGATTTTATTTATCCCGAGTTTGTGGTGATGGTGATGATGGGGGGAATTTTGCATTAGAATGTGTTCAAGTTGATTTCCCAGGTACTACTACTTTTTTTTTTTTTAAGCTTGTGTATGGATTAGAGCTGTCCCAAATGGGTTCTGATAAGCTAACCATTGACCATCTCTAGTTTTGGGTTTCTTTCTTTCTTTCTTTTTTTTTTCCCGTCTTGGATCACCAAAGAAGGGGCGCACATTTTTGTTTGTTGCCTTCTCATCCTTGTTTCTTTTTCCTGTTTTCCCCCATTTCTCTCCATGTGGCGTCATTGCAAATCGAGCGCTGCAGACTCCAGCAGCGGGGCTTTGGTGCTTGGCACTTCCCACTCCGCCGGTGGGGACCGTTTTCGCAGGCCTCTTGCGGGATGCGGTTGCATTTTTAAGGCTGGGAAAGAGTGTTGAGGGGAGGGGGCAGCGCCTGTCGCCTTGATGGCCAGGTGTCCGAATGGCCCCAGGGAGTGATTGAGCAGCACCTGCCATTGTCCTACCGTATTTCTTTTCCTTTAAGTCAACAGACTTGAAAGGATGTTTGTACAGAAAAAGCATCTATTTAGATGCACCTTTAGTTAAAAAAGAAAAAAACTAAAATAGTTTTTCAAAAGGGGATACATTTGACTCCTCCTTTTGGTGAGTATCTGCTTCCTTTGTCTCTCTGTGCTCAGAACTTTTGACTGATGCAACTGTTTAGCTACCAGAATGCTTAGCCCACCTTAAAAGCTACTTTTTTACTTGGAATTTTATTGCGGACAAGTGTTGACAAAGTAGCAAAGCCTCTGGAGACCTCTGTCTAGCTGGGAAACCAGCTTAGTTCTTTTGATGAAATATTATGTCTTTTCTGTTGCCACTTTGCTCTGCCAACACCTCCCCAGGGTCCCCCAAAGGCTCCACCTTCCCCCCCCTCTCCTCCCCTTCTTGCATAATTGACTGGTGACTTTGGGCATTTCCTCTAATCTTTGGAAAGGTTTTTAGGCCTGAACTTATTACATTGCACATTTTACACGACTTAAGTTCTATGTGTTCACCTTAACCTTTTACTATTTTCTTATCTTCTCGGAGCTGCCCTAAAGGCTCTGAGGTTGCTCAACTGATCCCTTCTTCCTGAACTGTAGTGTGTGTGTGTGTGTGTGTGTGTGTGTGTGTTGCTCAACTGATCCCTTCTTCCTGAACTGTAGTGTGTGTGTGTGTGTGTGTGTGTGTGTGTGTGTGTGTGTGTGTGTTATAGGGATAACTGGGAGAAATGAGTATTCTTTGCCATAATTAAACGGCCTGAAACATACCACAGTGTTGCCTCACATTTGCCTTGATTTAATGCAAGGTGATATAATTAAGAATTTTACTTTAGTGTAAAGAAAGGCGCCTCCCTGAGGTCATAAAAAGGAGGCTAGACATGAAAGAAGCCATACAATCAGTCTATCCTAGTGGGTCTAATTGAAACTCATCCTTGAGACGCTAAACTCCTGTTGTAGGTGACATAAGAAAAGTGCTAAAAGAGTCATCTTGTTTTACAGAAGCAAGTTTTATCAACAAGTGTTTTTGTTTTTTTTTTTTTTGAAGCCCTTATCCCTTAAGTGCCAGGGTATTTATGAGGTTACAGGCTGCCTGGTGGTGGAGACAGTTTATCAGAGTTGAGAGTAGAGAGATGGAGGGAAGAAATTGATATGTTTCCAAAACCTTGCTTTGCCTTCTGGCATCAGATGATAATTTGACAAAATAGGGCAGTGTGCAAAGAACAAAACTGACTTTTTCTTATTGTAAAACTGAAGGGGAAGATTAACAGTGTGAGCTAAAGAGTGACTGGGTCTTAGGTGGGTCCTGAACAAAAGAACATTTTAGCCCAACTGCTTTGAGGCACAATAAAGAGGAGGAAAAATGATCCCATTATATGCAAATATGCGTCTACTTTAGACTTCTGAAAGTATGCAGCTCTTACATGGAGGCTTATCTAGTTCTCTAGACGGATGGACGCATGTAGGTTTCTACCTTCTTTCCAAGCAGGCAGGTGTGTTACACCTTGCTCTGGGTGAACAGTGATTCACATTTCAGTAATTTACTGTTCCTCAAGTAGGCAGGTGACATGGGTGTCCAGAGGTCGAAACAGCCCTTGGTACACAAGCTTTCGAGAGGATGAAGAAACCCAAAATTCAGAAATAAAGCATCTCATTAGCTTTTAAGTCTCAAGAACGAAAGGATACTGAAATCATTTTAAATGTTTCTTAGGTGAAGGTTTTTCTGTTCATAAACATCTCCATTTGTGGTTTCTTTAGAAAATGTGGACAGAACTTTTAAAATGAAAATCCAGCTGTAAGCAAGATTCCACTGAAATTTGAATAAGCTGCCCATGTGACCGTGTGAAGTTATTATAGTCATCTCGGGGCTGTTAGTGTTGGGGGGGAAGGTGCTGTGACAAAGCCTGTGACAGTCCATCCAGGGCCTCCTGATGCTTTTCCGTGGACGTTATCTGTTTTGTATATCTTTTCCTGTACTGTTAAGGTCAACCAAGGAAGAAACCCGAATATTATGGAATATTTATTCTAACAAAATCTCGCATCACACTTTTTGGTTTTGATGGTGGCAGTAATTTGGAGGACGGGGCACGTGTTGAATTCTACACTGAAACAAAACAGGCTATATGGAATAGAATGACCTGCTTCTTAATATTAAGCATAGGCATCATAGAAAAAAATGGACTTCCCTGATGGTCCAGTGGTTAAGACTCTGAGATTCCAATGCAGGGGACAAGGGTTTGACCCCCGGTCAGGGAACTAAGATCCCACATGCCATGCAGTGTGCGAAAAGGAAGAAGAAGAAGAAAGAAAGAAAGAAAGATAACACATCCTTTATTGCAGAAACTAAAATAATGTTTGTAGAACCCTTTAGGTGTGTCGAACACTGAAAATTGTACTATATGTGAAATTATCATTTTACCTATATTTTTACAGATTAAGACTCAAAAGGATTCATTACTTCCATTCATCGAGCACTTCATTTGTATTTGTAACATCTCAGCACATGTTATATATGAGAAAGGAATCAGAGGCCCAGGCGTCTTAAGGCACACAGGCAGTGCGGGGCAGAGTCAGGGTTCAAACCGTATCTCCCTGGCCCTGAGCCATTCTGGTCTCTGCTTATGCACTGAGAGCCACCCCAGGAGTTTTCTTAGAAATTTAGAAGCAAGTTCTGGCTTTTCTAAGTCCCAGACTTGGTTTAGATGTAATCTTAGCTGTCGTATTTTGAATTTTAAAAGACTCAACAGATGTAGGATGGTCATAACAAGGTCTTTCAAGAAAAGGAGATTGTGACCCACAGGGTCATATAAGAAGGGCTCAAGTATCTAGATCATTAATTAAATCAACTCTGTATCTTACTTTAACGAGATCAGCATAGCCTTTGGTTAAAAGTGAGGGGAAAAGGTAAGAAACAACTGATATTGCCCCAAATTGTGCAGAAATCATTTAGTCTTTATCATTCGAGCGATACAGATTGCTCAGGAAAGAAGGAAGATGCAGAGATAAGTTTTGAACGATGTATTTCTTCAGAAGTGTCTGCAAATGTCCATTTGATGTCACTGTATTCAGAGGGCTGTGATTTCTGTTGAAAATCAAACTTGATACAAAGTCCTTGAATTCCTTAAAAGCCAAGTTCACCAAATTATGTAGACTAAATCAGTAATTTATTTTTTAAGGTATCTGTTGACACTTAAAGGTGGCACTATTGGTAAAGAACCCTCCTGCTAATGCTGGAAACCTATGAGACACGGGTTTGATTCCTGGGTGGGGAAGATCCCCTGGAGGAGAGTACGGCCACCCCCTCCTGTATTCTTGCCTGGAGAATCCCATGGACAGAAGAGCCTGGAGGGCTACAGTTCATGAGGTCCCAAAGACCTATGCCACGACACTTAAAATGTTAAGGACGGCTTTGCTGTGGAGATTTGAAAGAGAAAAAAGATGAAGATGGTCTCACTGAGGAAGAAATGTGTTCTGCTCAGTGCCAGGCAGTTTGACACCCAAGTGATTACTTGTTATTGCAGGTTATTTCAGATAACCCTGAGGGAATCAATCAATTTGGTTGGGACCAATATGATACATGAAAGACCCAAGTTATCTGTGAGCGAAGAGTTTTGCATATGAATTGTTAATTACTAGAGTAAGATGTGTGACAGGAATGTTTCACCCAGCCCCCTTTCTTACTTGTGAAACCTTTAGTTAGGTTTCCATGGTATAAGAGGGTTTCAAATTACTAACATCACAAAATGGAAAAAAAGAGAGAGAGAGAGAAGCCCCAGAAAAGTAGCTTAATAAATATTCCCCTTGTCTACTAGTAGAGAAATGAACTCCAGCCCACCCCAATTTTAAAAAGGTCTCCAGGAGGTATGGGAATGTTTTTTAAGTGAATGTTGTACATGGTACTACCCATTTCATCTAAGGTCGTTAAGTGATGAAAGAGACGTCCCCAGGGAGAGCTTGCCCTCAGTAATAACAAAAGTGGCCATTGCATGTTTCACTTTCCAAAGTACTGACAGAAAAGGTGATCCCAGAATGAGTTTCTAAGTAACTGTAGGTGAGAGACTTTTTTCCGCCTTCAGTCTGTTCTGTCCTCATGGACTAAATATCAAAACAACATTTCTGTTTTCGAATTATTAAAGTAACATATGCCATTTAATGTTCGGTTTGCTTGTGGGCTCAGCTGTGTTCCACTCTTTGCGAACCCATGGACTCTAGCCCACCAGGCTCCTCTGTCCATGGGATTTTCCAGGGAAGAATACCGGAGTGGGTTGCCATTTCTTTCTCCAGGTGATCTTCCCGACCCGAGGATTGACCCAATCTCTTGCATTTCCTGCATTGGTAGGTGGATTCTTCACCACTGTGCCACCTGGGAAGCCCCCAAAGTTTGGTTACACGTTTAAAAAAATTGGGGGAAATGTAAATTACCTCTAAAGCTACTGTGAAGAAAAACCCCTTTAATATTTTAGATATCTCCTGCCTTTTTTTTTTTACATAATTAAGGAGATATATATACATATATATGTATATATGTTTCACAGAACACACAGGTATTTTCCCCATATCACTTAAAGTATTTAACTGTGGTTTTAAATAGCAGCATAATTTGTGATTGTATGAACATGCATAATTTCCCTTGCTGTATATTCTCCTATTTAAATGCTGAGGTTTTTTTGTTTGCTTTTTCCAGTGTAAACTTAGTGGACATCTTTGTGTAATAGGTAGATAATGTGTTTTCTCTGATTGCCTTGGGCTTTATGCCTGGCATAATTTGATGCCTATTTCAGTTTCTCATCCATACATAGAAAATGAGGTCACTGGCAGTCTGTATTTAAGTCAAGGACACTGTGGCCCTCCTTAGTTCAATTGACAGTTACTTCTCCACTGTGTTTTCCCAGTTTTCTTTAGAGGTACTGATGTATTGGCATTTAAAGTACCTCTCTTTCATTGTACTTAGGTAAGTAGATTATTTCTAGGACCTCAAAGATATAATCTTGTGGTTCGTTTCTTTACTCATTTATTTATTGGGGTGGTTTGATGAGCAACCTAACTACTACTTTGTCAGAACACGTCTTCCTGCAGAAGGTAATCTAATACTTCATGCATCAAGACAGTATCTAAATCTTTTTCTAGTAATACATCAAATTCTTTAAAAGCAGTTTTAAAAGTATACCAAATAATACCATTTATGGTACCATTTCACTTTTTTGATGTGACAAGCCCAGTTTCATATTTGTGGCCAGTAATTGGTTTCCGTGTCTTCTCTCTCCCTTGTCTGATCTGGGGCAATGGGGTAGGTTATGTTGGGATGAGAGGTGAGAGGTCATATGTGGAAAGTCATTCCTTTAATGTCCTGTGTAAGTCAGAATAAATACACTTGTTAAACTTATACCAGAGTGACTTGAGTCATGTCTACATTTTAAAAAATCAACTCGGTAATTTTTTTAGCACCTGTAACTTTATTAGTTGATGCGGTGTTGCCATAATGCTGCATTTTCTGGATATGAGCTATCTCTCTGTGAGTGCATTTTCATGATAATCGAAGCTTATCCCTTAAAATGCAGATCGCTGGTTTTCTTTCTGTAGCATGAGATTGTTATTGCTGGAAAGCTATGTTGCACATTTTTCTGCCATATTAAATAAATGCTATATGCAAATCACAAAGAACGTCTTTCTGGTGGCTTGTGAATGTTGTGCAAGGCAATCAGCTGACAGGATGTCCACTGACAGGTGATATTCAAAATACTTAACAAAGAGTTTGGCCAGTTTAAATAAAATAATATTATTTTATTTATAAATAAAATGTAAATAATAATTTATCTGTTTGGCCAGATAAAATAAAACTCATAAGATAATAATGAATGAAAATAGCAAATACATGTTGAATACTTGCTTTTTCATTTTCTGCTTTGGATCTGCTCTGGACCCTAGAAACTCAAATCCATTAGAAGTCCGTGAAAAAAATGAAGAATATATAATTTTGGAGGCTTCCCTTGGGGGAAAAAAAGCATATATACTTTGTGACACTAGCCCTCCTGTCCTGGCCTAATTTTGTTTCTCTTCTAGAGAGATTCTAGAGTCAGTGTCAGGTAGGTGACATTTGAATAAGAGAAGCATTTGACACAGCCCCTGCTCCCAAATCAGGTCCTAGTTGAGAAAACATACCGGAAACACTTCTGCAGTCAGAGCATCACAGAGCATGATGCCTCATTGCACACTGCAGTTTGTGATAAGGTGAAGCAAGGTATTCAGCACTCAAAGCAGCATACAGTGAGTGTGTGGTCTTGGCGATGAAATAGTAAGCCGTAAAGAGGTAGTTCTCACGGCTTGTCTCCCCTGCCTCCTTCTCTGAACGTTGTCTCCCTGCCTCCTCCTCTCCAAACCCTCCTGTCCCCAAAGTGGATACCACCTGTCTATAGAGGTGAGAATCCCGTGGACAGAGGAGCCTGGCAGGCTACAGTCCATGGGTCACAAGAGTTGGACACGACTTAGCGACTAAACCACCATAGAGAGAAGAACAGAAGTCACAGGACAGGGAAATTGGTGGACTTCACATCAAGCCGTATAAACCCCAGGTTTTGTTCCTGGTTTTTGTTTTGTTTTTTAATACATATTTTTGGCCATGCCTTGTGGCATTTGGGATCTTAGTTCCTGCATGCATGTGTCAGTCAGTCATGTCCAACTCTTTGCAACCCCATGGTCTGTAGCCCGCCAGGCTCCTCTGTCCATGGAATTTTCCAGGCAAAAATAGTGGAGTGGGTTGCATGCTCCAAGGGATCTTCCTGACCTGGGGATCAATCAAACCCACATCTCATGTGTCTTCTGCATTGGCACGTGGGTTCTTTACCACTCGCACCACCTGGAAAACCCCCTTAGTTCCCTAACCAGGGATCAAACCTATGCCCCTTTCACTGGAAGGTCGGAGTTTAACCCCTGGACCCTCTGGCAAGTCCCTCTGTTTTATTTTTGCTGTTTCTATGGTTTGGGGGTCATTCAGCTGCAATGCCAGCAACCAAGTACCATTCACAATGCTGAGAGCAAATGCGCTTATAATGACCAAGACTGCAGTTATCTCAAGTCAGCTGAGGATTTCTGCCTCACAGCTTTCTGGTTCTATATAGTTGCTTCTCCATGCCAAAAATGTTTTCCAAGTTCATCTTGGGAAGGGAAGTAACTTACTTATTTGTCAGGGCAAAGGTGGTATTGATTCCACTAGGTAATGAGCGTGTACATCTGGTCCAGGAAATGCCACGTGGTCCCCAGGGCAGATGGACCAGCTTCGTTTCTACTGGGGGAGTATCTCTTGGTCTCAGTTACAGCTCACAGGGTCTAGCCGGCTTTTACATTTTTCATGGGGTTTTCACATCACAAGATTAGCAAGGCTTTCCGTGAGACTGACGCCCGGCACTGTTGCAAGGCTGTCTTCCTGTAGGTGGGTTTGTCAGTATGAACGTGCAGCCCTCTTACCGAAGTGAGTCCGCATCTCTGTCCCCAAGCTGGGGGTGGAGGAGGGGCTGGGTGGACGGCAGCCGTTTTCATCCCGCCTGGATGGGGACTGCGGCTGGCCCTGGGGACCTCTGACTCCAGGCTGGGAGGAAGTGAACAGCAAAAGTAGGACTCTGGCTGAGAACTTTCAAGAAAGTTGAGGCTGAGACTCCTCAGGGCGTGCAACTGGAACTAAATGGCTGGAAGGCAGAATGTGTACCAGCAGATTAAAGGAGCTAACTGAGCCAAGATGAGAGGGACAGGCGTTGTCTCTGTGGCCGTGATCTTCCCGGGATGTGAGAAGTAAAGGTAACTTACCTTGTGAGGCACCCAGGAAGGGTTGGTTTGGGTGGGGGAACTTTCAGGATTGTGGTCCAGCATAAGCATTTACATGGTGAGAGCCGGTCACTCCTGATTTTCTTAACTAAAGAATAATGCGTGTGGGCTAAGTCGCTTCAATCGTGTCCAACTCTTTGCAACCCTATGGAATGTAGCCCACCAGGCTCCTCTGTCCATGGGCTTCTCCAGGCAAGAATACTGGAGTGGGTAGCCATTCCCTCCTCCAGGGGATCTTCCTGACCCAGGGATTGAACCCATACCTTTTGCAGTTTCTGTATTGCAGGTAGATTCTTTACCACTGAGCTGCCCAGGGGAAGCCAAATAATAATGAACCCACATCAATAAGCTTGTCAGCATCCCTGCTCAGTTTTTTGTCATTTTTTTTTTTTTTTAAGAAATATACCATTAAGTCTAGGGAAGTTTCTGAGTCATTTTTTTTTCATTTGCCAATTGGCATAGGTGTGGCTGTTTAGTGTTCTCAGAGGTGTCTTTAGGATGATAAGAAGTATGTATACTGTTGACCGCTGCTCTGTGAACAACCCCAAGATCTGCTGGCCACCGGGTTGTGCATTTTAATACAGGGGAATGGTGATGTGGAGAATCTAAAATAGCAGATTACAAAAAAAGAGAAAGAAAGTCATCTGAGTGCTTTAAATGGTTTGGCAGGAAATTCACCGTGGCTGGGACACAGCTGCCTCCCACGACGTGTGGCCTAAACTTGACATTTTATAATGACAGACAGCACAGAGGAGGGTAACAAATAACCATGCTTCATAAGAGAGTGGTAGCTGCTACCTCCTCAGGATCCTAGCCAAGTCCAATGCAGAAGCAACTGCAAAGACCCCTTGCCACCTGCTTGATCCCAAACAGGGAGTCAGAGGTCTCTGCTCTGCTTTAGACTCACATTCAGTTGTTTCCCTGGAGCTCTCCCAGGGAGCTTGTTTTTTCTTGGGACAGTTATGGTTCCACCCCCTCCCGTTTCCTTTGTAGGGTTGCATCACCTGGAGTCCCACGTGAGGTCAGGGTGGACCTCCTGGCTTCCCACACTGAGCCTCACATCTTTGCGTGTCAACACCACCTGCACCTCACACCTCTTGGGCTGCTTACCAAACCCAGGGAGGCTCCCTGGCGCTGTTGGCAGTTTGGCCCAAGTGTTTACCAGGCTTCCCTGGATGAGCCAGTGTTTTAGGAGCCTGGACTTAGTTCCAAAGATCCACTGTAGGGCCCCAAGCGATTGGTGGCTGAGATGCAGAACCATTTTTGTTTTTCTAAAATTCATGATTAATTGCTTTCAGGCTTCATATGTCCTCTTTCAGGGGCGGAGGCTGTTTTTCTTTCCTTTTTTCATTTATATGCAGTGAAATGTACAGATCTTACGTGAACAGGTCTATGAGTTTTGAGCGATGACAAATGTATACCCGTATATAACCCACACCCTCATGGCTCAGTGGGTGAAGAGTCCGCCTGCAATGCAGGAGACCCAGGAGATGTGAGTTCGATCCCTGGCTCAGGAGGATCCCCCGGAAAAGAATATGGCAACCTGCTCCAGTATTCTTGCCTGAAAAATCCCACGGACAGGGGAGCCTGTCGGGCTTCAGTCTAAAGGGTCACACAGAGTTGTACACAACTAGGCAACTAAACGCACACACACCAGTCAAGACAGGGAGCGTTTCCGTCAGCCCAGAAGGTTTCTGGTGCCCCCTCTCCCAGGGGCCAGCTGCTGTTCCAGGTGCCGTGGGAGCCTTTTTAATTGCTCGGACAAAGCGACACGCATGCCTTCAGTCCCAGATAACTGAGTTTGAGACCTCTCGTTGTTATTACAGACTGTAGCCCTGTTACTCTTTCCTGCTGCAAAAAAGGGCTCAATCTTGTGGATTTTAGTGGGTGTAAGGCAGGTGGACAATTTGACTTTCCGTGTGAAATAACTTTTCTCCTTATTTGGTACTATTTGGTGCTTTTAATTCTTCAATGAGTGTACACCCGTCAGTTACATGATCATTTTGATTTTCAGATATGCTTCAAAATTAAAGTCTGCTTAGAAAGCTGGCATCATAAAATGAAAGGTGGTTCGCACATACGATGGACTCTTTCCAGTCCTAAAACAGAAGTGAAATCACGATGTATGCAACAGCATGGGTGAACTTTGATGCTCTGTGAAATAAGCCAGGCACAAAAGGACATGCTTTTGTGTATGTGGATTCCTCCACCTGTATGCAGTACCTCAGACAGTTTTACATCATAGAGGCAGGGGGTGGAATAGCAGTTACTAGGGCTTAAGGGAGGGAGGAATTCAAGCTATTGTGTAATGGTACAGAGTTTCAGTTTGGAGACAAAGCTGAAGATGGATGGTGGCGATGGTTACACAATACTGTGAATGTACCTAATTCCACTGAACTGTACACTTCTAAATCAGGGATCCTCAGCCTTCGAGATCTTAATGCCTGATGATCTGAGGTGGAGCTGATGTAAGAATAATAGAAATAAAGTGACAATAAATATAATGCACTTGAATCATTCCCAAACCATCCCCCCTCCCCACCCCGTCTGTGGAAAAAATTGTCTTCCACAAAACCAGGCCCTGGTGCCAGAGAAGTTGGGGAATGCTACTTTAAATGGTGAACATAATAAATTTTATGTTAGGTATATTTTATCAAAATTTTAAAATTTTCATGAACTGCATAAGCTGCTCGGAAAGCCAGTGGCTTTTGAAGAGGGCCTCTCTTTAAAAAAAAAAAAAAGTTTATTAATTTTATTCTAGTTATAGTCATTGTATAAAGAAGGAAAATAAAAGTATAGAAAAGAAAGGGCTTCTCTGATAGCTCAGAAGGTAAAGAATCTGCCTACAGTGCAGGAGACCCGGGTTCAATCCCTGGGTGAGGAAGATCCCCTGGAGAAGGGAATGGCAACCCACTCCAGTGTTCTTGCCTGGAAAATCCCATGGACAGAGGAGCCCGGCAGTCCATGGGGTCGCAAAGAGTCAGACATGACTGAGCAACTAACACTTTCACTTTTCTTCATAGAGAAGAAAATAAAAATACATAACATAGTCTCTAGACGCATCTCCCCCCAGCACCTAGAACTAGTGCTGTTTATTATTTTAGTGCTTGCCCTTCTCATTTCTTTTCTAAACGTATATTCTAAATGTATATTCTAAAACAAAATTGCAGCCTTTTTCCATTTTACCTCAGAGGCAAGTTTCCCTTGATTTTTCAGTATTCATCTCAAATGACATTCTTTCACAAGGATACGCCATTCCCAAATTAACTGACCCTCTGCAGCTGGATTTCTGTTCCATTCTGTTACGAACAGTGCTCTGAAACGTGTTTGCTCAGGAATCTGTGTTTCTGATTATCTCTTTGGATTAACACTAGAAATGCCTGTGGGCTGGTGCCCCTTTTCAAGGCTTCCCCTGTGTGTGACCCCACACGGCTGTCCCAGTTGACCCAGTTTCTCCGGCAGTCGCCCATTGGATGCGGACCCAGCCTGAGTGGGCACTCCCACCTCAATACTAGAATCGGTGTTCTAGTTCTCTCAAAGCCACGTGGTACTGAACTCCTTCAAGTGACTTCTTGTATGAAAAGCATGTTTTAAATGCCAAGAGATCAATGCAGTGTTTCATCATGTAATACTTTTAAATTCTTGCAGGCCATACATTCTTTCCAGGGAGCACGTATCAATACATTCACTGCCCAAAGTGAAAGAGGTAGTTGCTTAGTCGTGTCCAACTCTTTGCCACCCCAGGGACTGTAGCCCACCAGGCTCGTCTCTCCATGGAATTCTCCAGGCAGGAAGACTGGAGCGGGTTGCCATTTCTTTCTCTACAGATTCTTCCCAACCCTGGGATCGAACCTGGGTCTCCCACATGTCAGGCAGATTCTTTACTATCTGAGCCACCAGGAAAGTCCAACTACGCGCCCGCTTGGGGCTGGACATGAGCCCGGGAAGGAAGAGGGAGTGAGTTGGTTTGACTCTTCTCTGTCTGGGAAGATACCTGTCCCTGCAGGTTTCAAGGCAGAGAAAAGGGCTTTTTTTTTTCTTTTTTTTTTTTAATGAATCCAGTGATGCTCAAGGAAGTGTGCTTCCCAAACTTATTGTGTGAATTCATGGGAGAGGGAAGGAAAAGTAACCCATCTTCCAAGGTGTCAGGTCCTGCCTGAGACACCTGGCGTGTACTGTGGGGGTGTCCCCACCCCCACTTTAAAGACGAAAAGATTGAATAGCTGTGCCAGGTCATTGAGCCTCTGCAGAGCCGCCAGGCTCCTCTGACCGGTGGCTCATGCCTGGAGTCTCAGACGAGAATGTTTGGAGTTGCCTGTGTTCTAAGGAAGGGCGAAGCTAGTGATATTTAGGGGAAAGGGAAGATAAAAGGTCCTCCTCTCTTTTCTACTCTCCTTGGCTGTGACTTCTTCCTTTAACCCAGTCACCTTGCTATTTAGAGCCCACTTTGGAGAAAAGGGGCCGCGTGGACCAAGGGAGATGGTTCAGGCTGATTGAGAGATGCACTGGATTCCTGTGGTTTCTCCTCTGTAGTTTCTAGAAGCGCTGCAAGCTCACCTCAGCATGGCTGAGGGAAAGAACTTCCACTTCTGCCAGGCCCCCTGCACATGACCTCCTCCGTCTGTGCACCACCCCCGCCTGCCCCAGCTCTGTGACCTTGAGCAAAGGCCTTGACTTCTGGGGCCTTCAGTTTTCCCAGTTGTTAAATGGGTGTAGAGGGTTTCTATCCCTTCTTTTGAAAATGTAGACCACCCAGACACTGGACACAGAAGAGCTTTGAAAAATATGAAGAGCTTTGAAAAATATGTAAAGCAATATGCTAGGGCTTTATGCCAGGCAGGCTGCTGCTACGCCTGTTTATTTTCACCCATCCTTGACTAGAGCTGACCTTTCTTCCCTTGTATTGAATCTGTGCCTTGCCTTAAGGGGACTTGTTAAACTAGGGCCAGTTAGGGGCAAGCAGAAGTATGCTAGAGGACACATGCTGGAAATACTTGGCTTTTACAACATGTGTGTCAGCAATATTTCTGCTGGGTTCCCCCACTTTGGGGGAAAGATGTTTATGGCTGCATCTACTCAGTAATACTTTTTTGTTTGTTTGTTTTAGTTGAGTTACTAAGACTTAGGTAATGTGCTTTTTGAAATGATAGGTTAAATTTCCATTTGCTCTTAATCATAGGTGGCTGTTTGGCACAGATTTGGGGGAGGGTGGTTACAGGGAGCACTGACTGCTTCTCTAATCTAGACATACAAACAGGACCAAGCCTTTTTCAAAAGGCTTCCCTGGTGGCTCAGATGGTAAAGAATCCACCTGCAATGCAGGAGACCCTGGTTTGATTCCTGGGTCAGGAAGCTCCCCTGGAGAAGGAAAGGACTACCCACTCCAGTATTCTGGCCTGGAGAATCAAAGAGTCAAACACGACTGAGCAACTTTCACTTTCTGGCAGTAACACACCAAGATGTTTGAAACCAAGTATGGGGGCTGCTTAAGGAGTTGAAAGTTTTCACCCTCTTTCTTAGGTGCTTAGTACATAATTTTGGAGTGTTTTCACTATTAAATGGAGCATCATTTCACTGTTAATGGATAATATGGGACACAGTGGGCAAGGGTGTCTTCATGAATGTGTTCCTTCAACAGGTGTTACTTGAACACCTGCGATGTGGCAGGTCCGGTGCTAGTCACTAAAGATGAAATAGGAAAAAGACTGACTCAGCCCTTCCAGGTGCAGTGATTAACCCAGAAAGGCAAGCAGACAGGCAGGCCCCTATCAAAGGATGTGATCAAGTCTGAGATAGAAGAAGAATAGGGTGTCTACCCCAGGACCGTAAGTGTCAGGTCAAGCTGAGACCAGAGATCTAGAGATCTTGCTTCTGGAAAGCAAGAGAATTCCAGGTGAAAAATGGCAGATGCTTGATATGACTGGGACACGGGACAAGCCAGGAGCAGGCAGGAGGGCGGGTGGCAAGGTGAGCGGAACCCAGACGGGGGAGGACCCACTCAGTCAGGGTAAGAAGTTCTGCCTTGATGGTTAGGGCAGTGGGGAATTTTGAAGAGTTCTCAGTGGGGGTGTGGTTTGCTTGGATTTGCCTGTTTGAAAGGTGGCTTTGGTTCCAGTGTGGCTAATGAATGAGACGGAGGTGAGAACAGAGACGGGGAAACCAATCGAGATGCTCTGGTGGCCAGCACCAGACAGACAGAGGCGGATGACCTGGAGCAGGGCCGGGGCAGGGAGGGAGGGCTACAAGAGACATGATGTCTAGAGTCAAACGGCCTTGACCGCCGATCGGGTGGGCTAGGAGAAGGTGACGCCGATGGTGATGTTACTCAACTTTAAAAGAGCTGGTTTGGAATAAAGAGAATGAGTTCCATCTCAGTCGTGTTAATTCATTGATGACTGGATTTAGTGACATGTTTCAGACTTGCTTGCCTGAGAGAGAAGACAAGTTATGCATAACGGTGGAAACGGCGATAAATAGTATCCGGATCACATTGCTGCTGTTTGTCTCTCTCTCTCCTGCCCTTCCTCTCAAAGGGGCAACTCCATCATGTTATCCCTAAATGGGAGCTTTTTGCATTTTTACCTAAATGCACATACTATGAGTATTCATTTTTTTCTTTCACAACGTAAAAATGCTTTATTGTAATACAGTCATTTCTCAGCCATTTGCCTTAAAGGAAACAATGATTGGAAAATTCAAAAACACTTCTGAATATTTGGCATTGGAATACATCTAGGACTTTGGGGGAAGCATGTTTATCTGCTTCATCATCGTGCTGTGCTAAGGATACTATTACAGTTAGACTCGGTGCCTGGTGACAGCAGAGAGGTGCCATCTGGAATTAAATTTGATGAGGCTCCATAATTTTGCTCCATCTCTCTGTATATTAAATGTTTACTGGGTAAACGGCAGAGAGGGGACCCACCTTAGAGGGGTTCTTTTTATGGTTTTATATTCGTTTGTGTGTTTGTATTTGGTATTGTCTGCAGCTTACAGCCTGGTTGTAATTCATAAACCTTATTGAGAATACATTTTACTCTAAAAATAATATGATAAATTGTGGGAAGATTTCCAGGCCAGTCGACCAAAGTTACATAACCCCTAACGTTATTAAAATATTATCTATTTGCACCAAAAAGTAGTAGAAAATCATGCTGTTAGAATAGTAGTCATTGGGGAAAGCAGTGATGCTGAAAAATATTATTTATCTTAATTAACTTTACAAACAGTTGGCTTCGTAAACCGTAGGGAAGGTGCTGGCAGTTGGGAGGGGAAGAGATGGGTCCCCAGGCCTTCGAGACTTGGTGAATTTAAAAGTAGAATGTCTTTTCCATCCGCGTGCCTCATTAGCTGTAATCGTGGTCATTTGAGAACTCATAAACGGGGGTGTCCGACAGTCCTTGGAGGATGACTTGACAAGACTTGGAAGAGAGATGTGAAACAGATTTCCTGGAGTGGAATTAACAGGAGGGACTGGGCAGATTCCCCTGGATGAACTGTGCGAGAAACGGAGAGTATGAGGCTGGACGCCCCTGTAGACCGCTGTGGGACCCCTGCTTCCTGCTGGTGTTGGGGACCCAGGGCAGCTGGGGTGGGGGTGGGGTGGGGATGGGGATAAGAGGAAGGTCACGTGCCTTCATCCACTTCCATGGGAAACCACTGCCTGTAACCTGGAGGCATCTAAAGTCTGCAGAGCTGAGCCTCCCCTGCTAGTGGGACAGGGAAGGCAATTTTAAATGTTTTCATGTGGAAAATAACTCTGATTTCTTTATGGCTAGAGAAATAATTGCTCTGCTGGTCACAGTCAGTAGCTCCCTGGACTTCAGAATTCATCCTCCCTGCTCTCTAATTTACTGTGACCTAACCACTCCAGTATTCTTACCAGGATAATCCAATGGACAAAGGAGCCCGTCGGGCTCTAGTCCATGTGATTGTAAAAGAGTGGGACACAACCAAGAGACTGAACATGTCTTAGGTGCCTAGCTGATTTTCACGGGCCTTGCCACTTCTATATCATGTTCCTTTTCTGCAGTTAGTCTGTAAGTGGCATTTAAATTCTGATTTTAAGTGTGTTATCACTAAGTTTTCTAGTGAGAATAACATTTTAAAACAACTACTGATATTTATTGATGTAGGCTTACCTGTGCCTTCATTGCAATTGATATCTTCTTGAAAAATAGTCAAAATGAAGCATTTAATAGTAAGACACCAATAAGCTACTGGGAGGCTGAGAACTGAGATGAGACTTGGGGGAAGTGAAAATATTTTCTGTAATTGGACCATATCCATATTGTAAAAGGAATACCTCTAATATGTGTGTGTGTGTATGTGTGTGTGTGTGGTGGTGGTGATTTAGTTGTGTCCAACTCTTGCAACTCCATGGACTGGGAACCTACCAGGGTCCTCTGTCCATGGGATTCTCCAGGCAAGAATACTGGAGTGGGTTGCCATTCCCTTCTCCAGCGGATCTTCCCCACCCAGGAATCGAACCCAGGTCTCCTGCATTGCAGACAGATTCTTTACTGTCTAAGCCATGAGGGAAGCCCTGTGTGTGTGTGTGTATATATATATATATGTCCAAATACATTTGTTTGTTTCTTTTTCTAAGAGTCAGCCAAGGTTGTTATAAATACCTTAAATTACAAGGGGGGTGTAAAACAAATGTTTAACCCAGGTTGTTTTTTTTTTTTTAAGTTCAGCAGAAATGGTCAGTCTTTTCTCAGGATGCTGTAAATGAGCAGGGACTGGTGTGCCTGCAGCACAGAAAGCCAAACTCTGAGAGCAGGCGCTTGCAGCAAAGTTAGGGTTTGTTGCAGGGCGTCAGGCAAGGGAGCGGGAGACAGCCTCAGCTCCGCAGCCACTTGGTCTTTCGGCTGGGGCTGTTTTTTTTTTTTTTTTTTCTTTAAAAAAAAAAAAAAAATTATTTATTTATTTTTATTTATTTTTTTTATTTATTTATTTTTTCAGTGGCTGTTTTTAAAGGGGAAGAACCGAGAAGCTGGGGTTAATCATCATCTCGCGACATCTCCTGCCATCGCTTGATTGTAGCCATAGGCGTTCAGGGTGTTCCCCGCCCCCTTGCCTTCTCTGGCCAGGTGTTCCATGGCTTGGGGGTCTGTTAGCTTATCTTGCTCTGGAGAAGCCACCTGAGTCCGTGTGTTAATGATTATATCTACAATAGTGATTATAGTACGGTAACGGCATTAACAGCAGCAATTTTAGTCTTCTGATTATGGTCGCTGAGTGTTCAGTTACCTAGGATTAAGGTCGGAGGGGACAAGGAGGGGAATAAAGTTTTGGATAGAGAGATTAATCATCAACTCGGCAAGGGAACTCAGATTGAGGGGGACTCGTTTTTTCTCTTTGTTGTTGTTTTTTTTCTTTCATGATCCAGTTGGATTTATTCCAGGATTATAAGGGTGATTTAACACTTGCATATCAACCAGTGTGGTGCACGACAGCAACAAAAGGAAGGATAAAAATCACATGATCAGCTCTCTCTTTTTTTTAACACCAAAACATTTTGTATGGGGGTGTAGCCAGTTAACAATGTTATGATAGTTCCAGGCGAACAGTGAAGGGACTCAGCCATACATATACATGTATCCATTCTCCCCCAAACCTGGGGGGGGGGGGTCCTCAATTTTCATGCAACAAAATGAACATTGCCCTTTCCCTTCCCTGGGGCTCACTTCACATTTGGAGAGCACTTCACAGTTTATAAAATATATTCCCACTGAATGCAATAGTTGTGGCACGACCCCCAGGCATGTTGCGTGACCCTTTTGGGGAGAATCTGAAGCCATCAGCAGGGGATGGCTGTGGAAGATGAACCTGGACATGAGAACCCAGTGGTCCCCAGCCCTCACCGTCCCCTCCCCTCTCTGAGGCGAGCCTCATCTTCCTTCTGTGCCCTGGATGGTGCTTCTTCACAGGGGTCCCCTTGAGCATGGAGGAGTACGGAGTCCAGTCTTGGCGTTACAGAAATCGGCATGAGCTGTAGGGAGCTCTTGGGAGCCAGGGATTTATGCTCGGGTCAGCAGATCACAGCTGGAGGACCGCCTTCCTTCCCTGTGTGTCTCGCTGGACTAAGCCTCCTCTTCTTCCTCCTGTTCGAGGGTCTGCTCTATCCTCAGAACGAGTATGCGTGCTTCCCCTCCAGCACTGAAGTGGGGTCACAGCCCAGGCTTAGCCGTTCAGAGCCACTTGCTGGCTCCACCCTGTCCTCCTGGAAGCCTGTCCTCTTGTTTATTCACTGCTCTGTCCTTCAGCATCCCTGCCTGCAGCTCTGCCTTCCCCAAACCGCAGACAGTCTCCTCCTGCCCCTCCCTCTCTCCTCTGAACGTGAGTGCCTCCTGGTCCTTTCCCTTATCTATGCGGCAGAGTATCGCTGTCTTCAAATCTAATCAAGTGAAAAGAAAAAAAAACCCGCTCCATGTGGGCTTCCTGGGCTCTCATTGGCTGTACCTTCTGGAAGACTGCAGTTTCCTTGCTTTCAGCACCTTTTCATAAATCATGTCTCTCTCTCTTTTTTTAAGCTTTTTTTTTTTTTCCTTCCAAGCATTCATTAATTTCAGATTAGTCTCCCCAGGTTTCTGCCCGGCTGAGTTTCTTGCCTTTTCCCGGCAGCTGGCTCCAGAAGTGAGCAGCCTTCGTTCCACCCTTCCCGGGGCCTCCAGGCTTGTTGCCCTCTGCACCTGGTCCATCTCCACCATCCACGGCATCTCCATGGTTACATGTCTGTCTCCCCATCCCCCCACGAACCCCTGAGGGCAACTGATGCCACCTACCTACTGTGAGGAAGGGGAGCTCTGGGCTCCCCTTCCTACAGCTTTCAGGAGCCTCAGAAGGCACGAGTGAGGTAACTGGGTGCAGTGAACCCCCTTCCTGACAACATAAGCCACGTGACACCTGCGATTTGCTCAGGGTTGATGGGGCTGGCGTCTCAGTGTTCAACCAGGGTGGCCTCCCTCCTCTCCCAGCCAGGAAGCAGCTGAAACAGTGATGAATCTGGAGGGGATTACTAGCAGCACAGACTTGATATTTGGGCTTGTCAGCTGGTCTTAAGTAGACACCTGGAAGATTGAATACTTTGAAAAACAGTTATTCTTGTGTTTGGGTGAGAAATCCTTCTCTGGTGAAATAAAACATACAGAATGATGCCTTATCGGGAAGGTGATTTCAGCCTGAGGGGAAGGGGGGTGATTTGTGACCACTGGAGTGCCCGCCTGATGCGGAGATGGTCTTAACTGTACAAGGCGCATCGTCCCAGGGAGGTGGGGGAGGGTGCCCAGGAGACCCCCGACCAATCCAGCCCTCAACCCTGAGAGTCCACAAAGACCAACTCCTCGTTAGCGATGCACATCAGACCAGTATCTCAGTGCACGAGGATCTTGTTTGATTGACAGCTATCTTCATCCAGGGCAGAGGAATCACCCTGCACAACCATGGCGAGAATTAGACTGAGAAGATCCAGATCTAATGTGAAGAACAGCATTATAATATTAGCTATTGTCTCCTAAGAAAGAGCATTCTGAACTTTCTGGGTCATCAGAGAGGGCTGTGGCCAAACCAAAACGCTCTGAATATGCCATATTGTATGTCATGGCAATGGCAATATTACATGTTATAGTATGTAATGCTATAGCATGTTATAGCATGGGACTGGAACGGAATAACACTGGAGTGACAGTGACAGATAGCTACCAAACACTGTTGCTGTTAAGCCCGCTTTCCCTACCTCTATCTGTCCAACATTTAGCCTTCAGTTCAGTTCAGTCGCTCAGTCACGTCTGACTCTTTGTGACCCCATGGACTGCAGCACACCAGGCCTCCCTGTCCATCACCAACTCCCGGAGTTTACCCACACTCATGTCCATTGAGTCGGTGATGCCATCCAACCATCTCATCCTCTGTCGTCCCCTTCTCCTCCCGCCTTCAGTCTTTCCCAACATTTAGCCTAATAACCTGCCAAAATTTCTGTACAAATAAAGTTTAGTAATCACAGTTTATAAGCGCTCTCTCTATTTAATGCTGTAGGAGGGGAAAGTCCCTTGCTATGTGTGCTCAGTCATGTCCAACTCTTTGCGACCCCGTGGACTCTAGCCCACCAGGCTCCTCTGTCCATGGAATTCTCCAGGCAAGAATACTGGAGGGGGTTGCCATTTCCTACTCAGAAGGGATTCTGATTTAGTTACATCATGATTTCGTTACATCATGATTTCTTTGCATCATTTACTATTTACACAGAGGGAGAAAATGTGATCAGGAATAGAACTTGAATGCTTTCCTCCCCAAAATCTAAATGAGACGGCAAGAGACAAAATGCATTTGGGACTTAACCACTGCATCAAGTTTATAAAGAAGAAATCTGATCTCCAGTATATGCAGTTCCTTAGCAACTGAGGTTGAGGTGCAAGTCCAAAGGGAAAACCGTGGAAATAAGAGTGGTATGTTTTTAAAACACAGCACTGTTTGGTAAACTAAACTCTGTTCTCTTTTCCCTGTGATGTGACATGTACTTGTTTGCATTTATTTCCCTTCTGAGGTTATTAAATCATCAGGTATATAACTCGGCAACATTCTATTCGTTTTCTGTCATTTGAGGTTTCCCTTAGCCTGATGTAAAATATTTACAGGTTGTTTGAAATGAGCTAGATTTTCTTTTTAATAGGGTGGAGCTAATTTTAAAAAAGGAAAGAAACAACACAGAACAGAAACCTTAGAAAGCAAAGCATGGATTTGCCATAAAGCTGATGGTAGGACTTTGAAAACACAGCGTGCAACCCAGACTGGATGAGAAGAGGACAATTAATCCCCCGGTGACTGCCCGCTCCTCTCGTCTGCATGTCGGTGCGGTTTTCCAAAATACAGAGATAACTGTTTTATGCATGTGCTGTTGTCCCTTTTCAGGGTGGACAGCTCCTAAGCCTGGAAGCATTTTTGCTGCTTTTATCTCCTCTGAGGTGTGTTTGCATTTTGTAGTTTTTCTGTTTGTTTTTAGTGGGGAGGAGGATGAGATGCCGGGGAGGGTAGAGAGAGATGAAACACTCTTTTCCTTTCAATAGATCATGAAAAATAATTTATCCCTTACCTTTCCTCATAATGAGATGTCATCTGCTTCCTAACAGTCACTCTTGTGAAAGGTGCAGTCATGACATTTGAAGTTTCTCATCATCAAAGAACAGAGTGTCCCATTAAAAAAAATAAAGCAAACTGAGCATCCTTCCTGAATTTTTCCATTGTAGTTTTTTGTGGGATCTCCTAACGAGCTGTGGTTATTTAGAAACACACGGTCCTCCCTTGCTCTCCATCCTCAGCTTGTCAGAGAGGCTGGGCCCCTGTCTGCAGGCCCAGGACGAATGGCATCTGTCCCTCTGCCAACCTCTGTGCTCCGTCAGCCTGAGCAGTAAGATTGTAAGTTGATGTCGCCCTGGCGGTTGTGGACCCAGAGGACAGCTGAAGTGATAGCATCAGCCCCCGGTAGGGCTGCTCCCCGGGAGCACAGATGAAGCCCTGGATAGACACCATCCTTCTTGATGACGACCCTTTTGTTCGCTTAGCAGCGCTGGGAGCTGGCTGCTTCTCTTGGCTGAAGCCGCCGGTCCTGCAGGAAGACAGGGTACCTTCCTTTCTTCTGCTGTCAGGGCCTGCTCATACACAGCTGTTCTCCGGAGCACCGCGGCGCAGCTTCTGCAGCAAAGACTGCCTTTCAAGACCAGAAATAACTTATTTTCCCCTCAGTCATCTCTGTCTTCTTTATTGGCCATGTCATCACTCATTTTGGGGTGCCTACTTTGACCTCTCTTTCTCCCCGCACCGCCCCCCCTCCCCCGCAAGTATCAATGGAAATAATAAAGGTTTAGCTCTTGTCAACTAACACTGTGCCTTTCGTGGTTTATCGGCCGCTTCCTCTCCCTGAGAACAACACGCTGATTCTGAAGACAAGCCCTTCATCTTACAGGACAATCTGTGGGTTTGAAAAGCCCCGAACTTGAGGTTTATTCTTAGTGCATTTCATAGTGTGTTAGGTATGCGTGTTTTCTCTCAAACGAGTTGTGCTGGATGAAGTAGACTTGGTCTCTCATAGAAACAGCCCAAGAAACAATAATCAGTTGCTTAGCCATGACTTTTCATTTCCTCTTGAACTCCCATCCCATTGCCCACATAGGAAATAACTGCCAAAGAAATCCCCTGGAAGGCTGAATGACTGAAAAAGCACTTAGAAGTGGTTATTAAATAAATCTTGCCCGCTTTATATCAGATCCAAACTCCACTGACGGTTACACTGAATCCGTGTAAACGATAGGAATGCCTTCTTAAACCCTTGACTCATGGAAATAGTGTTCTTGGACACCTTGGTAACAGTCTGTAAACTTTAGGAATCATAGCCACTTCCTGGCACTTTGACATGGTGCTAAGAGCATGATTTACCAAAAGATATTCAAAGGTTGGGCTTCCCTTGGCTCAGGCAGTTAAGAACCAACCTGCCAATGCAGGAGATGCAGGTTCTATCCCTGGGTCGGGAAGATCCCCTGGAGGAGGTCATGGCAGTCCACTCCAGTGTTCTTGCCTGGAGAATCCCATGGGCAGAGGAGCCTGGTGGGCTACAGTCAGTCCATGGAGTCATGAAAGAGTCAGACATGACTTAGTGACTAAGCAACAACTCACAAGGTTAGAATTTGGCTGTGTCAAAATAAGAGTTTCCTGGGCTCCCTTAGATTATGAAAAGCCCACAAGGAGATTTTTCTGCATCCAGGTTTCAGCACCAGGATTAATCTGTTACCTTTGGTACATCTCTGATCAGACTTACCTTAGGTCCCCTTGCACCTTTGGCCATTGACCAGTGTCATCGGACAGAGAGCCCAGTGTGGGGAGAGTCCAGTTAGGCTCTGTCTGATTCCCTTGGTGGATTGGAATCCCAGGGGAACTTGGGCAACCCTGTGTTGCTTCTCCTAGGGCCAGAACAAAGAGAAAATTCCTCTCAAGTCATTGTCAACCCAGCTCTTTGTATAGGGGGGTTCAGAAGACCCTGTAAATTTGTGGCGTGCATGCATGTATTCTTGGGGGTGCCAAGTTGCTTTAGTTGTGTTCAACTCTTTGCAGCCCCATGGACTGTAGCCCACCAGGTTCCTCTGTCCGTGAGATTCTCCAGGCAAGTATACTGGAGTGGGTTGCCATGCCCTTATTCAGGGGATCTCTCCTTCCCTGGGAAGGGATCGAACCTGAATCTTTTGCAGCTCCTGCTTTGCAGGCAGGTTTGTTTGTTTGTTTGTTTTTTAACCACTCAGCCACCAGGGAAGTCCCTAAGCGTGTGGCCCTATGTGATAAAAGCAGCAGGTACTCAAGTCTTATGAGGAACTCCTGGACTCTGGCACCTAAACACACACATACTCATTTTGTTTGATCACTTTATATTGCCTTTTTGTTCTTGTCCTTTCTTAATGAAACCAGGAAATGTAAAACGAACCAAAGCCATCCTATTTTCTTCTACCAGCAGCAAAACCTTTAAACCAGGAGTCCCCAACCTCTGGGATCTAATGACTGATGATCTGAGGTGGAGTTGCTGGAATAATAATAGAACTAAAGTGCATAGTACATGTCATGTGCTTGAATTATCCCCATATCGTCTCCTCCTGCGCGCCCCCGCCCCCCCACCATCCATGGCAAATTGCCTTCCATGAAACTGGTCCCAGGTGCCAAAAAGGTTGGGGACCACTGCTTTAAACCTCAGGGTAGTGGCTTCAGGTACAGGATAGAGGGTAGATAGACAGCTCTGGACTCGTTTATCCACCCAAACTAGACTCTCACCAGATTCACTAATTATATAAACAGGTCAAACAATACTCATTTTTGTTCTTTGCCAAAATAAACCAAATGGAAGATTTATTGGAAGGCACGTTTCTGTCAGCACCATTCATCTGAATGGTAAACGATCAGATATCTTATTAAAGTCCTCCCTGAAAGTTCAGTTGTAAAGAAAGGTTTGTGTTCCTCTCTCCCGCTGAGCTAAACAGGAATAGAAGAGCAGGAAGAGGTTGATAATATGATAGGTTGGTAAGTCATTTCTCCCCCGAGGGAAACATTTTTAAGTAGAAAATTGATACCAACCCAAGCGGCTCCAATCCTCCCTGGAAGACAGTCCTAGAAGCACCAGAATTCTCGGACCCGGACAAAGAGCTTGTTATACATAAAGGAAAGGCTGGGGGCAGGGCGCCAAGAAAGACAGAAATAACTCTCACATTCAAAGCAAACACGAAAAATCCTTAAAGTTTGGAGACTGTGCCGATGAACAAGTCCTAATCTGCTTGCTCTTCAAGCTGGGCCATGGCAAAACAGAACGTTACACAGTGGACTGAGTCCAGATGGCCTGGCAAATATAAAGTCATCTCTGACTTTCTCTGTGTCCCCAGACCTCTGAGTTACAGCTATAACCCCTTGGGTGTGATACCTGCCTGCTAAGCTGCCTTAGTCATGTCCAACTCTGTGACCCTATGGACCATAGCCCGCCAGACTCCTCTGTCCATGGGATTCTCCAGGCAAGAACACTGGAGTGGCTTGCCATGCCCTCCTCCAGGGGATCTTCCTGACCCAGGGATCGAACCCATGTTTCCTAGGGCTCCTGCATTGAAGGTGGGTTCTTTACCACTGAGCCACCAAGGAAGCCACCCTTTAGTTGAATCTAAACAGCCACAGTGAAAACTCACCAAAGTGAGGACAAGCCTGGAGAGTTAGAAGCTACAACAGAAGCCCTTGTAAGCTACAGTCAAGATCAAAATAGCTTTCGTGTCTTTTTTTTTCCTTAGGATTTTTTTTTCCATATGGACCATTTTTAAAGTCTTTATTGATTTTGTTACAGCACTGCTTCTGTTTTATGTTCTGGGTTTTTTTGGCCCCGAGGCATGTGGGATCCTAAGCGTCCCAACCAGGGATCAAACACACACCCCCCTACACTGGAAAGTGAAGTCTTAACCACTGGACCACCAGGGGAAGTCCCAGCATTCATGTCTTCCTTTAGGTTGAGGACCTCTTCTAAATTAAAGTTTGACAGCTGCTTTTGAGCTGATAGTCAGGAAGGCTGGCAAAAAAAGGCTGAAATAGTACATGTATCTGGAAACAACGTTGGGCCCAAAGTAAGATCAGGGAAACTTGGCAAGTGAAACACAATTGGGCATTTAGGAAGTAAGCGAGCCTGTTGTGAGGAGAAAGAATGGACTACAGAGAGAAACATAAGACATTAGAGTTGTCCCAAGACTGCCAACCTTGGGGATAGTAAAAAAATTCAAAAGGCTTTAGATTATACCTGAATTCAGGGGAAGAAAGGCGTGAGGCAGAGGAAGACGGACCCAACGGCCTGGCTACGGAAGTTGTTCTGCTCTGCGGCCAAGGGGTTTGTTTGCTCTGTGGTGAGTGTGAAGTGGACTGCAGCTCAGAATGGTGGGGATGATGCAAGAACACCCTGTTCTTTCCCCTTCACCCCCCGCCCCCGCCGTGGATTCACAGAGGGAGAGAAAAGCATTGTGTCCATTACAAAAAGGTCACATTCAGTCAGTTCAATTACTCAGTTGTGTCCGACTCTTTGCAACTCCATGGACTGCAGCACGTCAGACCTCCCTGTCCATCACCAACTCCCGGAGCTTACTTAAACTCATGTCCATTGAGTCCATGATGCCATCCAACCATCTCATCCTCTGTTGTCTCCTTCTCATCCCACCTTCAATCTTTCCCAGCATCAGGGTCTTTTCAAATGAGTCAGTTCTTCGCATCAGGTGGCCAAAGTATTGGAGTTTCAGCTTCAACATCAGTCCTTCCAATGAATATTCAGGACTGATTTCCTTTAGGATGGACTGGTTAGATCTCCTTGCAGTCCAAGGGACTCTCCAGAGTCTTCTCCAACACCACAGTTCAAAAGCATCAATTTTTTGGTGCTCAGCTTTCTTTATAGTCCAACTCTTACATTCATACATGACCACTGGAAAAACTAGTAGACATTCAGGTGTCTAAAATAGATCCCAGGTATATTTACTTACTGTGTGTGCACAATGCATGCTCCCTGTGTGTGAGCGGTGCTGCCTGGCGGTCAGTTTGGAAAGTCGGGATTTCATTAACCCTGGAAGGTTTTTCTTAACGCTTCTCTTGCATTGTCTGCTTTTGGTGAAGACCCATATCTCCCGCCACCCAGAGCTTACGTTACGGCACAAACCAGGACACATCCAGGAGAGAGAAGAACCCGCCTTCCACCTGAGTTTCCTCCCTCCCATCCGCTGCTCTTCAGGCTCAGGCAGACCTGGTCCTGGCAACCCACTCTTGCTTCAGGGTTGCATGGTTCACCTCTTCTGCTCCTCGGAGGTGGGCTCTTTTATTTTCCTTTTGGCCAACCCCTATAGTAGACTCGTCAGCAGAGGCTCCCATCTGTTGGGGTCTAAATCAACTCTGAGTATTCATTGGAAGGACAGGTGCTGAAGCTGAAACTCCAATACTTTGACCACCTGATGCGAAGAGCCAACTCATTGGAAAAGACCCTGACGCTGGGAGAGATCGAGGGCGGGAGGAGAAGGAGACGACAGAGGATGAGATGGTTGGATGGCATCATGGACTCGATGGACATGAGTTTGGTAAACTCCAGGAGTTGGTGATGGACAGGAAGGCCTGTGTGCTGTAGTCCACGGGGTTGCAAAGAATCAGATCTGACTTAAGGACTGAACAACATGGTAGAGAGAAATGAGAATCAAGGGACACGGTTGGGGAGCTGAATGGCCCAGGAGATGGGCTTCCACCACCTCAGGGCAGGCACCAGACCATCCTCAGGGTGTTCTAATCACCCAGCGCTCTGGCTGCTGCTCAGTGCCCGCCTTGCCATGAAGCTCCCCAAGACTCTGCTGTCCTGCAGCGGAACCACGTAAGAACAGAGGAGATGGCGGGGAGGACAGATTTTTCTCTCTAGGCATCTTCATGTGTTCTGCGTTGCATGTCCAGAACATTCTGCTCTAAGCGCTGTTACTGAAAGAAAAGGGATGGAAAACCGTCATCCACTGGTGATGTGACTGCTCAGTCATGGTTCATGAGCACCTAGTGAACAGAGGGGACTTGGGAGACTGAAGAAAATTCCCATTCCCTGCACCTGCCAGTGAATTCGAGTTCTGCCCAAGAAACTTAGCTATTGTTTTCTCAGGATGCTGTAAGCTGAAGGCTCAGTAGGCCACCTGGATGGTCAACTCACTTTCCTTTCTCTGCATCTATGCAGAGTGAGATGGGCTTCCCTGATGGTTTAGATGGTAAAGAATCTGCCTGCAATACAGGAGACTGGGGTTCAATCCCCGGGTCAGGAAGAACCCCTGGAGAAGGGAATGGCTACCCACGCCAGTATTCTTGCCTGAAGAATCCCATGGACAGAGGAGCCTGGAGGACTGCATTCCATGGGGTCACAAAGAGTTGGATGTGACTGAGTGACTAACACATGCAGAGTGAGACAGAGCTTGTTCCCCGGGAAGAACTAGGCAAGGCTTACCTACCTGTGTGTCCTCTCGGCCCAACCGTGCTGGCCAAGCCTGAACAACCAGCCGGTCCCAGGGCTCAGAAAGAGACCCCTGGACTGGTGTGGACCCTGCAGGCCAGGCTCCCTGAGGGTGGTGCTTGGTCAGAGCTGGTCTCTGTCCTTGGCCTTCAGATCTGCTGGAGCGCTGAGCTTTCCATGTGCTTCACTGCCGCCTAAAACACGCCAGTAGTCTCCAGACTGACAGGTGGGAATTGATTGGCAAGGCCGTCAGCTGGCTAGGAAACCCCACTCCCAGCCTCAAAGGGGTCTCAGGTGAGATCAGGATTACAAAGAACCTCCCCCAACTCTTTTTTAACCAAATTTACCTTAAAAAGAGGAGACACTGTAAATTTCCTTACAATACGTAGCCTTCTATGCATCTGTTACCTAGGAATTCATCTGATTTTATCTAGTTATCCAGATAAAACGGTTGATCTAGTTAGCCTTTTACTACCTCCTGGGGGTAGAAATTGCTCAATGCTTATTATTCTTTTGTAAAGCACTAGTCCATTTAATTTTTCTAAAACCAAAAAAACAAAAAATAAACAAACAAAACCTAACTCCTTAGAACTTCAGAACTGATATCCAATTCTAGAACTGTAGGATTTGGGGAAAACACAGTGCCCACATATTGTTGAACCTTCACGACGTCACTAACCTGAAATAAGCCAATCTCAAAAAGTCAAATACTGTATGATTCCACTCACGAGGTACCTAGAGGGGCAAAATCAGAGACAGAAGGAGAATGGTGCTTGTCGGGGCAGGGTGGGGCTGGGGGAGGGAAGTTAGTGTTTGATGAGTACAGTTCCAGTTCTGCAAGGCAAAGAACGTTCTGAAAATGGATGGCGGTAATGCTTGTGCAATAATGTGAACGCACTTCATGTCACTGAACTTCCCACTTTAAAGTGGTTAAAATGGTAAAGTTTATGTTTATTTTTACCGCAATTAAAAATAAATTTTAAAAAATAAAAAAAAATTCTATGCTTTAATTATTTTCCTTTGGACCTCTTTCAGGCATTTGAAAGCACTTGAAATATTTGTCCAGATTGAGGAGGCCATGTTTCTTCTTTAAAAACCTTGTGTTAGCTCTTCGTCCCTCTAAACATTTTGTTTGCTCATTTCTCTCTAATGGGGCTTCCCAGGTGGCGCCAGTCATAAAGAACCTGGCTTCCAATGCAGGAGACCTAAGAGACGCAGGTTAGATCCTTCCAGGGAAGATCCCCTGGAGGAGGGCATGTCAACCTACTCCAGTATTCTGGCCTGGAGAATCTCATGGACAGAGGAACCTGGTGGGCTACAGTCCATGGGGTCGCAAAGAGTCAGACACGGCTGAAGCAACTTAGCTCACAACACAACACTTCTCCCTGAAGAATGTAAAGGCAGTGGTTTGACAATTAGTCCCCTTATGCCTGTCAGTCATATGCATTCCCCCTCAAAACTTTTAGGACAATTCCAGACGTGTGCTGTAGGGTGAAGGAAAAAATCATAATTAAGTATTAGCCTGTCAAAAGTGAAAAAGTGTTAATCACTCAGTCGTGTCCGACTCTTGGCGACCCCTTGGACTGTCCATGCCAGTCTCCTTTGTCCTTGCAATTCTTCAGGCAAGAATACTGGAATGGGTTGCCATGCCCTTCTCCAGGGGATCTTCCTGACCCAGGGATTGAACCTGCATCTCTTGTGCTGTAGGGTGAAGGAAAAAATCAATTAAGTATTAGCCTGTCAAAAGGCACACTGATTTGGAGGAGCTGTGGGTTTTCTCACTGAGGCTTCACTCAGTGGGAACTTCCCTGTTTTCCATTTATCTTCTGTTTCATAGATGCCCTTGGCATCACCTTCTGGGATGCACCTTGGCTATCTCGGTGTCCAAACCTTCTCCTTTGGGACAGACTCTGAGGCTGCCTGAGGAATCATTAGTGAGTCAGAGAGAGCTCTGACAAGTCAGTGGTATTTGAAAGCATATCTGAAAATTCGGTACTTACTAAATCAGCTCGTTTGTCATTGCCAGAAGCCATCTTATGTAGCAAATTCAAAAGCATTTGCCTTTGCTTAAAGCTAGAAACTAAATCATTAGAGTAACTGTCACACTGCGGTTAATAATACTGCACTGTATGTTGGAGAGTTGCTAAGAGCATGTATGCGTGCACAGTCGTGTCTGACTCTCTATCACCCCATGGACTGTAGTCCGCCAGGCTCCTCTGTCCATGGGATTCTCCAGACAAGAATACTGAAGTGGATTGCCATTTCCTCCTCCAGGGGATCTTCCCGACCCAGGGATTAAACCTGTGTTCTCCTGCATCTCCTGCCTTGGCAGGTGGATTCTCTACTTAGCCACCTGGGAAGCCCTGTCGCCAAGAGAGTAGGTCTTAAAAGTTCTTATCACAAGATAAAAGGTTGTAACGATGTGTGGTGATGGATATCAACTAAACTTATTGCATTGATCATTTAGCAATATATAAGTATAAATCATTATAGTTTACACTTGGGCTTCCCTGGTGGCACAGTGGTAAAATAATCTGTCCGCAATGCAGGAGACATGGGTTCTATCCCCTGGGTCGGGAAGATCTCCTGGAGAAGGAAATGGCAACCTGCTACAGTATTCTTGCCTGGAAAATTCCATGGATAAAGGAGCTTAATGGGCTACAGTTGCAAAAGGGTCAAATATAACTTAACAGCTAAATAACAAAAAACAACATAGTTTATACCTAAAATGAATATGATATTGTATGTCAATTATATCTCAATTTTTAAAAAAGTGGGAGCAAGCATGTGCATTATTTTGATAGTGGTGATGGCTTGACTGCGATATGTGTATGTCAGAATATCAAAGTGAACACATTAACACACCTATTAAATATACCACAATAAAAAGATGTCTTTTTAAAAAATTTAAAAGGAAGATATCTAATGAAAAAAGAATAACTGTCACAAATCAATAAAAGGTGCAGATCAATTAAGCTCATAAACAGATTATTCAATTTCAAATTTATGTGAATGCAGGTTTTAAAAAATCGAAATTTGGTTGTGCTCTGAATCCAGAAAAGAAGGATCCATGTTCATGATTTTTTCATGTTTCACAGCCCCCTCCTTCCTAGAAAATTATAGCAGAAACAACTTTCTTAATGTGGTTCTTAATATGTTTGTCCTAGCATAAAACAGAAAATGGTAGACACATATACTTCGCTGGAGTAATGTTCTTTCTTTAAAACCTCTGAACCATAACTTGGATGAAACAGAAAGAGGAAAGCCAAGTGTTGAGGGAATTCCTGGTTTTGGCCAGATGCTCCACCTGTTGAGAATTGAAAAGAGTATTGGGATCTCTTCATAAACAGACGGTTTATAGGAGATGTGAGGTGTGGTCAGGATGAAAACCAAATGGTATCATCCATTGCTTGTGTGGCAAGAACCCCCTCCCCTTTTGAGACATTAAGAATGTCACGTATATTCTCTTGCTTATTCTCAGAAGTTTTCTGGGACAGTCACAGAAGGGCATGGCTCTGTGTCTTGGATGAGGCCAGCCTAGACATTTATTATGTTAGATTACAAAAAAGTCAGACATTGGTCATTTTCACTGGTTTGATGTGTGATTGGTTACATGGTAATTGACAGAGGTACATGACATGGTACTTGACATGACCTTGACATGGTCAAGGTGAAATTCCTACCTCTGATGGGGAATATTCTGTGTTACATTCCTTCACAGGTCAAGGTAGATGCTGGGTCCCACAGACATCCAGGGCTTCCCTTGTGGCTCAGATGGTAGAGAATCTGCCTGCAATGTGGGAGACCTGGGTTTGATCCCTGGGTTGGGAAGATCCCCTGGAGCAGGGAAAGGCTACCCACTCTGGTATTCTGGCCTGGAAATTCCATGAACTGTATAGTCCATGGGGTTGCAAAGAGTTGGACACGACAGAGAGACTTTTACTTTCACTTCACGGACATCCATGACTTGGGTTAAGTGTCTTATTTATGCTGCAAAGTTAGAATATTGAGAATGATCAGCTAAAAGCTGGCTGCCCTTAGGACTTTCATTCTGTTATCCAGTGTTTGGTAATTTCTTCTAGGAAAAGGAAAATCTAGGGCTTGGCTTTTTCTAGTCTTGATTTCAGCCTGACGGTAATAGGAGTTTGGAGACTGATCAAAATCTAACCAGTCTTGAAAGCAGAACCAAACAAAAGCCCATTTTTAAAACTAAAGATTAAAAAAAAAAAAAGGACTCTCTCTGGTTTTTGTTCTTAACTGATAAAACTCTAAGAATTGAGGCTACATGCTTAAACTTGACAGAATATGCTGGTACAATATTCTTGAAAAAGACCAAGTCAGTAAGACAAAACCATGTGTGGTGGGGGTGGGGGGCGGCGGGGGGCGGTGTATGCACGTGAATGCCCGCCCTTTCAAATTATGAAGTTTTACTCCCTGTGTTAGCATCCTTTTTACAGTAATGAAGAGAGTAGTGAAGCTTTCTGTCTTCACTACTCTCCACACTTAGGGTTTAAACTTAAGGGTACAGGTCAGGAAGTAAAAATGTTAGATGCTGTGGTCACTATGGAGATTCCCAGGTGGCGTCAGTGATAAAAAGCCTGTCTGCTAATGCAGGAGACGTAAGAGATGCGGGTTTGACCCCTGGGTTGGGAAGATCCCCTGGAGGCGGGCTTGGCAACCCACTTCAGTATTCTTGTGTGGAGAATCCCATGGACAGAGGAGCTAGTGGGTTACAGTCCAAAAGGTTGCAAAGAGTTGGACACGACTGAGCAACTTAACATGCACGTGGTCACTATGGAAACTCACTCATACATCTCTTGCTGTATTTTCTAGACCTTTCCCCTTAAAGTAGCATAAGACTAGGCTCGGATTGCTAAACTGAAGTAAAGACTCATTGGGATGATCAGATCAAAATCACTTTAAGGGACTTTGCTGAGATGTTCACAAACAGCTTTCTGGTTGCCTTATTGTTCAAAGAGATTCTCATGATATTTACAGACACTGGAGTCCTCAGTGCTCAGGCCCTTCAAGTTCTTTGTCTTCATGTGGATAATGACCTGTTGCATGGCCAACACAGGCACACCTTAGTGGCTGGGAGGGCTTGGGTTGGGTTTTTACCTGGGCACACCTGCAGTTTGCATACCTTGGCAGAAAAATTTCATGTTATGGAGTATTTTTGTTGTGCTTGTTAAGTAATTTATTGAAAAAATAAACTGTTTCTAAGCTTCCCTTTATCAGAAAGTGTGCAAAGAAGCATCTGCCAAATAACACAATCCCAGTGGAATTAAGCAAACAGTCCTTCGGGGACCAGTTGTTTGTGTTGGAGCGTCTCCCCTCCTGTCTCCTCTCCTTCTGACACCCAGGCAGGGGAGTGGCCCCTCCAGGCTTACAGGGAGGAAGAGCTCTGGAGTAAAATGTATTTGTGGTTTTCTAAAGGGAGAGGGGATTACCCCCAAATGTGATCCTGTCGGGAGACAGACGGTGCCTGGTTGAGCAGAAAGGCAAACAGGAAACAGAATTTGCAGTCAGCAGGAGCATCTGCTAGAATCTCACAAGCCCCCAACCCGTAGTAACACAACACGGGTGTTTCTGGACCTTCCCGTGGCTTGAAATTAAATGATGGGGGAGCAGGATGAGATGGACGCCTCAAAGGGTTTGTATAGGACTCGGTGCTTTGTATCACCAGCATACCTCCTATAAGAAGGACTGGTGGCCTGATGGTAGTTTTGTTCTTCAATGTCAGAGAAGCATTTCAACTGCACAGAGCGAGCCATGGGCACAGACTGTCCGGTTTTCCTTTTGCAATGGGACAGGCTCTTCCAAGACACAAACTGAATGATTACCCAGAGGCACACATTCATCTCTTTTAGCAACATGTCTCGGTCTCAACAGAATTGAAAGTATTTATGGAAGTACTTTACAATTTAACCATTTCTGTCCAAATCCAGAATTATAACTCAAAAAAAAGTCTTGAAAGCATATCACCATAAAAATTAGTTGTACTAGTATTAAAAGATGCTTACTCCTTGGAAGAAAAGCTATGACCAACCTAAACAGAACATTAAAAAGCAGAGACATTACCGACAAAGGCCCGCCTAGTCAAAGCTGTGGTTTTTCCAGTAGTCATGTATAGATGTCAGAGTTGGACTATAAAGAAAACTGAGCGCCGAAGAATTGATGCTTTTGAACTGTAGTGTTGGAGACGACTCTTGAGAGTCCCTTGACCTGCAAGGAGATCAACCAGTCCATCCTAGAGGAGATCAGTCCTGAATGTTCATTGGAGGGACTGATGTTGACAGCTGAAACTCCAATACTTTGGCCACCTGATGTGAAGAACTAACTCACTGGAAAAGACCCTGATGTTGGGAAAGACTGAAGGCAGGAGGAGAAGAGGAAGAGATGGTTGGTTGGCATCACCAACTCGATGGACATGAGTTTGAGTAAGCTCCGGGAAATGGTGATGGACAGGGAAGCCTGGTGCGCTGCAGTCCATGGGGTCACAGAATTGGACGCGACTGAGCGACTGAACTGAACTGAACTGCATGGAGTATTAGGAGTCATGATTAAACCTGCTTAATTTGTAAACGTTAGTGAAATAAACAACCTTTTCCTCTCTCCCTTGGCTGACTTAGTTGAGGATGGTGCTTTGCTTTGTCTTAAGGATGGTAATCATTACAAAAAGTCAAATCGCCCTGACTCTGTTCCAGGTAATGGCTCTAAGTGCTTTTTGTGTATTAATCCATTCATCTGCTAAATAACCTGACCACACCGTGATTGTTGGGATCCTCTTTCTCCAAAGGAGGAAGTAAGGCAAAGAGACCATAGGTGACTTGCCTGAGGCCACACAGTAGATTTTAACATTTTTTTTAAGAGTCTCAAGGAATTTCATCATCAGTATATGCAGGTTTTCCCCCTAACACTGCCCTTTTCTCCTTGTCTTTGAACATGCTTGCCTTGACTGTAATTAGCAACCAGACAAGAATACTGGAGTGGGTTGCCATTCCCTCCTCCAGGGGATCTGGGATCACACTCACATCTCTTACATCTCCTACGTCTTCTGCATTGGCAGTTGGGTTCTTTACCACTCTCGCCAACTCCAATGAACATCTCCACGATGGAGCACTTGTTACTCTAAACCAGTCAACAACTGAGTATTTTAAATGGATGTTTCCCCCTGTTGTGGCTCCTGGGATTATCTCTGTCTTACAGACAGGGAAACTGGAGTTTAAGTTGGCAGATGACTCGTCCAGGGTCAGACAGCAGTGTTCTCCTCTTGCGCCCTCACGGCAGCCCAGAGCTCTTGTTCTCTGCCCCATCCTCAGTCCTTCTTTCCTTGTACTTCAGGATGGTATGTAAAATCACCGTAGTCCTCCGCAGGCTTTAAAGATGCTGATGAATTTTGAGGAAGGGGAACCACCCACTGAGTTGAAGCCAGGGCAGCGTGGAATGCCTGTGTGTCATCGTGCTCGAGCCCCTCGAGGGTGCTGTTTGCTTTCCTAATTCCTTCCTGCTGCCAAGACTGAGGTTGTTGGTTACTGAGAAGTGTTTTAACCCAGGGGAGAGAAGGGAGTGCGTTATGAAGGATGGCAGAGCCCCAGACAGTGCCTTTGAACTTAGATATTTTAGACACAGGAATGACCCACCAGGGGGCTGTGACTATGCACCAAGTCGTTCTCTTAGAGAATCTGATGCGCTGGGCAGGGCCTTAGGTCAGCCTGGCTCATCTCCCTTGGGCACAGCATAGGCCAGTCCACGAGGGGTAGCATCTTGGCTATTTTCAAAGGTCTCTGGCAAATATCATCACTTGCTTTTAAGCTTGTGCAGCAGCTTTTTCAGTCCTGAATGTTTAATGTGACCCTCACCCCTCATTTTTTTTATTTTTTAACTCCCATAGCCTTGGAAATCAACTCTAGAACCCTATACCCTGGCCCAGGGAAGAGCAAGCTCCAGGTGTTACAAGGATGGGTTCAGGGAACCGTCAAAGTGGGTACCCCACTTTTTGAAAGTTCGTTTTGGGCCACTTCACTTTTATGAAAGACCTCCATTAGGACCTTTCTGCTAACAGAAAGAAATCCAAAGAGGATTTTCAAATTTAGGAAATAAGTCATAAAGCAAAAAGTTCATTCAGCATTAGTTTCTCCACAAGCCGTTGTAGAGCAGCTTACACGTAGGGCAGGGAGCGCAGCACCTCCAAGCTCCTTCGCTGAGACCCATACTCGGCAACTCAGCATCCAGTCGCCGTAGCTTTGAACATGTCTGTGAGCATCCGTGCTTCATCTCAATTTATTCTGTGCACCCATTAGCAAGATGTGTCTTAAAGGTAATTGCATCTTCACTTTGCATCATTTTGGCTTCAGAAAGATTTCACTGGCATGCTGTGCTTTCGGATAGCAGGGGGATACCGGTATTGCAAACAGCCCAATATGCTACACAGGTGCCAACTAAGGGATGTCACTCACCATCCAGCTCTACAAGAATTAGGTCATCAATCACTGTAGCCGCTGACTTCCAACACACCCCGAAAGGAATTCAGGGTGGAGATCAAGAACGAGGCACTGTGCTCTGGGAAAAACTGGCAGAACAGGCCTGCAGGGAGTTAGATAGTTTCGGAAGAATTTGATGAACCGAATTTCTTTCATTGTCTCATATCTCGAAAAGCACTAAAGTCATGAATGGAGACATCTTGCTCCTCGTGACTAGCAGAAATCTTCTACGGAGATGTAGGCTTGACTGCACGTCCCCCTTTGTCAAGATCATATGTGTACTGACCTCCCCACCCCTCTCTTCAGGACAGTCCCTCAGAGATGTCTGAAAGACTATCTCCCAGGTTTTAGTCCTCAGTGGGTTTCCTGGGTGGCTCAGCAGTAGAGAATCGGCCTGTGATGCAGAAACCACAGGAGAGGCAGGTTCTTTCCTGGGTTGGCAAGATCCCCTGGAGGAGGGCATGGCAGCCCACTCCAGTATTCTTGCTTAAAGAAATCCATAGGCAGAGGAGCCCGGCGCAGAGGAGTCCATGGGGTCGCAGAGAGTAGGACATGACTGAATCAACTTAGCACCCACACATGGTCCTCAGTTAGACACCGAATAAACTCAATTCATAGCTTTTATATCATGCGGGTTTTCTTTGTTTTTAGTTGGTGAGAGCTTTGGCCAGTCTCTCACCAATTACTATGGATAGCTTACTCCCTTGTCAGCAAATGAACCCCTGCCCCGTTTCCACCCCAAGACCTGAGCTCTACAGAAAAGGGGGTGAGAGAATATCAAGATAGATACCTCATTTTTCATAAGTATGTGACGTCAATTCTTGTTTCCAGTCTTTTCTGGTGGAACTTCCAAAATGTATGGCTACACTATGATTTAAGAATAGAATGAGTCTTCACCCGCTTTGAGACTTATGATCTATCAAGAGCCTTAAGATGCGTGGGAGGAGCCCGCTGACCTCATGGTGATTCTATTTGCTGCCCAACTGCTGTCTGAGACACAGGAATAAGAATCAAGTTGGCCGAGCTTGGGGCCCATGGAAGCAACTGTGTGATTATATCAAGGAACTAAAAACATGTTAAGCACCAGAAATTGTCTCTGGCCACACGCTCATTTGGTTGTGACTAGATATATTTTAATTGTCCAGTGGAAGGTCGCTGGAAGTAATTTCTATAAATGAGTCCGATTTCTCCATTTCAGCAAGGTTAGGTGTTGATGCCTTTCCCAAGATCTCAATAGTCATATTCTTCCCTACTTTTTCATTGCTTTCACAGTGGAACAAATCCCTTTTTGAAAGATTTTATTTATTTGGCTCTGCCAGGTCTTAGATGCAGCGTGTGGAATCTGTTTGCCGACCAGGGATCAAACCAGGGTCCCCTGCGTGGAGAGCTGGAAGTGTTGGCCACTTGACCAGCAGGGAAATCCTCAGGACAGATATCCTTATTCCCATTTTAGAACTAGAAAACTAAAGTATGAAGATTAACTGGCACTGCTTCAACCTTTGGAAACTTACCTCCTCTGTTTCCTCTGGAAGCAATTTTAAATCAATCCATGCGAGTTTGTTGTTTTATTCTCATGCTGTGCTTTTAGATGACTGGAACCCGTCTATAAATCTGCTTATTTACTAAGTGTAACCTGTTTATTTTGACTTTTTTTCTCTGTGTGTAACCTCTAGCACTATTAACTGGCAATTGGATCATTGACTTTGGTTATTTAATTTTTTGGCAAGGATACTGCTTGCTTATTGTCGGGAAATATTTTTTCTGTCATTGCAACTATTTAGGGATCTTATAACAAAGCACAGTAGTGGGAATGATATTTATTTATGTGTGGAAAACTGTCAGAATTTCCACCATGACAATAAAATTTATGTCTATGACAGCAATCTTTTAACAACTTTTAAATACTTTTTGTTGTGTTTTAGTTTTTGAATTGCATTTTATTTTGGGACAGTAACTGCTTAAAGACTACTTTCTTCATATGATTTTCAGACCAGAAAATATTTTTAAAACCTTGTATTTGGAGGTTATTGATCTAAAAATTGGTTTTTTTTTGTAGAAGGCTGCCAGGAAATTTCACTGTGATTTTGAGGAGAGCTGGGCACTTTTGGTATCAGTGCCCTTGAGAAATACAAGGGCAGCATTGGGTATTTCACTGGCAAGTACTCCCCCCCACCCTCAAAACTTAGGTTAAGTTTTAAAAGCAGGACATTTTTCATAAATGATTAATCTTTGTTCTTTAAAGTTTGTCTTCTTTGTTTTCTACATTCAACTTGGTGATGAAAAAGATTATGGGAAATAATCTATGATTTGGTACCTGCTTTTCCTCAACTAGCAAGATTAATATACTAGCTGTAGAAAAAATACCACTTGTTTTCAGTTCTGTGAATCCCTTAGTTGAGCAAATTGCCCAGAATACGCTGCTAGACAATTTACCTTTGGTGCACAGCGGACCCTGTGATCAACTAAGTTTGGGCACCGTTGGGTTGACTAGAGTAAAATCATTTTCAAAGATTTTTTTCTTGAAACCTGACCTTTGCAAATGATTAGCATATATTTAAACATCTGTTGAAAGAAATAGGGTTCTATGACTTTTTCAAAATCAGCAAATCATCAACAACAAAAGCCAGCAGCCTCCCGCTTTGTGTCCAGAATGCCAAAGCAGTAAATCAACTGAAAGGATGCCATCAGGCAGGCAATGTGGGGTCACACAGGACCCTGAAAGTGCCTGCTAAGTCACTTCAGTAGTGTCCGACTCTCTGCAACCCTATGGACTGTGGCCCTCCAGGCTCCTCTGTCCATGGGACTCTCCAAGCCAGAATACTGGAGTGGGTTGCCATGCCCTCCAGGACGCTGTAGGAGCAATCCAGTGCCTGATGAAGCAGCCCCCAGGGGGGTTGCTGCAGCCCAGGGTCAAATCATGGTCGTGACAGAATGAAGAAACCCTCCAGCCCTTCCTTGCCGGCATCCTTCCTCTTGTCCTCAGCCTTTTCCTGCCCACTCTGCCTTCAGAGTGTGAGTGCAGCAAGCTAGTGGGGGAGGCTGGCATTTCAGGAAGGACAGTGGAGAAGGGTGAGGTCAGGTATCGGGAAGGGGAGCCTGGGGATCAGAAAGGAACCCCGGGTCCCATTTGTTCCTGCCCTTCCCCCCCCACAGGGGTGGAGTTCCACAGGGGAAGCTGCAGCCAGGCGTAGGGGCTTCTGGGGGGTGTAAAAGTTGTAGAATATTGCTTTTTTATTTTTTTTTTAACATTTATTTATTGATTTGGCTGTGTTAGGGCTTACTGGCGCATGGGGGCCCCTCATTGCATTGCGCAGGCTCATTGTGGCGCTCTGGCTTAGTAGTTGTGGCACATGGGCTTAGCCCTTCTGTGGCGTGTGGGATCTTCCTGGACCAGGGATTGAACCCACCTTCCCTGCACTGCAAGATGGATTCTTAACCACTGGACCGCCAGGGAAATCCCACAGAATATTGCTTTTAAATGCACCAACAGTGGTACTACAAATAGTATGTCTTAATGTAAAAAATAAATAAGAATACATGAGAGATTGCCTTGTAAAAATTTTAAAACAGTTTTAAATGCGTTTGGATGTGTCACCTTATATGAGGTCCAGCTTTGGGAATATTCAAAATTACAGTTTCCCTTGAATTCTGTTGATCCAAAAAAGTCCCTTCATCTAAAACTATGTCCTTAAAAAGGGTGGCAGCGGGGGGAGGATAGTTGAACCACTTCTCCATGAAGGCTTACTGAGAGCATGGGATACCTTTACAGTGACCAGCTGGCCCAGTCTCCCCAGATTGAGGGGTTTCCAGGCATCCAAGACTCTCAGTTCTAAAGCTCAGCAACACCCAGACGAACCCAGTGAATGCCAGGCACCAGGCTAGATGTAGCAGAAAGTAGGCATCAAGGTGGGTGCTCCAGTGGCGGGCCAGCCTTTCTGGGCAGGGCGTGGGGGGCTGGCCACGGAAAGGCACTCTGGGAAAACAGACTCCTGACTTCGGTCCGTAAACAGCCCTTTGCTAAGGTGTTTGTGTTTGCTGTTGCTGGAGTCTTTCACTTATGCCCCGCTGATTTTCCTAAGTTAGAGATGTGGCTTTTTACCCGCAAAGCGGCAATCTCACATCCCCACCTCTCTCCACACGCACACACACACATTCACACACACACTCTCATCCTCCCCAGCCCACAACGTGGAAATCTCCCAAGCCCTGGGGAGTGTCTTCCCTCCCACTGATTTCCTGCTCTTCCCGCCCCCAGACCCTGGGAGGGTGTTTGATTTGGCCTCTTCACTGAGCACGGGGACGACTCCCACTCCTGCCATCCCCACCGTCCAGGGTTGCAATGTGGGTGTGTGTAAGCGGTGTGGATGTGTGTAAGTGGAGTGGGTGTGTGCAAGCGGCAAGGGAGTACCAGCATCGGGGTCTGGCCACAGGCAGTTTGTTCTCCACGTGATAGGGCCCTGCGTTAGGAAAACACTTGTCCCATGAGCCCAGGCACAAAAGAAGATTGTTTTGAGGGGCAGCCTCAAATACCCAAAAAGACTTCTGCCTAACAATCTTCCTTACTATGCCCATTAAAAAAAAAACAACAACCTGCTTAATGGTTATCCTTAAGTATCTATTCAGTCTGTCATGGTGACTTTAGTGTATCGTTTAATGAAGCGCTTTTCAACTTAAAACACTGTACTTTCCTGACCTTAATTCATCCCTCCATCCATCTCACAGATAAAGAATAGATGGGTGGCTTCCTCCCCACATCTAAAAATTGCAAAACCAGGATCAGAAATCCTGTACTAAAAATTCCCCATCTGATAGATCATGGATCATTTTAGAGGCTAGGTTGATATTTTCTTGGCTGAAATTATTAGCCGGTTAGAAAAGAGTTAACAAACTTTGATGAAGACACATAACTTACTCATGTAGTACGTATTTTATAGATCTTGAGGATGGGGAAAACAGCTTATATTTGTCTCAGGTCCCTTTTCTAAAACACAAAACGTGTCTAATAAACTTTGAACTGTACTTTGATTTTTTTTTTTTGAGGGAAGGCAGTTTCAAAGACTGATGTGTAATGGTTGGGCAATGCTGGCTGAAGTGAATTCTAGATCCTATGTCAAACGTTCCTGTTGATTCGCTGCACAAAGACAGGCAACGTGTCTAAATGCATTTTTCCTAAGCATTTGGTCGTTTATTTATAAAGTGGGAATTTGACACTTTTCTTTCTACATCTCAGAGAGAGGCTGTGTTATTTGTAGAACTCTGATATTCTCCAGTAGAAACGGGCTCCTGATTTTACTGTCTGTTCCGCTTTTAATGGTTTGATTGGATTATTTCTAGAAATCTGACTACCAAGATGAGGAAGGAGAACAGACATCATGTGCATATCAAAATAAGTCTTTCTGGTTAGACACAGTATGGTAGTGATTGAAAATACCAGTGAATTCACTTGAATTCAAGTGCAGGCTTTGCCACTCACTCATGGTGTGACCTTGATTAAGTCATTTAACTTGTCTCAACCTGCTTCCTCCTCTGTAAAGAGCTGGTGAAAAGATAATAGAAAATATATTTCATGGGGTGGTAGTGAATGTTTGACTAGTTCTTCTGGATTCTATTATCCCTCTTCATTATAATATACAACAAAAGTCGTCCGTTAACTAAAACTGTGGTAGAAGTTCATGCTCTGAAATTGCTTCTTCTGAGTCATTGCCCCATAAGTAAATCCCTTGAGTAATTCAAACCTTAAAAATAGGGACATATGACTTGGGTGAAGTCATTTGCTAGCTTGTTCTTCTACCTCTGATCAGGAATCAATGCCATATTTTGGTAAGCTGATCTTTTCCTGCATCATGGCTAGAGTCTAGGCCATGAAACATTTTCACAGGTAAATTTTCCATATAATGAGATCCTCACCAGAGAGCATATTATCAATGGTTTTTATCCTGTGGTGGGGGTTCAGAGAATTGCATTCCAGTAAAGACAAACCTGTTTTTATGATAGAAGTTATCGTTGGGTGGTAGCCAAGGGTTCCTGCCATGAACAGCTTCATTGTGTGGTGGGATTACTGTGGTTCCTTTTTCTAACAAGATCCTTAAATTAGGAGTCCCAGGAAGCAAAAGGAATGACAAGGTACCGACTTAATGCAGGAACTGGGGTGGACTATGAAAGGTTGCCTTGGGAGTCCTTTATTGATAACCAGTCTTCTTCTCAGCTGTGCCTAGACCCTATGTAACACCCAGGTGGATAATCCTAAAGGTGTGTGTATAATGTGTACACATTTATATTTAAGAGACAATATATTCTAGTAGTGGAGAATACCAACTCTAGATCTAGACTGTAGTTTGCACCCTAGTTCGTCAACTTACATTGGCCAGATACCTTAGGTAATTATTGAACTCTTTGTGTTCATTTTCCTTGTCTCATAGGAAACATTTTTCGTGTCTACCCTCCTCATAGGATTGTCAGGAGAATTATAAGAGTTCTTGTTTGAAAGCACTTAGAACAGTGTTTGACACATGGTGAAAGTATTAGCTGTTACTGTTATGAGATTATAATCATGCCTTCAGGAGGGAAAGACAATGGATTAGGGTCTGATAATACCCTGAGCAAAAAAAAAAAAATACAGACATCTGTCACTTAGCCTGCTAAAAGTTTCTTTCTTGTTGGTGCCACTGCCCTTGTCAATGAGGTGGCTGCGCTCTATGCAGACATCCAGGAATCTAGGTCCCTAGTATGTCATAGTTCATATTCTAGGGCATCTTCTGGGCATATTTTGAGTTCAGTGATCTTCAGCATCCAACTGGCAGATAAGGAAAGAGGTGTGTTTGCTCAGGAGTTCTTAGAGACCAGAACTTCTCCCACACTCCCATATTTCACTTGCTTCATTACTTCTCCCACATCCTGTTGACTTGATTTCACATTTGGTACTTCTCCCACAATTCCTTGGCCAAAATGGGTCACATGGCCCCACATACCTGCCGAGCAGACTGGGAAATGCAGTTTAGCTCTGTGCCTGGGAAGCAGAGAAGAATGTGAATATTGGTCAGAACTTGGATAAACCAATAGCAAATAGATGATTTTGACTTTGGTTTATGGTTTCGCTATGAAGCATAAGCATTTTTCAGCTTAATTTTGAAGATGAATGGGAAGATCTACTCCCTTGTTTGGTGCACAATGCTCAAATTCTAATGTTCAAGCAGAACTTCAATTCCATTACCACTTCTGAGTAAAGTAATAATGAAAGCTAACATTTATGGAGCATTTACTGTATACCATCATACTAAGCAATTTACATGCTTATTTTATCTTATTTAATAAGATAAAATTAATTTATTCAGTCTCCACCACAGCCCTTATGGTGTAGTACCAGAGTTGTCTGAATTTGATGAAGAAAGTGAATTATGGAGAAGTTGTTAATCCAAATGAAAAAAATATATATTTTCACTTGTAATATGTCTCTCTCTCTCTCTCTCTCTATAAATATATAAATTGATATATATATATATGAATTGATGAAGAATTACAGGATTAGCAGAAATTAACAAAATTTTCTAGAGAGCAAATTTAAAGTCCTCAACTCTTTTCTTCTTAGGAAACCAAGTCTAGCTATACAACAGAAGTGACTAAATCCAGGATAGGGTGTTCACTCTACCTGATACAGCAGTCATTAATTTGTCATAAGCTGGGTTGTTTCTCGGGGAAACCTGACACATATGTGCATGGAAAAACACACATTGGTGTGTACTTTATCCTTTGGTTTATTTTAGTTTATTTGCTTAGCTGAACATGCTGTGTTTATTACCAGGTTAACCATGCATGCTCTGCATTACTCTGAAAAAGTAGCTTTTCTGTCTTAACCTGGTATCTGTTTAGATATTCCTTGAAAAATCAGTTTCCTTACTTGCATGGGATCTTACCATTTTAATCACAGAGGTTAAATAATCTAATGCCACTGGTATGTGTGCTTTTGAGTATAGCACCCTAAAGAAAAAAGGTAAAAGCACAATTCTGTGAGCCCCTCTAGGTGGACCGCATGAAGACTGATCTTTGAGTCACCAGCTTATTAAGAGATTCTGCATGATCAGTTAAAATGAGTCAGCTCCTTGCCATCTTTATCAGTTCAATAGACTGCAAGTCCCTCCATGGAAGTAAGAGAAGCTTGTAAAAGCAGTGAAAAAGCTGCGATTTAAACAGATGTCAGATGGAAGCAGCAGATGTGTGATAGGACAAAGGCTTTTGATAGGCCACAGAATAGCTGAGTAATTAGAATTTCTGTGTGCCGGGGAACCTACACTGTTGGCCAAGCCTCAAGACAGCTGGACGTGTGCCCAGCTGTGCCTGGCCTCATCTGCCTTTCGAAAAGTCTCAGTGTGGCAGCTAAATAAGGAGAATATCGACCTCAGAACATTCAGCTTTAGGGCCACGGGCTCGTTTTATAAAAACAGGAGGGGCTTCCCAGATGGCTCAGTGGGAAAGAATCTGCCTGCCAATGCAGGGGACAGGGGTTCAATACCTGGTCCAGGAAGATCCCACATATGGAGCCGCTAAGCCTGGGTGCCACAACTGTTGAAGCTGTGCTTCGAGACAGGAGGAGCCGTTGCGGTGAGAAGCCAGCACACCCCAACTGGAGAGTAGCCCCCACTCACCACACCCAGAGAAAAGTCCGCGAAGCAGTGAAGACCCAGCATAGCCAAAATTAAATAAATAAATCTTTTAAAACAAAAAAAAAAAAAGGAGGAGAATTTAGACTAACCATCAGAGCTATCTATTACTGATTTCACCGCTAGACCTCAGAGTATCTTCCGCTGCATGAAGTTATAATTTTCCTGATCATATTTTTTTCTTCCGAGTGATCTTCATTGAATTGAGAAGGTGACATTGGTTGCCTTAGAGGGTGTGGAACCAGAGCCCTGGGGTACTGAGGTGAGCTCCAAGGCCAAGCTGAAGGCAAGGACCAGGAAATGCAAGTATCCAGGGCCAGCTTCTTGAACTGTTGACGTTGGTAATATATTGTGTTGGCCAAAAAGTTCATTAGGGTTTTTCCATACCATCTTATAAACTTCTTGGCCAATAGCGACTTGGGACTTGGGACCTCATTCTTGAGAGCTGGGGATCCTCTTAACATATCAGGAACCAGGAACAAGTGGTTACCTATATCCGCAGGTTAATTGCACAAACTGCAGGACTTTTCTCTGTGTAGATTATTTGGCATTGTTTAGAAATGACTAATTTTTAAAATATAACAATATATTTTGCTATATGTTTCCTATAAGTAGGAATGCTTTAGGTAAGATTTTTCTTAAGAAACAAGAAAACTTTTTTGAAATTAAAAACAAAAACTTCATAAATCCCTCTATATCCTTTGATTTTAACTTAGTAGCAAATAACAACTCTGAGAATCCATCATGCAAGAAAATATGCACCGTATAATCAGGGTTTCAAAATTATGACCATGCAGTATCTGTGTCTCTTCTCTGGGAAATATCAGCAAATGTAATTTTATGTTAAAGTGAGAAATGACTGCTTATTTTTGTGATGCATAACCCAATATGGTTGTTCTCATTCCACGAGTTAAACTGAGGGTGTTTTTGGTTCTTATGGCACATCGGGCTGCTGTGTTTTCGATTTCATGACCATGGACATGCATTTCACCCCTTGTCTCATTCAAACTCAGCTCAATTTTAACACTAGGAAAGAAACCTCTTTTCTCTGTGCTCTAGGACAAGTCGCTGTCATTATTCCCCTTTAGGCTTCTAGTCCTGTTTGGGTTTGGATTTCTAATCAAGAGTAGGGTGCCTGCAACAGACACATAATTTCTAGGCTAGGTCTACACAGCTATAATCCCCCTGCCAAACCCCTTAGAGATCTGGGGGGAAGAGGGGGTAGATATCTGTTTTCCATCACTTTTTAATTTTTTCCTATTCACATTTTATCAGAACCCATTCTTTCTTCCCTCTTTCAAGGAAGGATGGTCCTCCTGGAGCTCAATCATTTCAGCCTTCATATTTGTGGAGAAAAAAATATTACAGAGATGGTGCTTGTCTTCAGTCTGAAGGTTCTGCAGACTCTTCGTCAGTATAAGATATTCTTGCTACCACCTACTTGTTCAGCGGGTTTCTGTCTGCTGCCTGTTTTTCTAGGCAACGGCACCACAGGAAGAAAGGAAAGTTTAAATGTGGAAATGACTTCTTATGCGTCAGAGGCTGTGAACTTAAAAGTCATTTTGCTCCCCAGTCTGCTCGAAAATAATCCGCTTTTCCTCTCTCAGTCTTTTAATTATTGAATTATTTGTAAGAGGATCCCCTACTCGGTACTCCACCCTATGATGGCTTTCTTGCCATCAAATGTTGTAAACTGTTCATTTCCACAGTCAGTTGTAGATTTCATACCCTAGGTCTCTCTCCTTATTTAAAAATTATTTTTATTTTTTAAATTAGTGCTACAGTTAGTCCTGATATTCCGGGAAATAAGCACACTGACATTTAAATGAATCACAGTTCAAAGCACTTAGGCCCAATCAATTACATGAACTAAAGTTATTATTTTTTTTCTATTTTTTTTTATTATTTTTTTTCTATTATAGGCATAAAATTGTATGGATTCAGTTTCCCAATGGCCTAAGCAACTGTTAGCGGTAACCTCTGAAGTTCATACTTTGCCCTTTGCAATGAACAGGGTCAGTGTCAGAGGTATAGTTGAAAGTTTGATTTCATTTAGTGTTGTAAAATTTCATAATGGGTGTTCTTAATTTCTCCAAGCCCAGATAACCACAAATGAGTACAGTATGTATTAGTGGTATTTAATGATAGGTACTTAGGGTGCAAGAAAGGGTAGAGTGGTTTTCATGTATTACTCGGATTTACAGTTTTGTGGTCATGAAATTTCTGTCGTTTATCGGCAGGGTTTTTATGAATACTATTGCTGTTTTCATTGCTTCTGAATGCATTCTGTATATCATGAAAAAGGCCGCTATCTTTAAATATACAGTGAAAAGATTATGTAACAGAGTTAAATCAGTAACTGAACAGATGGGCCCATTGTAGGGTCATTATGTGATTCTGCTGGTGTGCTATTTCTGAAGTGTGAGCTATTCATTCTGTTCAGATGGTTGGGAAAGCAGCCTCCCCCCAAAGATCTAGACCGATGCAGCACTGTCCAACACTAATGTCACGTGAACTGCAGATATAATTCAAAATTTTCTAGTAGCCCCATTTACAAGGTGAAAGAAAAGTGCTATAGTTCCTTTAACTTAATATATCAAATACTATCCTTTCAACATGTAATCAAACTAAAACTATTAAGGAGACATTTATTTTTTTGTACCAAGGCTCTGATAGCCAGTGTGCGTTTTACACTTGGAGCACATCTCAGATCAGACTGATCACAGTTCAGATGCCCTATGAGCCACACATGGCCAGTGGTTGCTGCACTGAACAGCACCGGTCTAATGTTTTCACAAAGGAAATCCACTAATGGCTTGATGGCAGCTTCAGATAGGAAGAAGAAAGAATCATATGAAATGTCTGCTCATTTACAGAAAAAGAAATGTCAGTTCAGCTGCCATCCTGTCCAATCAAAATGTTGACAGGACTTTCTGGAAAATAGAACTTTAATTTTTTTTTAATTGTTGATTTATACAGGTCAAACGCTGCTCTGTAGAAGGATTGACTTTATTTTCATGGAAAAGCAAACAAACAGTGATTTAATGTTTGTCATTACTTAAAGAAATTAAAAAGCAACATGTGAGAACCTTAATGTAAAGGATTCCTTTTTTTCACTCCTTTTTCTGGGTCTGCTGTTGCCATAGCTACAGGGAAGTGATCCAGTAGAAATTAAAGACTTCAGTTATAGTTCCAAAACTTCCTTAGTTATCATATCCCTTTTTGGCAAACAGTTGTTTTTATTGTATTGGGCCTTTTCCCACTGAAAATGTGGAAGTTTTGACTAATGAAGGCATATGTTCTTATTTAATATGGTCATTGGGGCATTAATGCCATTTCAAATGCTTTGAAGCCCTTGTTTACAGCAAGTATGACCATAATTAACAAAAACTAGCCAAAACCTGTCATGGAATCTTTATTTGTGATGATTTTCCTCCCTCAGTGCTTCCTCTGAAATATGGGCTATTTTATGTCATTCTGTTTTGGGAGTCCAAGGGTTTTTACTGTAATTCTAAGTAAGGTGGTAACAGACTCTGTCTTTGTGACCAGTTAAGAGTTGTTGCCAACCAGATGGCCCTCACTGTGAAGAAGCTAAGACCTTTGAGCTTAGTACTATTGATTGGAGATGGAGGTCTTGCTAGGCTATTACCCTCACAGGATAACTGATAGTGAAATGTGCTTGGAATTATCAGGGAATGTCTCTGCTGCTAAGTCACTTCAGCCGTGTCCGACTCTGTGTGATCCCATAGACGGCAGCCCAAATGTCTCTACAAACCTACAAATGTATCATCCTTGAGATGTCAGGCTCTCATAAAGTCTTTGCATCTTTTTGAAGATTAATAACTTAAACTTAGGAGGCTTCCCAGGCAGCTTGGTGGTAAAGAATCCACCTGCCAATGCAGGAGATGCAGGTTCCATCCCTGTATCGGGAAGATCCCCTGGCGGAGGAAAAGGGCAACCTGCTCCAGTATTCTTGCCTGGAGAATCCCACGGACAGAGGAGCCTGGCGGGCTACAGTCTATGGGGTTGCAAAGAGTTTGGCATGACTGAGCAACTGAGCATGCACGCAGCTTACACTTATGGTATGTGCATTCTAAATCGCTTCTGTCATGTCTGACTCTTGGAGACCCTGTGGACTGTAGCCTGCCAGGCTCCTCTGTCCATAGAGTTCTCCAGGCAAGAATATTGGAGAGAAATTGATGAAGATTCTCTCCTTAACCAAGTATTTAGCCAGCTTTCTTCTGAACAAGGCCTGAACCTTGACCTTCAGTGTCTATCCTTGCCTGGCTTGCCTTTAGCAAGAGTCCTGCTATGTCAGTTTATAGAGAAATCACCCGCCTTTGCTGTCTAATCACCTCAATATCCAGCCAAGTTCCACATCCCCCAACTTTGATAGATAAGCTCTTGACCTGCTCTTAGCAAGAATCCTCCATCCTTGCTGTCTCCTCGTAGTGATTTTCCATCCACTAATCCCTCTCTCTGCTCATTGCCTGTAAATCCCTACTTGTCTTGCTGTGTCTAGAGCCGAACTTGATCTCCCATCCATTACAACAGTGTTGACCCCCTAGTGCAATTGTTGTTTAGCCACTCAGAGTGCGTGTGACTCTTTGTGACCCCATGGACTGTAGCCCACCAGGCTTCTCTGTCCATGGGATTCACCAGGCAAGAACATTGGAGTGGGTTGTCATTTCCTCCTCTAGGGGATCTTCCTGACCCGTGATGAGCTTGATCTGTTGCCCATTATGACCCCCCTAGTGCTATAGTTCTGAATAAAATCTCCTTTACTGTCTTAACAAGTGTCAGAATAACTTTTCCTATCATCTATACTTCAGTAAAAAAGTAAATAAGAATAACTTTCCCCCAACAAGATAATAAGTTGCATTGGAATCCCATGTATTAAAACTTTGGGTTAATTTTATTGTATAATGGTACACAGTAAGTTCTTATTTCATTCCATATAAGCAGCACTTTAGCTAAAGTCACACCTATGGTTAAAACTGAAGTTCATACTTATTTAGCGTACACTCATCTATTACCCTTATTTTATGTAGACGCTTTATTATACTTACCACCAATGTGTGGGCTTCCCGGGTGCTCAGCAGTAAGAGTCTGCCTGAAATACAGGAGCCGCAAGAGACACGAGTTCAATTCCTGGGTCAGGAAGATCCCTTGGAGGAGGGTACAGCAACCCACTCCAGCGTTCTTGCCTGGAGAATCCCGTGGACAGCGGAGCCTGCTGGGCTACAGTCCATGGGGTCGTAAAGAGTCGGGCACTACTGAAGTGATTTTAGCACACATGTGTGCACCACCAATGTGTAAAAGCTGGCCTAAAACTCTAAAAGCCTTATTTATACACTACAAGATTGTCCTAGTCTTAACTGTTTCTGTGAGTGTTTTCTGTGAGTGAGGTGTTTTCAGTTTACAGCACAGGGTTCGCCTCCAAATATGTGGGCAGGTATATCTCCCGTGATGTTCTCTGCTGCCGCTGCTGCTGAGTCGCTTCAGTCATGTCCGACTCTGCGACCCCATAGACGGCAGCCCACCAGGCTCCTCTGTCCCTGGGATTCTCCAGGCAAGAACACTGGAGTGGGTTGCCATTTCCTTCTCTACTGAGCTGCAAACTTAATTCAACATCAGGCTTAATTTGTTTTAACCTACTTGCAGGAAGTCCATAGGAGGTGGCTTGGAAAGTGGCTCTCTCAGTGGATACTAAAATGAAGATGAGAATGCATTCCATTTAACCTTTGAACAACTTTTTAACTGCAGAGAGAAACTGTATAAATGCCAGACTCATCAGGAGGGCTTATTTCTTTAGACAGCCCTGACCCACGTTGCCCACCTTCCTGACTGCCTAACACCAGTATTGTCCTAGATTAAGATATTGGTTCACAGGTTTCTGTATCAGTCTGTTTCCTGCCAGAATGTCTTTCTTCAAGGTTTAGTTATTTTAAAAGTTACACAAAAGAGAGAAAGACAGCAGAATAACATGTAGTTTCAGTATTTAGTTTTTCTGAAGGTAACTTCCCAAAGAGGCACCTTCCACAGCTGGACCAGCTCTTTCTGGACACCAGCGGTGCCCTTCTGTAACCAACTAGGGCCAGTTCATGCCAGCGGCCTGATCATTCATTCTCTATTCAGAGTTGAGTCTTATAGTGAAACTACTTTCAATCTCTGTGTTAAGACCTCAACAAATTTCTGTTTGTTTTTATTAGATTGACCAAAAACTTTGTTCGGTCAAGTTTCTTTACTATCTTACAGAAAATAGAATAAGATATTTCGTGATTTTTAAAAAAGCAATCTCTTTTCAAAAATGACTCTGCCAAAGCAATGAAATAAAAGTTCTGTATTGGGGCTTTTGCTAAAGGATCATGTATTGAGTGTGTACTGTATGCACATCTCAACAGGCTATAGACCAGAATGATAGTGATTCAGTGACACTTTTTATTTCTTTCTGAAAGAAGCCAGGGCAGAATCACATATTCACATCAGAAAAGTCACAGCCATGTGACGGGGGGTAGTGTGGAGGCCAGTTGAGCTTACTTACCTGCTTATGATCCTTTTATTTCTTCTGCCTCATTAAAAAAATATTCTTTTTATAAAACTGAGTAGTTCAAGGAGAGGTAGATGATGATGGGTGGGGGCCAGCTTTCTCCCCTTGCTGGTCCTGCTGAAGAGCAGAAAAGACTTGGAGATGGAGTTTGGGCAAAGCCACATGGAGTAAAGTAGGCGAGAGGACAAAGCTAAAGCCTTCATCAGGACACATCATGAATCATAACTGTGATGGGCTGACTAATTTGATAGATGTTGGTCTTAAAATCATGCCCTTTCTGCATCTGCTCTTAAATTTTAGATTTGAATGCTATTATTATAACGAGCTCTTTATCTTTCATAATGAACATGTGGATGACCCCTCTCTCCAGGTGAAATCTCTTTCTACTGGATGCTGGTGGTACAGGTGGTGTAGCCAGGCCTGCGGCACGGCCACCTTCTGGGAATGATTCTCTAGACAAAATGCCCTGAAGAAATAAGCAGTCTTTTGATTCTTCACATTGTGAATCTCTACAAAGTGGTGGTAAGGGTCAAGAGACTGACCTCTTGACTCTTTCTGTATAAGATAAATACAGAAGGAGGGCAGAGGAGTAAGAAGGAGGCCGGTTGGACAGTCTCTGGTGGATGCAGAGTATATAGCGGGTGGAGGATGAATTCAACAGAACAATTGTATTTTATCTCATGATAGTTAAGAAATAATCTCTGTTCTTTCTGGCATCCTCGTCAGTTCATTTTTTCTCTTTCGTTCCCTTTTGGCTCTTCCTAGTTCCATCCTAGCATCTCACTCACTTACACTCGTGTTTTCTCCCCTGTGTTTTAGCGACACACACAGAATCCTCCCACCGTCACCCAGCATGCAGAGTCAGACAAGCTCTGACACATGTACCCCAAGGCTGCCAAAGTGCGCCACGGAAAGCCAAACAGAATCCGTAAGCTTTGATTCATCATTTCTACCCCACGGTGTCCAATCCGAGGCTTCTACACGATACAACCTTTCCATCTGTCTATTTGGCAAAAACAACAGAAAGAGGAGAGCCCATGTCTAAAGGCATTGATGCAATTTGTCCAGTGAAATGTTCGAATTTAGAAAATAACATGCCATGGAATCATCAAAGCAGATTGTATATTATTTTTTAATTTAAAAAATTAACCCAGCATTAACTCACGGCAATACGTGTAGGAGAGCCAAGATCCATAAAATTAGGTAAAAGCTCATGTGCCTGGTCCCTGACCCTGTCTTTCCTCACATCCCAAGTGAGTGTTTTTCTTTTCCCTGTGGGAGAGTTTGTTTTGCCATCACATTGCATAGTGGCCAAAGCCCGTGGCTTGTCGTGTTGACTGCCCTGCCTCTTGGTCGGGTGAATTTTTGAGAAGCTTTTCTTGGTTCCAGACCAGCCTATTACAGAGCCTCCACTGAGAAACAGTCAGATACACTCGACATTCCTGTTCCAAGGAAGGCGGCTGAAACTCACGGCCTCGTGAAAACACTGACACCCAAATAAAAACCTTTTGTGAGAGAAGAGATCCAGAGAACAAGTCATCAACAAGCCTTCTACCTCCTTTGTGAGGCAGTCATGATTTCTTCCCTCTTCTAAACTTGACAGTCTCTAATCTGAGCCTTTCTCTTCTCTCTCACTCTAGGTCCTGTTCCTTTCCTATGCTCCAGATCACTCCGGGTGCTAAATTAGATCCTTTGGCAGCGAAAGCACAGTGAGGACAAAAAAAAAAAACAAACCACCCATCCAGTTATCTGAGGTTTAGAAGAAGCTAAACTTAGGTTCATTTAAAGTAGCTCCTCTCTCTTTTCTTGGAGTTTCTAAAACAGCCCTCCTTTATTTTGTATGTAAGGAAACTGAGTCCCCAGGAGGTTCCTTGTTGAAAGGAACACACTCAGATATGGCAGATCCAGAAGTGGAATATCCTGTCCTAAGACAACCACCTCCTTCCTTCAACTGCTTTAGGTCAGCAAAGCAAAAATGCTTTTAGGTTGGGAAAAGGAAAATTCAGCATAATAGGTCTCCACATTAGAATAACAACAGGGGGAGTGCATTTGTAGGTCAGGAATACTTTCTCACCATCTTATCTTCAGTGTGTTGTCAGCTGATACACCAACAATACCTTTAGCAGAACTGAACAGTCCAGTGGATGGGGCCTGCAAATAGAAAAATGTAGGGACCGGAACTCAGACTTGGCCATGTATGGATTAGCCAAAAGTTTGTTTGGGTTTTTCCATAAGATCTTACAGAAAACCTTAACAAACTTTTTGGCTAACCCAATGTAAGAATAACCCACCACCTTGGGACATTACTAGCTTTTTAACTGGAACCCTTGATCTTTACATTAAAAGTCTGAGCAAGCTGATTTTTAGAATAACTAGACTCAACAGGATTCTATTCGGAATCCTTTCCAGCTTGTTCTCAGCAGTGGTTGGTCTCTGGGTTTGGTGTCTCTGTGCTTGCTGACCCTCTGGTCATTGTTTCTGTCTGCCCTGTGGCCCCTGTCTCTGTATGGACCCCCAGTGTTCCTTGCTTTACTTGTCTAGAAGTGGCTAAGCTGTGGTTATATTATCTTATAAGTAAAGAATACTCCTTGGCAGGAGCTAATAAAGACTCTACCGTTCATTAGAACTGACTTTGGCCAAAGAATTAGCATATCTCCAGGGAAATGTAGAACCCATGGGGTTCTCTGGAAATCATGTGAATTCAGAATCATATGGAAAATCAAGATCTCTCATGTGTTGATAATAACCCTTGGGAGGAAGTACATGGTGAAATAGTTAAGATTACAGATAATGAGCATGGCTGTTGATGAGAATTGTGAAGGCTGTGGCTTTGTCCTGTTATAACACATGCACTTGCACACACATACCCATTCACGTGTGTGCACATTGTTAACTAGTGAATTTATGGGGAGGGAATCCCTTTGATTACAGCAGAGTGAGCATCACTTGTTAAATCTTCACCTGTGGTACAACCCAGGAGACTTGTTTATCTCTCTTGAACAAGTCAGCCCAGAGGTCCTGCCAGAGATGTGTATATTTCATTAGCTGGAAGGTATTGAAAATGAAGCAGAAAATGTTCCCCTTATTTTTCTAAGGAGCCACAGGCCTAATGTTCTAAGCATGGTTTGTCTGTGTATAATTACAGAATTACCAAAAAGGACGAAATGAAATGTTGAAAAGGACAGAGATAAGATGCTGATGGATTAGAACATACTTCAGAGGTCAGGACTCTTTAGACTAGAAAGGTGAAAACTCTATTAAATATTCCAGTTCTATTTTCAAGTATGAAGTGGCCTTGTTTAATAAATATTGGTGTTCTGGATTTAGGACTCAGTTTCCCTCACCAGCTCCCATGAAATTTGAAGGAAGTATATTTTTATTTAGAGAGGAGAGGGAGGGAGATAAAGAATTGGTTTGGGAAACTTTTAGTAAACTTAATAACCCAGGAGATGCTGTAGGTTGAAAGTATGAGCTGTTCAGATAAATTCTTAAATAAATAGACCCAGGGTGTATCCTTGAGTTGAGTCAAAGAATGCTATAAACTATGCCTTTGTGTCAGAAACAGACTACATGTTGAGCTTAAAAAAAAAGATCTGCCTTAATCCTTCCACTTTGGGGTCCATTTATTATGTTTACATTTTTAGTTACTTGATATTTGCCAGAAGCTAGTACATTGATCTCTCCCTCGTTCCCTCTGTCTCTGTCTCTCTCCTTCTCACACACACACACACACACACCCCCCACACACACAGAGTCTTCTGCACTCATGTGATTTATGATCTAGTGGAGCAGGCAAACATATAAGTAACTAACTTTATAAAGCTATATATAAATGAAATAAATGCCATGTAAAGATTGACAATTGTCTGTGAAAACGATATTGAAGAAAGGAATGATTGACTCTGATGTGAGAGGCAGAAATGCCGTCTCAAAGACCTTAGCACCTGAGCTGCCTGTTGAAGAATAAGGGGGAATTAGGAGAGAAGTGTGCGTGGCCTGAGGAATCAATCCAAGCAAAGCAGGAAGGAAGTGAGGCTCGGGACCTGGGCAGGATGCAGAGAAAGGCGGGCAGAAGAATCAGCTGGAAAAGGACCTACCACAAATCAGACACAGGTAGTTTAGACTTACGGTTGTAGGCGGTGGGGTTCTTACTGGGTTTTGAAGATGGGAGTGGCATGATTTTGTCCATGTTTTAAGAAGCTGTCTCTGGAGCAGTGTAGGGAAGCAAGTAGGGAGCCAAGAAATGTGGATTGGAGCTGCTGAGCTGTGGCAGATTCACTGGTTGGTGACCAAGTGCCTGTAAAGCTTAGCCTCTGAGGGTAGCCCCATCCAGGGGTCCACGGGGAGGCTCCAGGCGTTGACATAAGTATCGATCCTTTTCACATCGGCCGTTTCCAGCATGACATGGAACTTTGTGACCGCCTTAGCACTACACAGCTGAGGCACCTGCTACACGTTTTGATTCCATTTAATTCACCTTTCTTCTTGTGACTCTTCTGTATTAATATTTTGGCCAAAATAACTCTGCCATCTGAGTTATTTTGCCAACTTAATATTCCCCAGGGGAGTTCAGGCTTCGCTTGGCATTGTATATCTGCACAGTCTTCTTGCTGAAATTCATACCCTCGAGAGTATCTGCGAGCCAATTTCAACACCTCATCGTAACATCCTAAAACCTTTACATGCACTGAAAAATGGGTAATGCTCATAAGAACCTGTTCAACCATATATAAGAATGACAAGGATGATCACACAAAATAAAATTAAAACGCAGCACTTTGCCTGTAGTGTTAACCGTCCATAGCACTCAGTGCATTGCTGCCTTGTATTCATGTTGCTTGTACCTCAGGTCTCTTTCCCCGTCTAGTCAGTTGCTTGAGGGCATATATACTTTATTCATCTTTTGATTGCCCCTCAGGTTAAGGGAAAAATTAGCCTGGTATTTGTTGAAATGATAAGGAAGATTTTATTCGGGACTATTGCACTAGAGAAGGGGACAATAGAGGATGAGATGGTTGGATGGCATCACTGACTCAATGGACATGAGTTTGAGCAAACTCAGGGAGATCATAAAGGACAAGCAAGCCTTATGTGCTGCAGTTCATGGGGTCGCAAAGAGTCGGACACAACTTAGCAACTGAACAACAACAGTATTGCACTAGGGGGTTAGCACTGTTGTAATAGAGGCAAGAGATCAAGCTCAACTATGAGTCCAGCAGGACAAGTGGAAATTTCCAGCTGATGAACTGAGGAGGGGGCTCAGGGATGGAAAATTACAAGAGGAGACATCAAGGATGGGGGGATCCTTGGGACTTGCATGGTTATCCTGTGGTTAAGACTCCACACTCTCAAGGCAGGAGACACGGTTTGATCCCTGATTGGGCAACTAGATCCCACATGCTACATGGTGCAGCCTGTAAAACAAACAAAAAACAAAACAAATAAAATGAACAAAAGGATGGAGGATCCTTGCTAACCTGACCTTACAGGCCTTGCTCAAGGCAGGCCAAGTGAGGTGGATAAGGTATTTCATCAGATATTGAGGGTAATCAGATATCAAAGGTAGGAGAGTTCTTGATAAACTGACATGGCAGGATTGTCACTGCAAATGACTCAGCAGGCCAAGGTCAATGAGACATAGTGGAAACAGGGCTCAAAGGAGTCTGTCTGATGAGTCTTGTCAGCTACAAGGCTGAGTATTGCTTGTTTAGTGTTTAAGAGAGAGGGAAAGAATGTGTGTGTGTGTGTGTCCTGTAATGCCCCATACAGTTTGTTTCTGGACCGAGAGGCATCATTAGAGATTTGTGTAACAGTCAAGGGAGCTCTAGGGGGAGGAATTGGCCAGTATATTAACAAGGGCAGAGGGAAGGGGCCTATTGAGAACATGGTTCAAATCAGAAACATTTACCCAGTTTACTTACATTTTGGTAGAAAATGACTTTTTGGTTTTGATTTTAATTTGAGGAAGCATTAACTTTTAAAGAGAAATCAGTTTTCCCTTGGTGGTTTTCATAATTCTTGATGCCCTATTGCTATGTTTTTAAAAATAAATATTGCTAGCAGTAAAAAACTATCTTCAGCATCAAATGATTTAAAGTAGCCTATCAAGATACTAAGGGCTTCCCTGGTGTCTCAGCAGCTAAAGAATCAGTCTGCCAGTACAGGAAATGTGGGTTCAATCCCTGGGTCGGGAAGATCCCCTGAAGGAGGAAATGGCAACCCACTCCAGTATTCTTGCCAGGGAAATCCCATGGACAGAGGAGCCTGGCGGGCTACAGTTCATGGGGTCACAGAAGAGTTAGACACAACTTAGCGACTAAACCACCACCACGACCGTCAGTATACTAAACATAAGAATGTCTGTTTTACTTTTTATAATTAGGTATGTGTCTTTGAGATATCTTTGTTAAATATGTCTTCTTTGAGAAAAAAAAAATTAAGTATCCTATCAAGAATTTTATAGAGGGGGAAAGGAATAAAAAGGTTCTGATGGAACCGTGAACTGAAATAGAAAAGTACATTATTTTCTATGTTCATTCTTGAAGAAAGACTTCTAATAAGCAACAGATATAATACATATAATGTGCCATGTATTTTCTTGTTGTTCTTTGGACCTTGAAGAATTAAGGAGAAATTGAATAAAGATGGATAATATCAAGCATGAGTCTTATAAAAATGTGTATGAGATATTCCAGCTCTAGGACCTTGTTGCCATGCAGATGTGAATTGTTTAACTTGGAAAAGGGTTCATAGCGGTCAAAATTTTACTCAGCAGAAAACAAAAACTTAACAGAAAGTGCTCAGAGTTTCTCTTTGCGTTAGACCCTAGGACTCCAAAGAAAGGAGTTTCCTCTGAAACAGAAATGTGTTCAAATGTTAGTAAGCTAAAAACTCAGTGATTGAAGGTAGAAGTTTCAATATTCTTTTTATTCTTGTGGTATCACACAAGGTTAATTGTTGGCTTGCTTTGGGGGACAGTGGGTAAGGTCATCAGATTGCTATTTTGCTCTTAGTTCCAACAGTGCACACCCACAGGCAACTCAAAGGTCTCTACAGTATGCTGGGGGTTTTATGAGCTGAAACCAGCAACCCTGCCTCCCACTGACTTTTCACAGTTGTGCATGAGGACTTTTTCATCTGGAAAAGAATAATGTGTCTAGTCTAGGTGGAGTCGTCAGGGAAGAAAGAGTCCAGGCACCCAGACTACTGGTTTCTCCTCTTCCACCTCCCTTGTCTCTGGGCTGTGGAGCTTGGTCAGCCCTTTCTTTCTCTTCTGTGTGAGTCAGGTCATAAAGTGGCTGAGCTTGTTTCATTGGCAGTGTTGAGATTTTTGCCAGCCAAGTAACTGTTTCGTTACAGCCAACGCAGAGCAGTGGGAATGCAAGATGCTGCTGGGGGTGCGGGGCAAGAGGTCCCCTCATTCAGGAGGCTTTGTGAGCTTGTGCTGGAGGAATCATGAGCTGTACATGCAGGAACACAATTTATCTTTTGCTTTTAATAGTCCATTTATTTCCCTCCTACCTTCTTCACCCCACGGTGCCCCACTGAAATCATAATTCTCTGCCAAGTGACATTTTGTCACCATGGAAATGAGAGCATTGAATCTGGAATTTTATGAATGCACTGTACCATGCAGTGGTCGCAATGTAGAAGAGGTAAAAAAAAAAAAATGACCTTGACAGTGATTCACAAGGTTTAATCTCATACTAAATCTTTTGTTCTTTTGCTGACTTTATAATTTAGAAACAAAAAGTCCACCATGGAAGTCAGGGAGCCAAGGACAAGTAATGCTTCCTGAGGGCATGGAAAGTGGATGTTAAACATACATTTGTCCCTTCAGTCTCTCAGGGTTGCAAGAGATTCCTGAAACCTGAAATATGGGAATAAATGGCCAGGCACTGAATTCATGGTTAATGTAGCTGGTCTTGTCACTTGGGTGCTTTAAACACAAACTCAATGAACGTTAATCCTAGACAAACTTATCAGAGTAACCAGGTACAAACATGCTCAACATTATTCTACTTTGCATCTTAAAAGTTAATAATTTGTGTCTTTCACAAGTGTTATTCTCCTCTTCCATGCAACTCAGATTTGTGTCTTGCATCTTCCCTTTCTTGGGTGGAATTCAGAAACTGTTGGTGGTACATAGCCTCTGAAAAGTCAGAATAATGGGCAACAGTGCCGGCAGAGGCTGAGAGCAGAGTCAGTGTCTGTGGCTGCAGTTCAGCTGGCATCAGAACCTGACTTCCTGTTTAGGCTCCTTTGTGAGCAAAAGCTAGGTTTCAGATCTTAATACTATTTTGGCTTCAGGAGCCCGGTGCCCACTCCAGGGTCACATTGAGACCAACTGGGCTGACTCAGGAAGGAGCCGTCCTGTTGAGTCATCCACTCCACTTCCTGTGTGGGTCCAGAGTTTTCTTTGGAGGCTTCTCATCTAAGTGGTCCCCGGCCTTAGCCTGAAAAATCTGGGAAACTCAGAAGGTTAAGACTTGAACATCTGCAGGACAAGCTTCTGCCTTGCATCTCTATAGAAAGGCACCATTTTGTCTCAGGAACAGTTGATTTCAAGGAGAAATAGAAAACAAGGTGGGAGGGGGCAGGGGAATCAGAGCTTTGTGTTGTGATGGAGACACATCCCATTGAAGCACTTAAATACTCCCCTTACCTGTGCCACTTTGCTGCCATATAGGCTTACTGTAGGGGACACAGTGGGCTTCCCAGGTGGCTTAGTGGGTAAAGAATCTGCCTGCAGTGCCACAGACGCAGGAGACATGGGTTCGATTGCTGGGCCGGGAAGATTCCCTGGAGAAGGGATAGGCTACCCACTCCAATATTCCTGGGCTTCCCTGGTGGCTCAGGCGGTAAAGAATCTGCCTGCAGTGCGGGCGGCCTGGTTCAATCTCTGGATCGGGAAGATCCCCTAGAGGAGGGCATGGCAGCCCACTCCAGGATTCTTGCCTGGAGAATCCCGTGGACAGAGGAGCCGGGCGGGCGACAGTCTAAAGGGTCGCAAAGAGTCAGACATGACTGAAGTGACCTGGTATGCACTCAGGGGACGTGCCAATCAGGGATCTGATTTTTAAAGATTTATAACCAGTGAAGGTCCATGTAAAGATGTACATATAAAAATGCAAAATATTTGAATAGGTTTGCCTTTCTCACAACTGGTACAGGTTATGGAAATTGGTACCTGAACAACGGAGAAGTACTCCATCCCTTAGCGCTCATGAACTTGACATCGACGATGTAGGAAGGGATTCCATCTGTGTAGCTGTGACTCTGTGGTGGTGGGTTTAAGACTGGGCTAATGAGAAAGAAGTGCAAGAAAATTTTGATTTTCATCACATGGAAGTTTTTTTTTTTAAAAAGAAGAGTTTCTTTTTTTTTTTTTAAGGTAGAACTATATCCTCTGAATTCACAATGACCAAAGTTGTGATTTCATATGTAAAATAACGCTGCAGTGCCAAGATACTGCGTGTTTACTCTTTTTCTGCTTTGTCACTGCCTCAGGTGTAAGTTCAGGGATTCACTGTCTTTCCCACATTTCTTTCCTGTACTTCGCACACGAGGTCACAAGGGGACAGTTACCACTGTCAGGAGGATGGATCCCATCTGATGGAAGAGCCGCTTTGGCTCATTCCCATTAGAAGGGCCTCCAAGATCAACACACACAGGAACTGGCGCTGCTGGGCTCCTGATGCTCGCAGAGTCATCCCTGCCCACCTAGCGGGAGGGTGACCTCTTGCCGTAGCCACAGTGAGCATCCCTCCCCTCACTTCCTGAGAAAAGGGTTCCTGGTGCCTGGTGGTCAAAAAGCAAATGCTCCCCAGACACTGCCAAAGGGGGAGTGCTCTGGTGGACTCTGAGATCATCATTAACGGTAATTACTAAAAGTTGAGATGAACAGTGCATTTAAAACATGTTCAGAAAGAACAGCATTGAAACAAGTATACTATCAAGGGTGGAACAGATCACCAGCCCAGGTTGGATGCATGAGACAGGTGCTCAGGGCTGGTGCACTGGGAAGACCCAGAGGGATGGGATGGAGAGGGAGGCGGAAGCGGGGATCAGGATGGGGAATACATGTAAATCCATGGCTGATTCATGTCAACGTATGGCAAAAACCACTGCAATATTGTAAAGTAATTAGCCTCCAACTAATAAAAATAAATGGAAAAATAAATATTAATCAATAAAATAAAATAAAACATTAAAGTCCCTTGTTTTAAACCCTGTTCAAGCAGTCGGCTTACGTAGACTGTTTCTGCTTTTGCAAATAAATTTTATGACAGGATATTTAGAGTTTCACTGGGTTTTTTTTGGGGGGGGAGGTACCCTAGGGGGCAGGTAGTGAGTGAGGAGAGGTGACACATGGAGAATAATTCTCTTTAACTGATTAATAGTTTCATTTTATTCAACAACTACTGAATTAGGCAGCTTGTACCTTTAGTATTTTTGACCCAGATGCATTGAGGTGGCAGAAGTGTAGAACAATTGAAAATTATGGCTACCAAATTGCACCCTGGTTGCATATAACTGTATGTCTACTTGTATAAGTTTTGTAAGTTTATCTTTTCTCCCCACCTAGATTTTGAAGGAGTCAGAAATTACCTATTAATTTTACATGTATCTTCTCAAAATGTCTCTGCTAATCAAAAGACTTAAGAGCACAGACCACTGAAATGGAAGATTTTCGAAACTATCTGTTGACTGACATCTGATTTGATTGCAAGTTAAGTTTACCTGGGAGAACAGCTAGTGGCATGTGCTATCCAGTGACAGTGTGGTCTTAACTTTGTCTGGGAAGGCAAAGTGAATATTTTTGCAGTCAGATGAAGCTATCTATGTATATAGAAAGTTCTATATACATCTAGCCTTGATAACATATGGCAACTAGTCAATGTGAATTACTATCTAGTGCAGAAAAGAAGTGTATAGATTAGGCCGGTAGATACTAACAAGGTAATTAAGAACCAGGGAGGCAGATTCCATGCAAACTAGATGTTGTTGTTGTTTAGTTGCTAGGTCGTGTCTGACTCTTTGTGACCCCATGGACTGCAGCATGCCAGGCTCCTCTGTCTTCCACTATTTCCTGGAGTTTGCTCAAATTAGTGTCCATTGAGTCAGTGATGCCCTCCAACCATCTCATCCTCTGTCTCCCCCTTCTCCTCCTGCTCTCAATCTTTCCCAGCATCAGGGTCTTTGCCAATGAGTAGGTTCTTTGCATCAGGTGGCCAAAGTATTGGAGCTTCAGCTTCAGCATCAGTCCTTCCAATGGATATTCAGGACTGATTTCCTTTAGGATTCACTGGTTTGATCTCCTTAAAGTCCAAGGGACTCTCAAGAGTCTTCTCCAGCACCATAATTCGAAAGCATCTATTCTATGTGCAGCCTTCTTTATGGTCCACCTTTCGCATCCATACACGAGTACTGGAAAAACCATAGATTTGACTATTCTTGCCTCAAGAACCCCATGAACAGCATGAAAAGGGAAACTAGATACTGCAGAAAAATACCTAAAGCAAGAGAGGCTAAGCCAGATTTTGGGAGTCCTTAATAACCTCCAGCTGTCATGCAAATATCAAGAATCACACAATTAGAAAACCCCAAGAAGTGAAGTAAAGTCGCTCAGTCATGTCTGACTCTTTGTGACCCTGTGGACTGTAGCCCACCAGGCTCCTCCGTCCATGGGATTTTCCAGGCAAGAATACTGGAGTGGGTTGCCATCTCCTTCTCCAGGGTATCTTCCTGACCCAGGGATCGAACCCGAGTCTCCCGCATTGTAGGCAGGTGCTTTACCATCTGAGCCACCAGGGAAGTCAGAAAACCTCAGAGGCCATCTGAATCATGCCAGGCAAGCCACTGGTTCTCCAGACCCCAAAGCCACTCGTGCCAGAGCAGGAACCAGATAAGGGAGCCTGCAGCTCCTAACAGTGTCACCCTGTTTGATCATCAGTGAGCGCTGGTGACATGTCTTTATTCTTCTGTTCAAAAAAATACCCTACCCTCAGTATTCATTTCCCCAGCTGTGCGTACACACCTCGCAAGAGCATATCCTATTTAGAAAAGTCAGCAGTGTGACATGTGCTTCAAAAACAGGACTCTGTAGGCAGAATCACCTGGGAAACTCTCTAATACCATTGTCCCCTTAGAGATTTATAACACAGATTGGCATATAAAAGCTTTGAGAAGTTCTAAAAAAAAAAAAAAAAATGTTCAACTCTGTATCCTAAAGTTATTTGCCTGCCTTGTGCTTTTTTATATTTAGCACATTAACATCCAGGAAACAGTGTTCCTGGAACATACTTTCAGAAACCTTGCGTGCGCTTGTCAGTTTCCAAACCTAGAGTGACGTTGGTAATCACCAGGTCAAACGTTAGGGACAGAGTGGAAGCAATGGAGTTTGTTTCCAGAGAATTGAGCAAACGCCGAGAGATAGTGAAGGACAGGGAAGGCCGGTGTGCTACAGTCCACGAGGTCGCAAAAAGTCAGACACGACTGAGCTACTGAACTGAACTGAAATGAAACAGCCTGGAAAAAAGAAATCTTTTTGTCCAGTGATTCTGTTAAACCTTCTAAGATATATACATCAAAATGAGACCCAAAGAGCACAGATACAAATTTCTTTGTAAGAAATATCACATGAAAAAGAATCTTTTTTTGGCAGCGATTCACTTGACAATCTGAAAGGAAAATATGTCCAATATAATTTTAACTCTACTAGACTCCAAGGAACAAAATACTAATAAGGTGTTATCACATTGCAAGAGGAGTAATTAACCAGCCTCACAGTCTCTGGGCTCATCTCAGGATATTTGCCTTTGTATATTTTGTGCTACAATCTGCTTTTGCAATATGTCTTGTGAGTTCTCATTTGAAAAGGGTGAGGGCTTCTTCAAGAATCCAGCATTTTCCTTCTTCATTTTTTCCTATGCTCATTAGTCAATTTCACGTGGTTTGGGACTTATTTTCACTTAAAGTGAGTTTAAGAACCACAAAATATTATTAAGAGAATTCTCTAGTTTAGAAGAAGAAGCTGTACCTTTCTTTTTTAAAATGCAAAAAAAAAAAAAAAAATGCCTGTTCAAATAGCAAACAACAATGCTTAGTAGATCACAGTTGAATTTTACTCTCCTTTAAGGTCAATTGTTTCCACCCTCTTCTTGCTTAATTTTGATGTTTAGTGATAGGGGCTCCAAGTTCAGTTCAGTTGCTCAGTCGTGTCCGACTCTTTGCAATTCCATGGACTGCAGCACGCCAGACTTCCCAGTCCACCAGCTCCCAGAGCTTGCTCAAACTCATGTCCATCAAGTCGGTGATGCCATCCAACCATCTCATCATTGGTCGTCCCCTTCTCCTCCTGCCTTCATTCTTTCCCAGCATCAGCACCTTTTCCAAGGAGTCAGTTCTTCGCATCAGATGGTCAAAGGATTGGAGTTTCAGGGGCTCCAAACCAGTGACCGAATTGTGTGTTGTCATTAAAATGCCGCAGGGAAAACAGTAAATGTTTCTGTGCATGAACATGAAAACTCCAGCTTCAGAAAAGAGCTCCTGTTTGCAGCAGCATGTGAGGGGTGAGGTGCAGTGGATAAGCTTTGGACCACACCTGGATCCAGGCGTTTGGGGTCACTCAGCCAAGTAGCAGAGTACACACGATTTCCGCGCCTTCTAGTTCCACTGCCTCCGGAAACATACAGCCCAGCAAAGGGAAACACAAGAGCATGCCTCCCAAAGCACAAAAGCAGTTCTATTTCCACTGCCTCGCCCGGCGCTGACGCGAACGCAGTGTGGGTTTCTTCGAAGTTTTAGGACAAGGTAGTGCTAAGTGCAACCTCAATCCAATTCCAAGAAAAGAAGACTGGTCCGTTCCAGATCTTAAGGCTGTATCTGTTAAAAAGCACACTTGCCGCATGATTTGTCGCCAGCTCTGTCATTTGCGTGTTAGGTTTATCACCTCCATGGGAAAAATAATTCAGCAGCACCTTAGGAAGTGATCTGTCTGTGGGGGTCAGCTTTTAACCACAGCGCTTTTACAAATTGCAGCCATTAGTAAACCTGGGGTGATTTATCTTTAAACTGATCTAACAGCAAGCAAAAGGATTTTCTGTGGAAGGAGAACTGTTCAGTAATTAGGGTGACAACGAAGAAAGGAGAGAGAGAGCAAAGGAGGATTCCGTTAGAACATCCTCAGGGCTCCAGGGCCGCATCAGCTGCCTTCAGGTCAAGGGTTTTTTTGGCAACCCCACGTCCGCCTTTCTTGGCTTCGCCGTTGATGCCGAGGCGGGGCTGGGCACTCAGGAAGCTGCACGTTACACTTCCAGCTTGAGTAATTCACCTTTCTCCAGGCCTCCACTGTAGCTAAAATAAGCCTCCTTTGCACTTGGGTTTTGCTGCCCCAGAACAGCTGGTGTTCCCAGCATTTCCCAACAGCGCTTCCCTGCTCGAAACCGTGAGGTCCTCCCGGGCCACAGACACCGTGGTGCCCTTCACTGGAGAGAACAGGGCAGCCACACAGATTCCAGCTGCATCTCACGGGACCTGGTTCTCCCCAGGGTCAACAGATCCCTGGCGATATTGCTGTTTATCCCTGCAGAAGTTTGCCATCAGATAAGCGTTCGCTTTGCAAACACGTTAGCTTTGCAGACTCAAATGCATCCTCTGTGAGCACCACTTCTAACCCTTAGAGAGACACATTTTTCCCTCCGTGGGCGGTCACCCCATTCATCAATCAACAAAGAAAAGCAGTGATGGCAGAAGGAAGCAGACTTACTGCCCCATGAGAGAGCAAACAGGGCAAGCCAAGGCTCCTGCCAGGACCTTGCCGGCTGCCCTGCCAGAGGACACCAAATGGTCCCAGCCGGCTAGTGGTCCTAGCGGGTGAGCCGGCTGGGGCTGCTTGGTGTCCCCAGCAGATGTCCAGGGCAGACTCCCTTGGAATGAGGTTTCTCACGGGCGGAGCGGAGGCAGTAAAGCTGAGCAGCATCAGGGTCCCTTCTAGCCTGTCACCTTTCCTGCCATCTTACTCTGTGTCCCCAATCTCGTAAATCTCCCGCTCCCGGCCACCTGGCCCTTGGATGATGTGTGCCGCCTCTCAGTAACCTGTGCATCTCTTCCCACTTGGCCTGAGTGTGCAAAACTAACCTCAGCAGGAAACTGCTGGATGTCAGGTGTCTCACTGGCCTCCATCCCTCTGGGATTCACCAGGCTGCCAGCCCTGTGCACAACCCCTCGGGGCTGCAGGAAATTCCCAGGAGCTGTTGAACAAAGCCGCCAGAGGTGGGGGTGCTGAGGATGAGGTCCGTGGCCACGCATGCTCCAGAGATAAACGAGGTCTCGTGAGCGGTCACTGCACACGGTGCAGAATCTATTGAGGCTGCAGCAACTCATGGTATACCTATGGGCAATTTTCTTTTCCTTTTTTTTTTTACTTCAACATTTTTTATGTTTATGTATAGATGAAGCTCAATGAAAAATTTCAGTGGGGAGAGCCCCTAGAACTAAGTAGAAAAAAATAGCATTTATTTTTAATTGGAGGATAATTGCTTTACAATGGTCTGTTAGTTTCTGCTATACAACGACGTGAATCAGCCATATGTATACATCCATCCCTGCCCTCATGAGCGTCCCTCCCACCCCACCCCACTGTGGGCATTTTTTCAAGTCCAGGATCCTTAGATGTCAAGGTCAAGGCTGCCTGGCCCTGGTCAAACATTCTTACCTAAAGATTGTTGTTGTTTAATCGCTAAGTCATGTCCGAGTCCTTGTGACCCCAGGGACTGTAGCCCACCAGTGCTCTGTCCATGGGATTCTCCAGGCAAGAATATAACTTGCTAAGAATGTCCATCTTTCTTTCTCTCTCTCTCTTTTTTTTAAGGCTCTGCTGTAACTGTTGTTTTATTTTTGGTTTACATAACTTGGAGAGTGGTTAGTCCCAGGCGCTGTTTCCAGCTTGTGTGCTCCGGGTGCCCAGTTTCAGGCAGTTCCCACCCCACCCCTCCTCTGCTGCACCTCAGCTAGAAATCCTGACCTGTTCTTTTCTTTCATCAGTGTTGACTGACAAGCTGGATAAGGTCCCACCCTCTGGGAGACTGACCCGAGAGGGGTGCTCAAGGCATGTGAGAAACAGATCTCATTTGTTGCATCAAAATGAATGTTGGCTCTTGGGTCCTGGACTGAATACCTGTTCCCTGGCCTATTGTGATAAGGGGTGGTTTTCTGGCTCTTTCCTTCTCACGCTAGTCCATTACACACATTCCTACCAGATCAACCTTCAAAACTGAACGCTCACAAGCTCTCAGTCTTTCCAGCTGCCAATCACATCCACTCTAAACGCCCCTGACCTCACCCGACCTCTCATCCCTCCACCCCCGAGGCCCAGCCTCTTCTCCATGAGCCCTGAGTAGGCTATGCTCCATCACTCCAAACCCCCACCCAGAGCCCTCCCCACTTCTTGCCACTGCAGAACCCTTCCCGTCTTCTCCAGCACACGTGGGGGCTGTCGCTGACCAACTGTCTCACTGCCAGTCCTTATCTTACCGCCGTTTAGCATTTTAATCACTCTTTGCACGCGTGCTAAGTCACTTCACTCGTGTCCGACTCTTTGCAACCCCTTGGACTGTTGCCAGCTAGGCTCCTCTGTCCCTGGGATTTCCCAGGCGAGGATACTAGAGTGGGTTGCCGTGCCCTCCTCCAGGGGACCTTCCAGACCCAGGGACCGAACCCACATCTCTTACGTCTCCTGCACTGGCGGGCAGGTTCTTTACCACTAGCGCCACCTGGGAAGTCCCAGTCACTCTTTACTGGTTCTGTGTCCTCTAACCGCCTTGGAGGCAGAGACCTCATCTCCAGTCTCTTTTGTATGCTCCATGGCCCTGGGCATGTGAAAACTACTGAACCGTCTTCCTAACCAAGCGATTGCCGACAGGCCAGGTCCACACAGCCCCTGCCTGGCCAAGATTTACCAGGTGGAAGGTCAGAGCTGGGAGGGCCTGGGTGGATGTCTGACTTAATGAGCTATCGCTGAAAGCTGCTTTCGAACGTGTGAAACCCATGCTGCGTGACACACTGCGTGTTTCCTTCTAAAGCTGACAGATTAATGAGGATGTATATTGAGTAATTGGGGAGTTTTCTTGGTTTTGCTTTGCTACTGCTGCTTGTGACTGCATGGCTGAATTTATTCAGAAGCCATGTCCACTTATCTTTTAAGCACGGGAAACGTGTATAAATAATGAGAGGCAGGAAGGGGTTATCAAGGCTGAAGGAGCCTGGTTAGGCAGCACTTGGTGAAGAAGGCGCTTTGGGAATTACTACATTGAATCTGTATCTTTGCATTTTTATGGAAATCACAAAGCACCTACCAATGCTGCCTTCCCGCCGCCCGTCACCTGCTCACTGATGGAAAGCCTGAAGTTTCATACAGTTTGAGTCATCACAGTCATTTCTAGAGGACTGAGCTCCTCATCACCCAGAAATAGAGTCCTTCACCAACCCCCTGAGATCACACTGCAGGCCGTGTGGGTGCAACCCAGTGCATTAGGATAGAATTCGGAGCCTGAATCTCTCCACAGGCTGCGGCCACTCTGAAAAGCAAGTTAATTCCAGACCTGCCCCAGGTCTTCAGGAATAATTTTCAGTCTGCCCTGAACTAAAATTGCATCCTGGGACTTCCCTGTGGTCCAGTGGTGGAGACTCCATGCTTCCAATGAAGGTGGCACAGGTTTAATCCCTGGTTGGGGAACTAAGATCCTACATGCTGCACAGTGTGGCCAAAAATAAATAAATGAATATAAAAATGGCTTTAAAAATAAAACATTTTTAAAATAAAAAAATTAATTAAGAATAGTGAGATAAATAGAATAGAATAAGGGCTTCGCAGTTGGCACTAGTGGTAAAGAATCCACCTGCCGATGCAGGAGACACAAGAGACACAGGTTTGATTGCTGGTTCAGGAAGATCCCCTAGAGGAAGAAATGGCACCCCACTCCAGTATTCTTGCATGAAGAACCCCATGGACAGAGGAGCCTGGCGGGCTACAGTCCCTCAGTTGCAAAGAGTCAAACATGACTGAGCATCTGAGCTCTGACCGAGAATAAAACACAGTGGCATCCTGAGGTCCGAGGGGGGCCTTGGAGGTCCCTCATGTGCCCTGGCTTAGGTTAGGGCAGATGTCCACAGCGTCATATCTCCAGAGTTTTTATCTGGGGGAGGGAGAAAGGGTTGGTGATTTGCCTCTTTTGGTACTAAGCACTTTAATGGACATAGTCTCAGTTAATCCTAAAATCTGTCCTACAGGAGACCCACTGGGGCAAGCATTCCCATTTTGCTAAGCACTGTGCATCTCAGAGAGGCAAAGTCATGTGCCCAAAAGAACACAGCTAGGACGAGGGGAAACTCAGATCTCAGTGATGGCCACATGCTCCCCGGCTCAATCTGCTGGATTTCCAGGCCAAAGTCCCAGCTCTGCCACAGATAGCTTTCTGACTTGGGAGAATTATTTTTTCCCTGTGAGTTTCAGTCTCTCCATCTTGCACAAAAGCTAAGACTCCCTACCTTGCTGGGTTTTCAAAAGAATTAAATAAACTGTGAGAAGTCTTGAGAAGATGGCTTGCACACACACCTATACACACTTAGGACAGCTCTTGAAAACAGAACTTCATATCATAATGCTAATCTCTAGAGGGATGAATATGTAAATTTGTATTTCTCCTTAGCAGTTCCTTTAAAATATATTTTCCAAAAGAAAAGAACCGGTGAAAAGGGGATTTGGGTCTCATTCCAGATATATTTTAAGGTTCTAGTCCCTTCCAAAATTTACAGCCAATGTCAACAAATACTTGGTTTGTCTAATCTCTTTGTGGTTTGCCGAAAAGGTGGATTCAGTGTTTTTCAACGTTGAGACTTCCTGTTTTTCCCTGATCTGTGTTTTTCTCTTTGAATTCTTCACTTTTTTGCATCAGTCAGGAACACATGTGGTGCAGTCATATGGAACTGTATTTGAGAGGGTTAGAAATTAGGTGACCAAAAAAACTTGGTCATTTTTTTATCCATTCAATGGACTTTCCTCTTCACATAGCAGTAAGTGACTACAGAGAAAAAGCTTTTATTCTGTAGAAATGGTCTTTTTAGCAGGATCAAAGGGGAAATTTTAATCATTTTACTTGTCAAGAAGCATCATTGAGTAGTTGAAAGGAATCTTAAAGCTTTAAAACAGATTAAAATGTACTGTCAGAGTTACACAATGAGAAAATCTACTTACTCCTCAAAGTCCAGAGCTCTCATTGGTTTTATCTTAACGTGCAATTTAAAAAAAAAAAGAAACATCTGCACTTTGCCATTTAGAAACTTAACAGACAGCCTTTAGAAATTCCCTTTTACTCTCCGTAGAATAGGAAGAAATGTTTGCTTTGGTTTATTCCTAAGTGTTAAGGAGAGGTTATCAAGTCAAAATCTTCAGCACTTCAAAGAATTTCTAGCAAGGGAACTTAGCAACTTCGTCACCAGTACTCTGGGACATGTGAGTTTAAAGTACTTGAAGTGGACCTAAATGTATAGTGGAGATATTAAAGTTGGTTTCAAAAACAAGTGTTTAAGCCATAAGGAAGCTCAAGGTTCAGGCTTGGTAAAACAGTTCTAACGTTTAGGTTGGAATGATTCTTAAACTCTTCTATAAATGCTGTTATATGCAATGCCAAATGAGTTTAGATGTAGTTTTACCCAAAGAGTATAGTTTTTGTACATTTCTTTTTGCACAACTATTTAGGTCTCATTCCATATACCTTTATTCTAAAGTTCTTTTCCGCTCATTCTGACCAGTTAGAATTATCATCCTGTCTGTCTGGCTTGTGGAGGTGCGCTGTTGTGTTTGTATCTTAGCACTGGTTGCATCAATCATCCTTCTGTGTTTCTCTCTCCACCTTTGTGTTCGCTCTCCCTCTCCCCCACTGCTTTTTCCATCTTCAGCTCCTTGAGTCTTGACCCCCTCCTTGTCATACAAAACGGCCCTAATCCTCAGGACTTTCAATGAAGAGTGATTCATTTTTGTTCGTTTGCAAGAAACTCGTGTCTGACTCTTGCAACCCCCATGGACTGCATCCTGCCAGGCTCAAGCCCCTAATTGAAAGGTTTGTGGGGAATATAAAAAAATATTCAAATACAGTTAGTGCGTACAGCTTATTTGCCTGGCCCCATGCTCTCTGTTGATCAGTGTACATGACATGAAAGTGAAAGTGAAAGTCGCTCAGTCATGTCCTGTATAGTGCATGGAATTCTCCAGGCCAGAATACTGGAGTGGGTAGCCTTTCCCTTTTTATAATTAATAAATAATATAATTATAAATATTGTATTTTATTATATATTTTATAAATGTGTGAAAGGTGAAACTGAAAGTCACTCAGTCGTGTCTGACTCTTTGCAACCCCATGGACTATACAGTCCATGGAATTCTCCAGGCCAGAATACTGGAGTGGGTAGCCTTTCCCTTCTCCAGGGGATCTTCCCAACCCAGGGATAGAACCCAGGTCTCCCACATTGCAGGCAGATTCTTTACCAGCTGAGCCACCAGGAAAGCCCAAGAATACTGGAGTGGGTAGCCTATCCCTTCTCCAGCGGATCCTCCAGACCCAGGAATCAAACCAGGGTCTCCTGCATTATAGGCGAACTCTTTACAAACTGAGCTGTCAGAGAAGCCCTTATGACATGACATGGTGGCCATAAAAGATTAACTGTCTGTTTGACTATCGTATGATGTTTATTGGTCAATAAAGAGCACAGTGCCAGGCAGGTCATCCATACTGACTTAGTATATGTGAGTGAATGAAATCATTCCATGAATAAATAAATGATGACAATAATTTCTCATGACAGGAGCAATCATATGGCTGAAACTGATTAGAGAGGGGTTCCTGGTGGGAAGAAAGATTTGACCTTGATCTCAGAGGATGGCAGACACTGGCATTTCAGCTGGGATTGAGGGCTAGCAAAGCAGGAAAATTCAGAGGTCAGGGTCTTCCCAAGAGGAGCAGTAATAGTGAAGTTCACAGAACTCCAAGAAACCTTCCCTGCCCCTGCAGGCTAGGTTCAGTGCCTTTCTGCTGTCGTCAGACTGTTATAATTGTGGTGTCACCTGTTTGTAAGTATATCGTGACTTAAGCACTAAAGTCAAAAAGGCTGCTATTGTTGTTCAGTTGCTTAGCCATGTCTGACTCTTTGCAACCCCATAAACTGTAACTCACCAGGCTGTGTCCATGGAATTCTCCAGGCAAAAATACTGGAGTGGGTTGCCACTCCTTTCTCCAGGGGGATCTTCCCAACCCAGGGATCGAACTCAGATCTCCTGCATTGCAGGCAGATTCTTTACTGTCTGAGCCCCCAGGGAAGGTCTGGTGGGAGGTAGAAGTAGGTAACAAAGGGCTTGAACAAGCGGCAGCAGGAGGGTGAGTTAAACAAGAGCAGATCTGTCTTTTCTCTTGCTCAGAGGTCTAGATTTTGGAGACTGGCACTGTCTTTGGACAGCACACAGCTTCTAGAATTCAGCCTCGTGTTTAAGCTGTCAGAAATCAGGGTGTCTTTCAAGGGAGATGATCAAGAGGAACCCTTCTAAGAGGCATCATCCCAGGTCATCACAAAAGCACGCTGATAATTTATCAAAAGGGACTTCCCTGGTTGTACACAGGTTAGAACTACACCCTTCCATTGCAGGGGTCACAAGTTCAATCCCTGATCAAGGAACTAAGATCCTGCATGCCACAGTGTGACCCCCCCCAAAAAAAAAAACTTTGCTCTGTGGAGTGGTTCCCTGGTTTTGCCTGCTAAGAATTAGATTATTTCATCTATCTTCTGTGTATTCATTTTTCATTTTAAACCATCAAAGTAACATATGTTCTTTGTCACAAGGAAAGCCATATAGATATGAGTGTCAAGCTGATCATTTTCCTCTTTCTGCCTCCCTTCATCCCATCTCTCCTAAAATAAACAGTATTAAGAGTTTGGTATATGTCACTCTCCAACTTTCTCTCTGTTCATACCCATGTATTTACCCACATGTGAGGATCTTTTTATTTTTTTTTTGTGAGGATCTTTTTAAAAAAAAAATTTTTTAGTGGAGTGAGAATACATACTGCATATAGAATACTATATTGCTTACAGTACAACGTTCTGCTTCACACTGTGATCATGAGCTTATTTCCAGTTGGATACATTTAGTTGCACCTCAAGCTCTGTGATTGTTGGTCAGCATGCCGACCATATACGCAGCAAATAATAACCATAATTACTTAGCCTTTCCCATATTGGCAGACAGACAGATTGTTGGCAACTGTCTGCCATTGCAAAGAATGCTTTAATGAATGCCTTTGTTTGAGAGGCATCCTGTACTCGGGCTTTATTTTGTTTGGATAGATTCTAGCAGGACATTACTGGATTAAAGAGACGGTATGCTCTCAACGGTAATACCTTTTGACATCTTCCTTTGCCAAGGATTAGAGTTGACACTCCAGCCAGTACTGTATGAAATTTCCTTTTGTGCTGCATCTTCACCAGCACTGGAGGCATGGAAGGAGCGCATGGTGTGCCCAGTAGGTCTGTCTGGAGCCAGAGGGGGCCCAAACTCCTGCCCCATTGTCAGCAGGGACATCAGGGTCTTCACGTTCGGAATCACTGGGATCTTGAATGGGGTTATGCTATTGGGTTGGTCAGAAAGTTCATTTGGGTTTTTCCATGTGTGTGTGCGTGCTAAGTCGCTCAGTCGTGTCCAACTCTTTGCAGCCCCATGGACTGTAACCCACCAGGTGACTCTTGTCCATGGGATTCTCCACAAGAATACTGGAGTGGGTTGCCATGCCCTCCTCCAGGGGATCGAACCCACATCTCTACGTCTCCTGTACTGGGCAACAGGTTCTTTACCACTAGCTGGGAAGCCCGTAAGATGTTACAAGAACAAACCTTTTGGCCAACCCGATACTTTAACCGACGCCCTTCTCAGGTGCTTACAGGAAGCTTCTATGCAGGGAGCTTTCTGAGTCACTCACCCTGCAGAACTTCTCTGCCAGACTGCAGGGTCAAGGCTGACCAGGCCACTCTCTCCCATCTACAGCAGCATCACTTGAAGCCAGGAGCCCACCCTAGACTCCTTTCAAAGGGAAGGACCTCAAGGGAGTCTTCACTCAGCCTAACCTACCTAAGCCTCTTAGATTCCCCAAACTACACTGCCATCAGAAAAAAGTAACGATTTCCTTTAGGAATATTTGCTTCTAGTATTTAACCATCTGGGTGGGCATTGCTGGGGGGATGTTTATCCCACCTACCCCCACCCCTCCACCTGCCATCCTCCGTCTAGTGTTGAAGGAGGAAGGAGTGCCATGCTCTTGATCTCCCTGGCTTCTGGTTTGGGCCACACCATGTATTAACCAAGAGCCTTGGGCAAGTCACAGAATCTCTTTGAGCCCCTTTTCTATAAAATGGGAATTTTCCATGCTTACCCTGTTGTTGTAGCATTGTTATATACAGCCAGTAAGATAACGTGTGAAGGTACATTCAAGACTCTGCCACACTGCCTATGTAAGAGGTTGGTATTCTTCATGTGATCCATAAGTCACATTCCTGGAATAAATTATTGTACACTCAGCCAATATATTTCTGTGGCTGCAGCATCCTCGGGGTTCTGAGGGCCAAGTGGACAGGACCCATGTGTCTCCTTTCATTGGGTCCCTTCGTCCCCTCATTCATGTAGGCAAAAGGGCTGGAGCAAGACAGCACTTCAGTCTATTCTGAATTCCCAAGATCCCAAACCTGAATTATAGTGAATCTGGATTCACAGAAGGAAGCTCAGCATGTGCATTTACTGGCTCATTATTCTGTACATGAAATAGCAAGTACAAAAATGAATTCATTCTCTCTTTAGAAATTCTCAAAGCAGTTCAATTTTACTCACACTATTCTATAGCTTATTCCTTTATCATATCACTTTTCTGGTGAAAAATATTCATCACAGAACATGGTTATAGTTGTAAAGGCAAGCAAGAGAGCAAGTGAATCGCTCAGCCATGTCCGACTCTTTGCCACCCCATGGACTGTAGCCTACCAGGCTTCTCCATCCATGGGATTTTCCAGGCAAGAAGACTGGAGTAGGTTGCCATTCCCTTCTTTAGGGGCTCTAACCCTGGAGATCTAACCCGTGTCTCCCGTATTGCAGGCAGACACTTTACCACCTGAGCCACCAGGGAAACCCCCAAACATTGGGCTCATCCAGGATTTGAACCCAAAGACAACATAAATTCAGAACATGTAATTCTTGAGCCCTTGCTACAACTGCTGACACCGTTTGTCTCTTGCTTGGTTTGCTTGTGCGACAGTGACACTCTTGGCCTGTCCTTGTTTTGTGTTCTTAACAGTTTACTCAGTGAGATGATTTATACTTTACCTAGAATCTCAAAATCGGGTCAATAATTTAGACCAATAATAGCAGTGGAGGCAGGGGGAGGTCATGACAAGCTTATTCACACACAGCAAAGAAAACAGTGGCGTGGCTCTATCCCATTATATATCACCTACTTGAATTGTGTTGGGATTCCTTTCTCAGTGTGTGTGTGTGGCCGTGCACCAGTGTGTGCATCCGTGGGCTGGAAGGACTAACCTGTTTAATGACTAATTTTGAATCTCACAGTCCCCTCCAAAAATCAGTCAGTTCAAAAGCCCCAGACCCTTAGAGATCTTTCATAAAACTTGGTGTGTGCTAGTTACGTAAATACCAGCAGTGAGTCATAGCTGAACCTTGAGCAGCAATAAATGAATCCCACAGTTGAGAATCCAGTAGGAATTCTGCACAAGCTAAAGATTCTAGGATGATACATTATCCCAAGTGTAAAGGAAGATCAGAGACTTTCTCAAGTGGTGTCTCTCGAAAGCTGGAGAGCCTCTTAGCGTTTCTGCCACCCTAGTGATGGAACTGGTACGTAAGCTCGGGGAGACAGCCCACGTGGTCTGTGTTCCCGGGTTTTGCCCGTACCGTTTGAGTGTGGTGCTCATGCCAGAGCATTAGTGACCTGATTTCTCTTAGCCTCATCTTCTTAGCATGGCTCAGATATATGATGACTTCAGCATCCCTCCTTTCATCTTCCACTTTTACCCTTGTAGTGCTTGCAACAGATTACAGTTTAGAAAATAATCTTGCTTCCACGTCTTCTGGAATTTTCCATAAAAATCAGTCTTCATCCCAAAGTTCTTTGTGTTCTGCTCAGCTAATCCTCTCTGTTTAAAGTAAGCATTTGGCCCTGACTGCAAAGTCTGTTTCAAAGTGAAAGGAGGGCTCGGTTCAGGATAATAGAATGATGGTTAAGATCTTAAGCCCAGAGGTCAAGATGTTCTGGCTTCTTCTCCCAGCTCTGTGCCTCTTAGACAAAGTGGTTTAGTCTCTCCACGTACCAGTGTTCTTGCCAGTAAGCTGGGAAATAATAGTACATCCCTGATGGAGTGGACAGGAGAAGTGAAGCTCTTAGAACGGTGTCTGTCACAGCGCAAGACCCAGGAAATGTTAGCTTCCAAGACATTTCCATCATCGTTACTATGGTGGTCATTGGGTTTCATAAGCTCTACGTGCAAATCGGCATTTGCTTTTTCTTCTCTTAGAATAAATACATTTGTAAATGTCAATAGAAGCGCACTGATGACATTTCAGAATGTTGCAGTTGAGTCAGGAAAAGGAATGGAGCTTCAGAGCTGCTTGCTCAGAGGTCTACAGCCAAATTTAAGATGCTAGAAGAATCAAGAAAAAAAATCTATTCCTAATCATGAAGAGAGTATTAAATAGGCAGAATACATAAGTATATGCTCAGTCGTGTCTGACTCTTTGCGATGCCATGGACTGTAGCCTGCCAGGCTCTTCCATCTGTGGAATTTTCCAGGTGAGAATACTGGAGTGGGTTTCCATTTCCTTCTATTGGGGATCTTCCCCCATCCCAAGGATCAAACCCACAGTTCCTGTGTCTTCTGCACTGGCAGGCAGACTCTATACCACTGTACCACCTGGCATGTAGGTAGAAAGAAAGCATAGAAGTTAGTAAGAAGACTCCCCAGATCCCAGAGTCAGCCTATTCTAGGCTGTTGTTCGTGGAGTTGTTGTTGTGTTGGTTGTTATTCTGTCTTTTGAATATAAAAGCATTTTAAACTTGGTTTTAGAGTGGGATGGATATAACCTTGAAATGTTAACCAAGAATTAACATCATTTGGGGACCATGTAACTTTCTAAGTATTAAAAACTAGTAGGAAATATGGAATTTTAATAGTAAAGATGTGCGATCAAGGTGAGGAATATGTAAGGACTCTTAAATAGCATGGCAAGTGTTGTTTTTTTAAAGTACACTAGAATTTTCCTAGTAATATTTCTTCCTTGTCAAGCCTCCCACCATCTTGAATTAAAGTTAAGTTTAGATAAATAGTGTTAGTAACTCAGTCGTGTCCTACTCTTTGCTACCCCATGAACTGTAGCTTGCCAGGCTCTCTGTCCATGGAGTTCTCCAGGCAAGAATACTGGAGTGGATTGCCATTCCCTTCTCCATGGTATCTCGCTGACCCAGGAATTGAACCCGGGTCTCCTGCATTGCAGGCAGATTCTTTGCCATCTGAGCCACCAGGGAAGCCCTAAGCTTCATGTTCAAAAAAGATCAAGAGGACTTGAGGAGGGTCCTGTGACACTAAAATTTATCCTTGAGTGAACTAACGTATTTCTGGAGTAAAAGATCAAAAGTAAAATGCTTATTGTTTTCCCTGAAGTATTGAAGAAACCAACAATAGAAAACTGAGTTTGCCAAATTTGGTATCTGTTAGGTAATTTGTTCTTTATAGAAACTCCTCTCCAGGTGTGAGAAGTGACAGAGAAAAGCAGCGTTATATTTTGGATTTGCCCCTGTGTTGTCTCCCAGTCTTCAGGAAGCACTAAATATGGACGGTGCTGCCTGGAGCAATGACTCTGATGACCAAAGTGACCAGGCTTCATTTTACCACCACTCCCCTTAAACCACAACCTCATGTGTGGGTGTCAAGCTCTTGGCCAGAGCTCCATAGACAGAGCGAGGCTGTCTCCTTTAGAGGGGTATAGACCCTTGAGAAAATAAAACATGGCTGGAAAACTACCGGGAAGATAAATGATCTAATTTAACCCAAACCACTGTTTAAAATACAGACAAACAGAACAATAAGAGTGGAAAATTACAGGAACCCAGACTCTGTGAGAGGATTGAAATTCAAGGTGCTGGTTATCCATGTCACTGAAAGACGCTGTTCCCGTAGGTAGCTCTGCTACACACGTACTTCTGAGTTTTCCACTTTCCCACAAAAGCAAATTTTCTGAGGACCTTAGGTTTGAGGAAAAAATTGTAATGATATTTCTTTTGCCACAGTAATACTGAGTTTGCTCCATGTCCATGTCATAGAATGTGTAATGGGATGGTTGAAGCTATAGGCAGAGGAGTAGTCTTTTATCAAAGAGATTAAATGACAATCTAGCCAGACAGAACATTACCCACCCCTTGTCCCACTGGTTTTCCTAATCTAGGGTGAGGCAAGTAAAGAAAGTATTCATCTTACTAGAAGTAAAGTAAGGGGACTTGTAGCATTTTACATAATAATCTGTTATTTTAGGGAACAAAACCAGTTTCCAACTCAATGCCTTTTTCTGACAGCCTTATTTTTTTTGAAGTATAGTGCTTTACAATGTTGTGTTAATTTCCACTGTACAGCCAAGTGATTCAGTTTTACCTATATACACCTTCTTTTTTATATTCTTTTCCCTTATGATTTATCACAGGATATTAAATATAGTTCCCTGTACTATACAGTAGGACCTTGTTGTTTATCCATTCTATATGTCATAGTTTGCATCTGCTAATCCTAAACTCGGGATTCCCAGGCGGCTCAGATGGTAAAGTGTCTGCCTGCAGTGCGGGAGACCAGGGTTCAATCCCTGGGTCAGGAAGGTCCCCTGGAGAAGGAAATGGCAACCCACTCCAGTACTCTTGCCTGGAAAAATTCCATGGACGGAGGAGCCAGGTAGGCTACAGTCCGTGGGGTCGCAGAGAGTCGGACACGACCCTGAACTCACAGTATGCCCCTCCTGCCCCTCCTCCCCTCACCTTGGCAACCACAAGTGTGTTCTGTAGATAAATTCATTGGTGTCAACTCAGCACCTTGTTGTGGAAAAATTTGAAGAGCCGTTTCTATATGAGCAACATGATCATTTTCTTAGTGTGTGACCATAAATGTCAATTACAAGATTGGCATCCAGATGTCCTTGGCACTGCTGAACTGGGTGGCCCTCTCTCCCCGAGCCTGCTTACCCTTACAAGCACCCATCTTTCTGAATTTGGAGATTATCCCCCTGCTTACCTGTCAGGGCACACTTAGCTCTTCACGGGGTTCTCTCAGCTTCTCCGAGAAGGTTCTCCTTCAAATATAAACTTTTGACTTTCTTTTCATGGCAGCTGACTTCTGTTATAGGATTTGACTTCACAGGGGGACAGCTTGCCATCCAAAGGACGTGGGGGCGGGGGGGGAAAGGAGCCGGAAAAAATCTTTGCTTAAGCTTTACACTTGAGTCTAATCATGTGGTCCAATGTGAAATCCTATTTATGTCCATCTGTCTACAGTTAAGGAGTCACCTTATCCAGTACTTACTGGGTGCCCCTGTGACACGGTAGAAATAGCAGGGGCAATGCTTGCCTGTCTCATGAGAAAATATCAGAGCTACGGGAAGGTGTACACTGCCACTGCCATCTCTTTGCATATTTCAAATACATCAGTTCTACCAAAAATAGGTTTATTTACCTGGAAAAACCAAACCTGCCATCGGAGGATTTTATGAAGGACAAGATACATCAGCTGGATGTTAGTTAACACATTTTTTTTTTTGGTTCACATACTGAATTTTGGCCATGTGGCATGCCGTGTGCTGGGTAGACATAGGAAAGCTGGTAAGCAGCTGAGTAACCAGGCAACCCCAGTGAGCACGGGACAGGGACCTGGGTTAGGGCACCAGGGAGCACAGCGGGGCACCTTCCACAGTGTGGTGCCAGAACTGATTATGAGTTTACTAGCAAGTGAGGCCGGGCAGAGGTAAAGGTGATCCCGTGTGGAGAGAAGAACTTGAGCGAAGACCTGTAGCTGAAAGAGAACACGGCATATTCAGAAAACCACGGATAGCTCAGGTGTACTTCGCCAGTGGCTCAGCAGTAAGGAATCCACCTGCAACACAGAAGAACCAACTTCGATCCCTGAGTCAGGAAGATTCCCCTGGAGGAGGAAATGGCAACTCAGTCCGGTCTTCTTGTCTGGAGAATCCCATGGACAGAGGAGCCTGGCAGACTACTCTCCAGGGGGTCTCAAAGCGTCGGACATGGCTGAAGCAACTGAGCATGGACTCATAAAACACAGCGCCAGGCAAGCGTAGAGAGCTGAGGTCAGACAGACAAGCGAGGTCAGTCACGAGTGGCCATTGTGAGAGGTCACTCGGTGCACAAATATTTATTTATAATTAGTTATATAATTTATATTTATATTATTGTAATTATTATTCATAGATTTTATAGATGTCATCTATGCATGTGCTGGACACTGTCCCAGACGCTGAGGGCAATGTTTACGGAGCCCACGGTCTGTGAACAGGATGCAGCCCTGAAGCACCTCGATCCCCTGAGGAAGAGCCCCAGATCTCCCGGACAGGAGATCAGCCGTGGTGGCCTCCAGGCCTACTCCTAGGGACAGGGTGTCACCTCCCGGACCTATTCCCGGGGTGGGGGTAGAGGGAACAGCGCTCTACCCAGCACCCAGCTAGCGAGGGACGCCTGCTGTTCACATTGGTGTGAAATGATGGGCAGGATTGGGGCGAGGCAGTGACTCTTAGTTTGAAGACACTCAGTCTGCAGTTTCAAGATGCTTCTGGTCTCTAGAGCCCAAGTTTAAAATGTCAGGATCTCTTTTAGGGTTTAACGATCTAAGACAGTTCATACCAGAGAGATCACATGGGATTTGTGAGCCATTTCCCTGGAGGTTGTGGGTTTTCGTAGGTTTTTCTGTTTTGTTTTGTTTTTTTCTTTTTCTTTTTCTTCCCCCCACTTTGTAATATCCTGTCATTTTGCTGACTTTCGGGAGGAAAAAATTTAAACCCTAGAACACCATGAACCTGGCAGATACTGGGAGATAAGAAGGCAGGTAAGACCCCAGGAAAACCTTCTGAAGTCAGACGTTGCATGCTGCCAAGGACCCGCAGCACAGAAAATGCTGATCTGAAGTGTGATGAGGGCCGTGTGCCAGCCATCTGGGCCCAGAACCAGGTTGAAGGGCAGCTTATATTTATAGTGGTTGGAGTCCTGGTAGATGTGGCCCTAAAGTGTCTTTACTCTGAAAAGCTTGTGAGTACTTAGACACTTGATTTGAACAGGTGAACCACTGTACTTGCCACTCTCTAGGGACAGAATTGTGACTCCAGGCCTAATTCTTTCCAAAGACATCTCAGACATCTCCGTAGCTGGATTTCAAGACCACAGTGCTTGTTCTTTCCCAGCCTCAGCCGCCGTTCTTTCCAGTCTTGGCCAGAGATGCAGCCGTGTTCACAAGTGACCTGGCCAAGACGCTGCTAGCTAACTGATGGCTGCTGAACCACGGCATCCTCACAACCCCAAGGTAACAGGGAAGGTTTGTTTACATGTATTTCTAGAAAGATACAAGGTTGAATCTCAGACTCCTTTCCATCTGTACCCTGGCCAGATGATCTCATTTAGTTTCCTACCTTTAAATACTATCTATATGCTGACGGCCTCCAAGTGTCCACAGCCCAGACATCCCCCTGGACTCCAGGCTCACATAGCCGACTGTCTTACCTGATTTCTGTGTATGGAATCCTACCAGTGTCTCACACCCAACAGGGGACTCCCCAGTGGAAATCTTGTATTTTCCTCCCCAGTCTTCCCTCCCGAAGTGCCCTCACTCAGTAACTAGTAACACCGTTTGAGCAGTGACTCAAGCCAAAAAAACTAAACACTTCTCCCTTTTCCTCACACCCACCAGGTAGTCCATCATTAGACTCATTTATTTTACCTCCCCAACGCTCTCAAGTCAGGGCAGTGGGAGGAATGAATTGAGAGATTGGAATTGACATATATACACTCTCGATACATATACTCACTATTGATAACTGATGAGAACCTACTGTCATAGTATAGGGAACTCTACTCAATGCTCTGTGTGGCCTTAATGGGAAGGAAATCCAAAAAAAGAGGGGCTATGTGTACATATAACTGATTCGCTTTGCCATACAACAGAAACAAACATTGTAAGGCAACTATGCTGTAATAAAAATTAAATTTTAAAAAAAGTACACAAAAAGCTCTCTAGTCCATCAGCTTCTCTCCCTCTCCCCATACACCCTCTTCCAAACCATCACCTTCTCTTCTCTGGATCACCATGTGATCCGGAGTTCACCACTGAACTCCTCACTTCCTGCTCTGTCTGTCCCCCTCCAGGCCACATCCGTGCCTACAGCCAGGAGGATGGTCATTCCCACCTGGGCTCCGACCCTTTGATGGCTTCCCACTGCTCTTAGATCAAAGCTCCATGTTCTTTACTGTGACCCGGAATGACCTGAGCGCTACCTACTCTTCCAAATTCACCTTATATCCCCTCTACTCTCACTGGATGCCCTCCTGCAGGTCTGGGTCTTCCTCTAGCTCTTCCTACGGCGGGTTCATTCTTGTTCTTCAACTCTCAGCTCAAATGTCACCTCTTTGAAGGGGTTTGCTTGTCTGGTTCATCTGAGTAGACTCCTCCCAGGAATCTCCAGCTCAGTGATTTCATTTCTTCAGTGTCTGTCACAGGAAGTGTTTATACTATTTGTGTATAGTTCACTTCATGCCTTCAAACCCTCATCGCTCGCCTATCATGTGATCCCCTGTTACGTTTAGGACTGGGGATGTGGTGTGAACCAAAGTTCTCTGGGCCCTGGAGCTTACATCCAATGGATAGGGTAAACACGAAGACAAATGACAAGTAAATAGACAATATAATGTCAGGTAATGAACATGCCATGAAGAAAAACAGGGTAAGCAAATTGAAATGACAGATAAAGCAAACAGTAGGTGACAGAAGGGCACATGAGAACTAATGGCTGATGAGAAAGCATCACAAATAAATAGGCGATGGGTGCTTTATTCAAACTGATTTTGAAGAGGTAAATTATTATAAGAAAATTAATTTCAAGCCATACTTCACAGTATAAGTTCCAGGAGGAGCAGAAAGTTAAATGTGCAAATGAGACTATAAGCTAAACAAAATTGCCTTAGCTAAGGATGAGTAAGAATGACAAAGTCCAGAAGTATGGAGAGAAACTCCATGAAAGGAAGGATTGACTGCATAATAACTTCATATTTCCGGTATCAAAAGAAAATCATAAAGTTAGGAAGTGAACAAACTGAGGGAAGTACTACAAATGGCAATAATAAAAAGGCTCATACTATTAGCATAGCAAATCTCCTCAATTCTAAAGCTCTTTTCCTTTTGTTTTAATGCTTCTTAAAGTCAGGATCTGCCTTCTCATCACAGCATACATTTAGTATGGCCAATAAAAATGTTAAAATATTAGCTCTTACAGGCAATAACATCATCTTATAATCAAAATGTGATTTTTTTTTCCCAAGTGTACACAAATTAGTATCAACATTGAAATTCCTAGTAGAAAATACCTAATTCATTCATTCATCAAACAAATGCTTGAATGTTTATCATGTAGCGAGGGGCCCTTCCCAGGTGGCACAGTGGTAAAGAATCCGCCTGCCAATGCAGGAGACTCAAGAGACTCAAGAGACGCAGGTTCGATCCTGGGTGGGGAAGATCCCCCGGAGTAGGAAATGGCAACCCGCTTCAGTATTCTTGGCTGGAAAATCCCACGGGCGGAGGAGCCTGATGGGCTAGAGTCCATAGGGTCTCAAAGAGTCAGACACGGTTGAGAGACTAGGTATACCCTCACACACAGTGTAGCAAGGTGGTAAGAGTGTGGTGGTAAACAACATAGGCATAAATCCTTGCTTTCAAGTGCTTTTCTAGGCCAGTTGTGCGTGGTGCCCTGTATGCTACTATAGACGATCTAAGATCTATTATTTCAGCGAGAACAAGTACTGTGATAGAAGCAGATCCAATCAAGTCAGCATGGCTCTAAACCCTGTGCTTTTTCCTCAAATTACCATAATTGTTGAGCTTAGCGGAGTGTTCACACCCAGTCTTGCTGACAGAGCTATCGTTCCTTATGTAATCCATTTTTCTCTCCTGCCTCAGCACTGGGTTTAGGACCCTGTCAAGGAACAGTTGGTGGAAATAGCATTACTCTGGATGCCCCAGCCAAATTGATGCCTTTTTAGCAAAGAATAAAGTTTTGCCAGCAAGACACCTAAAAAGACTAATCCTACATTATTTTAAAACTTGTGCTAATATGTAATATATCATTATATATTAATGATATTATGCTAATATCATTAATTATATATTTAAGTGCATGCTAAGTCATTTCAGTCGTGTCAGATTCTTTGCAACCCCATGGACTGTAACCTGCCAGGCTCCTCTGTCCATGGGATTCTCCAGGCAAGAATTCTGGAGTGGGTTGCTTTTTCCTACTCCAAGGGATCTTCCCAACCCAGGGGTCAAAGCCACATCTCTTAAATCTCCTGCATTGGCAGGTAGGTTCCTTACCACTAGTGCCACCTGGGAGGCCCTTAATTATATATACTATATATTTAAATTTGAACACAATTTTAGCAATGAAAAGCAAGCAGTTTACAGTCATAGAGTGGGGAAGGATGAGAAGGAAAAAGAACAAACCATACACTGTTCTCTATAACTGCAAGAAACGTAATTAGAAGCTGTATTGAGCGGGGGTCCCTGGAAACAGAACCTGCCTTGGGAAATTTTCATGTGACTGATTTATTGAGTGTGTGCTCTCAGGAGAAGGGGAGCGGGAAGCCCTGGGTGGTGGGGAAAATTAAAAAAGGATGTGGTCTCCACTGGAGACTGCCTCCCACCTGATCCCACAGGGGGCTCTGGAGCATGAATTGTACCAGCGTTGATCCCACAGGAAGGCACGGGAGGTGATCTTGTATATCCCTGTGTCAGCCCCTCATTGTCTGGGTGCTGCCTGGGGGGGGTCAGAAGTGGCCTAACCAACCCAAAGTGGCTGGGAGCAGTGTTTCCTGAGAAGGAGGCCTCAGTGAGCCTTGAGTGGCCAAGTCCCAGGACCTGGGGATGGATGTGCTGACCAGTAAGGGGCATCTGGGTGGGAAATCAACCACATCTACTGTAGAGGTCCAAAAGGAAATTAATCTGGGAAGATTATTGAGCGATAGATTTTGACACATAGCAGGAGTCCTCTGACACCATACACCTTTTGAACACAGGATTTATTGTCAAAGAGCTTGTTGGTTTTTAGTTTGCTTCAGGCTGATAAGATATTAGATCAGCTTTGGTAGAAGGAAATTTGTTCCTAAGGAGGGCATCATGTCAGGTATGAAAGTTCTGATGGAAAATTTTAAGTTATTACCGGAAAAAAGGAAAAGAGAAGGAGAGATATAATTGGAAGCATTTATCAAAAACTACCTTATATAATCACACAAATGTTATTGGCTCAGCGGGTAAGGAATCTGTCTGCAATGCAGGAGACACAGGAGATGCAGGTTTGATCCCTAGGTTGGGAAGATCCTCTGGAGGAGGGATGACAACCCACTCCAGTATTCTTGCCTGGGAAATCCATAGCCTGGTGGGCTGTGGTCCGTGGGGTCACAAAGAGTCAGACATGACTGAGTACATAGCATATGGCACCTTATATAACACCACCTGTCAGAAGAATGACACTGAATTTCTACAAGCATCATATACTTTTATTATAGATTTTTCTAAAATAACCTTTCACATTGGTATTTTCTACAATAAATACATTGTTTGCTAACACTGCTTTGCATTGTTCAGCTATATAATGGTAGGTAAACGTCAGGGACACTTGTCAGAATCCCTGGAATGTACAACACCAAGCGTGAACCCCAGTATCAGCAGTGGACTCTGAGTGATAATGACATGTCAGTGTAGGTTCATGGACTGTAGTCAGTGTAGCTCTCTATGGGGACGCTGTGTGCTTGGGGAAGGGGCAATGTGGCGGCTCTCTGTACTTTCCGCTCGACTTTACTGTGAGCCTAAAACTAATCCCAGAAATTAAGTCTATTTTAAAAGTGTATATACGACGGAATATTAGTCATAAAGAAGAATGCAATAATGCCCTTTGCAGCCGTATGGATATATCTAGAGATTATCAGAGTAAATAAAGTCAGAGAGAAAAAGACAAAAACATATGATATCACTTCTACTTGGAATCTAAAACAATGATACAAGTGAGCTTATTTATGAAACAGAAACAAACTCACAGACAGAAAACAAACATGGTTCCCAAAGAGGAAAGGGAGTGGGAGAGAGATAAATTAGGATTTCGGGATTAACAGATACACACTACTATATATAAAATAGATAACCAACAAGGATTAACTGTACAGCACAGGAAACTATATTCAGTATCTTGTAATAAACAATAATTGAAAAGAATCTGGAAAAGAATATGTTTAGCTGAATCACTTAATTACACACCAGAATCTAACACAGCGTTATTAATTACCTATACTTCAATAAAAACTAAATTAAAAGAATGAAAAGTGTATACAGAAAGTTGATCTCCTGCCCAGACAGTTGCCTGTGCCGAAAGACAGAGGTGATATTCTGATGACATTTTTATTTATTTATTTATTTATTGTAGTCAGAAAGTTGTATTTATTTATTTATTTATTTTCTTTCTTTCTTTTAATTGGAGGCTAATTGCTTTACAATATTGTAGTGGGTTTTTGCCATACTTCGGCATGAATCAGCCATGGGTGTCCATGTGTCCCCATCCTGAACCCCCCTCGCACCTCCCTCCCCATCCCGTCCCTCAGGGTCATCCCAGTGCACCGGCCCTGAGCGCCCTGTCTCATGCATCCAACCTGGACTGGCGATCTGTTTCACATATGATAATATACATATTTCAATCCTATTCTCTCAAATCATCCCATGCTCGCCTTCTCCCACAGAGTCTGAAAGACTGTTCTTTACATCTGTGTCTCTTTTGCTGTCTCGCATGTAGGGTCATCATTACCATCTTTCTAAATTCCATATATATGCGTTAGTATACTGTGTGGGTATTTTTCATGCAGAACTTACTTCATGCAGAACAAATTTCTGAGTAGGAATTCTTACCCGTTTGGGACATGCATTTGTAAGTTTGTCCCAAACTTACCCGTTTGGGACATGCATTTGTAAGTCATGCATGACTTACTTCACTATGTGTAATAGGCTCCAGTTTCATCCACCTCATAAGAACTGATTTAAATGCATTGTTTTTAGTGACTGAGTAATATTCCATGGTGTATATGTACCACAGCTTCCTTATCCATTCGTCTGCTGATGGGCATCTAGGTTGCTTCCATGTCCTGGCTATGATAAACAGTGCTGTGATGAACATTGGGGTGCATGTGTCTCTTTCAGATCTGGTTTCCTCAGTGTGTATGCCCAGCAGTGAGATTGCTGGGTTATATGGCAGTTCTATTTCCAGTTTTTTAAGGAATCTCCACACTGTTCTCCATAGTGGCTGTACTAGTTTGCATTCCCACCAACAGTGTAAAAGGGTTCCCTTTTCTCCACACCCTCTCCAGCATTTATTGTTTGTAGACTTTTTGATAGCAGCCATCTGGTGACATTTTTAAAACAAAGTTCTTCTACTTAGACATCCATTCCCACAAGCTCCGATCTAATTTATTCGTCTGTGTGCTCCATCTCGCAGTCGTATCCCACTCTTTGCAGCCCTGTAGACTGTAACCCATCTAGCTCCTCTGTCCATGGAATTCTCCATGCAAGAACACTGAAGTGGGTAGCCATTCTCTCCCCCCGAGGATCTTCCAGGCTCAGGGATCGAACCCGAGGCTCTGTGTCTCCTACATTGGCAAGTGGATTCTTTACCACTGGGGCACCCTGGTGGCCCCAATTTATTCATATAGTAGGTGGAAAAGTTAGAACCTCAGAGGGTGGTCCCTCGTAGGGGATTGTTAAAACAGAATATTCTATGGCCACATCTCCAGCAAGAATTATTCAAAAACAATGTATTTAGTTTAAAGATTTTCTTTTCCTATTTGTCTGCACAAAGATCAGGAATGTATTTCAAATTAAAGTACAGTAAGAATCAGGTGAATAGCATCCACAGGTGGTGTAAAAATTCCATCAATACCCATTTTCATGACATAGAACTTATATTTTGCTATGAAGGATACATACATAAGTACAGTATTTCACACATACACACACAGGGAAAAAAGGACCCATCACCCACTCCATATAAACTGGTTGACCCATTTCCAAAATGCCTGTTGCTATTGTGTAGATTCAGCCTGCAAATAAAATTTAACATGTTAACCTTTTAACCAGAACATCTTAGAATTATTTTCTGATATTAACATAGAACACTTGTTGGGTTTTTTCTATTCCTTTCATAGGAATTTCATAGGAGATAGTGGACAGCTGTCTCCCCCACAAGAAGATATTTCAAACTGAAGCTAATATGGATGAAAATGAAAATAAATAACCTTTATCAAATTACAGTGAGATTTACCCTATAAGCTGCTTAACATTCCTATGGGAACACAACCTGCTGCGTTTTATTGTGGGAGAGGAGACGACGTTTCTAATGCTGTCTGTGGGTCTCTTCCCTCCACAGGCCTTGAACCGGGGGATCGCTGCTGTCAAGGAAGATGCAGTGGAGATGCTGGCCAGCTACGGGCTGGCGTACTCCTTAATGAAGTTCTTCACAGGGCCCATGAGTGACTTCAAGAACGTGGGCCTGGTGTTTGTGAACAGCAAGCGGGACAGGACCAAAGCTGTTCTGTGCATGGTGGTGGCTGGGGCCATTGCCGCCGTCTTCCACACCCTCATAGGTAAGGCTGTCGGTTGTCCCTTAAGAATCCAGCCTTGCCAACTCCTTGTTCCTCTTAATCTATTTACATGTATTTATTGTAGTAAGTGATTTCTTCCGTAATTATTATCATGAGAATTTTAAGGGCTGGGAGGAATGGAGTCGTCGGTGCTTCTAGGACAAAAAAAAAAGAGAGAGATGTCCTTTCTCTGGGAAGCTGTATGTCTCTGGTTCCCAAACCCTGTGTCAGAGAGAGAGGAGTTTCATTAATATGTGATCAGATTTAGGACTTCCCTGGTAGCTCAGACGGTAAAGCGTCTGCCTGCAATGCAGGAGACCCAGGTTCAATCTCTGGGTCGGGAAAATCCCCTGGAGAAGGAAATGGCAACCCACTCCAGTACTCTTGCCTGGAAAATCCCATGGATTAGAGCCTGGTAAGCTACAGTCCATGGGGTCACAAAGAGTCGGACATGACTGAGCAACCTCACTCACTTTTGGTAAGGCTTCCCTGGTGGCTCAGACTATAAAGAATCCATCTGCAATGCAGAAGACCAGGGTTTAATCCCTGCTTAGGAAGATCCCCTGGAGAAGGGAATGGCTACCCACTGCAGTATTCTTGCCTGGAGAATCCCATGGACAGAGGAGCCTGGCGGGCTACAGTCCTTGAGGTCAAATAGAGTCAGACATGGCTGAGCGACTAAGCACAATGCATACTCACACACAAGGATAAAAAAAAATGTCAGGAGCTTTTGTTAGACAGACTTTACTTAACCTCTTTTTCAAATTAAAGTGTAGTCACTGATTTTATAGTATTGTGTTAATTTCAAGTGTATAGCACACTGATTCAGCTATATATATATAACTTTTTCAGATTCTATTCCTTTATAGTTTATTACAAGATACAGTAGGACCATGGTGCTTATCTACTTTATCAGACTCACTTACTCTTAAGAATAAAAACAGAATGAGCATTATTTAAGATTAATGCTTATCAGCATTGAAAACAAATGAAATTGTCTTCTGTATTAAAATTATCTCATTTTAGGACCTCATGCTTCTATTTTAGACAAGACTCAACACTCTGGGCATAACATTCTTTGCATCTAACAAGAAAATTAGGTCACACAGAGTGACTGATCCGTGGTTGGAAAGCCCCTTCCTTTAGAGTCAGAGCTCTACTTCTGCTGCCTTCATGGTGGTGATAAAAACCCTTAAGGGCACAATTTCAGAACCTATAGACTTCAAAACAGCTCAGCTTACCTGGCCTAAAAGTTGAATGACACACCTACTAAACCAAGTTACATGAAGCCCGTGACCAACACTTTACAAACCCATTGTGTGTCTTCAGCTTGGCACTGGTTGCCTGAGAACCATGAATGTCCGTGGTGAGTGAAGAGCCAGGAGATTAACCCACACCGTTTCCTATGTACTCAGGTGTCAACTCTAGTTTACTCATGCAATTGTGAATCTGGAAATAGAGCCAGCTCTTTGTGGGTTTCATTTTGAATAAAGCATAGGATTTTGTGCTAAGAACAATGAGGACAAGAAGATGCTTCCCTTGGGCCAAATATCCAGACCAAGTGTTGCTGTTGATCGTTTTCATTTGGACTGAGAGCTTCAGGGCGTGGGGTGGAGAGGAGATGCCTTTCTTTCTCTTAACCTACACCCTGAATACTGAGCTCTCTACTGAGTTTTAAAGGAAACTCCGGCAACAAGAATTCACCTGGGCCATGTTCATAGACGGTACAGTGGCTCAGTCAGTAAAGAATCTGCCTGCAATTCAGGAGACCCGGGTTCAATCCCTAGGTCAGGAGGATCCCGTGGAGAAGGAAATGGCAACCTACCACAGCATTCTTGCCTGGGAAATCCCATGTGCAGGGAGCCTGGTGGGCTGCAGTCCACGGGTTGCAAGAGTCGGACACGGTTTAACGACTAAGCTACCACCACCGCCGCCATGGGTATCTGAGAAAATGACATACATGAAATGAGAGGGTCTAAATAAGTTTTTGCCTAAAAAAGGGAGACAAATTAGTTCCTTTTTATAAAATTCCTTCCAAATAAACCCAACATTTCCTGTTTTATGAGGGAATGAGACTTTGGGACTCACAGCTAATTACTAGCTGTCTGTAATTAAGGAAAACTTGAGTTTTCTGTGTTATTGACACTGTTGGAAGGAACAATTTGGTCACTGAAATAAAATTTGAAGTCATTTTCTAATTTAAATCCCAGTTTTTCAACTTGAAAATGGAATCCTAAAATCTTAAATTTGAACCAAAATGGTTCTACCTCCAGATATTTAACAATTGTTTTTATCACTGTTGATATTTTTACAGTTACTATATAGCATTCCCCCCCCCCAAAACAAATGCTTTCCACAGTCACTACAGAAGCACGTATCAATTTCTTTCAAACATTTACAACTCAAAATTTAATAATTTTTCCACCTGTAGTATATTCGTCTCATTTCAGTTTTCTGTCTAAGGATTTAATTCTCCTCTTGCCTTGTCTGCCACATCAGACATATTTGCTTATCTTCTTGTCTCCTGGTTTGTTTGGTTTTTTTTTTGTTGTTGTTGTTTTTTTAATAATCCTGTAAGCGTTTCTGGGGCTTCCCCGGTGGCTCAGGAGTAAAAAATCGCCTGCAGTGCAGGAGACACAGGAGATGAGGGTTCAATCCCTGGATGGGAAAGATCCCCTGGAGGAGGACATGGCAACCCACTCCAGTATTCTTGGCAGGTAGATCCTGTGGACAGAGGAGCCTGGCAGGGTACAGTCCATGGGGTTGCCAAGAGTCGGACACAACTGAAGTGACTTGAGTACACAAGCTTTTCTGTCCTCAGATATTGCCAATTGTTTCCCAGAACCTTGACCACAAGCTCCAGATAGGATGTTGATCTCTTTGCCACCTTTTCCAACATAATTTTCCCATCATCAGTAAACATCCACCCATTTAGTTTCTACGTTTCAATGTGTCACCTACACTAGACACTAAAACCCATTTCTCATGTCTTAGTTGTGCTAAAAACAGGTACTGACATCTCTACTTGAACACTCAGCTCTCGGATGTCTATGCCTGGGGCAAGGAAACAGTGATAGATAAAACAGAAAAGCAAATATTCCAGGTATATTTGACTTGAGAAGCCATTATCTGCTCTCAGGCAGTCGTCTAATTGTATTTGCTTGGCCTGAGAGTGAAATGAGTATGTATTCTTCACAGGAGCAGCTCTCAGTAAGGCTTAGAGTCAGTACAAGAAGCAAGGTGTTATCAGTTCACCAGCTTAACTCACAGAGAGAGAAACCAGAGTGATCTAGGCTAGAAACCTAGTTTCTTTATATTCCTTTGTTCAGGCGAAACCAGTCTTATTGCCTTAAATGTTCCTTTTTAGGTGCTATTTCCCTATCTCCTTAATGGGTTTCTTTCTTTTATCAAGACCTTCTGACTTTTCCATCGCATTTATGTAAGGACATTTGAGAGCAGAGGGGAGGAAGAGATTCTTTCTCTTAGGGGTGGGTTCTGAAAAGCTCATGAGATGAGTCAACTTCTGTTGTTATTCAGTCATACATTCATGTCCCACTCTGTGTGAACTCATGGACTGCAGCACGCCAGGCTTCCCTGTCCTTCACTATCCCCCCGGAGTTTGCTCAAGCTCATTTCTATTGAACTGGTGATGCCACCCAACCATCTCATCCTCTGTTGCCCCCTTCTCCTCCTGCCTTCAGTCTTTCCCAGCATCAAGATCTTTTCCAGTGAGTCAGCTCTTCACATCAGGTGGCCAAAGGATTGGAGGTTCAGCGTCAGCATCCGTCCTTCCAATATTCAGGCTTGATTGGTTTGACCTCCTTGCTGTCCGAGGGACTCGGTCATCTTCTAACTGGCTCTGAAAGCATGAGTTGTATTTCAGCACGTGCAGTGGTCAGTTGCTTCATCGTGTCCAACTCTTTGCGACCCTGTGGACTGTAGCCCACCATGTTCCTCTGTCCTTGGGATTCTCCAGGCAAGAATACTAGTGTGGGTTATTGCCGTGCCCTCCTCCAGGAATCAAACCCGCGTCTCCTACGTCTCCTGCATTGGCACACAGGTTCTTTACCACTAGTGCCATGTGTGGATCACACATCCCTTTCTAATTTTTCCCTTATCTTTGATACAAGATGGACTGGCGACTTTAACACAGTGCTCTAAATGACTATTTTGCTGTCGCCACATAAGATTACAAATGGTGACTCTTCTCATCTATTACGATTCCTTAATTCTGTCCAACCTCAGGCTGTGGCTTTAACACCACCACCCTGTTGGGTGTTTTTTCAGTTTAATGGCCAATGCCTTGATTTCTTTTTGCTTTGTTTCCTAATTTACCTGTTTCTTCATTTTATTCTTTACCATCGTAGGTGCTTTTTCCAGCAAGATGTCATCTGTACTTTTAATGAATATACTTCTTTATTCAAACACATTCAAACACATTTATAGATAAAACTCAACCATTTTCCTTATGATATTACTAGCGTTCTTGTTAATTCTAAGGAGACACACCACTAGTATTACTGGAGCTGACCTTCCTGCTTTGAATTTTGGGGGCTTTGACTAAAGGGGAGTGAGAGTAAGAATTGCTCTTCGTTTAACTCACTTTTAATATAATCCAATCCCCGTCTGTTCTATCGGTAGTCCAACAAATTGCTTATTGAACAAATAGCGTGTGCATGTCGTCTTAAGTCCTACTAATGATAGGTTGGATACAGAAGTGAGATAAATACAAAACAGATGGTAGCCAGATACACCCTTCTTCTCAAGGAGATGTAGTTAATGGGAAAGTGTGCCTGTTCAGCATGAATTTCTAGAAGCAAAAGCTATTTTCAGCCTGTGAGAATTTTTACGATACGGTAATATGTGGCATTTACTTTTCTCTTTCTGACTTAAACTTCACTCTGTATGACAGCCTCTGGATCTATCCACATTCTCTGCAAACAGCACAATTCCGTTCCTTTTTATGGCTGAGTAATATCCCATTGTATGTGTACCACATCTTTATTCATCCGTCTGTTGGTGGGCATTTAGATTGCTTCCATGTCCTGCCTGTTGTAAATAGTGCTGCACTGAACATTGGGATGCATGTATCTTTCTAAATTATGGTTTTTTCCAGGTATTTGCCCAGGAGTGGGATTGCTGGATCATATGGGAAATTGGGATTGATATATACACACACACACACTACTATGTATAAAATAGGTAACTAATGAGAACCTACTGTAAAATAAATAAATAAATATTTTTAAAAAGAAAAGCGAGATGGTAGAAGTAAACCAGAGTCAAACTTGGAGGAATCAAAAGCAGATTTGAGTGAGCACAGCGACAGCAGAGAAGGCAAGAGAAGGGCTGTTGGGTTGGGGGGACGGTGTGGGAGGCACACAGCCGCCACGCATTTATAAATCAGGGGACAATAAAGCAGGAAAAAGAGTTCAGTGTTGAATGTCACAGGTACCAGGTGGATGTCTGATGCTAGGACTGGGGCAGGTAACCAAGCATAGGAGATGTGCAGCCTGAGACTATGGAAGAGCCCATTAGACAACACAGATGGCAAAGCGGGAAGAAGAGAGAAAGGGAAGGAGAGCAGGGAAGGGCCAAGGAGAAAGAGGACCAGCAGAGAGGGCACTAGGCACTTAGCCCTACAGCTGCTCCTGGGTCCCTTGGAGAGCCTTTTGATACCAGCGGGCACTTTTTTGTGGCATCTCAGTGACAACTATATGAAATAAAGCAGATTTATCCTAGTGTTCATATCAGTTCAACTCAGTCGCTCAGTCGTGTCCGACTCTTTGCCACTCCTTGGACTACAGCACACCAGGCTCCCCTGTCCTTCACCATCTCCCGGAGCTTGCTCAAACTCATGTCCATGGAGTTGCTGATGCCATCCAACCATCTCATCCTCTGTTGTCCCCTTCTCCTCCTGCCTTCAATCCTTCCCAGCATCAGGGTCTTTTCCAATGAATCAGTTCTTCACATCAGGTGGCCAAAGTATTGGAGTTTCCGCTTCAGCATCAGTCCTTCCAATGAATATTCAGCACTGACTGGTTGGATCTCCTTGCAGTCCAAGGGACTCTCAAGAGTCTTCTCCAACACCACAGTTCAAAAGCATCAATTCTTCGGCGCTCAGCTTTCTTTATAGTCCAACTCTCACATACATACATGACTACTGGAAAAACCAAAGCTTTGACCAGACAGACCTTTGTTGGCAAAGTGATGTCTCTGCTTTTTAATGTGCTTTCTAGGTTGGTCATAGCTTACTTCCAAGGAGCAAGCGTCTTTTAATTTCATGGCTATAGTCACTATCTGCAGTGATTTTGGAGCCCAAAAAAATAGTCTCTTACTCTTTCCTTTGTTTCCCCATCTATTTGCCGTGAAGTGATGGGACTGGATGCCATGATCTTAGTTTTCTGAATGTTGAGTTATAAGCCAACTTTTTCACTCTCCTCTTTCACTTTCATCAGAAGGCTCTTTAGTTCCTCTTCTGTTTCTGCCATAAGGGTGGTGTCATCTGCATATCCGAGGTTATTGATATTTCTCCCAGCAGTCTTGATTTCAGCTTGTGCTTCGTCCAGCCCAGCATTTGGCATGATGTACTCTGCATATAAGTTAAATAAGCAGGGTGACGATATAAAGCTTTAACATACTCCTTTCCCAATTTTAAACCAGTCTGTTGTTCCATGTCCAGTTCTAACTGTTGCTTCTGGACCTGCATACAGATTTCTCAGGAGGCAGGTCAGGTGGTCTGGTATTCCCATCTCTTTAAGAATTTTCCATAGTTTGTTGTGATCCACACAGTCAAAGGCTTTGGCTTAGTCAATGAAACAGAAGTAGATGTTTTTCTGAAACTCTCTTGCTTTCTCGATGATCCAACAGATGTTTATATAAGTATGTTTAATACAGCCTTAACAACAAGGCAAATCTATACGTTATGCTTACTGCTTTATAACCTTATGGTCACTAAAGAGATTTTTATTACTTAGAAAAGTTGAATGTATTTTGTCATTCTGCATAGTCTCCTTGGTTATGAACTAATGCCTTAGCTAAGTACTCTGAGATTTTTTCTTTCCAAAGATTGTGTATTTCCCATTGGAGAAGTCATGATTCCCAGCATGATCTCTTAGAGTTTTTTCCCCCAATTTGGATGAACTTCAACATTTCAAACTTTTCGGTATCTACTAGTCATCTATGAGTTCCTGCAGGATCTTCTTACTTGGAAGAGATTTCAAATGGGAGCATCTCTGGCTTTGAGCAACGCAGTTTCAAATGTCTCTCCTTTCCTTCGCTTACCTGGTATTATATCTGGACATCCATTGGTGAGGTACAGTAAGATGTTATAGACTTAGGTCAGAGAGGACCCAAATCTCCTTTGTAGAGTCATCCTTTGTAGGGTTTTTGTGTTTGTCCCAATAAAAGAGAGATCTTTCACCAGGTCCTTTATATTATATTTGTTTATTACATTTGAAATAAGTTTTTTTCCCTTGTGTGTTTCATATTCATTTTCTCTGATTTCTTATTCTTTTTGGACCCAGCTGGTAAGCCAAGTGTTCTCCCATCCTTGAGAGTTTTGCACATGGTTGGGGGTTTCCCCTGATATGACTGGGGTGATTCTCACTGACCAGACAGGCACTTCCCCAGGAATTTGTGGGGGAGATTCTGAGGAAAAGATGGTTCCAGAAAAATTCCCGCCCCAAACCTTATACAATTAGTCAGAGGAGTAGGCACTCAGAATTTGTCGAACTGACAGACTTGAAATCCAGAAATCCACTGGCCAAAAAGTTGATGTCTGTTCTCTGTACACCTGTGGCCTGGCTCAAGACACCCAAATTGCAGGAGCCTTGAAAGTATTCCTGGCTTTTTGTTCTTGTCATTTGTTGGGCAACTGCTAGTAAGTGTCCCTTTTAAGCTAAATTATGGGCTTCCCTGGTGTCTCAGACTGTAAAGAATCCACCTGCCATGCAGGAGGCCCAGGTTCAGTCCCTTGGTCAGGAAGATCCCCTGGAGAAGGAAATGGCAACTCAGCCCAGTATTCTTGCCTGGAGAATCCCATGGACAGAGGAGCCTGGCAATCTACAGTCCATGGGGGTCCCAAAGAGTTGGGCACGACTGAGTGACTAATACTTCTACTCAAGCTAAATTGTAGCTGCTACTCTAGTCATGAACTCATCTATGAGACCCCATTTTACAAAAATGCAAGTCATGAGATTTGCCAACCTGAGACCTTAATTTAACCCAGGAGTCAGGTATTATCCTGTTTCTCCCTCATTATCTATAAAAGAGAGGAAAATTTGCCAACCTTGTGTTTGGTTTCATTGGGTCCAAGTCAACTTCACATGCACGGAAATTATAGTATGGCCTGGCCTCCTAATTCACACAGAGGTAGAAACCACTGCTGTGGATTTGTTTATTTCTTTCCACACTTATTCCTTCCAGCGAGCTGCAAGGCCTCTTCCATGCCACAGAAGAGTCCAGGCAATCCGCAGAGCTCAGAGGAACAAAACTTGTATAGTTTCCTCTGCTTCTACAGTTTCTCAAGAGATTCTGTTTGTCCTTGTTCCCTTGTCCACAAAGCTGTCCATTATTCATGGATTATAAACCAATCCTGTAAAGAGTAAATTGGTACAACTTGATATCATTTAAACCAGCAAGGGTGCTAGGAATGGACAGGCCGGTCTGTATAGTCTCATGATTTATTGCCATGTAGCAATCAACTCGGTACTCACTGACTCAGAAAACAAGCTTTCATTCTTGCTTACTAGACCATAGGTAGGTTGTTTTGCACTTGGCCGTGTTTATGCCTCTGTGGTCAGCTAAACCCAAAGGAGACTCTGCTGGTCTTGGTGGGCTCACCAGGTACTGTGTGTGACAGTAGGCTGGTCCAGACAGCTCTATGGACAGCTGAGTTCTGTTGCACATCGCCTCTCATCCTCCTCCACCAGCCCGAGCTTGCTTAAACAGCTGTGCCAGTACCTCCAGTGATGGATAGAGACACACAGGGTCTCTTGGGCCAAGAATCAGATGCGGCTCAACTTCACGGCCACTGCACACTCCTGGCCGGGACAAGTCACAGGCCAGCCCAGGTTCCAGGAGGAGGGAAATTGACTGCAGCTTTTGACAGGAGGAACTACAAAATCACATGCAGGGTAGGGACGTAAGGAGGAGAGAAGAGTGGAGGACACTGTAGCCATCAGCCTACTCCACTCACTTCTTGGCAGAATTATGGATTCATGCATTTATTCCTTCCATAGAGACTGAATACCTGCTATATGGAAAATATTGGCCTAGATCCTGGGATTTCAGACGTAAGCCATGTTCTCTAGGGAGAAGCAGAAATCGTGCAATAAATTATTATGCTACCCACTCAATCGAGTCTTTTTTAATTGAGATATTGTGACTAAGCTGGTAAAGAATCCACCTGCAATGCGGGAGACCTGGGTTTGGTCCCTGGGTTGGGAAGATCCCCTAGAGAAGGGAAAGGCTACCCACTCCAGTATTCTGGCCTGGAGAATTCCATGGACTGTATAGTCCACAGGGTCACAAAGAGTTGGACACGACTAAGCAACTTTCACCTCTCTTCATTAGCTTCAAGTGTACCGCAAAGTGATTGTTGTACATATATATTGTTTTTCAGACTCTTTTCCAGTATAGGTTATTATAAGATATTGAGTATAGTTTCCTGTACTATAGTATATATCTTTTGTATTATGTGTTATAATACATAGCATATATATAATGTATATATATATATATGACCCTGATGCTGGGAAAGATTGAAGGCAAGAGGAGAAGGGAACAACAGAGGATGAGATGGTTGGATGGCATCACCAACTCAATGGACATGAGTTTGAGCAAACTCCGGGGGATGGTGAAGGACAGGAGAGGCTGGTGTGCTGCAGTCCATAGGGTTGCAAAGAGTCGGACACAGCTTAGCAACTAAACAACAGCAACAAGGGTTCCCAAATTTGCCTCTCGGAAATACACATATTAATCTTTCCCTAAAATGGGAGGAAGGCTTTTTCCTCAGTTCCCATCAGAAAATCATAGGTAATGAGACTTGTTTTGATTAATACCAATATTTCATGGTATTTTGCAACAAGCACTGGTTACTCTGGATGAACAAGTTTGAGAACCACTGATTCTGGGAGAGTCCACCACTCCAGTGGGCTGAGGTAGGAGGAGCTAGGGATTTGAATGGCGGCCCCTCCTGTTTCTGTTTCCGCAACTCAGATACCTGTAAATAGATCAAGTCCGTGTCCTCTTGCTGCAGCCAGGCCGTGAAGTCCATTTACATCTATTCAAAAGCCTCGCTTAATTTCTCTTTCTAATGTTCTACTTTTCATAAGGAATATAGGCTATTTCAGAACAGTCTTAGTAAGGCCGTTTATAAAAGTTGAAGGTTACTAAATGTCATTAAGGCAGCTAGTCTGGTAATTATAGACTCGATGCAAAGCACTTTAAACAAATTACCCCCAGCCTCCAGCTCCAGCCAGAAACAGCTCTGGGACACAGAGGGGAGGGTGAGGGGATATTAGGTGAAAAACAGCTGCTGAAATTGAACATTCCCGACTCCCAGGGTGGAAACAACCTTTGTAGTTATAATCAGACTCTTTTTCTACCGCATAGGGGAGGAGTAAAAGGAAGGAAGAAAAACGGGAAGAAAAGCTTCTTTCCATGGCCTCCAGAATTTTCCTCTAGTAGCTAAAAGAGGACAGGAAGTAAAAAGAAGCAAAAGCATCCTCAGGCCCATTGGTCTGAAGGTACCCTGGCACCTGGGGACCCCTGAGCTGCAGTCTGAACAAAACGAGGAGAGTGGACATCCTGGCAGAAGCAGAGGTTTGGCTGAGCGCAGCACCCAGCAGTCCCGCAGACCCTCTTCAACTTTAGATGTTTGCTCTTCATTGCTCTGCGTAAAGGCACTGTTTTTAACGTTTTAGTTCAAATATTCTAATAAGTTGGTATACTTGGGTATGGGCTTCCCAGGTGGCTCAGACGGTAAAGAGTCTACCTGCCATGCAGGGACCTGGATTCAATCCCTGGGTCGGGAAGATGACATGGGAGAAGGAAATGGCAACCCACTCCAGTATTCTTGCCTGGGAAATCCCCCGGATAGAGGAGCCTGGCGGGCGACAGTCTATGGGGTCGCAAAAGAGTCAGACACGGCTTAGCAACTAAACAGCAACGGCGGCAATACTTAGGTATATTCACAGAAGTAGAAACACTGACTTATACTGACCCCTATACACTCAGACCCCATGAGCCAAGTGCACGCCCTGCTGGCAGCTTCTCAAACTCACACGACCTTTCTTTTCTGGCTGCTACGCTAGAGTCTCCTGGGGAAAGAATGCTCTCCTTTCTAGAAGCCACCTGTATGAGTTTGCTAGCAGACACTGTCCTAGCAAAGCACCACAGACAGCAGAAGTGTGTAGTCTCACAGTCTGGAGGCTGGAAGGTCGAGGCAGTGGCGGTGAGGTTGGTTCCTTCAGAGGCCGTGACCGAGAACCTGTCCCAGGCCCCTCTCCAGCCTCCGGGGATTTGTGGTATGTAGTGTCCTTTGGCTTGAGGAGGCATCTCCCTGATCTCTGTCTCGTGAGCTTGTCCTTGCGCACATTTCCGTAGCTCTCCAAATTCCCCGTTTAGGACACCAGGTGCCTTGGGCTGGGAGCCCACTGTCCTTCAGCGTCACCCTGCAAGTGTGTGCTTGGTCGCTCAGTCATGTCCGACTCTTCAACCCCACGGACTGTCACCCACCAGGCTCCTCTGTCCATGAGATTTTCCAGGCCAGAATACTGGAGTGGGTTGCCATTTCCCTCTCCAGGGGATCTTCCCCACCCAGGGATCGAACCTGAGTCTCCTGCACTAAAGGCAAATTCTTTACCATCTGAGCCACCAGGGAAGCCCCAGAGTCACCCGACCTTCACTAATTATACCTGCAAAGATCCTGAGGCCAAATCAGGTCACCTTCTGAGGACCTAAGGGCTAGGAGTCAACAAATGAATTGTGAAGGGACAGAGGTCAACCCATACATCACCCTCTGAATCTCAGCCTTTCTCCGGTCTCCAGGTCCCCACTTTGGCCATCCAGTCAGGTCTGCTCAGCTGGCATTTATATCAGCTCTAACCTTTACCAGGGAATTTTAGTTCCTGAGCTATTCATAGCCAGCCCTGCGCTCCTGCCCTTGGCATGGCTCTGTTTGCCGAGCGTGGCTGCCTTTACCACTGGCAGCTGCCTCTGCCAGGAGGGGCAAAGGGGCAGGATCAGGACATCTCTTGGGGGATCTCCACACAATGAACTTGACCGGCAATGAGAAGGCATGTACAGATCAACAGGGCCATGATTTCCAAGTCTCAGCACTCACGGTAAGCCGTGTGTGTGGTTCAGTAACATCTTCATCCCGGCTTCAGGTTTCATCGGCTCATCTCAGATCTGAATGCACTTCTCACCTCGCTGCAAAGTGGGGCTGGAGGGCTCCCTCCCTGCCTCAGAGGGTCAGGTCACCTTCATACTTTCTGATCCAAGCAGGACATCACAGCTGCCTCCCTGGTCCCTGGCCATAACTAATCCCACTTCTCCCTTCTTTGCTCTTTCTGCCAAGTGCCAGCCTCCTCCTGGTTTTCCCTTCCTGTTGCCTCAGTGGTTCTGCTGGTCCCACCACGCTCCGCACCTGACACCTGGGCTCACCTGGCAGTTCGCCTTTTGATTTCCACCTTTGCTCCTCCTCTGGGATTCAGCTCTCCTCTCCTGCATTTGCCTCCCTCACCAGCCCTGTTCTCTGTATGACCCAGTCATCTTAGCCCCGTGCCTCTTGAAATCACTTACTCATACCTCACTCCCACTGGGATTCCCATTTGTGCATTTAAATATCTTTGTTTTCATCCTGAAGAGCATGCTTAATTCAACATCCTCATAATTCCAGGCTAATCCCGACAAAAGATGGAGGATTATTTCTTTTTACCAATTAATATGGTAATAAGCCCACAAAGAGTCGGAAACAACTTAGCAACTGAACAACGACAACAACAAATAGTAACAAATCGTTCCCCACCCTTTGAAATGGAGGAAGGGATTCTGGTTGTTTCACAAAAAAGTAAGAGAGACTCTGCATTTGACCTCCTTTCTGATTTCAAAGCAGCTTCTGCACTTCTCAAGTACATAAATATTCATATTAATGAAAGAGTGAACACAGCAGGAACCCTGCTATTAGAGCACCATGTAAAACACTATGAAAACACAAAGATTATTGTTTTCCTAGATAGTCTAAACTTTGTATCAATGAGGTAGAAAATAGTCAATATTTTATTTAACCTTTATTAAAATGTCAGGGGGCTTTCCTGGTGGCTCAGACAGTAGAGAATCTGCCTGTGGTGCAGGAGACCCAGGTTCGATCCCTGGGTTGGGAAGATCTCCTGGAGAAGGGAATGGCTACCCAGTCCAGTATTCTTGCCTGGAGAATTCCATGGACAGAGAAGCCTGGAGAGCCTCAGTCCATGGGGTCACAAAGAGTCATAGACAAATACACACACACACACACACACACACACACACACACACACACAGAAATCAGTGTCAGAGTGCTTAGTTCATACATTATGAAATTTTTCTCTTTCTACCTTTTTCACCCTTTGGCATGTACACATTCATTCAGCCTTTGTTGGTTAAAGCCCTTTATGTTCTAGCTACACACTGGTCCCAAATCCTCACATTGGAGGGACTTGGAAAGCACAGAGACAGCATTTTTCCGCTGGGCAAACTATACCCACAGTTTCCATCCCCCACAATTTTTGCCTTCCTGGGAAAAATGAAACAAAAGGAATTACAAACAGTGAATAGCTACCTTTAAATTTTTATTGAAAAGCCATGTTTTGTTGAATCACTGTGTTGTACACCTGGAAGTAGCATAATGTCGTAGATTCATTAAACTTAATAAAGAAAAGGCATATTAACACATAGGAATTTTCTCTTAGTAAATAATTTAGAATACCTACAGACATTGAGGGCTGCCCTGGTGGCTTAGTGGTAAAGAACCCCCCTGCCAATGCAGGAGTTGCAGGTTTGATCCCTTGAGAAGGAAATGGCAACCCACTCCCGTATTCTTGCCTGGGAAATTGCATGAACAGAGGAGCTTGGTGGGCTAGACTCCATGGGGTAGCAAAAGAGTCAGACATGACTTAGCAACTAAACAACAACTACATAGGCATTGAGCTTTCAAACTAGCCATCAAGCATTCTTTTACAATATCAAAAGAATGGAAACAACCTAAATATATAATAATAGGAGATTGAGCAAGTGATACTAAATAAACCTGCAAAAAGGAATTCAGTACAACCAATCAAATACAGAAGCATGTTATGGAAAGATGTTTATGGTTCACAAAAGAGTACGTATGTAGTATGATGCCATTTTTATGTTGAAACACCCACGCATACTCTACCACATAACACCCATAAAACACCTGGATGATTAACACCCAGAGTGTCGACTGTGACCCCTTCTGGGCAGAAGGATGGAGGAGATTGTAGATGATTTTCATCCTTTTGCTTATCTAGAATTTTTTTTACCAAAAAAAAAAGATATTATCTTTAAAATTGTTTTTAAACTTTTGAGATAAAAAGCTTATAAGGATAACTTTTTCTAAATATTGCCATGTATTTTTGTTTGCAGCATATAGTGACTTAGGCTACTACATCATCAATAAATTGCACCATGTGGATGAGTCAGTGGGGAACAAAACAAGAAGGGCCTTCCTGTATCTTGCTGCCTTCCCTTTTATGGATGCAATGGTGAGTAGGGAAGATCGTTGGCACGTTTTTTTTAATTATGGTAAAAAATACATAACCTAAAACTTACCATTTTAACCATTTTTATGTGTGCGGTTCAATGACGTATAGTATAGTCACATTGTTGTGAATCTTCAGAACTCTTTTCATCCTGGGATACTGACTCTATTCCCGTTAAACACTGACTCCCCATCCACCCCTTCCCCAGCCCCTGACAATCCGGAAATGGAAATGGGTCCACTTACTCCCTACAACAGATCTGCTTACTCCTTGGCAGGAAAGTTATGACCAGCCTAGACAGTATGTTAAAAAGCAGAGACATTACTTTGCCAAAAAAGTTCCGTCTGGTCAAGGCTATGGTTTTACCAGTGGTCATGTGTGGATGTGAGAGTTGGACTATAAAGAAAGCTGAGTGCCGAACAATTGATGTTTTTGAACTGTGGTGTTGCAAAAGAATCTTGAGAGTCCCTTGGACTGTGAGGAGATCCAACCAGTCCATCCTAAAGGAAATCATTCGTGAGTGTTCATTGGAAGGACTGATGTTGAAGCTGAAACTCCAATACTTTGGCCACCTGATGCGAAGAGCTGACTCATTTGAAAAGACCATGATGCTGGGAAAGATTGAAGGCAGAGGAGAAGGGGACAACAGAGGATGAGATGGTTGGATGGCATCACCGACTCAGTGGACATGAGTTTGAGTAAACCCCATTAGTTGGTGATGGACAGGGAGGTCTGATGAGCTGTGGTCCTTGGAGTTGCAAAGAGTCGGACACGACTGAAGGACTGAACTGAACTCCCTACAAAATGATCAACACCCTTGAGGCTGTCTTCACTGCCCTCCACACTTTTCTCACTGGAGGAATTTTCATATAACGTGAAATTTCCCATCTGAACCGTTGTTAAGTGCAGTTGAGTGGCCTTGGGTGCTTTCACATTGCTCTTCTCCCATCCCCACCGTCCACGTTCAGCTCTCTCCATCCTCCCCACTGAACACTAACTCCCCACCCTCCCCCAGTCCCTGGCACCCACCGCTCTCACTTCTATGTCTGTGAACTCAACTACTCTTGGTACCTCATGAATAGAATGATACAGTGTTTGTCTTTTTGTGGCTCTTTGGCTTATTTCACTTCACAGAATATCTTCAAAGTTCACCCATGTTGTAGCCTGTGTCAGAATGTCCTTTTCTAAGGCTGAATAATATTTCCTGTATGTATAAGCTGTATTTTGTTTATCCTTTCATCCATCCGTGGGCATCTGGGTTATTTCCACATTTGTCTGCTATGAATACTGCCACTAGGAAGATGAGTGTACAAATATCCCTTTGAGTTCTTGCTGTAATTCTTTTGAGTATATACCCATAGGAGGAATTGCTAAATCATATAATAATTCTGTTTTTAAGTTTTTGAGGCTCAATCATACTGATGGAGCAGCTGCACTGTTTTACCTCTCCACCAGCTATGCGGAAGGGTTCCAATTGACCACTCAATGACTTTTAACCAGTCCATCTTATCAGTTTATTTTATGAGAATTGTCTGTATTTGCCACAAGTTCTGGCAGGAGACAAGAGAGCTCCCTTGAAAATTTGATTCAAATATAAATTCTTTTCTGATATATTCAGGCTCAAGAGATCAGGATAGCTTTCAGATAAACTTACCACTTGTGTGGTATAAGCACCCAAAGCTTTTTACAATAAGACTCACTTGAATATACTGATAAGGCTTTATTACTTTAATAACCAGCTTTGCTAGAGTAGCTAAGGATGACTCGCTTCCATAGATTAAATTCTTTGTCCTGATACTGAAGAGTTGTCAAAGAATGCTTTTTTCCTATTCATCTGTGGTGTAGATATAAAAGAGACTTAGCAAAAAATATATATATATGTATATATATACACACACACACATACATATATCTCTCATAATGGCTAATGGTGGAAAATAAACCCTTTCTTTGGGATCCATTTTAAATTACCCTTGGAAGAAAACTTTAAAATATCATCATCTGTATAGGTTTTTTCTTATTTTTAAGAATTTTTTATTATGAAAAATTTTAGACATACATGAAAGTAAACACAAATCATTAGCATGCAACAAGGCACTTCTTTTAAGAAGATGGCCTTTGATTTTATGGCTATATAGGTTTTGTTTTGTTTTGTTTTGTTTAACCACCCCTCTCCTCCAGTTCTATATACTTTAGATGTGTGAGGTGAGTATACCTCTGTGTCAAGGTTAAGGCTGCAGCCCCAAATCCTCAGAGGAAGGAGGCAAGGTACTAATAAAATCCTCTCAAATGTTGTCAGAAGTCTCACTGTGCCCACAGCTGGGTTAATGGGCACAACCTCACTGAATCTGACGGCTTCCTAGCAGTGTGGGGGAGCCTTAGATACTAAACCCTCAGTTTCCACCAAAGGTTCTTATTTTCAGTTGTCCTGACATCACTTTAGGCTAAGAATTTGGCCATTGGAACACTTGTACCTGGATTTTCTTTTTCTTACTTATCACCAGGTGTGTTTACTCTGGTAGCTGACACATACCTTCCACCTCTGTGCCCCCTGCCTCCAAAAGAAAAAGGCCAAGGATTTGGGGTGTGTGGAAGCAGAGTCCCCACAGGGCCCAGACTGGACTGAGATGGCCCCACAGTGCCCTCAAAGCAGTGAGAGAACTGAATGGGGTGATAGCCTAAGAGAGTGAAAACCCAGCTTCCTAGGCAGAGTCTGAGATTCCGCCCTAATGCCCTTCCTGCTATCTGCACTGGGACTCTGCAAACCCATAGAAGAACTACAGGGAACTCAGGACCAAAATGACCCACAGACTCTTTCGTGCCCTGTGTACCACTTCCTTTCTGTAACTTATTTGCTGCAGAAGTTCTCAAAACTCAAAACATTTGTGATCAGCACTCTTTTCTTCCATATTTCATCTACCAACTCACTCCCCCAAAAGACCAGTAGTAGGAGATTACTGATAAAGACCAAAATAATACACAACATCTCCCCCAAACACACACACACACACACACACACACACACCCTACAACGTGGCCCTAATGTATTAGTTGGAGAGAGAATATTTTTGAAGCTTATCACCCAGATCACTTTCAGTCGGTAAAGCGAGGCCACAAGCCACAATTTACAAGTGTCATCTACACTTTGCCTTTCTTTTCATATTTGGCACCTTGGGACCTGTGAGCTGAGGAGGAAGTGGAGGCAGCCGCAGCTGTGTAGTCTTGACACAGACCTAGGTTATTCCCTAGGTCTACATGTGTTTAGTTCGTATCTGCTCACACTGTTTAGCGCACGTGAAATGTTATTTCTGTGTCAGTTCAGATTGACCTTTACTCGTTAGAAAGATGATACTGAAACAGATCCTACTTTGAACTTCAAACCTTCTCCAAACCTGCCATTCCCTAGGCTTTTCGTTGTCTGCAGGCTTTCTAGCACCTTCCTCTTAATTCCCCTCAAAGGCACAAAGTGTCAGATCAGATCCTGCCCAAACTTAAAGAGAAGGAAATAGTAGAACCCTGATCAGTCAATGGGAGCCTGTGATGACTGCAGCAACTCAGAACCCGTTTTGAGTCCTCATTGGAACCCGCTTCACAGACCAGAAAGCTGTGGTTTGTGATTCACACTGGTCCCCGTTCCTGGTATTCACCCAGATTTCCTGCCAAGCCCATGAACCAGTACACTAGTCTTCAGATAATTGGCACCAAACAAATACTATGTGGTCACTGGTTCCGCTTAAAAACCTCACTTGGGTGCTCGGGGCTGGTGCACTGGGATGACCCAGAGGGATGGGATGGGGAGGGAGGTGGGAGGGGGTTTCAACATGGGGAACACATGTAAATCCATGGCTGATTCATGTCAATGTATGGCAAAAACCGCTACAATATTGTAAAGTAATTAGCCTCCAACTAATAAAAATAATTGGGGAAAAAAAAAAAAAAACCTCACTTGGTCCTGGGTACCAGGTTAAGTTACAAGCATTCTATCAATCAAAGATTCATTAAACTTGTGCTACTAAGGTTGGGAGGTGGGTGGGTATAAAGTCTATTTCAAGAACACCCAGGAACTCATAAGAACCAGAAGTAACCTAATTCTGAATGTATCTCATGCCCAAATCTCTCCTTCCCGGCAGGCATGGACCCATGCTGGCATTCTCTTAAAACACAAATACAGTTTCCTGGTCGGATGTGCCTCAATCTCTGACGTCATAGCTCAGGTGAGTGTGGTGTGTGTGTCCTTTCAGGTGATGGACAGAACTGGCCGATGCCTCACTTATATCCATCCACTCTGCAGTGCATCCCTACCTGATTCAGATCAAACATGGACTTTGATAAATGCTTGTTAAATGAATGAGCAAACGAACCCTCCTGTGACTACAGTGTGTAGAATCTTGCGAAAAGGGGGGATTGTGGGAATTGAATTTCACTATCAGAGGTTTTGACCTTTATTGTCAAGGCTCTTGCATGTGAAATGACTCTAAAGCCATGGCTAGCAGGTGGTCATGGGATCACTGTGTACCTGACCGGGTGGACACACGGGCCTCTGTGTGGCCGAGTCACTCAGGGCTAGGTTTAGGAGAGCGCCCCTAGAAATTAGTCTTTAATTGTCATTGCCACCTGGGCAATTCAGGCATCTTTCCCCCAAACTTACAATCAGGAAATTGAGTCTGAGAACATGCTACTTCTGTCCAGTTTCCCCAGGGTCTGGCACCAGCCCTGGTTTCCATGCTCCATCCTTTTTTCTTCCATCAAAGATACCATGACAGATTTTAGCAGAAGATATTTAATTCCTATAGTCTGTAAGTTAGACTTAGTTCCTACAACTGGGGACTTGGAGAATGATCTCTTTATGGAGAAGGAGGCAAACTGATTTCTAAACTTGCTTTCCAATTCTCAATTCCATGCTGTGAACATGTCCACATGGTTCTTCCTGGTTTTTCCCTGCTGAGCATGCTAGTCTTTCAACCACCTTTTTGAAATAATCTACTGTTCAACTGTTAGTACCTCCCTAAAAGCCAAGAATTAAATTTCCAAATTAATTGCATTGACTCCATGGATCACTATTTAAAGTAATTTAAATTGCTTCCTGCTAACTTTATGTGTGTGTGTGTGTATGAGTGTGTGTGTGTTTTCTAGCACATGCCTGAATACTCTCTAACATCATTCTTTGATGTATCTTTGTTAATTTTCTTGTTGAGTTATTAGAGATTTTTTGCTTGGTCTTACTTTTGATTCATCCTCTGAGGGATGAACTGAACTGTCTCGTTCATGCTAATCACTTACTTGGAAATTAAGGGAACACCTCTCTTTTTCAACATGAGCATTGACATCTGAGTGAGCATTTGTAAATGCCATATCCTCAAAGGCAAAAAGAAAAACACACATCTTTGCCTTAGATAAATACAGCAAGCATCCAAGAGTAAAAGAAAGAAATCATATCCCTTAAAAATTTACAGCCTTTTTCCTTCTTAATTTTAAAACTAGTACTGACCCCTGCCTGCTGGGAGGGCTCGAAATTTCAGAATAAACATACCTGGTTAGTTGGGGCAGTGGAGGCTGGATTCAGGTGCCATCTGTTCTCAGGCTGTTCCTGGTGATGTAGTTATTTTAAACCTTAAAGCTTGAGTTCCTACCTTATAGCTTAAACCTTATAGCTTGAGTTGGTTGAGGGAATAAATTCAATTTTTATTCATAAGTCTTTTGCACTCACTCCCACCCACATCTTCATTCCTCTCATTACTTGAAAGCATTTGTTAATTACCAGATCTGGTAATGAATAAATAGATCCCAGACAAAATCCTTTTTTGAAAACATTTTTAAAGGTATTTATCTTATTTTCATTTTTAAAATTATGAAAGTATGATAATGCATTTACAGGAGACTTGGAAAATACAGAACAAAATTACATATAGTTTCACTAAGGAGATCCAACCAGTCCATCCTAAAGGAAATTAGTCCTGAATATTCATTGGAAGGACTGATTCTGAAGCTGAAACTCCAATACTTTGGCCACCTGATGTGAAGAGCTGACTCATTGGAAAAGACCCTGATGCTGGGAAAGATTGAGGGCAGGAAGAGAAGGGGACAACACAGGATGAGATGGTTGGATGGCATCACCGACTCAATGGAATAGGTTTGGGTGGACTCTGGGAGCTGGTGATGGACAGGGAGGCCTGGCATGCTGTGGTTCATGGGGTTGCAAAGAGTCAGACACAACTGAGTGACTGAACTGAACTGATTAAGATCTTTGGTTGGAGTTTCAATATCAAACTCTCAAAAAACTAATAAAATGAATATTTGGAAAAGTAGAAGAATATGGTAGACCTATAAAGCACCATGAACCAATTCAACATAATTAAGATTTATACAAGTTTCACACAGCAGTAGGATACAAATTATATTCAAGTTCCCATAGACTACAAACTAAGAGACATTGGAACATATCCAGGGGCATAAAACAAGGTGCAAAAATTCTATGGTCTAAAGATACTGAAATCATATAGAGTTCTAGGCAAAGTCCCTTGAAATACCACCTTGGCATAGATAGGAAGGGAGTGATCACCAGTGATAACATGAAAACAGCTTGTAATGCCTTGAGTTTCAGTGCCAACTCCTGTTTAAAAAGTAATTTTTAGTAAGCTAATTAATTTCATATCATAATACCAAAAAAAAGCTCTTGGTTTGGTTCCAACATGATATAGTTTTCTGTGTCACCATTATTTAATAATCATATGCTTTGTATTTATTTCATGATCACCTGGACTTTCTTAGCTTGCTTAGTATCAAATAAAATTTTGGTGGGGGGGCTGGGTTTGTTGGGCCTCGCTGGGACCCCCAGTCCTTTCCCCTATCTGCTGTCATCAGCCCTGGCCTTCTGAAGTCAGCTCAGACCCCAGAGATGGGATCCCAGGATACCAGTCGAGTAATGTGGTTGCACTACTGTAAGTCCCCTTGTCTCCTGCCTTTCCATCTCAGCCTTCTGGCAAGATCCCAAAGATCCCAGTTGTGAACCATGCAGTGGTGTGCACGTTGCACCACTTGTACCCAGGTAGCAAGTGCTCCTGCAAAAAGTTTCACAGTGGGACAACTGATTGCAGTATAAATTCACAATCTCATCACTCACCTCAGGTGACTCTAGTGACCATGTCTGAAGGTCCCCACCCACCTCACTGTCCCCAGAAGATGACCTCACTGCCCACTACACTGAGGACCTCAAACCCACCTGCCTGCTTTCAGACCCTGGCATCACCCCTGCTCCCCCCATTACAGGAAAGGTCATGTCCCTCCTTGGTGCCACGCCCCTTCTTCCTCCAGCGCCTGGGAGCCTGTCCTGTCCTGCTTTCTGGGGAACCTTATTCATCAGTTATCAGTGATTCCTTCTCTCTCCCCTGGATCATTTCTCTTGACGTGGAAACATGCTCAGACTTCTGCCATCTTAAAACAACCACAACCATAGCATCAGCAACAAGCTTTTTATGGTTCCCATGTACCTCTGTAGCTACAATTCTATTTTTTCACAGCCAAACCTTTCAGAAAGGTGGTTTCCACTGAGGGTCTCTATTTCTTCCCTTCTCTTTCCTTCTTTTACCTACTGCAGACTGACTTCCACTCCCATCAGCTCACCCACACAGTTCTCACTAATGATCTGCCTGCCACTGAATCCAGTGCAACAGTTTCCATTGACTTGGTGGATGTCTCAGTAACTCTTCATTCTGCTGACTGCGCCCTCCTCCATGAAACACCCCTTCCCACTGGCTATCACACCAACATATCCTGGTTTTTCTTCTACTTATGACAGCCCAGATCATCTATTGATGTGTAAATGCTGAAGTCGCTCAAGACCCATGTCTCCTCACTGTGTATTCTATTCATGAAGAATCTGATGGGTGCCCCGCAATTATACCATCTGTAACATGACTGATATTCACCAAGTAAATGTCTGCAGCCAAGCCCTCTGCTCTGGGCTCTAGACAAGGCATCTGAATGTCTCTATATTTCCATTCAGATCCTTCATAGGCATCGTAAGCCTCAATTCATAATCTTCATGATCTTGATGACTGCATTTTTGAATGAATCTCTGCCCCTACCATCTGCTCAGAAACCCGGGAGCCACCCTAGCAGCATCCCTCTTCATTCCCATCTGTCTAAAACATTTAATCCTAGATGCTTCCTTGTCAGCCCTCTTCTCCCCATCTCTGCTGCTCTGTTCTGAGAGGTCAGCTCTCCCACCTGGATCCTTAGAGATGCCTCCTGTGCCCAGGCCTGCCCCTCTGCTCTGGGTCTCCTCCCTCCTTCCCCACTGGGGCCACAGTAATCGATTCTCAGTGACATTCTGGCCACCTCACCCCCTCCTCAAACCTGCTCTCAGATTGCCTCCTGGCGTTTCTGAGATAAAAAGCCAGTATCCTGATCACAGGCTGAGAGGGGCTGAAAATCCACCAGCCCTGCTTCCTCCCCAGCCCAACCACTCTCCTCTGTCCCCTTGCTCTCTGTCCTCCAGGGCCCGGTCCTCCCTTCCAGCCCCTCCCCCTGGGAATTCCCCCAGGGAATGCCCTGGCCTCTGCTCTCCCCACCCACCACTGCCTCCCGCCACCCACTGCCAGCCAGCTGCCTGGGCTCTGGGTCTCCGCTCAGATGCACCCCCACGGGGCGACCCCCTTCACTCCACAGCCTCCTCCCCACTCCCAGCACCGCTGCCCTCTTCCCTTCATGGGCCTTGTCAGGGGTTGACCACAACTCCTGTCTTCCCCGTAAGGTTGTCTGCTCCAGGAGAACAGGGTCTGGGACTACCTTATCCATCACTGAATCCCCAGCCCAGAGCAGGCTCTCCCTGGGAAAATCTTCATTACTGAGTCTGTAGGTTCTGCTCTCAAAATAACCTGATACAGTTTTGATGGCTGTATCAGATTCAAAAATCTTAATTCTGGATTGAAAATCAAAAGGGCCAGGTATTGTTTTAAATTGATAACTGACCCAACCCACGGTGAAGATGTAAGATGTACAGTAAGTGTTGGACCACGTGGCATCAAGCTATTAACAACACGAGGGAAGCTGACAAAACCATCACTCTGGCCTTGGACTGGTCCAGGCCGAATGTCTCCTGCCTGCCTCTGTCCCACTCTAGCCCGCTCTGCTCCTCCTTCTGGTCCTCTGCATACCTCCCCCTCCCTTTTCCTTCACGTCCAGATCCCCTTCCTTGGTTCTGCTCATCTGGCGGTCCTGACGGCGCCACCAGGAGCCTTCCTGGACTTGGCAGAGGAGGGGGTCGTCTTCACATATTCATTTTCCCTCCAACATGTTCTCAATCTCTAAACACTGTCATCTTCATTAACACCATAGGTTTGTGTATGTCGAATGTGAAGCCTGCTGCAGACATACTAGTTTCTGATTAGTTAGAGAAACAAATGGGCATCTTGGCCACATCGCAAAACTCAATCTTCTGTTCCAAACACAGTGGGGCCTTAACAAGGCTTTGCTCAGCTGGTCTTTGCCATGCTTCAGTTAATACAGAACATTTGTTCCACCCGGGAAGCAGCAGGCATGGAGACAGTCACAGGCATCTTTCCTTCCATCGGTGGGCTCCACTGTATCCTCAGTGAGCGTGAACGTGAGTGTGTGATCGGGAGCGTGAATGGACACTCACGTCATCCGTGCTCCGGGCAGCCACGTCCTGTCCAGGCAGCCGGGTCATAGCTCTGTCGTCTGCTTTCCCCTGAGGACCTCTCTGACTGGTTCTGTCGCATTTAGTTGTTTAAGAGCAACAGCCCCAGCACACATGTCAGTTTGTGGGATAAGCTGACCACCTCTAACGTCTGATACTTTTCTTTCGTTCCAAAGTTCCTCTGGATTGCTCTGTTCCCCGTAGCAATTGAATGCACTCATTTGACGAATCATGCTCATTCTCCAGCTTCTTTTTTAACTTTCTGTCACCAGTCGTTTCTTGAGAGTGCAGTGATCAGAATACGCCTCCTTTGGTCAGGCTCACTTAGCGGAGGTATATTTCACAAGCCTATTCTTCCATGGATGATTGGCCAAGAAGGTTGATGTAGCTCAGATACTCTCTCCCCTCCCCTATTTTCCTACCTCTGCACCCACTATTCCTCAGGGATTCTCCCAAGATGGGACTCCCAGGACTCTGCCCAGAGGCTGGACTGATTCCCTCATTTCCAAAGGATGAGAGGTTAAATAGTTTGATAAATTTGCTTTAGAGCCTGTACCATTCAATAGAGATTGACACTTTACTGTTATTTCAATCCCTGCTGACTTTGTATTTTTTTGACCTATGCCACTTTTATAAGTCAATATCTTAAATTTTGATTGTCTGGTTTTATATTAATAAATACTGGCGGCTTTCGCAGCATGTTTAGTGGAATCCACGTTGTAAATGTAAATGGCTGTTTTTCTGTGTCCCGTCATTGGTCACTATTCTGTCCTTTGTGGAAGGTCACTTAGGTCCTCAGGCATGGATTACATGTGTACCTGGAGAGGGAAAAACTCTTCTGCATCGTTTAGGGTCTGGGAAACCAAAGCTTCTGGGTAGTCTTTAGCAATAACCTTAACCAGATGTGCAGTTGCCTTAGAAAAAATACTTAGTGGTGAACATAACAGAGTGACCGTGTGTTCTTCCAGTGCTTCCCAGACACCTGACCCTGGATTCTCCGAGAGAAGCATTGCGCGGTGGCCCCAGGTCTTGCTGTCCTCACCTCCAGCGTCAAGGCTTTTGCTCAGAGATCCATCTCAGTTCTGGGTGCAAGACGTTGGGCTGGGCTTCTGTTAATTGGTTCCGTCGCCTCCCTGATGACTGTCTGTTTCCCCACCTCTCAGGTCGTTTTTGTAGCCATTCTGCTTCACAGTCACCTGGAATGCAGGGAGCCGCTGCTCATCCCCATCCTGTCCTTGTACATGGGCGCCCTGGTGCGCTGCACCACACTCTGTCTGGGCTACTACAAGAACATCCACGACATCATCCCGGACAGGAGCGGGCCGGAGCTGGGGGTAGGTGCCTGGACCCGAGGACAGCCTGTCTGTGCACCCGCGGGGACACAGTTTGATCCTACCCCTGTGACCCGACACATCAGCCTAACAGGCACGTGCTCTGGGGCGTCCTATCCCAAGGTCAGGTGCTCAGGTCCACAGGGAGAAAGAGCTGGAGAGCTGAGGAACTCTGGAGATGGGAGAGAGACCCTAGAGGCCACTCTCTAGTGCTCTTCTCTCCGTACCAGAAGACTGAGTCACAGTGAGTCATGTCAGGCCCAGGAGGAAACACGATGTGGATGGTTCTTCTTACTCTGTGGTCAAAAGGAAGCTACTTTGTGATCAACAAAGATTTCAGGAGCCCTGGTACCGTTGAACTCACATTTGTTTAATTTCACAGCAGGGATCCAGGCTGTGTCTGGGCTTTCTGTACTGGCTAAACACACTCATTCAGGCACCTTCTACGGAGAGAGTTGGGGAGGGTTTAGGTGACACAGGAAATTTTAAATATGGTCTGTGGCCTCAGTCAGCTTTATGTCCCATTTGGCTTAGTCACCAACACAGGAACAATATTCAGACAAGACAGCACGGAGCCCACAATACGAATACAAGAGTTTCCCTCTGAGACTGAGAAGGAAGAGATGGATGTGGTCTCAGAAGCCCTCCTTATGGAGGCAGAGATTGGCCTGTGCGTCCAAAAGTGAATATGGTACAAGCAACGTATAATCTTACCCAGGTGACCAAAGCGTTCTTTTCATCACTGGTGTAAACAGTATCTAATTTATATGTATGCTAATCTTCTCTACCCTCTGGTATCAATTGGGTTGGTATCTATCCAGCTATAATTCAAATAGATATGACTTTATATATAAATATAAATAGACCACTCTATCCCTGGGCCGGGAAGATCGCCTGGAGGAGGGCATGGCAACCCACTCCAGTATTCTTGCCTGGAGAATCCCATGGACAAGAAGAGCCCGGCAGGCTACAGTCCATGGGATCACAAGAGTCAGACATGACTGAAGCCACTTAGCATGCAAAGTGGTATGTATATATGTACATGAATGTGTGTGTATGTGTATATATACATGTATATGTATATATAGAGCTTCTCTGGTGGTTCAGACAATAAAGAATCTGCCTGCAATGCAGGAGACCCAGGTTCGATTCCTGGGTCAGGAAGATCCTCTAGAGAAGGGAATAGCTACTCACTCCAGTGTTCTTGCCTGGGACATCTCAGGGACAGAGGAGCCTAGCAAGCTATAGTCTGTGGGGTTGCAAAGACTCAGACATGACTGAATGACTAGCAATTTCAATTTATATATAAATTGAGTACATTACCACACTCTAACCCTGATCCCACCTTTGACCACATGTTACTTTTGTCATGTCAAAACAGTCCTTGTACTGAGCACTCACCTTGATCTGAAGTCAGGCCATCAATAATAGATTGAGATATTTCCATCATGAGGGCCACCACATCAGATTGGTCTTGATGGCAGCAATCCATCTTAACATTCAGCTGCTAGCAAAAGGAAATAAAGTGACTGAGATGGCTCCAGGATACAACACTTACCTTTGTGAAGAATCAAAACCAAAATCACTTGATAAAAGCCAGGTGTTAAAGACAGTGCCTGTCTTTGCTGTGGAATTGTTAATAAATAGCCTTCTCTTTACTATGCTTTTATTTTGCTTATGCTTCTGAACATTTACATGACTTCTGTCAGAACCTTGAGATTAGGAACCTCCGTCATAGACTTATAGAGTGCCTAAATAATTAGGCACATTCTTGACCACACTGATTCCAAAATAAATTACAATAATGTTTTATTTCTGTGAGTTACCTCTTACTAACATGGCTTCTAGCCAGTCAGTTTTATGATGTAAACAAGAACTTTTCCAACCTGTTTCTCAGGCTGTGAAGCTGGGTTCTGCTTGGGTTAGTATTGCCCTGTTTAGACAATAGTGGTTTGAATCCATCAAGCTTAAAGGTGTGTTTTGATTTCATGGGAGCTTGCCAGTTGTCTAAGTTCAATTCTAATAAGACTGTACAATTTATTTTAATTCAACTTGGCTTGTCTACAGAGGCTTTTCCTACATTATTTTTAAGTATAGTGAATTGACTCATGGTTGACATCAAAAGAAAAGGCTTTGATTCTGAATTATTTTTTTCTGTTCTTCTCGAGTTCAGCGAACTTTTATCCCATTTTGTTGATACAGGGAGATGCAACAATAAGAAAGATGCTGAGTTTCTGGTGGCCTCTGGCGCTCATCTTGGCCACACAGAGAATCAGTAGACCCATTGTGAACCTCTTTGTTTCCCGGGACCTCGGTGGCAGTTCTGCAGCTACGGAGGTAAGGCACCTTCTGGGAACATGGGTGCCCAAAGTCACCGAGTAACAAATGGGGGCGGGGAGGTGGCTGACAAATTTGTTTCCAGTTCCTCCTGAGAGCTAAGAAATTCTATGATACTAAGTTCTGTGGTACCTTCACACAAGGAAGCATTGATCGCCATCCGTGACTTAGAATCATGTGATTTTGTTTTTTTATGAGTATGGAAACAGTGACAGACTTTATTTTCTTGGACTCCAAAATCACTGTGGACGGTGACTGCAGCCATGAAATTAAAAGACGCTTGCTCCTTGGAAGAAAAGCTAGACAAACCTAGACAGTGTAATAAAAAGCAGATACATCACTTTGCCAACACACGTCTGTATAATCAAAGCTATGGTTTTTCCAGTAGTTGTATATGGATGTGAGAGTTGGACCATACAGAAGGCTGATCACCGAAGAACTGATGCTTTCAAACTGTGGTGCTAGAGAAGAATCTTGAGAGTCCCTTGGGCTGCAAGAAGATCCAGCCAGTCAATCCTAAAGGAGATCAGTCCTGAATATTCATTGGAAGGACTGATGCTGAAGCTCCAATACTTTAGCCACCTGATACAAAGAGCCGACTCATGGGAAAAGATCCTGATTCTGGGAAAGATTGAGGCTGGGAGGAGAAGGGGACGACACAGGATGAGAGGAGTTTGAGCAAATGCCTGGGAGATAGTGAAGGACCGGGAAGCCTGGTGTGCTACAGTCCATGGGGTCGCAAAAAGTCAGACACGTCTAAGCGACTGAACGAGTGTAATGAGTATGGAAGAAGATATCTTATTCGTCCTTCTCTTTTACCACATGAAAAAAACCAAAGTAAGGACACAAAAGTAGCAAGAAGCTGGACTGTGTTAGAATCCAGGTTTTCTTTCTCCCATCAGTGGCCTCTCCATTTTCCAGTGGAGTCAGCATGGAGCCTCTTCACTGTGGTCACAGAGGATGGTGGGACCGGCCGTGCGCAGAAGTACCCAGAAGGCGAGGGCTGATGCCTCTGTGTTCTGACCCACCTCCCCTCACCTGTCCTTGCTCCGCCTCCTGCATGTACCACCCAGGCCACCGTGGCTTCACACACTCTTCGGCAACCTGCCCTCCTTCAAAGGAGGGTCTCCTCTATTTACTCACAACTCAAGAAATTGATCTGGAAACTGGCAGCTCCTCCAGGGAGAGAGTCAAAGCATTTTTTATTTATTTTCAATCATGCCAGTATGGTATGAACAAATAGAAAGACTTCATTTGTTTGCTCATCTGCTGCCTTCTGGGGAATTAATTCTGGCTCTGGGACTGCTGATCCTTCAGGAAGGCCAGTGGCCGCTCCCGAAGGCCTCCTGTTTACACAACTGCCCTTGAATGCACTTTCAGCACGTCTCCAGGCCGGGGTCTCTTGCCAGGTTCCATGTCCCGGGAAGCAGCTCATGTTGGCCTGGAAAGAGAAGTACATAAATCACAAGCTGAATGCTTTCTCTTGCCTCCGTGGGTTCCTGGATTTTGTTTTCTTGACTCAATGAATGTCCTCTGGGGTGGCTTCTGTAACATGGCAGCTTTTTTACCTAATACTTTTGTTTTAGCCGCCCTGTAAAAAGTATGGGACCCCCCCCCTCCACCAATCACCTGTGTGCTAGAATTCCATCTTCCCCTAAAACAAAAGAAAACAAAACAAAAAAAACTAAGACAATTTGTATGTTAGAATCATTTCTAAATGGACTTCAGTGCGTAGAGACAGACCTCAGCATAGGGGAACGGAATTGACATGAATTAATCGTCTGCTTCTGATGGTGTTGGCACTTGCATACATCTCATTTACTCCCAACAGCCCTGTGCTATGGTTGTTGTTAGTCTCACGGTTTTGCTGGAGGAACAGAGATGGGGCCTGAGAGGGTTCATGCTTCTCTTCACACACACCTGGGAAGTGATGGAGTGACGCTGGAATCCAGATCTGCCTGATTCCACCACCTGCTCCTCAGAGCAGTGTCTTCACCGGCTGGAGATCTACCTCATTCACATTCCTGGCATCGAAATGAAGGGTGACTGCAACCATGAAATTAAAAGATGCTTGCTCCCTGGAGGAAAAGCTATGACAAGCCTAGAAAGCACAGTAAAAAGTAGAGACATCTCTTTGCCAGCTAAGGTCCGTATAGTCAAAGCTGTGGTTTTTCCAGTAGTCATGTACAGACAGGAGAATGGGTCCATAAAGAAGGCTGAGCACTGAAGAATTGATGCTTTCAAAATGTGATGCTGGAGAAGACGCTTGAGAGTCCCTTGGACAGCAAGGAGATCAAACCAGCTCATCCTAAAGGAAGTCAACCCTGAATATTCATTGGAAGGACTGATGCTGAAGCTGAAGCTCCAATCCTTTGGCCACCTGATGCGAAGAGTTGACTCATTGGAAAGCATCCTGATGCCGGGAAAGACTGAAGATGCTGGGGAGGAGAAGGGGATGACAGAGGATGAGATGGTTGGATGGCATCACCGGCTCGATGGACATGAATTTGAGCAAGCTCCAGGAGATGGTGAAAGACAGGGAAGCTTGGCATGCTGCAGTCCATGGGGTCACAAAGAGTGGAACACGACTTAGACTGAACAACAGCAACAAAGAAATGAAACTCTCATATTCCTGGAAGAACCTGCTTGGCTTCCTGTGAGAAGTATTAGTTTTCTCAAGTTAAACATCAGAGTTGGGCTCTCCTGGGCTGAACAGACTGGAAGGGAGTTGAGTGGGGTGGCGAGTACCATAAAGCCATCAACAGGTGCACACCATCAGCTTCCCTGAAGGACGGAGTGGAGGTGGAGAGGTGGTCCCTGAGTGCCGAGTGTTCAGAGAGCAGGGGTGGAGCTCAGAATGGCATTTGGAGACTCAAGAATCGGGCTAGACAAGAGGGTTCCGTTTGGCTCTGTGAGAACCTGGCGGACCAGGGTTGAAATCTTGGCTTTTCAATCAGCGATCGGGACCTAGATAAACGTATCTAAACAAGATGCATCCTCCTAGTCTCAGGCGCACACTCTGGACCTGCTCAGCCCGCTCCCCGGGATACAGGGGACCTCTGCCCCTTCCTTCTGCTCCAGGGCCGTCCCAAGGCTGGCCATGCTGTCACCCGGGATGGAATGACCTGTCAGGGGGCTGTAGCTGAGACGGCTCACGCTGCCACATGGCAGGCGGCAGGCAGAGGCTGGAGATGCTCTCTGCGGATGCCTTGCTAACTGCCGGCTCTTCCTCTTGCAGGCTGTGGCAATTCTAACGGCCACATACCCCGTGGGTCACATGCCATATGGCTGGTTGACGGAAATCCGTGCTGTCTACCCTGCTTTTGACAAGGTGAGAACCCCATGCGGCGCGGTTTCCGAAACACTCTCTTTAAAATTAGCGTTTGAGAGACAGCAATCTCCGGTGATGGACACCTCGGTGTCTCTCAGCCTCACCTCCCTCTGCAGGGTTGATGTAGCACTGGGGCTGGCGGAGGTAATTGTGGAACACGTCCCTCCGGAAATCACAGAGGTGAATTGATGCTTGCCTTGATGCAGCTCCCAGGACGTGTCTCCAAACCGGTCCTCGCTTCTAGGTTACTCCTGTTGAGAAATTATTTGCAAAAGGGAAATGATACTCTCAAAAAAATTTATATATGGTTTTCGTTTCTGTGGTTTGTTGCTTTTTGTTTGTTTGTTTTTACTGACCTCATAGCTGATGTGAAGGTACAGCTAGAGTTCATAAGCTTATGGCTTTCTTTCGAGGGGGTACATGCACACCCTGGGTGCAGGCTAGTTCAGTTCAGTTCAGTCGCTCAGTCATGTTCTACTCTCCGTGACCCCATGAACTGCAGCACACCAGGCTTCCCTGTTCATCACCAATCCCGGAGTTTACTCAGACTCATGACCATTGAGTCAGTGATACCATCCAACCCTCTCATCCTCTGTCATCCCCTTCTCCTCCCACCTTCAATCTTTCCCAGCATCAGGGTCTTTTCCAATGAGTCAGCTCTTCGCATCAGGTGGCCACAGTATTGGAGTTTCAGCTTCAGCATCAGTCCTTCCAATGAATATTCAGGACTGGGATGAACTTATTCCAGCTGAAAGCTTCTGCTGACATTGCAGGGAGGCAATAAGTCTTCAGACCTGTAACCTGAGACCGTGTCAAGACTGACCTGCAGGTCATTTGAGAAATGCCTATTTCATTCAAGTGTAATTATTTGAACCTGTAAATGTTCAACCTAAAACAAATAAGTAGAAAAAGAGACCCCGCCCCCCAAAGATTGTATGCAATGTTTTAAAATGGAAAAATAGGGAAAAAGCAAACAGTCTGCCCCTTGTACTCTTAATAGCAACTGTTTGAATTTCTGTAGAACTAGCTCAGAGTCACTACTGACATCATTTTAATCTGATCCCGAAAGAGCCCTGAGAGGTGACGAGAGGAAGTCTGTTCACCAGCGTCCCCCGCAGATTACCTGCCTCTCTCCCCCCACCCATAATCAGTCACCTGTGAGTAGCAGCTCCCCTCCAGGCAAGTCAGGGATCGCCCCCACAGAGCCGCACGTGAGAGAGGGAGGCTCTCGTTCAGAACTCTGTACGAGGCTGGAACTTCCCCAGTAAACAATGAGTTGGACGCTCCACCACTTGCCAACATTCACTTGGAGCATCAGGATGCATAGCGTGTCCCAAAAAATGCCTTTGATTCCTGCTTCCCAAACCCAAGAGTGGATCAGAAGGTCTGAGCCACGTGCAGCAGAGAGCTATGTTGGACTGGGCTTAAGTCAATTTATGGAGACAAATCAGTATTTTCATGTCAAGAAACATGTATATAGAAGTAAGTCCTTGAAAACCAAGATGGATATAAGTCTTATTGCTAAATGTTTAGCTCTTGGAGAATAAGACTATATAATAAAATCCAATAGCAGGGTTCTACATGTGTTCGAACCTCCTGGCTGTGAGCGTCTCATCTGAAATCGGTTTTGGCTACCTTGAAATGATTAAACTTAACAATGCAGCCCTATACAATTTCGCTAAGAGCAGCCAAGAAAAACATTGTTTTATTCACGATTACAGAGGTTAGATGCTATGAAAAAAATCCCTTTAAGGAGCATCTCTTGAGCCTGATGCTGGAGGAAATCAGGATACTTATGAAACCTCCCCATTGTCACCACGCATTCCACCGCACCACTCCGGCCATTCCCATGAATGCCGACTATTCACCCAGATCTTAGACACCTCTGTGTGGACTTCCGGAATTTGCTGCATTGACAGTTGAAAATCCTTAGCCTGCTTGTGGGTTCCAGACTTAGAGATTTAACATTTCTTGCATAACTTCTGATGTTTCTAACTAAACAAGGAGATGGGAGAGTTTTCCACTCTTTCACGTTTTCTCTAGTGTTCGGATATCATCTGCAAAAGAGTGTATCTCTGCGAAAAAGCCCACGGGGCAAGCAAGACGAGACACTGATGCTGAGCTAATGATACGTGCCGGTTTACTCCAACCATATTGGCAAACATATTTGCTGTCTTAAAAATCAAAGCACATTGAGGGAGCTGGGCCCTGTGGCTGTCACCACGGGGGGATTTGGGGGGGGGCATGTACATTTGGAGGTGGGGCCCCTTCTCACCCAGCCCACCAGGGGACCACCCTTGCAGATCCCTGGGGGAGAGGAGATGAAGAGATGTCCCACGTGCTGTGATGGGCACTGTGCCAGCGTGGCAGTCTGTTTTCCAGGAAAAGCAGGTGTGCTGGAGCGAAGAAAATGGAAACCCCGCCAGAGGTTTGCACGGGCGGCATAAAGGAGAAGGGCTTCCAGAGTCTGTCTCAGCCTCTGATGGGAAGCAAACATCAAGTGGGACCTGTAACACGTCCACTTGTACATCTGTCATTAGGCTGATATGGGAGCCAGGGGCTTGTTGTTTGTTTCCGTGAGTCAACTCTGGGGCTCACTGGATACATAATGAGGTGGGTGTTGTTTTTTCTCAGCTTCTGTTCACAGTCGAGGACCAGACACTTGACCCTCAATCAAGGGTTTTGATTGAGTGGCAGGTACACTTAGCAATGACGCTGAGATGGCATCAGCCAGCCTCAGGTATGTGTCAGTGAAATGTGCTCACATTTCAATTTAACAAGGACTGTTGGAGCATCTTCTTTACTTAAGAGAGATGGTGCTGAGTTGCAGGCGCTAAAGAGATGGATGAAACACCCAGTCCTTTATCCCAGGGAGCAAATGTGCCCCTCACAGGAGTCTTGACATGTGACCCTGATACAGGCTCAGTTGCCATCCCTGCCTGCCTGCAGAGCCCAGGGTGGTCAGACACTGCAGGAAGGGATAGAGCCCTGAATTAGGTGGGTGGGCACCCAGCGCCCTGGAGAGGGGACTGACCCCGGAGACACTGCTGGGCAGTTCAGTCCGGAACTCCTTCTGGTTAGGAGTCCAGAAGCCTGACAGCTGTCTCGAGAGAGACGTCCAGTGGCAGCGGTCTTCCAAGCTGTCCCTTGACATCTATGCTTCGGATGCGTCAAATCAAACAGAAACGAGATGTTCGGTAAGAAGCGTGAGTGGTCAGCCCAGGATAACCTGGAGCCTTTTCTTGCCCCCCTAGAATAACCCCAGCAATAAACTGGTGAGCACAAGCAACACGGTCACAGCAGCCCACATCAAGAAGTTCACGTTCGTCTGCATGGCCTTGTCTCTGACGGTAAGGACAGACCCACCCCCAGCCCCCGCCTCTGTGTCTGTTTTTAGAAAAGAGGAAATTGCCATTTCAAAGGGAGAAGTCTTGTATTCCATAGTGCAGTGCTGTGTTAGATAAGGTGACAACCTCTCCTAGATATTTTCATCCCAAAATACAAACGACTGTTAATCAAGGATGGCGTTGAGTCTACGCTTCACCCGGTGGCTCAGATAGTAAAGAACCTGCCTGCAAGACAGGAGACCTGGGTTCGATCCCTGTTTTGGGAAGATCCCCTGGAGAAAGGAAATGGCCATCCACTCCAGTGTTCTTGCCTGGAGAATTCCTTGGGCAGAGGAGCCTGGCAGGCCACAGTCCATGGGGTCGGAAAGTGTCAGGCATGACTAAGCAACTTTCGCTTTCATCGAGTCTAAGAATAGAGGGCCAACTTCTGGCATTTCTGTAAGGGGCTTCTTACATGCTGAAGGAAGGCAGGCTTTGCCTTTCTTAATGATATTCTGTCTTACTGAATAATTTCCAGCCTATCTTTAAACACCCAGAGTCAACTGTCTCTTTTCCAAATTTAATTGGTATGATTTGTTTCACTGGTAAAAGTTCCCTTCTTTTTATGTTTACGCTGCTGTATCCTTCCTATGGAGCCATCATTCACCATATACTTACCAGGCACCTACAGGATCCAAAGCCCTGTGCCGTCTTCAAGGATAGAGGTGTGAACAAGAGTGGATAGCGCCTCCTCATTGGCAGGGCCTGTCGGTGACGCTGCACAGCCTTAAATGAGCAGTTCACACCCTTTATCAACCCACCTGGGCAGTGCGGATGTAGGAGATATGTTCAAAACACATGGGAAAAAATTCAAACATGCTCTATAATCCAAAGCACACAGTATATGACTTAAGATTGCTTATAGTATTCGTCAACAGTAGCAAGAAAATAATAATGACATTTATAAACAACTTCACATCGCAGACTGTGCTCTGTGACTTCTAAAGATGGAGATGAGAAGAGGCTAAAAAGAAATAGGGGTCTTTTGAACTCAGTTCCTTGTTTGTTGTGGTGACTACATGTTTAAGTCCTGTAGAAATTCTCCATTTTTACAGCTTAATGGAAAAAAACGTAACTGAAATAGCTGAGTGTGTGCAATTCCCATCATAAATGACTGGTACCGAGGACATAAGACAATAAGAGGTTTGGGGACAAGTGATGAGAGGAACTTTGTGAGCGTTGTCACTGGCCATTATCACAAGAACCACTTAGCTAGATGAGCCCTAAGAGGGGTCCCTTAAAATCAAGCCTGACACACATTTTGAACCTTGCTTGGATTTTTTTTTTTCAAAACCCATAGCTTAATATTTGATCCTTTGACCCAACACCTGAATAAACTCCTCAAGAACAACACAAGGTCTATAGCCCATCACCTAAGACCTCTGACACTGGGTCATGACTTGGCATCCGTGGCCACCCCATCACCCCAGCCCAGCCCTTCCTCTCAGTCTATCCCTCATGAAACTGGGAAACTGCACGGGGATGTCAGAAGCATATTCCAGGCCGCCTCCCCAGGGTGGGGAGACCTCTGATAGCACACCTGCCTGAGTCAGGTAGGTCACCCCAGGCAGCCCTGTTCTCCTGGTTGTATTGTTTCTCCCTACAGTGTTGCAAATTTTTCCATAGTTCCCTCAAACATTAGCAAAACACTGTACAACCTTGAAACCATTTAAAAGAGGATTTTAGGAAAAACAGAGAAGGTTTCTATTCCCGGAGCAGACCTCAGCTTTTGGAGCCTGCATGAAGTGACTGGAAGTTGAGAGTCGAGTTGGTTCGGATGCCAGGGTCTGTGACTTGGACACCATCCACACCAGAAGCTGGAAGCTCTGGGCTGTTGCTCACTCTGCGGTCAGGGTCTGGCTCCTCTGTCTTCTCTCACTCCGCTTGGACGTCCTCCCTCAGTTATGGTCAAGTCTGATGGAGAACATTACCAGATTGAGTTTACGGATATTCCTTCCTTCCTTCAGTTCACAGGCAATACTCTGTACTTCTCAAACAAAAGCAGCAAGTGTATTTTGAAGTGATAACCACTAATAATTTTATTAGCTTTTCTAATATAAACTAGAAAAATGCTTCGATTTCCCATAGAGAGGTTTTAGTTATTTAATTATTCTAATCCTACTATCTGTGTGTGTGTGCTAAGTTGCTTCAGCTGTGTTCGACTCTTTGCGATCCTGACCCTGTGAACTGTAGCTCACCTCTGTCCGTGGGATTTCCCAGGCAAGAATACTGGAGTGGGTTGCCTCTTCCTTCTCCAGGGGATCTTCCTGACCCAAGGATCAAACCGGAGTCTCCTGTATTGGCAGGCAGATTCTTTACCACTAAGCCACCTGAGAAGCCCAGACTACAGTATAGGGTAAACCTGACTTTTAGAAAGGGCTTCCCACGAGGATTGGTAGTAAAGAATCTGCCTGCCAGTGGGGTTGCAAAGAGTCGCACATGACTTAGCAACTTAGCTACAGCAAATAACTTTTATGTGCACTGGGAAACCAAAAAATTCATGTGACTCACTATATTGCAATATTCACTTTACGGTGATGGCCTGAAATAGTTCCAAGGGATGTCTATACATGTATTTAATAAAGCTTAAATTTTTATTCTTGCTTTATCACAATATTCATTATACTGGGGCAGTAAAAAATGAAAGTGTGAAAGTGTTAGTCACTCAGTTGTGTCCAACTCTTTGTGACCCCATGGACTATAGCCCACCAGCCTCCTCTGTCTGTAGAATTCTCCAAGAAAGAATACTGGAGTGGATTGCTGTTTCCTTCCGCAGGGGATCTTCCCGACCCAGGGATTGAACCCAGGTTTACCTGCATTGCAGACAGATTCCTTACCATCCAAGCCACCAGGGAAGTCTAGACCAAAACCTGCATTATCTCCAAGGTCTGCCTGAAATAGCACCAGCTAGAAGCCCACCTTCCAAGCTCCTTCTCCAGGGCCTTTTTCTCTGAACTGTGCTGTTCCAGCAAATAGGAGCAGATCCCTGGCACTGAGGCTGTGCACTGAGGCACTTGCCAGCACGCCTGAAGCAGTGGTTTCTTCAACAGTACAAACAGTAGTATTATAGCGTGTCTCAGATACATTGGCTTCCCAGGTGGTGCTAAAGAATCTGGCTGCTAATGAAGGAGACGCAAAGACGCGTGTTCGATCCTTGGGTCGGGAAGATCGCCTGGAGTAGGAAATGGCCGCCCACTTCAGTGTTCTGGCCTGGAAAATTCCATGGACAGAGGAATCTGGTGGGCTACAGTCCATGGGGTTGCAAAGAGTTGGACACAACTGAGCCAGTGAGCACGGCACAGCAGCAGATACTTTATAACGACTCGATCAACTGGTCCTCCTTCAGTTGGCTCTAACATCTTGGCTGGAGGCTGGCCTGCGTGCATACTCAGTCATGTCCTACTCTTGACGATCCCGTGGACTGTAGCCCACCAGGCTCCTCTGTCCATAGGACTTTCCCGGCCAGAATACTGGAGTGGGTTGCCCTTTCCTTCTCCAGGAGATCCTCCTAACCTAGCGATCGAACCTGCATCTCCTGCATTGGCAGGTGGATTCTTTACCACTGAGCCACCAGGAATTGCATTAAAAGGTATATAGAAAAAATATAAGGGTTTCCCCCCTAAATTCATTGTTATGCTGTCACTGTAGTGCATACAGCTTTTTATAGCACTTACCATGTTCATTCTTAACATCTATTATATCTTGTAGGCCCTGAACTTCCCTAGGCAGGGTCTATGTGTTAGTCACCTCTTATCCCCAGGGCCTAGCATCCTGCTGACACAGAAGGGGCACAATAAACAGAACACGAACACAGGAATCAATTAATACTTACCTGTGAGATAAGGATCAGAAAGGTGCCAATGGCATTCACCCCTCCTGAGCCACAATCTCCTTATTTATACTGAGGTTTATCTTAAAGCTCTTACGAGGCCCTTTACCTGAGAGTCTATTTTCACTTTTTTAATTTTTAAACTGCATCGTATCAGGAAATTAACATTGCAGAGCACTTAGGATAGATACATCATGCTTATTGCAGTGGGCGATATTCTATACAAAGTGCGAGCCTTCTGATGGTTCCAGGTTTCTCTGCATTGCCTAGGATTAGAGGGCTTTGCCAAGCGCTGGTACTTTGGGTATTAGTGACTCTTCTCTCTGGGACTTTGAGATGAGCTGGCACCACAAATGCTGCAGACACCCAGTGACCCAATGATGCTAACTGCTTTTCGAAGGAAAACCTATATTGTCCAGAGCAGAAACTCATCTTGCAGTCAGAATGGGCCCATTCTTCAGGCCTTGACATGTTCAGTTCAATGTCTGTCTTTGCCTGTGAAAAATACTTTTGACAGTTAATAAGAGACCCTGGTGCTGGGAAACATTGAAGGCAAAAGGAGAAGGGGGCGACAGAGCATGAGATGGTTGGATGGCATCACCGATTCAATCAACATGAACTTGGGCAAACTGGGAGATAGTAAGGGACAGGGAGGCCTGGCATTCTGCCGTCTCTGGGGTTGCAGAGTTGAACACAACTGAGCAACAATATGAGACTAATATTTTAGCATGCCATAATGCATGTATACACTTATTCCCTGGTATAGATTTTCAGTTTAATTTGGAGTGAACCCCTGACTCCAAAAGTTCGTTCTTCCCTCATTTTCTTATCTGAGAGTTTGTCTGAACCACTGGGCTTCAAGACAAGCAGCCCAGAATGTCTTCTGCCCAGTTGGAAGAGGAAGTGGATATAGGAAGAGTATAAGGTAGGAAAGCAGAAGTTTGTCCCAAGGAGCATCTTGCTTCCCTGCCTTTGGGAAACTCAGAAAATCAGTGATTGGCTTCTTTAGACCATTTGATGGGAGTGAGGGTGAAAAGGGAGAGCTTTAGCTGATCTGAAAGATGAACTTCACAATAGTAAGAACCCCCTGATATAAATTAATCCCCTCAATAGCAACAAAGGAGCAGGCACGATGCAGACCAGGGTTAGCAAGGTGACCGCAGGCGGACACACTGCTGTTTGGGGTGGAGGAACACACAGTGCAAAAATATGCGCTCTTTAAATAAGGTTGAAAGAACAGCTTCAGAAGGCATGCCGCATGGTGGGAGCAGGTGCGGTGTAGTGGCCACTCAGAGGAGGCCAGTGATCCGCGCTGTCAGGACAAGGTAGCACCACGGAGCACAAGGCTGTTGCTGGCGCTGGGGTCAGAAGCAAGCAGCCGGGTTTGCCCAGAACCTTCCAGTAGAGCCATGGTCTCCATCCCTAACGTGACCGATGATAAAGCCCCGTGATGCTCAGCGTGTCCTGAGAGGCTGCGTTTCTCTAGTAGACAGTTGTGGTGATCGCAGACAGAGGGTGGTGGCCATGAGCTTGTGAAGGAGGCAGGAGCGGTGTTCCTTCCTCTTGGGAAGAGGAATTGATAACGCTGAACTTACAGAAACACAGCCCCTTGGAACTGATCATGATTGCTGCCTGAATCCCAGCCTTGGGGATAGAATAGAAACCACTAACCAGGGTAGGATATGTCTTTTCAATAGCCTTGGTGGTGCAGAGAAGCACTCCAAAAGCTACCAGACCCCGTATTCCTAGATGTGAGGCCAGTGTGGTGAAGTGAACGGATGAACTTGCTAAATGTACCAAAATTGCTAATTTGGTACCCCAAACGCGTGGTCTTTTTTTTCTAAAGTATTAGTCGCTCAATTGTGTCCAACTCTTTGCGACCACATGGACTGTAGCCCACCAAGCTCTTCTGTCCATGGGATTCTCCAGGAAGGAATACTGGAGTTGGGTTGCCATTCCCTTCTCCAGGGGAATCTTCCCAACCCAGGGTTTGAACCTGGGTCTCTCCCACATCGCAGGTGTATTCTTTTACCATCTGAGCCACCAGGGAGTTTGTTTTTTTTTTTTTTTTCTAAAATTTGTAGCAAATCATATTAAGTAGGCAAGTTTTAGCAGCTTTAGATGATTTTAGTTGACCAGTTTCCATTTTTACTCCACAATGCCATTATTTTCAACATCTGCTGTTTTCTTACACTCTCTGCCGCTCTAGTGCGGGGGAGCTGTTGCCAAGGGGGGGGGGCCCTCTGTCTCAAGAGAGGTGGGGAAGAATCCTTGCAAAGCACTGGCTTGGCTGCTGCTGAGCCTCCCCAACCCCCTTCACACAAAATGGGAACAGTGTCCACCCAGAGCGATGTTGGCAGGAAGAGCCCCCAAAGCACTTGCATGCAGTGAACGACCTACACGGTCACACTCAGCACCCCTGGATGTCGGACTTGGAAAGGCCGGAGGGGAAGAGCTAGGAGCAGAGGAGAGGGAGAGACAGTGTCAGAGAGACGGAGAGTGAGGTCAGCAGTAGAAGGGGAGGGACCTCGGGGTCCGGAAGAGAAAGGGGCGCTGGAGAGTCAGAGGAGATGGAGCAGAGTGACGGAGGTGGGTTCAGCAGACAGCGGGGAGGATGGGAAGGCCCCAGAGACCCCCCAGTGCCACCCCACCCCCCACCCCAGGCCTTGCCAGTCCGTCCAATAGCAATTGCTGTAAACCATGTGTGTGCTAAGTCGCTTCACTCATGTCCGACTCTTTGAGACCCCGTGGACTGTAGCCAGCCAGGCTCCTCTGTCCGTGGGATTCTCCAGGCAAGAATACTGGGGTGGGTTGCCATGCCCTCCTCCAGGGGAATCTTCCTGACCCAGGGATCGAACCCGAGTCTCTTACGTCTCCTGCATTGGTAGACAGGTTCTTTATCACAGCCTGGGAAGCCCTCTATAAACTTTAGAAGAGTTTTAAAAAGGCAGGTTCTTAAGAAATGAGTAACTGCGACCAATTGTCCGTGGCCCGAATAGACTGTTCCACAGCTGATGTGGGTGAACTCGGCTGTTTCAGGAAGGCAGGTGTGAAGGGGTTCTCTTGCTAGGCTGCTCCAGGGTGGGCTTTCTGGCCCCAGGTTCAGATTCTGCTGAGGTCGTGGGGCCGTGCCAAGGCCTCCTGGCTGCACCCCACTGGCCTCCCCCAGCTTCAACAAATGGAGGCTGTTTGATGGTGGTGGTGGTGGGAGTGATGGGGTGGGGTATGTGTGTGTGTGCACATGTGTGTGGCTGTCACTTAGGGCAGAGAGAGAGGCAGCTTTGCCATCCAACCTGTTGTTGCTATCGTTGTCCAGTTGCTCAGTCATGTCTGACTCTTTGCAACCCCATGGATTGCAGCACACCAGGCTTCCTTGTCTTTCACCATTTCCCAGAGTTTGCTCAAACTCATGTCCATTGAGTCGGTGATGCCATCCAACCATCTCATCCTCTGTCGTCCCCCTCTCCTCCCGCCTTCAATCTTTCCCAGCATCGGGATCTTTTCCAGTGAGTCAGCTCTTCACATCTGGTGGCCAAAGTATTGGAGCTTCAGCTTCAGCATCCAACCAAAGTACCTCACAGTAGGATACAGGGGTATCTGAGACCAGTGGTTGTTACAACTTAAGGATCTGGTTATTTATTTTAAAAGATTTAAAATAGGTTTTTACTCTGGATCCACCCTGAGCCTTGCTTTTTGACGTCAGTGAGTGGTAAAAAGGGAAAGTATGACTCTGTACTCAATCCCAAGTCTTCTATTCTGATGGTTATGTGTTGAATTGTGTCCACTCCAAAGTCCTATCTTGAAGTTCTAGCTCCATCACCTTGGAATGAGACCTTATTTGGAAATAGGGTTCAGGTGAGGACCCCTGTTCCATCTGACTGGTGTCCTTGGGGGGTGGGATGTGGATACACAGGCACAAGGAGGGTACCATGTGGAGACCGGAGTGATGCTGGAAGCTGCTGGAAGCTGGGAGGCCTGGAGCAGACCCTTCCCTGGGCCTTCAGAGGGAGCGCGGCCCTGCCGACACCTTGACTTTGGCGTCACTCCCGGCCTGAGAGATGATAACGTGCTGTTAGGTGGCCCAGTTTGTATGCTTTGTTACAGCAGCTCTAACAAACTCATACACTGATGTTTCTGAAAGAGAGGCACCGTCGTGCCATTTAAGGCCACAGGGATTGGTTGACCAGACCTAACTAGTAAACTGGGGGCTTCCCTGGTGGCCCAGTGGCATAGACTCCACCTGCCAATGCAAGAGATACAGGCTTGATCCCTGGGTTGGAAAGATGCCCTGGAGAAGGAAATGGCAACCCACTCCAGTATTCTTGCCCAGAGGAACCTGAGGAGCCTGACAGGCTACAGCCCATGGGGTCCCAAGAGTTGGACACGGTTTAATGACTAAACAACAACAAACTATCCAACTCATTTGCTTTCTTTTGAAATTCCCCACTTTCTATTTTCACAGGCATCTGTATTCATGTGTTTCCAGCTTCTTGAAGTAAGGATCTGAGTGTAGGAATTGCTTAGAAATATTCTTCCTGCAGGTCAGCACTGTCCCAAGCTCAGGCAGTAAAGAGTCCACTGGCAATGCGGGAGACCCGGGTTCGATTCCTGGGTCAGGAAGATTCCCTGGAGAAGGAAATGGCAACCCACTCCAGTATTCTTGCCTGGGAAATCCCATGGACTGAGTAGCTTGGTGGGCTACAGTCCATGGGGTCGTGAAGAGTCAGGCATGACTGAGTGACTAACACACTTGTCAAGATTTATGTGCTTAGTTACATCCTTGCTGATGGGGCTTTTGGGAGGGTGTGGTTGTTGGCATCGTAGTATCCAGTAGAAGTACCAGTATTCAATTTGGTCTCTTTGCTTTTTGGTTTTATTCTGCTTATTATTAGTTGAACAATCCAGTGCTGGCTCACCCACACCCTGCAGACCCAGCATCACTAACCCTGAAAAGTTGAAACACATTTACAATTTTCAGGGAAGAAATTAAGTTGCTAGTATTTTATCCTGTTGTGTTTATCCATCCCCCACCCCCCCACCCCACCCCGTCCTGAAAATTGTCTCAAGATCTTGATCGCTTCTGCTGCTTCCTGCATAAACAGTAGTATCTGATTTGGCATGAAATTGTAAAAATTACTTAGTTTCAGTTTTACCTATCAGTACACACCTGGGTTCTGCAAAGAACAGGGTGCAGACCCGCCACCTGCAAGGGCTTGGGAACCAAGGGGAAGACAAGTGCATTCTTCTCTGGCTTCTGCACGTGCTGCCTGCCAGACCCCAGCCTCACATCGAGGATGTGGTTCCCAGGCTCCACTCCGAGGCTTTCCCCGTGCAAAAGCAGATTTATCAGAGAAAGACAGCAGTCAGGAATCATTCCACCCAGTGGCCGAATAACCCAGTGGGGATCAACTCATAGACTTCCAGGAATTGTCTTTTATGTCTGTCTGTGGCTTTTTTAAAAATCATTTTTTATTCATCTCAACTTAAAGACTGAGATGCCTGGGCTTCGCGGGTGGCGCCAATAGTAAAGAACCTGCCTGCCAAAGCAGGAGACATAAGAGACATGGATTTGATCCCTGGGTCAGGAAGATCCCCTGGAGGAGGACAGAGTGACCCACTCCAGTATTCTTGCCTGGAGAACCCCATGGACAGAGGAGCCTGGTGGGCTACAGTCCATAGGGTCGCAGAGAGTCAGACATGACTGAAATGACTTAGCATGGACACATGCACTTACAGTTTAAAGATAACAGAAGTAGGGAGTATTTTTCTTCTTATCTGATGGGCCCATTATAGCGTACAGGACCCAGACATCAGCTTGGTCAGCTGCATGGCCCAGACCCTCCAGACAATCATCATGAGAAGTGTGGACAAAAGGAGGCCGTGCTGTTGGTGGCCTAATGGTTTTCTGATTCCAGCGTCTGCTGTCACTCCCTGGTGCTTTGGGCCGTGAACATGAGCACCTTCCTGGTGACCTGGAGCTCTGATGTCCTGTCGATCCATGCTGACAAGGACATCCGGGGAGTCAGCAGAGCCGAAGTGAAATATTTCAAACACTTTTTTTTGGTAAATTATCTCAAGAAACACTGAATAGACTTATTGAAATGAGCGCATGAGGACAGAAAATGCTGATTGGTGTGCTCAGTGGTCATTTTGTGTTGAGTGAGGCTAGAGACCGCTGGACCCAGAAATAAGAGAAAACAATCAGGTATCGTCCTGGTTACACAGAAGTATTTCCCAGAAGCATGGTTGTTGTTCGCTGAGTTGTGTCCAACTCTCTTCGGTCCCATGGACTATAGCACGCCAGGTTTCCCTGTCCACCATCTCCCGGAGTTTGCTCAAAGGAATAAATCACACACTGGTACTTCTATGGGATGCTATGATACCAACACCCTCCCACCCTCACCCCTCCCCACCCACAAGCCCCATCCGCAAAGACATAATTAAGCGCATAAATTTAGGAACAGCGCTGATCTGCACAAACAATATTTCTAAGCAAACCTTGGATTCAAGTTCTCACCTGGAGAAGCTGGAAATACACAAGAACAGAGATGTCTTAAGAAAACAGTCAGTGGAGAATTTAACACCTGCTATACCTATGGAGGAGAAGGGGACAACAGAGGATGAGATGGGTGGATGGCATCACCGACTTGATGGACATGAGTTTGAGTAAACTCTGGGAGTTGGTGATGGACAGGGAGGCCTGGCGTGCCGCGATTCATGGGATCACAAAGAGTCGGACACGACTGAGCAACTGAACTGAACTGATACCTCTCCCAGAGCTTAGGTGTCTTGTATCTGCATTCAGACTGAGAGAGTGAACAGGGAAGTACAGTTGCCTTTAGCTAACTGATCCATGGCCTTTGCTGAACATGTTCTTTTATTTTATCTTAAATAAAGTTTTAGCTTAAAGGGTTTCGCTCTGTTCCCAGCTCTGGGTGGGAGTGCCTGCTTGTTCAGGCAGTGAAGGAAACATGATTACGTTGCTTCAGGAGATTATTCTGGGAGTCCTTTTGTACCTTCTGAGCCCAGGGTGAACCTCAAAGAACCGTAGTGTGATGTTGAGAAAAAACACGTGTGGCAAATAATAGTGCCTGGGAAAGCTGCTCATCGTTAATCGGAAACCAGACAGTTCTCAAAGGCCTTCCTTTAATCCTCCCACAGACACGGCTCTTAACCCATGTGGCTTGAGGAATGAATTGGCCCTTACCAAAACAAACAGAAAACAAGAAGGTCTGGAGAGCCGGCCCCTCTGAACCGGAGACGGGTTCAAAGGCAGGGCTGTGAGTTGTGCCAAGTGGCCCTGGGCTCTTGTGACACTTGACTGCCCTCTTTGTGGATTTTGATTTAAAAGGGGTGGATTGGGGAGGGGGCAGAGAGCCAGGGGGGGAGGGGTTAGCTTAGGCTTGAATTTGGGGCCACAAGGCTCAGCGCTCATGAGTGTGGGTCTAGGGGCCCCCGGGGCCTGGGTTCAAACCCTGACCCCACCACTCACCCACTGGGAGGTCACTGAATACTGCAAGCCTCGACTTCCCCAGCTGCCATGCAGGCATGATAAGAATACCCACCTTCTGAGACTTTTCAGAGGAGTAATAACTTAGCATCACGCCTGGCACGCTGGAAGCAGAGAAGGCCAGCTCCCTCCTCTGTGGTCCCCAGACACAATGGCTCCCATGAAATGGAAGGAGGGCTGCGTGTAAATAAACAGCTACTGGCATATCCAATGCCAGTGAATAATTTTGTGAATTCTTCTAGTGATATCTATAATACCCTTCCAAATTCCTATGGGATGTGTTTTTTTCTTTGTGGTGTTTAAAATAAATTTAACCTCTTGATAGATTCATACATTCTTTCTCTAGACAGACTTCACCCACACATGAGACGCATATTGCATGTTTTTCTCCCTGAGAACTTGGGAAAGCTCTTCTGATGTCCCAATGTCCCTTCCTGTTTACAGTCTCCAGTGCCAGGTGTTGACACTGCTCATTCTAACCTTTGGTTGTCCTGCTAATTCAGAAATGTCCATTACCCACGGGGCTTCCCAGGAGGCTCAGTGGTGAAAAATCTACCTGCTAATGCAAGAGACGCGGGAGATGCAGGTTCAGTCCTTAGGTTGAGAAGATCCCCTGGAGGAGGAAATGGTATTCTTGCCTGGAGAATCCCATGGATGGAGGAGCCTGGCGGACTACAGTCTATAGGGTCACAAGGAAAACTGAGCGACTGAGCACACATGCTGTTACCCACAAGCTTTGGTGAGCTCTGAAAGAGAGAAATTGATGTATTTCGTCCTTTGGCTTAGATCTGATAAATCTGTACACACCAACCAAATATTAGAAATGCCAGTAGGAAAGATTTTTTGAGCCCTCATGGAAGCATTGTCAAACTTGTCTAAAGCCTGGATGATGGAACACTTCCAGTGGGATGGATGACACTTAGAGCAGTGGTCCCCAGCATCTTTGGCACTAGAGATCACTTTCATGGAAGGCAGTTTTCATGGAAGACTGGTGTGGGGTGAGTTGGGATGGTTTCAGGATGAACCGAGCCCTTTACATGTATCGTGCACTTTATTTCTGTTATTATTGCATCAGCTCCACCTCAGATCATCAGGTTGGGGAGCCCTGGCTTAGAGTTTTTCTATTTACAACACAGCTCCCCAGAGAAAGAGCACGTGCATGTTTATTCATGCAGTCGTTCAAAGCAAACGCCTGAGCCCCTGCTCCACACCAGGCTCCACGGCTACCCCAGTGAAACACACACACTGTCTCTTTTATTAGAGGGGTTTGTAATCTCATGGAGAAGACAGGCAATTGACGCATACGGCGGTGTTGCATAGTGTGTTAGTTCCCTGGGCTCCTGTAACAAATGGCCACAAACCTGATGGCTTAGAACAACAGAAATGTATTCCCTCCTAGCTCTGGAGGCCGGAAGTTGAAATTCAGTTCACTGAGCTGAATTCGAGGTGCTAGCAGGGTAGACTCCCTCCAGTGGGTTTAGAAAAGAATCCAGGCCTTGCCTCTTGCAGCTCCTGGTGGCGGCTGGCATTCCTTGGCCGAATCAGTCTCATCCTTGATCTTCTTATCACCTCCTCCTCTACATGCCCCTCTTTCTAGCATCAGGACACTTGTGATGGTATTTAGGGCCTGCCCAGGCACTCTTAGCTCCAGGGCCTTAATTTCATCATCTCTGTTACCATATACAGTAATGAATCTTTGTTCTGGTGATGAGGGTGGGAGCATCTCTTTGAGGGCCCATTACGCAGCCTTCTGGGCTTCCCCAGTGGCTTGGCGGTAAAGAAATGCCGGCAGTGCCGGAGACATAAGAGACATGGGTTGGATCCCTGGGTGGGGAAAATCCCCTGGAGAAGGGCATGGCAACCCCCTCCAGGATTCTTGCCTGGAGAATCCCATGGACAGGTGGGCTATAGTCCATGGGGTCGAAAAGAGTCGGACATGACTCAAGCGACTCAGCACTTAATGCACATGCACTGATGACGAGAGCTGAGAGAGTGAGCTCCGGGATGAAGGTCCACTGTGAACTGAGAGGTGATGGGCCCACAGAATGATGGTTCCCAAAGACATCCATCTTCTAATCCCCAGAGCCCAAGAATGTGTTACCTGCCATGGCAAAAGAGACTCTGAAGATGTGACTAAGGATCTCGTGATGACAAAATCATCCTGGATTATTTGGGTGGGCCTTAGTTCTTCCCGACTTCGCTGGTGGCTCAGATGGTAAAGCGTCTGCCTACAATGCAGGAGACCCGGGGTTCAATCCCTGGGTCGGAAAGATCCCCTGGAGAAGGGAATGGCAACCCACTCCAGTATTCTTGCCTGGAGAATTGCATGGACAGAGGAGCCTGGCGGGCTACAGTCTATAGGGTCGCAAAGAGTCAAATGCAGCTGAAGTGACTGCACACGCATGCACGCACGAAGCCTTCTACATTAGTCTCAGCTGCTTGGGAGAAAAAATGAAGTAAAGGCAGAGAGGAGGAGTGAGATGCTGTTTTGGACTGAGGGGTCACATTTACAGCAATCAGGATGTCCCAACGCCCAGGGCCCCCTGTGTGTTTGCAGCCTTGGAGGCGTGAACACACACTACCCCCACCCCACGCCCCCCATCTGAAAGGCACCTCCGCGTGTGCCCACCTGCACAATCTCACCTATTCTTCCTGGCCAGGGACTCTGTCTCAGTGTCTCCCTCTCTCCGATGTCAGCCTCTCCCAAATCGCTCCTTCGTATCTGTGTTTAAATATGCTCAAGGCTCCCAACTTTTGAAAAAATCTTAAACCATGAAAACCTTTATCCAGCAGGCCCCTACATTTCTCTTCTCTGTGGCATCCAAGCTCCTCGAGAGAATTACGCAGAAGCACCTCTCGCCCACCCCTCCCACCGCTGCGGGCCCCCATCTGTGCTCCCCACCTGGGCCATCTGCGGTCCCCACTGCAGCCCACCTGCCTCCTCCTTCGGGAGCCGGGGACACCTGTTCCATCCTTGGTCGTCCCTCTGGGCTGCGTTCTTGCCCCTGTTTGCCAGTGTCCCCCTAGAGAGCTGGCCCCGGCCCCCACGTGCTCAGGCCGCGGCTCCCGCGGACAGCATCCGGTTCTCATGCCCCATGTCTGGGGCGGCCATCGTCCACAACCTTGGCTCATCTCCCGCAGCTTTGGTGGCTCTCCACTCAGCTGCTTTGCCATCTTCCTTTCTATCTTCCCTGGTGGCTCAGAGGTAAAGCCTCTGCCTGCAATGCAGGAGACCCGGGTTCAATCCCTGGGTCAGGAAGATCCCCTGGAGAAGGAAATGGCAACCTACTCCAGTTCTCTTGCCTGGAAAATTCCATGCACTACAATCCATGGGGTTGCAAAGAGTCAGACACAACTGAGCAACTTCACTTTCACTTTCTTTTCTGAGTATCCCTTCACAGGCTCCTGGCTGGAACATTCCTCTTCCTCACTCTAGGTGGGCACCTCCCTCTGTCCAAACAGCCTCCTCCCTCCTCAGCCCTCTTTCTGCAGAATGTGACTCTGGCTGCCCGTCTGGCTGATTTCCTGAAGCAGCATCTTTGCCTCCCATCTCTCTCCCGAGCTTCTCACCCAAACACTAACTGCCTCCTTCGCAGAGATGTGCTTTGATTTCCCTCAGGCGCCCGCCCATCCTGTCCCAAAGGGTGCTTATGGCTGGCACTCTTTCCCCTCTGCATACCGTGTTTCAGAGACCAGCATGGACTTCTGCCTGGAGTTGCCAGAACCGGAAGCCTGGGCTCCTCCCCAGCTTGGCCCTCTTCCTCACCCTGAGGTCCACTTGGGCACAGAACCCTGTCTTGGCCTCCTCCTAAACACCCCTGGGACCTCCCTCTTCTGCATTTGCCACCTTGTATCCCTCTTTCTGGGCTTCCCTGGTAGCTCAGCTGGTAAAGAATTCACCTGTGATGCAGGAGACCCCGATTCCTGGGTCGGGAAGATTCCCTGGAGAAGGGATAGGCTACCCACTCCAGGATTCTTGGCGATCCACTCCTTGGATCCCTGGTGGCTCAGCTGGTAAAGAATCTGCCTGCAATGATGGAGACCTGGGATTGATCCCCGGGTTGGGAAGATCCCCTGGAGGAGGGCATGGCAACCCACTCTGGTATTCTTGCCTGGAGAATCCCCATAGACAGAGGAGCCTGGCAGGCTATAGTCCATGGGGTCACAAAGAGTCGGACACAACTGAGCGGCTAAGCACACCCTTGTTTCTGCTTATATAGCTCCCCCTCCTCTGGGACCACAACTCCCAAGGGGGCTCCGCGCACAGCACATCGCGTCCAAACCAGCCCTCACGGAGCGGATGGCATACGGCCCCTCCACTGGCTCCCTGGTACCAACGTAAACCCAGACCTGAAGCACACAACACCAGGCCCATCTCAACGTCCTGCTCCCCATTCCAGCCGCACAGAGCACTTGGGACTGCAGGATCACGTTGTGTGTTCTCTCGCCCAAGCTTCTGCCCACGTCGTCTCTTTTGCCTGAAACCCGCTCCCCACCTCCTCGGCCAGCACCTGGGACTGGGACTGGACGTGGTCAGCCGGCTTCCCACACCCTGCGGCCGCTGCTGTCCCCGAGCCCCCCACCACGACCCCACGCTCTGTCGTCGCAGGGACACCGTGAGGCTGGCATCACCTCCGCTATGTCTGCTATTGTGTCGAGTTGGCCAAAAAGTTCGTTCAGGTTTTTCCATGACGTTCGATGGAAACACCTGAACAAACTTTTTAACCAATCCAGTATATACCCAGTGCCTGGCATAGGACAGGTGCCCAGTAATTATTTTTTGACCGAATACACGTATAAAGCACACTGTCATAATAACAAACTGATTGCTGCGGAAACCAGTAGGTCCCTGTAGAATCAAAACTGTAGAAGTAATTAGAATCCGACTACCTAGGAAGCAGGGAGGAGGTGGTGACATGATGTCCCCCGGATGAAGGGCTGATGGGGCGTCATCCTCGTCTTTCTGTCCTTTGCCACATGCCTGCATGCTCAGTCACTCAGTTGTGCCCGACTCTGTGCGACCCCGTGGACTGCGGCCCGCCAGGCTCCTCTGTCCATGGGATTCTCCAGGCAAGAACACTGGAGTGGGTTGTCATGCCCTTCTACAGGGGATCTTCCCGACCCAGGGGTCGAACCCATGTCTCCTGTGGCTCCTGCCTTGCAGGCAGATTCTTTAACCTGCTGAGCCACCAGGGAAGCCCGCCATTTGCCACAGAGTCCATCTAATCCACCTTCCAGTGGCAGCCCTTCAAATAGCCAAAGCCCATTTCGATACCTTTTAACAGCCTGGCTTCCAGACCCTGTGGTGTTTCGGTTCCGCTCTTTGAATTGTTCCTGTTGATTCTCCTCTGAGAACATGGAGCACAAACTCTGCATCAGGTCTGACCTGAGCTAATGGAGTAAATTGGTCTGGTTTTGACTTTATAATTCTCATCAGTGCAGCCTAAGGCTACATAGGCCTTTTCATTTAGCCATATAGCCCGGTTAGAAGGTGGAACACAAGAGCTGGTAAGACCCGGTTGTCCATATTCCTGTGGTGGTCGGGGGCTGGCCCCTTCTCGAATCCATCTTCAGGGGATTTGCCCACCTCGAGCTCCTAGAATCTCTGCAATCACTTTTTCTGCCACGTCTACAAGTGTTTTCAGTACAGATGCTGTTAGCTATCCAGGACTTGCACAGACAAAGTGCTTTGCTCCCTCTCATTACTTTTGGTCTTCAAATTGCTTTTAACCATGTTTGCTTACCTGTTTTAAGGTGACCCTCCTTCATGGAAAAGGCAAACTCAGAGCTGGGGGTCTTGGAATGTATCCTTGGACCCTAGTGGTTCTTTCCCTTTCTTTTTCTTACCTTGAACATATTTGTTTAAAGCTCTTTTCTGGATCTCAGCACTTGCACCCATCTGGGCTTCACCCTCCTGACTTTATTCGTCCACGAGATTGCAAGCCCTTGGAGGTGGTAGTTCTTAGACTTCATCTGGGCTTACCTCCCAGGATCTGGGGAAGAGAGAGCCTGCGAGCTGGCACACCAAGGCAGGGAGATGGCAGATACCTCCTCCCACCTGGCACATTCCCTCCCCACCCCCAAGAGCAGCCTGGGGACCACCTGTTCTTTCTATTTGTGGCAGGCGGGCAGGAATTTCTCTTCTGAGGGCATTCCAGCTCCTTTCAGAAACTCTGGTTTTATTTGATCTTCCTTGCCTCTTTCTCACCAATTTTGAAATCGCTATATTTCATTTTTTTCAATTTCCCTGGTTATTGTGAGCTTAACAAGACGTGGTCACTCCCACGTGAGTGGCCATCCCCTCCCTGATGGCCGTGATCCCATCCAATGAGACTGTTCTTCGTCTTGGTCCCCGGCCTCTCAAGCTCAGCCTCATCAGGGAGGGGTTAGCTGGCAGGTTGCCGGAGAGGGAGGAGGTGAGCGTGTGCTCTGTAATAACCGAGCTTGGAATTGCAACACTGTTAGGTGCCTGTCTCGTCTTGCCAAGGCCAGCACGGAAATCACATGCCGTCCAGGGGATGGTGGCCACTGCAGAATATAAAAGGCTGAGGTTTCACATTTAAAACATTTGTGTCCTAAAGCGTCAGAACTTCAGGGCCTCAGAGGGACCCTCCCTCAGGGAAAGAAAGCAAAAAGGCTTTCCATCAGAGAAGGAAGCATTAAAAAAATAAAATCCACTCCATCAGCGTCTTCCTCTGGGACACACTGAGATAATCCCTTGGGGGGAGATTCAGCTAATCTTGAAATGCTGCTTCTGCTATTCACATTAGGTGAGTCCCTGGGAAGCACAAATCCCACAGATGCAGACGACTCCGCTCTGCCGCGTCCCCTCTGCCCCACCTCCCACCAAGTGGCCACCACCTTTGAAAGGCAGCGAGCTCACTGACAGTGGTAGTATTTATAGCACCTCTAATCCCGCCAGGCCAGCTCCAGCCACCTGCTCCCCACGAGGCCTGCGCAGCTGAGCTAAGGGCGGCTGCCGGTGGAAAACACCAGAAAATGCACGGCCTACTAGTCACAGGCCTGGAGGCTCATCCAGCCCTGCCTGTCACAGCCTCAGTTTCCCCCAGCTGGGGGACTTGTTCATCATGTAAGGATCAGTTTTTCCACGCAGTGCTCCATGGTGACCTGTATGGGAAGGAAAATCCAAAACAGAGGGGATTATAGAGCTGATTCCGTTTGCTATACAGCAGAAACCAACACAGTGTTGTAAAGCGACTCAGCTCCAGTGAAAAAACTTTTTTTAAAAAGGATCAGTGTTGCATCTTGCAGTTCAAGATGAGCCCCACTATTTCCATGTCCATATTGTGTTGAAGCTGAAGCTCCAATACTTCCACCACCTGATGTGAAGAGCCGACTCATTGGAAAAGACCCCGATGCTGGAAAAGATTGAAGGCAGGAGGAGAAGGGGACAGCAGAGGATGAGGTGGTTGGAGGGCATCACTGACTCAATGGATATGAGTTTGAGCAAGTTCCAGGAGAGATGAAGGACAGGGAAGCCTGGCATGCAGAAGTCCATGGGGTCGCAAAGAGTCAGACATGACCAAGTGACTGAACAGCAGCAAATACAATGGACAGTCTCACGTGCTCTGGACTGCGCGTTACTTCTCCTCTGTTTATGCGTCACAGGATAGGATGTGTCTGCGTCCACACGTCAGCATCCAACGAGCACAGCAAGAATCCCCTTTTATTAGTGGCATCACTCTAGTCATAGCTGCATTTCAGCCTAGCATTCAGCCCTGAGTCCTTCTCATAGGTGCTGGAAAGGCCCAAAATCTGAGCTAAGGAAGCGCAAAAGCCACCATCCCTATGGGATGGGACCACCCCTGTGGGGCCACCTCCTGTGCTCAGAGTTAAAAGGTCAATGCGGGACTTCCCTGGTGGTTCACTGGCTAAGACTTCGCCTTCCAATGCAGGGGGTACCAGTTGGATCCCTGGTCAGGAAGCTAAGAGTCCACATGTCTCAGCCAAAAAGCAAAACCTAAAGAGAAGCAATATTATAACAAATTCAGTAAAGACTTCAAAAATGATCCACATCAAAAAATCAAAAACCAAAAAAAATGATCAGTTCTTGAGGGTGACCCAGGCTCACTCCTGTGACTGCACTGGACCCATGAGCTGTCCCTCGGCCGCCGGGGTGGTGAACACTATGAGCCTTATTCCAGCCGTGGTACCATGCTGGTCCTGTCTGTGTCGCCAACAAGCACAGCCTGTTTGCGGCTTTGTTTCTGCTGGCCGCCCCACCCCCGTGCCCCGAGACTGCTTTCTCATTGTTCAGATTATCCAGGAGAAGAGAAGGACCTCTTGTGGATGGGGGCGGGGTGGGGTAAGGACGAAAAGGACCGAAGGTGCTGAAGTGAAGACTTTCTCATTTGGTGCCCCTCTCAGTCTCTGGGTACTGGGTGCCATTGGCCAGCTGAGCACCTTCAGACACCCCAGAAACATGGGGGAGTAAGGCTTCTGAGTCCCTCCTGGCCCCACTCAACAATACCACGATCCTGGGGTTGGGCTAAGGGTTGAATGACATCATTGGAAAAGAGCCTGATGTTGGGAAGGATTGAAGGTGAAAGGAGAAGGGGGCAGCAGAGGATGAGATGGTGGAATAGCATCACTGACTCAACGGATATGAATTTGAGCAAATCTGGGAGACAGTGGAGGACAGAAGAGCCTGGTGTGCTGCAGTTCATGGGGTCACAAACAGTCAGACACGACTTAGTGACTGAACAACATCAAAGGAAAGCTCTTGGCATACAGTAAATTGCTGATAAGAGTTAGTGCTTTTCCCCTGAACTCCACCTCTGCTCACCTTCACGCTTCTCTCCAAAACTTCAGTAGTTCAGCGTTCACTTTTTAAGTCATCATTAGTTGTAGATTTGAGGGATCAGTTGGCCTGTTTGGGGGAGATAAAAAGTTGAGACTTGTCCCGAAATCTCTCCCTTGTAATAGAATGACAGTACAAATCCACATGTGCATTCTTTTTTTAACATTTATTTTATTGATGTATAGTTGATTTACAGTTAGTTCACTCAGTCGTGTCCGACTCTTTGCGACCCCATGGACTGCAGCACGCCAGGCCTCCCTGTCCATCACCAACTCCCGGAGTCTACCCAAACTCATGTCTGTCGAGTCGGTGATGCCATCCAACCATCTCATCCTCTGTCGTCCCCTTCTCCTCCTGCCTTCAATCTTTCCCAGCATCAGGGTCTTTTCCAATGAGTCAGCTCTTCGCATCAGGTGGTCAAAGTATTGGAGTAGAGCAATTCAGTCATTTTATATATATATATATATATATATTTATGTATGTATGTATGTATATATACACACACACACATTTTCACATTCTTTTCCATTGTGGTTTATTACAGGATGTTGAATGTAGTTCCTTGTGGTATGCAGTAGTAGGACCCTGTAGTTTATTCATTTTATATATAATAGTTCTCATCTGCTAATCCCAAACTCCCAATCCAATCCCTTCTCCACCCCTCCTCCCCCTTGGCACCCACAGGTCGGTTCTCTATGTCTGTGAGTCTGTTTCCTAGATCAGTTCATTTGTGTCATGTTTTAGATTCCACATATAAATGATATCCTATGGTATTTGTCTTTCTCCTTCTGACTTACTTCACTTAGTATCTGGAGAAGGGAATGGCAACGCACTCCAGTATTCTTCCCTGGAGAATTCCATGGACAGAGGAGTCTGGCGGGCTACAGTCCATGGGGTCACAAAGAGTCAGACATGACTGAGCGGCTGCACTTTCTTTCTTTCTTTTCGTTTAGCATGATAACTTCTAGGCCCATCCATGTTGCTGCAAATGGCATCCTTCTTATGGCTGAGTAGTATTCTAATATATATACACACCACACCTTCTTTATGCATTCATCTGTTCATGGACATTCAGGTTGTCTCCAGGTCTTGGCTGTTGTAAACAGTGCTGCCATGAACATAGGGATGCATGTATCTTTTCAAATTATAGTTTTGTCCAGATATGTGCTCAGGAGTGGAATCGCAGGATCATATGCAACTCTAGTGTTTTGAGGAACATCCATACTGTTCTCCATAGTCTTTGTCATAGTTTACATTCCCACAAACAGTCCACAGTGCATTCTTAAAATAATTAGCAGATGAACAAGCATATTGGGTTGTTATAAAGAGGTTCCAGTAAAAACTGTGGTAAAAAAAAAAACACCTCACATATAACTTAGCACTGAACTTAGCCCCTGCTTAAGTTCAGTACTGCACCTGTCACTGCCATCCGTCCCCAGAACTCTGCATCTTGGGAAAGTGAAACTCTCTACCCATTAAACAATAATTCTCCATGCCCTCATCCCCACTCCCAGCCTCTAGCAAGCTCCGATTTGACTGTTAACAGTCAGAAAAGTAAAGGCTCAGCATAAGCTAAGGTTGGAACTCTCTCGACGTTCTTCAAATCGTGTAAGGGAAGAACATTCTGCAGAGATGGGATGGGCATAAGTGAACAACCGGAGCTCCATCTGCGGGCTTGGTGCAGGGCGCCCCCTGCTGTTTGAAGCATATTGTTTCTTTCCATCAACTCCTGCCAATCAGTTCTTGCCTGGTGGCTCAGATGGTAGAGAATCTGCCTGCAGTGCAGGACACCTGGGTTCAGTCCCTGGGCTGGGAAGATCCCCTGGAGAAGGAAATGGCTACCCGCTCCAGTATTCTTCCCTGGAGAATTCCATGGACAGAGGAGCCTGGCGGGCTACACACCGTACCTGGGGTCACAAAGAGTCAGACATGACTGAGCCACTAACACTTACCAAGTGTTAGTTAGTTAGTGTTACCAAGAATTTTAATCATCTTATATCTGAAAGGTGCACCAACTGCTCTTATGTGTAAATGGCAGTTTCACTAAGTCTAAATGATGACAGATGATTTCATTTTCATACTCTTAAATAGATTTTTTAAATCACATCTGAAAATGTTATTTTATCAGAAATATGCTATAACCATTGATGGCTGCATCAGCTCCCCTATGAGAAAGTATTCCAGGCAGATGTATAATAATAACTGTAGCTATCGACTAGCCACACCGAGAATATTAGGGAGTACACAAACACTTTCTAAAGAGCCTTGCCATGCTCTCCGGCTTAACCGAAAACCAAGCTCTGTTTCTCTCAGTGATAGATGTGGTTTACTCCATCTGTTTCAGTTTACTGGCCTGACCTGACATTAAAAGTCCCCCTTTATATGTAGCTCCTCACTGTACCCTATTGTGATACTCACGGTCCTACCTCATGCATTGAAGTATTTTTCTCCATCACCTGCTCCCATGATGCCCCTTTGTCTCTATGCCCACGTGACTGTTCACCGTTTCAGAGGCTGGGTCAGTGGTCCCCAGTGAGCAGGCCTGCAGGATAGCAGCCCGTTCTGTCTGGCGATGACTACAGGCTTGCTCCCGACACCGCCTTTAAGGCTGCTCCCCAGGAATCGGGCTCATCAGCTTTTTCACACCTGGTCTGCTTAAGCATTGCCACTCTAGTAAAACAGCATTCATTTTTTCTTCAAAATTGGGGCTCCCCCTGGTTCTGCTTTGGCCATCTGATGCAAAGAACTGACTTATTTGAAAAAACCCTGATGCTGGGAAAGGTTGAAGGCAGGAGGAGAAGGGGATGACAGAGGATGAGATGGTTGGATGGCATCACCAACTCGACAGACATGAGTTTGGGTAGACTCTGGGAGTTGGTGATGGAAAGGGAGGCCTGGAGTGCTGCAGTCCATGGGGTCGCAAAGAGTCGGACACGACTGAGTGACTGAACTGAACTGGTTCTAAGAGTCAGTCCTGATGAGATGCTGTCATTGCGTTGGGGATGTGGTGACTTCTCAGGACCTCACCATTTGCATTAGGAAAGCTCTTAGAAATGGCCCCATCTAGTTCAGGGGGCCACCAGCAAGGAGAGTGACTGTAGAGAGGACAGGCCAGGAGGGGCCCTCGTGGGCAGCCAGGCCTCTAGCTAAAGGAAGGCGGTGCTCAGTTAGTCCCGTGATACCCTCTCACACCACACGTGGAGCGCTTAGCGCATCTCGTTAGCTCTCTTAACTTCAAACACCGCCAGATCTGACCGTTTCTCACCTCCTGTTCCTAGGCCATCTCTCACTGGGATGGTTACAGTGGCCCCTCCCCTGACGGGGCTCGTCCCACCTCTGCACTTGGCCACCCAACACCCCCCACAGTCTGTTCTCACATGATCTGGGTTGTAGTTCAGTCACTCAGTCATGTCTGACTCTCTGCGACCCCACAGACTGCAGCACGCCAGGCTTCCGTGTCCATCACCATCTCCCGGAACTTGCTCAGACTCATGTCCATTGAGTCAGTGATGCCATCCAACCATCTCATCCTCTGTCATCCCCTTCTCCTCCTGCCTTCAATCTTTCCCAGGATCAGGGTCTTTTCCAATGAGTTGTCTCTTCGCATCAAGTGGCCAAAGGATTGGAGCGTCAGCTTCAGCATCCGTCCTTCCAATGAGTCTTCCGGGTTGGAGAGCCTGTCAAAGTAACAATCCGATCATATCACTCCTCCAATCCACAATGTCCCAAGGCTCCCAGAGTCACAACCATGACCTACAAAACCCTTCAGAAACGCCCCCACCCCACCCTCCACCCCACGAGGACAAACAACGTGACGTGCAGCTGAGAGTCAGAAGGCCCGATGGCATTCCTCTGGCCTCCGTCAGCTCTCTTTGAAAACAGGCCAGACAGGCGTGTGGGTATCCGACAGTGTCCAGCCTTGTTTTGCCCTCCACCCCCATCCCCAAGTAAATCAAATCAGACATTAGATGCACTTCCGAGACCCTCGCTGTAAAAGTTGAGCCGTCAGTCACCTCTGAAAGGTGCTCCTCCCTCTGAAGTAAGACTGCTCCCGTCCCTGTCAGCAGCGCGGATGAAAAGTGAAATGAAAGTGTTAGTTGCTCAGGTGTGTCTGACTCTTGCGGCTGCATGGACTGTGTAGTCCACCAGGCTCCTCTGTCCATGGGATTTTCCAGGCAAGAATACTGGAGTGGATCTTCTCCAGCAGGTCTTCCTGACCCAAGGATCAAACCTGGGTCTCCCGCACTGCAGGCAGATTCTTCACTGTCTGATCCACCCTGATTGACTTAATCTATAAAGACAGTAAGAGGGGTCTCTTTTATTCTAAAATATTTTCTGAACCAGAAAAAGAAGACACGGTTTTTGTGGAAAATGAAAAAGCACAAAGAGGAAAATAAAATTGATGCTAATCTCAACACCCACCGATGACCCCACAATGAGCGCTATATGGTGGTCCCAGGAAACCTTTTACGATGATGACAGCTAAGATCGATCACCTACGCTGTGCGTGGCACTGATGGGAGCATTTTGTACAGATCTCGGGCCCCTCAGCCTGGGCCACAGACATGCTGTAATCTGGTCATCCGAGGTGCACTAAGGAGCTGGCGCCAGAGTGTAAATCAACTTTTTTATCGAGCGCACAATCCTGAGCCAGGCCTGTCACCACCACCTTGCATGTGGCATTGTTGAGGGTTAACCACTGGTTTACCCAGTGGAGACTTAAACCTAATCAAACATAAGTTGAACCCTTCTTTCTCAGTAAAACCTCCAAATAAAACTGATGCCCAGGGCGGACTATTTTAATTCAAAACAGCTGCAGTGTAGTTCACTTCTAACTGCAGGGCATCAGAATGTCTGACAGTGCTAATCCTGATTACTTAGGGTAATGGAGACAGCTTTGTGAGTTCCTCAAAAGCATGGCCAACAGCTTCTGGAAATTAAGTGAAAACCTGAGTCCTTGGTAGTGCTGTTTCATGGAAAGGAGTCCTCTCTGGACGTGTGGGAACGGATGTCCCAACATGCTGGGTTTGGTTGTTCTCTGAGTTCAAATGCTGATGGAGACCATTAGCTTCTTCGAATTCCAATCCCGAGTTCTTGGAAAGGAGACTCCGTCCCAGGGTGGTCAGGGACTGACTCCAGATGAGGAAGATCTTGAGAGAGATGCCCGTTGTGTGATTCCAGTCATGTTGAGTCAGAGTGTAGCATCTTAGGCCCAGAAGTGTTATTTCTGTCAGGGCTTCCTTCACTCTTCCTGCACACTTTCACCTATTTGGGAACCTAGCTCTGCTGTGCTTAGTCACTGGGTCATGTCCAACTCTTTGTGACCCCATGGACTGTAGCCTACCAGGTTCCTCTGTCCATGGGATTCTCCAGGCAAGAATACTGGAGTGAGCTGCCCTGCCCCCTTCCAGGGGATCTTCCCAACCCAGGGATTGAACCCAGGTCTCCCGAATTGCAGGCGGACTTTTTACCGTCTGAGCCACCAGGATAGCCCAAGAATACTGGAGTGGGTAGCCTATCCCTTCTCCAGGGGACCTTCTTGACTTGGAGATCGAACCTGGGTCTCTTGGGTCTCCTGCATTGCCAGGCAGGTTCTTTACCACTAGCACCACCTGGGAAGACCAGGTGGACCGGCAGAGAATTGTCTAGAATTATTTTAGACTTACAGAAGCCTTGTGAAGATAGCACAGACCCTTCACCCCACACTTGGTCTTACACTGCTATGGTACATTTGTCACGACTAAGGAACCAACCCCTGTACATTATAATCAACTAAACCACACAGTTTATTCAGGCTTCCCAGGTGGCCAAGTGGTAAAGAATCTGCCTGTCAATGCATGAGACAGGGGTTCAACCCCTGGGTCAGGAAGAGCCCCTGAAGAAGGAATGGGGTATTCCAGTATTCTTGCCTGGAAAACTTCCCTGGACAGAGGAGCCTGGTGGACTACAGTCCAAAAGGTGGCAGAGAGTCGGACGAGGCTGAGCATGCATGCATGCCAGTTTATTCAGATCTCACAAGCTTTTTCTTCACGTCCTTTGTCTGTTCTAGGATCCTATCCATGTTACCATGTCTCCTTACCCTTGTCTGGTCTGTGAGAGTTCCTCAGACTTGGCTGGTCTTTGTGGCCTTGTTAGTTTCAAGGACTGCTGGTTAGGTCCTCAATTTGGGTTTGTCCGGGGTTTTTCTCATGGTTAGACTGGGCTTATAGGCTTTCCAGGGGAAAACCACAGAGGTAAATGGCCATTCTCATCCCATCTTATCAGGAGAGCATGCTATCAACGTGACTTGTCACTGATGATATAATTTTGACGGCCAAGACCATATTTGCCAGGTTTTCTCCCTGTCCTCTTTCTAGAGGGAAGTTACAGTCATCAGCTCACACTTCAGAAGTGGGGAGATATGCCCCACCTCCCTGAGAGGAGAGTGAAAGTGAAGTTGCTCAGTCGTGGCCGACCCTTTGCGACTCCATGGACTGTAGCCTACCAGGCTCCTCTGTCCATGGAATTTTCCAGGCAAGAGTACTGGAGTGGGTTGCCATTCCCTTCTCCAGGGGATCTTCCTGACCCAGGGATTGAACCCAGGTCGCCCACATTGCAGGCAGACGCTTTACCGTCTGAGCCATCAGGGAAGTAGCTCCATACATTACTTGGAATTCTGTGCTAGAGATCTGTCCCTATTTGTTTACTTAATTTGTTACTATTTGGCTGCGCTGGGTGTTAGTTGTGGTGCTTGGGATCTTTATTGGGTCACGTGGGATCTTTCGTTGTGGTTCATGTGCTTAGCTGCTCCGAGGCATATGGGATCTTAGTTCCCAGACCAGGGATCAAACCCATGTTCCCTGCTGGATTCTTAACCACTGGACCACCAGGTAAGTCCCCCCACTTCTTTACTTATATCAGTATAGTTCGTCATTGTTGTTTAGTCGCTAACTCGTGTCCGACTCTGTGCAACCCCGTGGACTGTAGCCCACCAGGCTCCTCTGTCCATGGGATTTCCCAGGCAAGAATACTGGAGTGGGTTGCCATTTCCTTCTTCAGGGGATCTTCGCGACCCAAGAATTGAACCTGCATCTCCAGCACTGGCAGGCGGATTCTTTACCACTGTGGCCCCAGGAAAGTCGTATCTGTATATGAGTGTTTATCGTGTGCTGTGGTCACAACTCCATCATTTTTAGTTGTTCTGACTCCTCCAGCTTTGCTATTGGGATCTCTCTCTTCTGGGTTCCTGTATTTCAAGCTGATCATCTTGTACATTTCCCACCCTAGTCCTAGAATAAGTTGTTTTTCCAAGGAGCCCTGGTTCTTTTTATTAGAGAATAAACAGAAAAACCAAGATCTGGGCATGGAGTGGGTTGTTCTGTTTTGCTGGCTGCTTCCTAATGAGATAATGTTGACTGCAAACTCAGCAGCAGAAAACCTAACCCTGCAGCGACTCCAAGAAACAAATCGTCTTCACTGTCAGCAGTTTATTAGGTTTGTGTTCTGGTTTGGAAAAGTCAATGTCATTAGGCTCTGCAAATATTTGAAGAACACAGCATGTTCTGGTCAACTCAGAGGGCATAAGCTAAGTTGAAACTACTCTAGTGAATGCATCAGAAAGACACTTTTCCTGAAATAGTCTTTGTTAGGTTACCTTCTAGAGTTTCCTGTTCTCTCAAACAGACTGGTTAAATCTCATCTGATTACAATGCTAGGGCTCAGTACATTTCTTGGAAAATTTTGACCTGCAAATAGGTGTCGCAGCTTGTAACCAACACTATACCTAATTCTGAGTTGCATGTATTCCTTTCTGGGCAATGCTGGAACCAGTCTTTTTTTTTTTTTTTTTTTAAGAGGCAAGCTGGAAGGCAAGGAGCATTTTCACACTGGAAGCATGGGTCAGATTGGCGAAGGCTAAGAGTCAAATTGAGAGACTTGAGGGAGATAAGGAAAGGAAGCATTGATCCATGTGGTATTTCTTCTCTTTAAACCTGTGATTGCTGAGGCCCAGATCAGACTGAGAGTATTCAGTTACTTTGCTCTAGAACGGCAACCCACTCCAGTAATCTGGCCTGGAAAATTCTACAGACAGGGGAGCCTGGTGGGCTACAGTCCATGGTGTCATAAAGAGTCGGACACGACTGAGCGACTAAACAGAAAGACCCAACCTAGGCTGGAGGTGCATGGGGCTGAAAACTCCGAAGAAGCACCTGGGTGGCACATGGCCTTGATAGGGGCTTGTAGGGTGTGCTTGGCACAGACGGGTACCACGTGGAGAAGAGAGGGGCTTACTGGTACCAAGTTAAACCACACTGTGAATTTTAGAAATGATGTATCAATAAATGCAATGGAACTTTTATTCTATCTTGTATTTTTCAACATCTGGGAGAATATTCCATTTGATTTTCAAGGTTGATGGACGTACTATCATTCAATCCTATTGTCTGATGCTAGTACTTCCACTGCATATTTGACAAGAAGGGAAAAATACTTCCTTAGATCTAACAACAAGCCTCCCTCCTGAGAAGCTCTATTAGAGATCCATCAAGCCTTACTGCTTTGCTTTCAAGGGACCAGAACTAGAGTCACCTGCTCAGGGTACTTATGGCAGTGTCTCCGGTCATATGGATGCACTCAGTATCTTGAGGCCTGAGGTTGGACTTCCTCCTCCAGGGCAGCGGAAAGCCTCCAGGTGGACATTATCGGTGCCGAGAAGCTGGTGGGAGGAACTAACCTTGGTCGCAGGTGCTCGCTCACACCTTCCTTCTGACAAGCAGTTACCCCCTTCTATTTCCTCAGCTTGTTGTCATTTAAAAGCCACTTTACAGTGATTTTGCAAGGCACAGAGAGACTGCATTATCTCATATTCAAATAATCATTGGTTACAAACTAAGTAAAGCCTGCCTGTGACTTTCCTGGAAGCTTAAATTTTTTCTTTAGCAGAATGCAGCCTAGAGAGCTCACTCCAGCCAGTGAGGAAAGCCCGGATAGCTTATCCTCCATAAGTCCTGATCAAGTCCAGAGTTGGGTGATATTCACTTAGCACTTAATGCTTTATAGCTGTGGGAAGTATTTGGAAGGAGGGACGATCTAGCTATCAGTCAAGAACAGGAACTGAGTCCCAGCGCTGTGCTCAGTGTGGTTATGAAGGTGTCCTGTGAAATTGTCACCACACCTCGGCTGTAGGCATGAATGCCTAACTGGTAACCAGCTTTGCAGTGGGAAAAGATGGCAGGGCCACTTGTCCAGGCCACTCAGTAATAAAGCCTCTGAGCTCTGAGTTGTTAGATCTAAGGAGGTATTTTTCCCTTCTTGTCAAATATGCAGTGGAAGTACTGGCATCAGGCAATAGGATTAAATGATAGTCCGTCCGTCATCCTTGAAAATCAAATGGAATATTCTCCCAGATGTTGAAAAATACAAGATAGAATAAAAGTCCCAATGCATTTATAAAAGTGAAACATGTTTATAATAGATCCACCAAGGTGCTTTTTGATGAATTTCAACATGACATGGTAATAAGGTGAAGTCGCTCAGTCGTGTCCGACTCTTTGTGACCCCGTGGACTGTAGCCCACCAGGCTCCTCTATCCATGGGATTCTCCAGGCAAGAACACTGGAGTGGGTTGCCGTTTCCGTCTCCATGGTAATAGGACCAGTCTAATTCCATGAAACTTAATTTACCCAAAGCCTGAACGTTATTATGCGCTTCCCAGGTGGTGCCAGTGGAAAGGAACACACCTGCCAATGCAGGAGACGTGGTTCGATCCCTGGGTCGGGAAGATGCCCCGGAGGAGGAAATGGCAGCCCACTCCAGTATTCTTGCCTGGAAAATTCCACGGACAGAGGAGCCCATATTCTAAAACTTCAGAGCTCTATTTCTGTTGTTGTATCGTGTCCAATACTTCACAACCCCATGGACTATGGCCCGTCAAGTCTCCTCTGTCCAGGCGATTTCCCAGCAAGAATACTGGAGTAGGTTGCCATTTCCTTCTCCAGTGGATCTTCCTGACCCAGGGATCTAACTCGAGTCTCTTGTATCTCCTGCATTGGCAGGCAGATTCTTCACTGCTGAGCCACCAGCGAATGACTGCAATTCACTTTATAATGTATTCACTTTCATCTTAGAGAAGAATCACTTGCATCTTAAGAAAAGCAGAGAAGTATTTTATGAAATTGGCATTTAACTTGGCCAAGTGTTAGACAAATTGGCATTTGTCTAACACTCTCTTCCAAAGTTATATCGTTACATTTTTAAATTCAGTTTTTCTATCAATTATACCTACCTAAAGCTTAAAAAGTTAGTCCCCTAGGGGCTGGCCCCCAGTAGTAGCTTTTCTCCCAGCCTGCCCCACCCCTTCTCCTACTCCCAGATCTGATTCAGTGGAGTTCTGCATGCATGCAGATACTTTCAGATCACTTTTTATTATTTGGTTAAAGTTGTAAAAATTATGTTAATACACATGTTCACCCTGAACTGAGTTGTCCAGCAGCCTATGTAAACTTTCCACATTGGTGTGGCTACGTGCTCAGATGCCTGCCTCCCACCTGGGTCCCCCTGCCAGGCTCCCTGTGGGGCAGGTGTGATGAATGGGCCAGGGTCTTACCTGTGTCAGGTAAGAAGAGAGCAAGGCAGTGGCACTTGAGGACCCATGTGCCAGCCCCCCAGTTGGGCACGTTCACTTTCCTAGCTCCTCGGGGACCATGTAATACCTGTCACATTGCACTCCTTTACACCTTTTTCTAATAATACCTTGCTTCCTGCCCTTTTTCCCCTGGCAGCTCTGTTTTGTGATGTTCTGGACTCCCAACGTTTCTGAGAAGATTCTGATAGACATCATCGGCGTGGACTTTGCCTTTGCAGAACTCTGCGTTGTTCCCTTGCGTATCTTCTCCTTCTTCCCAGTTCCAGGTAAAGGAAAACAGAATGAAAGAAAAATTCCTAATCACTCTCACACCTAATTCAGTTTTCTTTCTTTAGAAACATTACCAGTTCTGTGCCAAGCAAATTAAATGTATACACTGTTAAGTTTCACAGTGGATTAAAAAGATGCAAGGATATTATCCAGCAGGTTGAATGTTTGAGAAGCGAGTCGAACAGGCATAATTTGTTTCTTAAAGGACAGTGGTTGCAGACTCAGTAGAAAGAACATGAAGGGACAGCATGAGTTGTTTCATGGGCAGTGGAACCATTCCCTGTCTTCACTGTGGCGACTGGTGACACAAATCTATGCACCTATTGAGATTCTAAAAGGACTGCTGGAGAAAAGAATCCAGGGGCAAAGCTGTGGTCAGAAATGGGCCGTGGGGCCAGTCGACACCGGGGCTGACAGCTCACCTGCCATCCTGAGCTGTTCCCAAGTCAGACGAGGAGCTGCCCCTGCTCCTAGATGTCAAGCATTCCTGGCGGCTGCCTGGGGTGTTGCCTGGTCTTTGGGGTTGGGGCGGGACACTGAGGGACCCGAGGGTTGGCACCACCTGGAGATCAAGGCAGAAGCTGTTGACTGGACTCCCCAGTCTGGAACTGAGGAGGGGCTGGAGGTCCCTAGGAGCTAAGACTGGGGTAGGACTCTGAATCTCCTCTTCACGCCCCTTCCTCGTCTGTCAAACCAAGGGCTTGAAGACAGCCGACTCCACCTATCTTTGCAACCTGCTGGCTTTGGGCCCGTCAGGTTAGCATCCTGCCTGTGCAGCCAAACCCAAGTGAGCGCCTGGACCTCAAAATTCAACTCTTCCACGAGGAGCTGGAGGAGCACGGTGTCAGACTGCAAATTCTTCCTCCAAACTGGACACGAGCGTTTACCCCAGGAGTGAGCGCTTCCTCCCCCTCCATAGGTCTGTGCCTCCTGCTGCCCCTACCTGGGATAAAGGACCAGACCTCCTCTTTCCTCAAACCCTGCCCAGTTTCAGATCAAACCTAAAGGTCTGCCAAGGTCCGTCTAGTCAAAGCTATGGTTTTTCCAGTAGTCCTGTATGGATGTGAGAGTTGGTTCACAAAGAAAGCTGAGCACCGAAGAATTGATGCTTTTGAACTGTGGTGTTGGAGAAGACTCTTGAGAGTCCCTTGGACTGCAAGGACAACAAACCAGTCCATCCTAAAGGAAATCAGTCCTGAATATTCATTGAAAGGACTGATGCTGAAGCTGAAATTCCAATACTTTAGCCCCCTGATGCAAACAACTGACTCATTGAAAAAGACCTTGATGCTGGGAAAGAAGGCAGGAGAAGGGGACAACAGAGGATGAGATGGTTGGATGGCATCACCGACTCAATGGACATGAGTCGAGTAAACTGTGGACATGAGTTTGAGTAAACTCCGGTAGTTGGTGATGGACACTGTGGCCTGGCGTGCTGCAATCCATGGGGTCGCAGAGTCGGACACTACTGAGCAACTGAACTGAAATGTCCACCAAGATCAGCCAGTCGTCACTGACACACCCTCCGTGGAGCCCCTCCTGGGCGCTAGGGCCGGTGCCCTGCCTGGCTCCCGAAGCTCACAGATCAGGCTGGGGAGATGGGGTACGGGGAACCCGCTGTGAGGTCTTTGTGAGGCGTGGACAGATGGAGCCGGCCCCAGCCCGTGGTCTGGAGGCTGGGAAAGAAACCCGGAAGTGAGCCGGGCCTCCTTCGCCCCGCCCCTTCTTCGCCCCGCCCACATGCGCTGGGAAACCCGGCGTCCAGTCCAGCTTCCCGGCTCGGGAATCAAACTGGACCACCGTCAAGTCGCCGCTCTTCTCTTGAGTTTTCCGAGACAGGCGTGATGGGAGCTTGAGGCTGGGTGGGGATGAGGGGGTGGGAGCACCACCCCTCCATCCCCCAACCCCGGCCCAGGGGTGGTGATCACAGTGGGGAAAGGACACTTAAAGACCTATGCTGCGCCCGGAGCGGGGTTGGGGGCTGGAGGGTAGGTTGGATGGGGGCGGGGGGCGGGGCTCCTCCAAACCCAGAGGATCAGGAACCCGGCAGGAAGGTGGGCCCAGGGCGGCAGCCGCAGGGCCTGGGTCCCACCCAGCCGCTCCGGGGACCCGGGATGTGCTGCCGCGGTTGGGCTCGGGGGTGGGGGGACATTGCTGACCAGTCCTTGGCTCTCCCTCCAGTCACCGTGAGGGCCCATCTGACCGGGTGGCTGATGACCCTGAAAAAGACCTTCGTCCTGGCGCCCAGCTCCGTGCTGCGGATCATTGTTCTCATCACCAGCCTCGTGGTCCTGCCCTACCTGGGGTACGCGTGAAGCGGGGGCGGGCGGGGGGAGCTATGGGATCCTGCTGCCACCGAGGCACTCTGTCCAGGAGATCAAATCAGCTTTTTTTTCATGGGAAATCCCCAAGCGTGTCTCGAGTTAGAAATGCTGAGTGATGCCTCGTTTCTCTGCCAGGGGGACCAGGTTAGAGGCCATTGAGATCCATTCTAGAAAAGCACTTTCGGGGGTCAGGCCCACCCACACACGGTCAGCACTGAGCATCCACTGTGGTGTGGCGGGCAGGGGCAAGGTGAAAAAGGCAAGGGAGCGAGCGAGGGTGTTGCCCTTGTTCTCAGGGATCCCCACTCTCCTGGGACCCCGTCTATTGGGAAACTGCACTCCACAGGGAGGAGGGGCGGGATGCTGCAGGCGCACGGGGCGGGCGGGGAGACGCACCCCTCCCGCAGCAGATGCTGAGCTGAGACCTGGAGCAGGAGTGGGAGTCGCAGGGCCCGGAGGGGGTCCCAGGGCGCTCTCCCACCCAGGTGGAATATTTATTAGGTTTATTAGGTGCACCGCTAACAGGCGGATCTCGAAGGCAATCGTCCGACCCATCTGTCGCCTACACCTTTTCTGGGTTTTGGCTGGGTTTTGGTTGTCTGTGCTTCCGCGGGGCTCTAACAGACAGATGCCCTTTGCGTTCTCGTTCCCAGGGTACACGGAGCCACCCTGGGCGTGGGCTCCCTCCTCGCGGGGTTTGTGGGAGAATCCACCATGGTCGCCATAGCAGCGTGCTACGTCTATCGGAAACAGGTGAGAGGGCGACAGAACGGCACCCCGGCCTGGCTCGCCCCCGGTGTAGGAGGCTGCCCGTGGTCATGAGGAGGAGGAGAGGGGAGGGCATCGGGAGGTGGCGTCCTCGGGCAGTGCCAGGTCTCCATAGACGATGGGAGGGGAGATGGGAGACAGGAAGCCCCCCACCCACGCCGGTGCCTCACTGACCCAGGCACACAGCCAAGTCCCGAGTCAGCCCGCTGAAAGGAGCACCCGCGGACCTAAAACTGCAGGCTTGACGAGGTCGCCCCCAACCATAAACAAAACCCAGGTCCATGGCGAGGGGTCCCCTGAGACCTCTGCCACGCTGTGTCCCCCCGCCCCAGCCCCCGCTGATGCGTCCTCTCTGGTCTAGAAAAAGAAGATGGAGAACGAGTCGGCCGCCGAGGGGGAGGACTCGGCGATGACGGACATACCTCCGGCGGAGGAGGGCACGGACATCGTGGAGATGCGGGAGGAGCAGGAATGAGGCCGCCCCCCACCCCCCCGACCCCAGGGCGGGCGCCGCAGGGACAGCCCAGGTGATGCCCCAGCGCCGCCATCTGCTCCTCCCTGACGTGTTTTCTTCCCTTTTTTTTTTTTTTTCCCTGGTTTCCTGTTTGGGTAACAAAAGAGGCCTTGATCTAAAGGTTTCACGGACACTCTGGCATGCCGGGTGTGCCCATGCTGATGAGGGGACCTGTGGAACGGTCTCACCACTGCTTTGTGGAAACAAAACAACTGACTTCATGCCCCCGCTTCGTGAAAACCCCAAAGACATAGCCGCCTTGTAGTCGCCCCCGCCCCCGCCCGTCCTCGGACAATCTGCACTTGGAACCAAAGGACCGCGGCTGTGCCGTCCAGCGCCCCCTCGGCCACCACCGCCTGGCAGGCCGCAGGCTCCCCCTGTCCCCTCGCATCGCTCAAGGATCACCAGGTGACCCCTCGGCTTTCTTTGATTGGCTTCCCGGTCACGTGGCTGTGCCAAGGGCCGTGGCCCAGAGGCCTCCCACCGTGGCGTCCTGAAACCGCCTGCCACACCCGGGCTGAGGGCGGGGTCCGGCTGCTGCCCGAGGTGGCTGTCCGCGCTGAGGAATGGATGTGCAAACGCGCTGGACCGATGGACGGCCGGAAATAATCTCCGGCGGGAAGGTTAGAGGTGCCCCGGGAGCAGCACACCCACAACACGCCAACGACAGCATTCACCTGGCCGCTTCGTGGACCTGCGTGTGCGCTCGCTGTCACACCAGCCGTGTACATACGAGAGCTGCCTTGTCAAAGTTGTCCCAAAGCCTGTCCCCCCCCATCGCCGCGTCCCTGGGCATGAGTTTCCCCGAAGGCTTGTTTTTCACTCACCTTTCCTGAAGATGGCACTAAAGCGAGGGAGAAGGAGCATTCTAACTTTACATTTTAGTCTTTATAAAGTGAACTGAAGCTTTAAGTCATAATCTAGCATTCTAATGCCAGGTTGCTATGTCGTCGCTTTGGAAGTAGATTTATGACCTGGTTCTGCCATTGTTAGTCCTAACCCTGGGGTACAGGTAATTCCAAGTGTTCTTCTGTACTCGCCTCTCACGTCACATGAGACAGCAAGACATTTTATAAACAACAGCAAAGTCACTATGTGATATTCCCTGAAATGACACATTTGAAATCCATTCAGTGCAGTATATTTTTCTAAGTTTTGGAAAGCGGGTTTTTTCTTTAAAAAATTATGGACACAGTTCACTAAATTCTTGATTTAGTCAAAATTCCTAGACGGAAAGAACCTAAACACAAAAATATTTTAAAGATATAAATATATACTGTATATGTTATGTAATTTATTTTAGGCTATAATACATTTCCTATTTTCGCATTTTCAATAAAACGTCTCTAATACAATACGGTGATTGCCTGTGTGCTCAACATACCTGCAGTGGAAACGTGTTGTATCGATGAACAGTATGTCTTGTTTGCAGTGGTTTTACACTCTGTCATTTGTATACAAATGTAAGGGTTGGTCAGTGACAAGAGAACTATTTTTCATTATGAGTAACGGGTGTAAATGGGTCAGCTGATGTAGACCGTAGTGGGAATAGAAATATACGCTCGCAGGGCAAAGAAGAAAAAGTCAAGCCTTTTGCGTTTATTGCTTTCAGTGCCATGTAATCATATCATTCCTCATAGAAAAAAAGAATGTAAGGGCTCAGAGTCAGCCATGAACATTCACAGGGTTCGTTCACACGTCTGGACACCCAGTGACCACTGGGGGACAAATTCTCATGGGCTTCCTCTGAGTGGTTTTTCCGCTTAGAATTAAGATGCATCACTTTGGGGTGGTTGCAGGGGGCAGATCTGAGAAGATGGGGGGGGGGGGGAATCTAATTGTATCGGCTTTTTTAAAATACGTGACTAGAAAATTAAACGGCAGTATTTTTTAACATGTGTGACTAGTATTTCATGCTTGTGGGGTTGGAACCTAAAGAGTACCTTGAAAAAGCAATCCGTTCCCTCCAGATGGGGGCAGACCAGCTAGAGTCTTCATTATGCAGCTAGAACACGGCATTAACAACAGGAGACGTCTTCGGTGATAAGGAAGGACGGACTGTGGTATTTTGTTAGTGTTTCAGCAAACACAGGAAGGACGCCCAGACCCAGGCCACAACGACAGGGCAACAGTTGTGCAAATCTTTCTCCTGAGGTGCACGCCCCTTCCTCCATTCGCTTGGGCTGCTTCAGTCACTCACGTCACAGCTTGGGCTCCCAAGCACACACCTTAGCTCAGAAAGCAAAACCCACCGCCAGCAGGTTCTTCTGCAGCTGTTCTAACCAAGACAGGCAGGAGAGGAATGGGGATGAGTCTCCTTCCCACATTTCAGGGGGACGGTGGGGCACCCCTTTGACTTGGCTGCCCCAAAGAAACATTCCCCCCCGACACAGGTTTCTTTTCTCATGCACGTGACTCAGCTGATAGGGGGCGCCCTAGAGTCTCAGGTCAAGGATCATGAAAAGACCAGAAGTGGCTTTCTCAGTGGAGGACCCATGCCTTATAGACACACAGCTGCTTTTATTTAGATGCTAAGAAGTGAGCACGGACCACTCACAGTGGTCTCCCCATCTTGAAGGCCTCCTCTGGGCCAGCTCGGGTCAAGAGCCGCTGACCTCAGAAAGCTGAGGTCGTGTGGCCTCTGCTTTCTGGGGGGGCACCGCTGAGGTCATTCTCAAGGCATCTTGGTGGACTCCAAGCGGGACCTCAGCGTCCCAGGTGTCGATGAAACACCAAGATCTGAGCCAGGAGGAAGCCGTCCGGGCTTGCTCCAGGAAAGTCAGGACGGGGCGGGACCTGCCAGCCACCACTCAGCTTAGGGCTCCAGGAGAGGTCTGCACACCCGGTTTGCACGATGGCTGGGGCCCCTCGCCTGCTTGGCACTCTAATGTGGGCACGAAGGCCGCCGGTTTACGTCACTGTGTTTAAAAGCCAGGGGGTGCCCACTCAATGCCTGCCTCGGCTGCTCTTGTTCCAGAGTCCATCTTCTCGGTTTTGCATGTATGTTTTGTTTTGCTTTTTTTTTATATAGCTCTATCAGGTGATTTGGCTCTGGCAATGTCCAGAGACAGCCAATTACTCTCAGAAATTTTCAGCGTTGGTTTAAAATACGTCAAGTGGGACCATGTAAACATGGCTACAGTAGACTTTATCACTCCCTGAGTTCTCCCAATATATAACCACAGGAGGTTCACGAGGAGATAGGCCCAGGGGGTCCACTCTGGCCCAGCTCTACAGAGTAGTCCAGGGCACTTCCCAGCCAAGGGCCAGCTCTGTGGTCCTCCCGGCAGCCTTGTCTGGTCTCTCTTGGGGTTAGGATAATTACTGCATGTCCCTAACATCAGAAAAGTTATTCAATGACACTTTAGAGCAAGAAGTGTAAAACTTAATGGCTTCCTACCCTCCTGACTCATCCTCCTCATTTGGGAGTCTTTTGGAAGGAAGGGGTAGGGGGGAGATGCACATTTTTGTACCCTTAATTCCCAGAAACACATCTGTTTAAACACTCAACAGTTCTCTGACTGGATTCTTTTTCTTACTTCAAACTGAAGTGGGAGAGAGACTGAGCAAGTATTTATATTGTTGTATCAAATGACATTACCTTGAAAAATATTTTCTTATATTTAAACATTTTTTTCTCCATCTGTAACTCTCTATGCAGACCAGTGCCTAAGACAGCATGAACTGGTATGTACCAATTACCCAGGTTTCTGGCCTCTTTGCAGGTCCATGCATGCTCAGGCACTTCAGTCATGCCCGACTCTGCAACCCTATGAACTGTAGCCTGCCTGGCTCCTCTGTCCATGGGATTCTCCAGGCAAGAATACTGAAATAGATTGCCATGTCCCCCTCCAGGGCATTTTCCTGACCCAGGGATCGAACCCATGTCTCTTATGTTTTCTGAGCCATTGGGGACGCCCCTTTGCAAGTGAGCTGACCTCTAAACTTAGGATGAAGTTTTCATCAATCAAAGCAATGCACGGTCCAGGAAAGAGACTGTCATGTTCTAAGTTCTAAATCTTTTTTTTTTTTTTTAAGAATATAACCAAAATTGCTAGAAGCAAGGCTTTATAGCTCGTGGCGATTTGTAAGTGTTGAGATGTCTGGGTTCACGTGTAGCCCATCCCTAAAAGTAGGCTCCCGCCTGCCCCTTCTGAGACGCGCACCCCCAAGCACGGCCCCCACTCGGCTCTTTCATAAAAAGCACTTGAACAGTAGGAAAGCATGTTTTTGAGCAACGTGTCTGGTGAACATTCAGGATGCTCCTCAGGGGGGTTATCTGGGGTCTCTATTTCTGTCCTTTGAAGCAGCAAAACATCACATGACTCATCAGCTGATCTAACCACACATGAAACAGGATGTCGAGAAAAATCGAAGAAAAATACACGAAAAGACCCTTCTGCCCTTTTAAAGGGTAAATGTCTAAAATTAACTACCTAAATGTGCACAATAATAAACATGTAATTACATAATCAGAATAGCCCACACCCGACTCCGAAGTCAGAAAACATGTAGTGAATTACAGTTTGCTGTCTGATCTCACAAGGGAAGAGGAGATGGTGAGATCTCATTTGGACACTTCACTTTCTCCTCCAGACAGGAGGCTATTAAGGTTGTCATCATCTCTCGTACTCTGAGCAAAGAAGAGCACCAAAGATGTGTGTCCGAAGTCTATTTTTTTTTCAAATCATCTTCATCCAGTACAAGGGGTTCCAGAAGAATATTTTTTTTCTGCTTCTTTGCAATCAAGCAGGGTCTCTGAAAGACTGTATGAGATCCATGCACTTTTATAAATGGCTGTCAGCTACCCACAGCTTCAGCTCATGTTTCTGTTTGGTGCCTCTTTTTAAATTAGGAGATTAACCTAAAGTGCACTTTACTAGCAAGATGTGGCATCAGCGTCTGCAATCTGTGTATGTAAAATAGAAACTCACAAGAGCCAGAATGCCTTTCTCTCTCCAGGATACATGGTTTCCTTAGGTTAAAGAAGGGAGAGATGGGGAGAAACCTGCTAAAAATGCTTTTACCGTGAACCGTCTGGCTTCATGGAAATTCACTGATGTAGGGAGATCGGTCGTTACTATAAGATTTAGAGGCAGATGTGCATCAACCATGGACTAGGGACAGGAAATGGTGCCTTAGGGGTGGAAAACACTATGCCCAGGTGGACTCTGGTTCCCTGAAGTTGTGGGGCCATGAATGTGGGGGACCCACAGTTTGGATGAACTGGATACTGAAGAAGTTCAAGCCACCCTGCTGGAACCCAGAGTTCACATCAACTCTAGCCTACCAGCACCTGCCGCATGGACCAGTCACCAGGAAGCAGGCCACGCCCCCAGGGGCACCACATTCGCAAGGCTTGCGGGGAAATACACTTGAGTCAGGGCTATATTTGGCTTGTTTAGTGATGTATTCGGAAGGCAAGTATCTAAAGCTAGAACAACCAAGAAACCAGTCATACAGCTTCAGCAACCTTGACAGAGCCACAAATGGGGTTCTGTTCAATACTGACAAGCCTGTGCTTGTTCATTTAAGGAGACCTTCCAAATCACATCACTCACCCCTCTCCAGCCACATATTGGTCACCCGGATAATGAGAGGCTCAGGCCTCTATTGCTAAGGTTCCTTCCTGGTCTAACAGTCTGTGTCGGATCTGTGGTGGAGACCATGGTACAGGGTCCTGCAATGGAAAAATACAATTACCTCTTTCTTTGTTTCAGATCCGAACATTAGCAGCAATCCAGAATTTTTTTTAATGAAACCAAATGTACTAGGAGTCATTTTTCTAAATATGGCTGTCAGTTTATAGGCTTTTCAGTTTTTTATCAAAACTGGGGATTTAATTTAAACTGTTGAAACCAATCACATTAAAATATTTGCGCAGCTTTGATTAAAACTGATTGTAGAGGTCAGTATAAAATATATGTTGCATTTAAACAAGTGCTGTGTATGTATTAAATAGATGTCAGTTTTTGCATTGTTAAGAGAGTTTATATGTGCTTTTCTTGGGGGAGGGGTACTTTTTTGGGAGAGATTTGTGCACATATACTGTCAAATAGTTTTCAAATAATTTTTATTTCAAGTAAAACTTAAACGGTCGGCATATGATTGAGATTGCTTTCAGTTTCTTGATTTTCTTAATCTGACCATTAGTCTGTTTACATATCCCAGAGTACGTGGTTTCCTAATCCTGACTACAATTTCCCTTTTTTGCCAAACGTACAGGAGATATTCAAATTTCGCCCTTTGCCTTGGTAGCTGAAACCTCTGCCCACTGGGATATTTCCCCAAACTCTATGTCTTATTTAAATATGACCTATTTCTTCAAATTTTAATCTGTATTAAAATGAATTTTTACTTCCCATCATGGCATTAATATTGAAAGCTCTTCTCTGAGGCCTGGCTTCTCCCCACCTAGAACGGGGATACCAGATGGCCTGGCTTTAGGAACGTTGGGGGAACAGAAGGTGAAAACCCTTCCTGCCCACATCTAAGGAATCCTGCTCTTAGCAGTCTTTATGTGTAAAGCAATTCTCTTCTTTCAACCCTAACGTCTTAACCTCAAAGAATGAAGGCTCTCGTATTTTTAACCTATGAAAGATTATATAGAGTACGAGTTTTTGCTTTAAATATGTATTTATTTATTTGGCTGCACTGGGTCTTAGCTGTGGCATGTGGGCTCTTCAGTGGAGGCCTGAGGGAAGATCTAGTTCCCTGGTCAGGGATTGAACCCTGGACCCCCTGCACTGGGAGCACGGAGCCTCAGCCACTGGACCGCCAGGGAAGTCCCGAGAATGCTTTATTAGCTGCCTGGAATCAGCAAGGACGCTAGCCTGCTACCAACTTGCTTGAGATCACATATTTTCACTGTTTCATCACTTCTTTGAGTTAGATCCCAGATCTCAGTGTGACCTCTAGCATGCTTCCCCACGACCGCCTCTAATGTGACCCGAAGTCTAAGAGGTCATGCTTTTTTCCACCCACACACTTGGGATGCAGCGTAGCTTCCTGCCTGGCTGTGATGTCAGGATGTGGAGCCGTGCTGGCCTAAGCACTGTCAGTTTTCCCCACGGGGAGCAGTCCTACCACAAGGGACAAATCTGTCCCTTCTCATTCTTTCTCCTGATGCCCCAGGTGAATCACATTGTCATTCTCCCAGAAACCTACTCCACAGTCCCCCCATCTCCTGCCAGGGGGATCCCCCTAACCCCGATCAGTTTCCCTCCTAGTTTCTCGCACAGTCATCCCTCTCCCTGCATCTTCTTTAGTCCCACTGGCTCAGCTCAGGGACTCTTGTCACCTAAGGAAACTGTTTCCCTTCTCCAGGCTCACGAGTCCCCCTGGGCAATGATGTAAACGACACTTCCCAGAGTTCTGCAGTGCAAACCTGCACAACCATTCCCAGCAGCCTGCCCACGCCCGCCTCCCCGGCCCACCTCACATGGCAGAGGGCCTCCAGTGTCCACGCTGTTGTTTAGTCGCTCAGTCGTGTCCAACTCTTTGCGATCCCATGGACTGTTTGTAGCTCACCAGGTTCCTCTGTCCACGGGATTTCCCAGGCAACAGTACTGGAGTGGCTGCCATTTCCTCCTCCAGGGGTTCTTCCCAACCCAGGTATTGAACCTGCATCTCCTGCATTAGCAGACAGGTTCTTTACCACTGAGCCAGCAGCGACGTCCTTCTAGTGTTCCTACTTGTCTTCATTACATTCTGCCCCCAACAAGCTCCAGGCTTCTGCCTGGACAATGCAAGCCAGTAAATACCATGCTCATTTCACAGCTCACTACACTGGTCTTTGCACAAAAGGAACAAAAGAAATGAGGAGCCAAGAGTCCTAGTTCTATCTCTGCTGCTTATCAGCTGTGAACCAGGCAAGTTCCTGGGTGACTCTGGATCGGCCTCTTCTGCCCTACTGACAGAACGAGATCTTCTCTAGTTCTCTTCCGCTGCGACATCAGGATTTGCAGAGCCGTCAGTGGTGGCACATGAAGACGAGAGTGCACGTCTTCCAAACAGTGCTGAGCTTCCAAACAGTTTGGAAGTGCCCAAGCCAAGAAATCTATGAGAGTCAGGCCAGCCGCTTTCAAAAAAGAAAAACTACTAGAGCTTTACAGGACAAAACAAAGACTAATCTTAGGTTTGTGTGTGCTAAGTCGCTTCAGTCACATCTGACTCGTGATCCTATGGACGCTACGGCTCCTCTGTCCATGGGGTTCTCCAGGCAAGAACACTGGAGTGGGTTGCCATGCCCTCCTCCAGGGGATCTTCCCGACCTAGAGATCAAACCTGTGTCTCTTAGGCCTCCTGCTTTGACCGGTGGGTCCTTTATCACTAGAGCCAAGTGGGAAGCCCATTTCAGGTTCAGAACCATTGAATTCAAAGACCAAAAAATAGAATGAACAAGTAAAACAGTTCTCATCTAACTTCACAGTATACTACATATTAAAATCCTTTTCATTTGCTTCACATACCAGGCTCTCTTGCTTTAAAGGTAAATGGCTGACGAGAGCTGGCTGTGGTCAGCTCTGGTCTCCCCCAGTCCGTGGGCCCTGTCAGGACAGACGCTCCCAGATTCATGGGTGCTGGAGTCAAAAAGCAATTTCTGCCCAATGCCTGGCAATGCCACGTCCTAGCTCAGCTCTATACTTCTGCCTCTCCCCTAGTGCAGCCACTGAGCAGATCGTCAACTGCCTTCTTCACTCTCTACCTGTTTCTTCAAAGCTACCTAACTCCATCTAATTCCTTAAAAGACTCAAAGCGGCGTCCACAGCCTGGGCCCCAGACCGGCTCCCTTCCCAGTTGGAATCTAGTCCTACATGCGTGCCCTGGGTGACCTGACTTGGGCCTGCTTCCAACTCCAAGGGCACGCTGGGGATCCCCGGGGCTCTTTTGCTAGCCCTGACTTGTTCCAGAGCTGCAGGCCAGTCACCACTCAACCCATCCTCAGAGGGGTCCCCCAGGGGCCTTGGCACCCTTCCCCCACCACCCCTCCCACGCTGTCTCCAGACTAGATGAATCACATGAGCACCCACCCGGAAACCAACCCACACTGCGTCTTGCCCCTCCCTCAGTCAAGTCACTCACCCTGGTGATTCTCTCTCCCCCATCTCTCACATCTCTTGCTTCCTCTGCAGTTTCACTGCTTAGTTCAGGGGCTCCTGGTCAACTAAGGCCTGGATGCTAAAAGCCTCCAAAATAGTTTTCCTTCTCCAAGCTCACGTGTCCTCCTGGACCATGAATGGCATCCAGTTTGGCAGTGTGCAACCTGCACAACCGTTCCCAGCAGCCTGCCCACCTCCTCCTGCCCCATCAAACCCTGCTCCTCCAGGCTGGCCCTCCCTCTCTCTCACTAGGCATTGGTGGGTTATAAGGAGGACTCTGCACTCACCTGAGTGGGCATCACACTGAGTCTGGGTGACAAGCAGTAAACAAGGGCCCGGCCAGAAAGGAGGATGCTAACACCCGTGGAGAAGCAGCAACACAAAACGGGGACCCCCTGACGGTGGTCTGCACCCCGGCTCCAAGCCTCTTAACACCACGCCTCCTTCTAGCACCCATTTCCACTTTCATCCCTCATTCACCGTGAGGGCATCAAAGGCCCAAGAGGAGATATTTTAAAAAGAGAATTTGTTTTAAAAAAAGAGAGAGAGAGAATTTGTAGAGATGGTTTCTTTGCAGAATTTCACTGATCCCTTTCTCTCCTCAGAGGTGAGTGTGCATGTGTGTGTGGTGGGGAAGAGGATTGGGGGGGGGGGGTGTGTGTCTTGACACCTTAGGCCTAAGGGCAGGGCTCTAGAGACACTCAGTGACCTTGAGATGGGCCCCTACAATGACGGGCACTCCGTGAACGGGTGTCCACCAGGATGGTCAGATCTGACAGAAGACAGTCACCGGAGAAGGGCCCTGTGCTGCGTTTGATGACAGAAGGTGCTAAGTTCTTTCCTGTGAACCAGGCCTGGCCTGCACAGATCAACCAGCTGACCGGCGGGCGGGGAGGGGATCTGAGGTCCTGAGTGGGTGAACGGGGCTCAGAAAGAGAGGCTGGAGGTGACACTGGATTCTTGGAGCTGCAAAGGAGGAAGTGGTGGGCCACGGGAGGGACCCTCAGCCACTGCGCAGGAACCGCCGAGGAGAGGCCCTGGGCTGGAGTCAGAGGGCTCGCCAAGATCCGTGGAAACACCTGGTGTGGGAAGGAAGGGACAAGAGCTGAGCCCTGGGCAGGCCTGGGAGCAAGGCTGGTGTAAGACAGCAACTATGAAGAGAGATCTCTCACCCTCTGCCCTACCAGCCTCCTTCCTCCTGCTCCAGCTCCAGACAGGGCAGGAAGTGATCAGTGATTCTACCCCCAGTCCAGCTGGTCTGGGCAAGGGGCAGGCGGGGTTGGGGAGGAGGGAACTGGAGGGGTGGCGAGAGGAGGCCTTGACCAGCTCGTCTCACAGCCCTGGTTTTGGCAGGTGCCTGCCCAGAGCAGACATTCTTCGGTGAATGAATGAAGTCATTCACACCTTCCTTCCCCGAACACGCTCTGATCCCTGGTCACCTCGTTAACAGCCCTGTTTCCTGCGGCCTTTGTCACCTCCAATCCCCTCTGTCACTAAGGTTGATCCCTCCACAAACTAAGATAACCTGAGCCAGCTGCTGTCACTTGCCACTCGACACAGATCCCTGGGAGCCCCTGTGCTGGACTTCCCTGCTGGAACAGCCCAAAGTATTCTCACACATAACTGCCTAGTGCGAGAATATAACCGCTGGGCAAAGGGCATGAGCAGAAAGCTCCCAGAAAATGACCCATGAACAGCTTCTACAAAAGAGAAACAGGCTTCCTCAAGGGAAGGAACATACATTGAAAGACCAGCTATCGACTCAGCAAAGATCAAAGTTTGACGGAGCTCAGTGTTGGCAAGGGCCTGAGGAAACTGGCATTCCTGCTCTGCAGTGAAGTATCAGTCAGCGTCATCTCCACAGAGGACAATCTGGCGAGATGTTTCAAGCTCGCACTCAGCTAGGAAAGAGGTTAATGTCATGGGCAAAGCATGTAGAAGAGCAAGGCAGAGAAGAAATACCACTGACCCACAAATATCTAGGAAAAATGTTCACCATTATGAGAATCAAAAGCATTAAATGTCTTTCTCTTTTCATTTTTTTTTTCTTGCCAGGTAGTCAAAGTTTAAAGTTAAAATACCCTTAGTGTCACCCAAGGGACAATGAAGCAGGAGCAGGTGATGAGGGTGAAATTCTTGAAACTTTTTTGAGGGAAGGCTGGAGGAGCCTTGAACTGGGTCAATTTAGAGATGCATAAAAAGACCGATGAACGAGAAGGCTCATTATAGCACTATCATAATTGAGAAAACTGGAAATAGTCAATGGTGTTAATCACCTAGGGTTTTTTTAAACCTCAGAGTGTATCACAGCTCCTCACCATCTAGCACAAATAGGATGCGAACTTCACGAACATGGAAGACAATGCCCATGGCGTGTTTGCTTTTTATTTTCTCAGCATCCTCTCTGATGCTCCAAGGAGTGCCATCTCCTAAGTGAACGGCCCAGCACGGCAGTGTTTTCTGCGTAATTACATCTGGATTTGGGGAAGATGGCCATAGAGGGGTATTTGGAAGACAGAATCCTCAGCTTTACTGAATAATCCAAATTGTAGCAGAGAATGAAAAACCACCCTCACCAGACCTCTCCACCATTCTTGGGAGGATCTTGCAAGAGTGCAGGGCTGGGGGCTGCAGGGTGGTGAGAAGGTGGCAGAAACATCCTCCTTCAGCCCTAAGGAGCTAAGGAGAGGGTCACCCCAGGCTGTCCCACCCCGGAGCCAAATTGGCTTTGCCTTTGGGGCTGTGCTGAGGGCCGGGAGTCTGGAGAGAACCCTCCAGACTCAGCAAGTCAGAAGGTCATTACCAGGCCACTCCCACGGAGCCCAGACCAGAGGCGGAGGTAGGAGGAGTGGGAAGGGGAGACGATTTGGAGAATCTGCAGAAGGAACACCCAGGTTTCAAGCAAGGGAGTGATGGCAAGTGGGAACACAACTGTGTGTGCTGTGTGCGCTCCGTCGTGTCCGACCCTGCGACCCCACAGACTGTAGCCCCCCAGGCTCCTCTTTGTCCATGGGATTCTCCAGGCAAGAATACTGTATATACATATAAACGCTCTCATTTTATATACACCAAACACGGCTGGTACTTTCTTCATCATTTGATGGCTGTAATTCCGGAGGGCGTCCCAGGATCCACAGTCTGGGACCCTATTTCTCTCCACACGTCCCACCATGGGGGTGGGGGCGGGCATGGAGGAACCAGGCCTGAAACACTACCTTCGAAAGAGGGAAAAGTGTATTTACATCTGACATTTAGCTCATTGGGGTTCCCTGAGAGCGCAGTTGGTCAAGAATCTGCCTACCATGCAGGAGACCCAGGTTTGATCCCTGGGTTGGGAAGATGCCCTGGAGAAGTGAAAGGCTACCCATTACAGTATTCTGGCCTGGAGAATTCCACAGACTGTATAGATCATGGGGCCGCAGACTTGGACATGCCTGAGTGACTTTCACTTTCTTTCACTTTAGCTCGTTACCCAACTGAACGGGGCACTGAAGGAAGAAGAGCCTGCTTACTATTCAGCCCGGGAGTGCCTTCGCTGCCCCTCACCAGCCTGGCACTGCTGCTCTCTGGATGCCCAGCCCCTAAGTGGTGGGGTCTTCAGAAGCACAGCACCGTTTTGCAAAGACTCAGTTCTTTGACTCACAGGAAGGCAGGGGCTGGCTCATCTCTGACCCCCAGAAGACCTTTGAAAGCCGACAGTCTGCCCCCTTTTCTTGTTACTGACCTCTTTCAGTGGCCGCCTGACTCATACAGCGTTAGGTTCTTGCTGTCGCACAGGCTGGGGCATTTCCATCCACCAGTCTAGATGGTTCTTGAACACCTAGGAATGCTACACACACCGTGGGCCTCTCCCTGGCAAACACTCAGCCAAGGCTGGGTCTGGATGGTGGCTGCAGCCCTGCCCTGCAGGCCTAGGGGATGCACCTGAAGCCTTCGCGAAGGGCTTGCACCTGGCTCTACCCCACCCACCCCAGAGCAGGTGGCGTGGAGGTGAGGACTGAGCTGAGGGAGCGGGGTAACCGGCCCAGCTCCCTGAGTAGCGGGTAATGGGATTGTTCGACTGAATCCAGGCCCAAGACCAAACCTAATCTGGGCAGGGATCATGTCCTGAGAGTTCAGCACCAAAAAGTCGTCGGGCATCACAGGTCTGTCCTGGTAGTGCTGGAAAGTTAAAGCACCGAACCCCAATCTCCCAGGTCCTCAAAGTCAGGCATTTAACCGGAGCAACACAGCCAGGCTTCCGAGTTTTCATTCTCTGAGTTTTTATTTTTAGTTATTATTTTTACAGTCCTTTGTGGCCAGGCTTGCTACAGGGAATTGACAGCAAAACCCGAGTTGGCTTGGCCTCTGACAGTAAAGATAGGACTCAACGCGTCAATGAGGAAACCTCCGCCTTGGAGGCAGGTGTGACCGTGGTCCCAGGCTGATGGGAGCCTCAGGGGCACGGTTTTCAGAGCAGATGAGGTTTTTGACAAACGCTGACATCTTAAGAGTGCAAACTGGACACTCTGCTAAAATAAGCCAAGACAGACGAGGCGGCCAGGTTCACACTGCATTCCTGTCTGCCCTCCTTAGGCAGCCTGGCAGATGGGGAAGGAAAACCGCCACTATGGACAGACAAGGGGTGGGTATCCTCTGCTAATTCACAACACAGAGTCAGAGGCCGCGAAAACCCGGCGGCGAGACCAAAACATGTTTACAGACAATGGAAGCGAGAAGGGAGCTCACTACATACATTCACTTTGGCTTTCTTCCCACATTGAAATACTCAGAAGTAACCAACATTACCACAGACTGCCCTGGCTCCTGGAAGGAGTACCGTAGTTTAGCACCATTTGTGAGACGACAAGTCAAGGCGTTTTTTCATTATAGAAAAGGTCTTGAGTACAAAAAAAAAATTATTTTGAAGTTCAGAACTGAACTCAACCACCCCTGGTTACTGGGAAAAAGGCTGCCAAGATTGGTTTAATCTAGAGTCTCGGATCCTTTCCTTGGATCTCCTGCGTTTTGGCAGTTTCACCCGACCCACACCTACACCCGAGAAATCAACAGAATAAGATAAGGCTCTCCTCAGTGCTCTATTAAGAAGCTCTGGCTACCAATGAGCACGCAAGGTACGGAAACACACAGAGAGCCATGAGGTCACAGCCTGGCCTTGCCCAGTCGCTAAGTCGTGCACTGATGCTATCACGACCCCCATGGACTGTAGCCCGCCAGGCTCCTCTGTCCATGGAATTTTCCAGGCAAGAATTCTGGAGTGGGTGGCCATTTCCTTCTCCAGGGGATCTTCCTGACCCAGGGATTGAACCTGCATCTCCTGCATTGCAGGCAGACTCTTTACCCCTGAGCCACTAGGGAAGACCCCTGGAAACAGATAGAAATGTAGTAAGTGGTTTGTTGATAACACATTTCAATACAATTATGTTATCTCCAGACTTTATGACCACTCTGGAGAATTTAATGATACCTACTAACATCCTCCACTATTTCCAGTAATAAATTGCAATTTAGCATGGGGGAGAAAAAAGGCAAAAGGGACAGCTCACCTCCACCCTCCCAAACTCGCAGGGTCTCAGGCTGTGGGACCTCACACACAGAACATCATCGTGATCTGACTGCAGACCAGAGAGCAGGCGTCTTCATGCACACACCCCCGCCCGTTCTGGTCACGGCCGAGCCTACCCTCCCCTCATGGCCACCAGGGCTGGGGGCAGCCACGCCAGCTGCGTTTTGTGCTTTTCGTGGCTCCAAGTTATTCCCTGGATCAGTTACAAGTATTGATCATCAGCTGCCCGTTGTCCCACTTCACAGAACAATTCAGCACTGGCTTCCTGGTCTCTCCAGCCCCTCAGAAGAGACCCCCAAGAAGGTTTTCTAAGAGCTCAGCATTACGCAGTCTACTTCTGTTACACAGGGGGCTTCAAATTCAGAAAAAGGAATCTGCAGAATCCACGCATAGAAGTGGTGTGAGTTGGTTCAGATTTTTATCCTTTTATTAACTTAAGCTGAGGAGGTCTGTTAGGCATCCATTTTGTTTTTCAAAGGCATTTTTTCATCTAAAATCTGTTCGTCCCTCTTCAGCTCACTCCTTACTGTTCTTGGGCCATTTTAACACATTACTGACTGGGGGATTTTCACAAAAACTAACGCCTGTGGCCAGTGATTTGTTATCTAAGTAAAACTGAAACGTTTCTGATCAGTAAGTTGGCAAAATTATTTTGATATTGTGCCCTGACTTTGCTCAACTATGTGGGGACTCTTATATCTTTCACACACATTTCAGATTCACTCCAAACACATTCTTATTGGTTTTTAACTGATATAGATCATTTAAAAAAAGGCATCCATGTATTTTTGTGTATGCGTACAAGTAAAATTCCCTGGAGGTTTGCATTTCTGAAAATAACTGTCTGGCTTTCAAAGGGGGAATACCTGCAAAGTTTTGCTTTAGAGAGACAGACAGGAACGAGATCAAACTTTACCACCACAAAGGAGACAGAGTCAGGAGGTCTGTCTGACGTCTATGCTGCAACGTCAGGAAGCCGGATGCTCAAAGCTGAGACAGCACCTAGCTGTCACCACCTGGAAGCGCCTCAGAAAGGGGACAACAGGCTCCTAGGTAAAAGAGCACCTTGAGGGGAAGAGGGCAGAAGGCGAATACAGCCCTGCGAAAAATAAACAAGGGAAAAACAAGCACACAAACACCAACAAAGGTGTTTTTTCTGACAGTGGGGTGAGATTCAAAGGGTCTGAGATTTTACTTGACAAGCCCTAGAACTGGAGGGAAAAAGAATGACGACAGAATACCAACGGGATGTCTGTTTCCACAATCAAAGAAAACTTCAGACATTAATCGAATGTACAACAGTATAATAAAAGTGTAAATGGCTCTATGTAGAGAGCAGGGTCAATCCTGTTCTGTGCCTTTAAGGTGTTTTCAGATATGCTGAACTCCAAGGAAGAGGAACTGACATTTCAAGACTGGCATCTTGTTCTCAACTGGCACCATCACGATTCTCTCTAATTGAGTGAAATCAATGGAAGCTGTAAACGCAGGTGAGGAGGGGGAAGACAGAAAGGAGCAGTTTTAATTCCATGGAACTTGTTACAGGGAAAGTCTTTTTAGGTTTAATGCACCTTAAATGAGCTCAAAGGTATAAGTCACACCTGTTCAAGGCAGGTATCTTCTTTCTGCTAAGATCAGAGGGCTCCAAAACCACTGAACTCTTGCAATAAATCCTGCGATAGAAAGTAAGCAAAGTGTTGTTCCTATTACCTTCCTTTTTCGGAAATACTCTTACCATTTTAGAGATTCCCCTCTAAGTAAATTATCCTCCTGAATCCATTTTGGTCTCAACTCAATTTCAATTCTACTGATGTCACCCAACCAGGCCAAGAGCAAGAATGAAAAATGGAATTAAAACTCTGGGCAACTATAGTTGCATGCTGCAACAAAAAAAATGTATTTTTAAAGTTCGCTGAGCATCTACCTTTCCTGAAGTACTGTTTGAGAGCTTTACTTCTCTGATGCTATGATCCCTCTAAACCTGCATGACAGTCTGAGGGTAGAGTCTAATATGGCCTTGGGACAGAAAGCAACTTAAATGCACGTTTTTGAGTTTTATCAACGGGGTAGTTAAGACCACAATTTCTGCACACACTCTAACAATATCATACACAGGAACAACAAAAAAGTATGAGATGTAAATGAGCTACCCAGAAGCCCAGATCAAGTTCACTAAGACTAGAACATTCTCAAAAATGCAGAGATCATGAGTATTGTTAAACTCATCAGAGGCAATCTGCCAGCGGTTTGATGGACACAGACACCAACTGCCTTGTACAACTGACGTGTCTGAAGTTGTGCTTTTAAACATGTTCAAGAATGAACTGGTAGGCATTTCGTCTTGTAAGCTGCATGAAAATCAAATAACATAAAGTGAAGCATCCAAGCCAACAGGAAGTCATTATTCTCATTTGGCTTCTAGGTACCTTATTATTTGCGGCACCATTGCATTTCACAGTGAAAGACAAAGCCTCTCCAATACATTCACACACATCTAGAGTAAAATTCAATTCAAACACCCTAATGAGTTAAGTATCTACCAAAATGTGAATATTATTGATGAGGTAATGGGAGGAATACACGTGTAACAGTCTGCATAGCCTTATGTGTCCTCTGAGTTTTTTCTCAACAGAAAATTTTGATTTTTAAGTGAAAGCAAAACTTACATTTTTCACAAAAGTTCTGTCCCTGGGGGGCGGGGGGAGGGAGAACAGATTAGATAGCTTATCAACTATATTATATTAAACCACATAAAGACTGTAATTTATAATTATAGAATAAAGCTTGGTACTTCAGGGTAACACCATCTCCACAAATACTGAGCCAATCCAGGTGCCGCTGATAGTCTGAAAGAGTGAGGTGTCCACGCACCACCGGGATTCGGGCCCTAATGCAGACAAGGCTCAGCTGGGCTGCCCGAGCCCACCCTCGCCCGCCAGGCACCACCCTAGCCTGTGACTGATCAGGCAGGCCACCACTCGTGGCCAGACGCTGCCTCCCCGGGGCATCCCAAACCCGACTAAGGGCGGGTGCAGCTCGGCCATGCCTCTGCAATCAGTGACAAGCACATCCTTCTACTGAAAACTTACTCATGAAAACCAGAGAGCCTCTGCTGCTACTGATCCCCTCCAAGAGATGTGAGACAGGAACCTGGCAATGGAAGCACTTTCCAGAAACTCATCAATTGGCCTTGGTTTCCTATAAAAATGCACACGGGTCTAAGCTTGACTCTGACTAGATGATGGTGAATCTGTGGAACTGCAGATGAAGGAACAGCCCCTCCCGCCGACCACCACTCCCGCCGACCACCCACCCCTGCACCAGGCTCCCAAGCCGGGGTGTCTGTGACCACAGACGCCTGGCACATCCTGGCAGAGCAACAATGTCCTGGGGCCGCTGCCTTCCTCCTGCAGCCCCTTCTCTAGCCTTTAAGCAGCTCACTTTTGGACCCAGTTCTGATTCTTCTATTAGACACTCGGCTTATAACAGCTTTAATTAACATGTGAATTCAAACCATTGCTGGGTGAGACTATCAGGGATGCTGGGCTGTTCGCAGGCTCTGCCCCCGACTTCTACCGTGTGAACTGATTGCATAGTTGTAGAGAAAGGGCACTGCAGACGCTGTGACCACCAGAACAAAAATTACCACCTTAAAAAAAAAAACTGAAAGCCAGTTTACTATGAGAGAGCGCTTTGGACGCTTTTCTGTCCAGCACGCGACTCCTCTGATATAAAACTGTGTGTTTTATGGAGGAGGTGTAGTTTGCACCTTGTAACAGGTGTGCTCTGAAGGCCCCCACGGAAACATACTGCATCATAGATGAGGGGGAAAAAATCGCAGTTACTACTGATTCGCCAAAGTTAGTCCCCAGAACATTCCAGTCCGGCGAGGCTAACTGGGCCCAGGTGTCCTCAAAGGTTGGGCTCAGGGACCTGCAGGCCCGAGGCCCTGGCGAGGGGCTGCCTGCGCCCCTCAGCCGCGTGGCCAGGCGGTCCAAGCGCGGCTCACAGGCTGGTCTCCTCACACACCCGGACGGGGACGTTGTAGTGCCGGTCGTCCTCGGCGATCAGGGTCACCACCGGCCAGTCCCCGGGGGGGTCGGTGGGGTAGACCGTGATGAACTCCTCGGTGCCGTACTTGGAGAGCCGGTACACCCGGATGGTGTGGCGCACGGCGTAGGCCAGGAGGAACATCTCGACCTGCGGGTAGAACAAAGGCTGAAGGATGCGGCTGGCCCCCCACTTCTGCTCTGGGGTCCCCGTGGGGCACAGCGCCTTGGCCCGAGCCCTTCTTCCTACTGTGGCCCAGCCCCAGTCCTGCTGCTTGTGTGGGTCCTGCCATTCTGTATGGGTCATTATAATCAAACACGTCATCAAGAAGGGGTCATAGGTCTCATAAGGGACTTGTGGTTTGAATACATTAAGAACCTCTCAACTTGACAATAAAAAAGCCAATAACCAGTCTAAAAACTGGCCAAAGGAGTTGAATAGAACAGATTCTTCTCCAAAGATGACATGCAAATACCACTAAGTACATGCAAAGTCATCAGGGGAACGCATTTCAAACCCACAATGAGACACCACTTCCCACCCACTGCAACAGCTACAATCAAATAGACAGATGATCACAGGGAGAGACTGACTCCCAGGCACCAGGTTTTCTTTCTTTCAGGGGAAGAAAACTGTTTCGGAACTTGGCACAGGTAAAGGTCACACAACGCTGCAAATCTACGAAAGTGAGTGAATTGTACACTTTAAAATGGTTACTTTGGTGTTATATGAACTTCACCTCAATTTTAAAAAAACGTGGTAAGGATGTGAAGAAATGGAACTCTGAAACATTGCTGGTGGGGATATAAAAGAATGCAGCTGCTTTTAAAAAGTCTGGCAGTTCCTCAAAGTTTTAAACAAAGAATTGCCATGTGGCCCAGCAGTTCCACTCCCAGATTAACATATACCCAAGAGAATTAAAAACATATGTCCTGCAAAAAACTTGTACATGATGTTCACAGCAGGATTATTCACAATCACCAAAAAGTGGAAAACAACCGAAATGGATGTATAAAATGTGATACATCCATACAATGGAATATTATTTGTCAATAAAAAGGAATGAGGTACTGATACATGCTGCAATACTGATGAATCTGGAAGACATTAGGCTCAAATAAGCCAGTCATAAAAGACCACGTATTATAAAATTCCATTTACATGAAATGCTCAGGATAGATAAGTCTGTAAAAACAGAAAGTTAGTGGTTGCCTAGGGCTGGAGAAAGGGGAGTGAGGGTATGAGGTTTCCTTTAGGAGTGATAAAATGGTCTAAAGTTAGACTCCACGATGGCTGCAAAACTCTACAAACATACTAAAATCCACTGAGTTACACACTTCAAAGGGGTAAACTGGTATGTATATCATATTTCAACAAAACTGCTATTTAAACATGTTACAGCAGACTTGTGGGGACTCAGAAAGGACTAACAGAAGTCTAATACGCAAACTATGCTCTACCAGGCTTGTTAGTGCAAGCTCTCTGCAGCAGTTCAAAAGACCTAAGCAACTCAGATTTCGAGCACAAACAACTTTTTTTAAAAGAGTTTATCTTCGATCCTGGCTGACTCAGCAGTGACCACCATCTTAGCTCTTTGCTGTGTAACCAGTAAAAGGCAAGCTCCAAGTCAGCCGTGCAGGCAGGAAAGTGGCACTCTGAATGGAAAGCCTCGATGCTTCTCAGATTAGTTCAGTTCAGTCACTCAGTTGTGTCCGACTCTCTGCGACCCAATGACCGCAGCATGCCAGGCCTCCCTGTCCATCACCAACTCCTGGAGTTTACCCAAACTCATGTCCATAATGTCAGTGATGCCATCCAACCATCTCATCCTCTGTCGTCCCCTTCTCCTCCTGCCCTCAATCTTTCGCAGCATCAGGGTCTTTTCAAATGAGTCAGCTCTTCGCATCAGGTGGCCAAAGTATTGGAGTTTCAGCTTCAACATCAGTCCTTCGAATGAACACCCAGGACTGATCTCCTTGCAGTCCAAGGGACTCTCAAGAGTCTTCTCCAACATCGCAGTTCAAAAGCACCAATTTTTCGGTGCTCAGCTTTCTTTAAAGTCCAACTCTCACATCCATACATGACCACTGGAAAAACCATAGAATTGACTAGATGGACCTCTGTTGACAAAGTAATGTCTCTGCTTTTAAATATGCTGTCTAGATTGGGCATAATTTTCCTTCCAAGGAGTAAGCGTCTTTTAATTGCATGGCTGCAGTCACCATCTGCAGCGATTTTGGAGCCCAAAAAACTAAAGTCAACCACTATTTCCACTGTTTCCCCATCTATTTGCCATGAAGTGATGGGACCAGATGCCATGATCTTAGCTTTCTGAATGTTCAGCTTTAAGTCAACTTTTTCACTCTTCTCTTTCACTTTCATCAAGAGGCTCTTTAGTTCCTCTTCACTTTCTGCCATAAGGGTGGTGTCATCTGCGTATCTGAGGTTATTGATATTTCTCCCAACAATCTTGATTCCAGTTTGTGCTTCATCCAGCCCAGCGTTTCTCATGATGTACTCTGCATGTAAGTTAAATAAGCAAGGTGACAATATACAGCCTTGATGTACTCCTTTTCCTATTTGAAACCAGTTTGTTGGTCCATGTTCAGTTTTAACTGTTGCTTCCTGACCTGCATACAGGTTTCTCAAGAGGCAGGTCAGGTGGTCTGGTATTCCCATCTCTTTCAGAATGTTTCACAGTTTATTTTGATCCACACAAAGGCTTTGGCATAGTCAATAAAGCAGAAAATGTTTTTATGGAACTCTCTTGCTTTTTCCATGATCCAGTGGATGTTGGCAATTTGATCTCTGGTTCCTCTGCCTTTTCTAAAACCAGCTTGAACATCTGGAAGTTCACGGTTAACATACTGCTGAAGCCTGGCTTGGAGAATTTTGAGCATTACTTTACTAGCATGTGAGATGAGTGCAATTGTGCAGTAGTTTGAGCATTCTTCGGCATTGCCTTTCTTTGGGATTAGAATGAAAATTGACCTTTTCCAGTCCTGTGGCCACTGCTGAGTTTTCCAAATTTGCTGACATGTTGAGTGCAGCACTTTCACAGCATCATCTTTTAGGATTTGAAATAGCTCAACTGGAATTCCATCACCTCCACTAGCTTTGCTCGTAGTGATGCTTCCTAAGGCCCACTTGACTTCACATTCCAGGATGTCTGGCTCTAGGTGAGTGATCACACCATCATGATTATCTGGGTCGTGAAGATCTTTTTTGTACAGTTCTTCTGTGTATTCTTGCCACCTCTTCTTATATCTTTTGCTTCTGCTAACAGAAGCATTTCTGTCCTTTATTGAGCCCATCTTTGCATGAAATGTTCCCTTAGTACCTCTAATTTTCTTGAAGAGATCTCTAGTATTTCCCATTCTATTGTTTTCTTCTATTTCTTTGCATTGATCGCTGAGGAAGGCTTTTTTATCCCTCCTTGCTATTCTTTGGAACTCTGCATTCAAATGGGAATATCTTTCCTCTTCTCCTTTGCTTTTCAATTCTCTTCTTTTCACAGCTATGTATAAGGCCTCCTCAGACAGCCATTTTGTTTTTTTGCATTTCTTTTTCTTGGGGATGGTCTTGATCCCTGTCTCCTGTACAATGTCACGAACCATGCTTCTCACGTGGTTGGCTATTCCACTAAAGGACTTAGGCTGTTCAGGGCAACATAATGAACCCATCAAAGAAAGAGAGCAAGCAGAGTGTGGTGAGCAACGGGGGACCCACAGGACAGCACCACACTGGGTCTCTGGGTGAGACCCCAAACTCAGCCTACCTGCTGAAGATCCAAGAGCAGGCTGGCTCTCCTGGCTAAAGTGACTCCACTTCTATTTTTAAAGGATGCTACCTAATACGACAGCAGCCAAGATTAAACAAGACCCTTCAGAGGACTCCTTCCCAGGGCTTGGTTTCTTTCTGGAGCCAAGGGTTCTGGTCCCACCCATCACACGACAGGAGAAAGTCCAGGCTGAGACAACCATGGTGGTTATAAAACAGTTTCACCCTCGAGGGCTGGGAGGTGGGAGGGAGGTTCAAAGGGGAAGGGACATATGTATACCCTCGGCTGATTCATGTTGATGCATGGCAGAAACCAACACAATATTCCAAAGCAATTATCCTCCAATTAAAAATAAATAAATTAAAAAAGAAAAAAAAACAGGCTCACAATTCTTCAGCATGCCTGACTTGAGCGTGGGAAGAATGACCTGATCTGCTTCTAACGGACAGAACCCAGTGTTAAGTGCCAGTGAGTGACTTCCAAGGTTAGATCACAGAAGGCACTGGAGCATTCTGGGGGTCTTCTTGGAGCACCCTTTGAGAGAAGCCAGCTGCCGTGTCAGGAGGACATTTGAGCAGCCCTATGGAAAGCCCCACACAGCGAGGAACGAACCACCAGTGAGGGACTGAGCCCTCCCGCCAACAGCCAGGTGAGTGTGCACCATGCTGGAGGTGGACCCTCCAGCCACAGTCGAGCCCTCCAGAGACTGCAGTCCTGAGCAAGACTCAACTGCAACCTCCTGCAACCTTGAGCCAGAACCACACAACTGCACGGCTCCTGAGCTCCTGACCACAAAAACTGAGGCAGTGGTTGATGGCTGACGCTGCTGCTCTGGGCTAATGTACTCCCCAAGGCACGACTCACCTGTTCCAGGCCGCCAGTGTGCCCCACCTGGTTCAGATGGTTCCGCAGCAGCTGACCAGGATCACTTGATGTATCCCGAGCAAAGAGAAGCACAGAGAAAAACGGCACTTCCTTTCCCTTCTCTTTATCGTCATAGAGTTCAATGGCTCTGTTCAGCATTAGGAATTTTACAGCTTCATAGAGGCTGTACTCCTCTTCTTCATTTGTGAACAGTTCATCACAAGCCATCTGCCTTGCTTCTGCCGTTCTCAGTTCAGCCAGGCTTGCCCACTATAATAAGCAAGTTATGTAATAATTAAATTGTTGTTCTGAAAGTCCCTGGTAAAACCCCATACTATGAGCACAAAATTATTTTCAGAATAGGTAGGCGACCACAGGTCACGTACCAACGCTCAGCATTCAAGCTTCCAGCTCAAATAACTGTACTCTTTAGAGCACACACTTTCCTTATTCAGCTCTTCCCCCGGTAATCTGAAACAAAAGTATACTGCACTAAGGAGAAGCTCTGGGATCATGGAATGGAAATTTCAACTCTCGTATCTTCCCAGGCAAAGAAATGGAACCAGTCAATGCACAAATATTTGCAGGAGAGCGAACATGCTTTTGAGAGACCTGGTGTGATGATGCCCTGGAACATAGCTGAAATCACCCCTCCCCTTTAAGGGGCTTATGGCAGCCGATACCACCCAGAAACGCCAAGCCAACCTTGTAACGTGAAGACAGGCAAGGAAAACTGTGGCATCTCCTGAATACCTGTTTACTAAACTTAACCCTTCTAACCTCTTAAAAATTTACTTGAGTTTCAGATGAATAAATCTACTCAGGAAATTCATATTGACTTCTGATTAAAAATAAAGGAGAGAATCAGGTATTCAAGGAGAAGGGGGCAGCAGAGGATGAGACGGTTAGATAGTATCACTGACTCAATGGACATGAATCTGAGCAAACTCTGGGAGGTAGTGAAGGACAGGGAAGCCTGGTGTGCTGCAGTCCATGGGGTCACAAAGAGTAGGACACGACGTAGGGACCGAACAATAACAATCAGGTATTCAGCTAACACAGGCTAACTCTTTAAGTGAAGAAGAAAACCCTATAAATATATGGTTATGAGAACCTCTTTGCGAATAAGAGATGCCAACCCAAAACTAATCCTTGTATATAATCAGTAACTGCTGCTCCTCTGCAAAACCATTAAATTTTTTAATTCAAGAGTAAATTTTAATGGTAATAACTGTGCCACAGGACTCTGAAAGCTACAACATCTCATATTTTCCAGGAGTAGACCAAGCTGGCAGGTGAGAGCACGTCTCTGGAATCAGAGTCAGGATGGAACAAGGGCCTCGCCACCGAGCAGCTGCTGGCCTCTGCAGGGCCGCAGTCTCGTCACCTGTAAAGTGGGCACAACCACAGCCACAATGCCCTGCTGGTCTGAGAATTACATAATATACAACACTTTAGTGTACAGCCTGGCACCTACGAGGTGTTAGCAGGGCTGGCTCAATTAATGAATAATTTTAATGGAATAATTATAAATTGGAATCACTTTAACATTCCCCCAAATCAAGATCTAGTTACCATAGACTAGGTGTGTCTTTATTAGGTGTATAAAGCAATTTCTCAGGAACTTAAAAAGAGTTAAAATGGACAGTTACCAGTGGCTATGCTGAAGCTTTCCTGTTCACTCCCCCAGGCCAGACCCCTGTGCTCCACCTGCTGCTAACCCAGGGCCTGCCTGGGGCGGCGGGCCTCCAGCCCCTCTAATCCTGTGTTCTGCTTCAACAGGCAACAAGAACAGACCCCCTCTGTCCTTCTCTTGCTCCCAAGTTTTTATCACTAGTCCTTCTAGCCCTTCTAGATCACTAGTCCTTCTAGCACACATTTCTCGTTTTTATAAATAAAAACTAGGCTCCAGCAAGTCAGGGTTCTCCACTCATTCAACCAAGTCTTTCCCAAACGCCTACTGTGTGGCAGGTTCAGTGCCCAGCACTGGCTGCCAAGGAATGAAGAGGCCGCTCTCCTCGTCTGTAAAATGGGATGGCCACAGTGACAGCGCCCTGATGGTGGTAACAATTACGTAACACAGAACACTTCAGGTACAGCCTGGCACATATGAAGTGTATGAAGTCTCTCGTGAGGCTGCAAGTCTCATGGGAGCAGCAGACCACAGTTAGGAGGCTGACGACTGGAGTGTGTGCTAGGAGTCTTGAAAGATGATGCCTGACACCTCTTTACAGCCCTCCCTACTTCATCTATGAAGCCTGGAACAACTAACAGGCCCTCAGTCCAGGGTTCCTGGTGAGGAGAGCTTACAGGCTGTTCAGAGGTCAGCAACCGAGAGGTCCATGTGGGCCAGCGTGCAAGCAGGATGCCCCACCCACGTAAGACAGGGGAGAGCCACGGAGAGGGAGGGTTTAATGACCAAATCACTGACCAAGTCACTTCCCACAATTCTGCTTCAGAGAAACCCTGAGGACAGTTTTCAAAAGACAAGTTACTAAATCTACTGCACTGGACATCGTCATAAAAGAAAACATACCTAATAAATATGGACGGAATATTAAAACATGAACATAATTGGGAAGAATTTAATAAATGAGAATTCACATCAGTGATAATACTGTAAGAGATATACGGACCAATGATATCCCTGAAACTTATCAGTATGACTTAGAAGACTACATCTGTAAGGTTTGCTTTAAACAAAATTAAACATTTAACATGTCATCTCCTCTAGAATGTATGATGTTGATACCACTTTATTTTACCAAACACCTCAGAGGAAGAGTTTGTGTTTGTTTAGAATTACTTTGTGTAAAATCCAGCCAAGAGCAAGTGGTAACCCACTGTTGTTGCTTAGTCATGTCTGATTCATGGCAACCCCATGGACTGTAGCCTGCCAGGCTCCTCCATCCATGCGATTCTCCAGGCGGGAACACTGCAGTGGGTTACCATTTCCTTCTCCAGGGGAATCTTCCTGACCCAGGGGCTGAACTCGTATCTCCTGCATTGGCAAGCGGATTCTTTATCACTGAGCCACCTGGGCAGCCTGTGACCCACTAAGTGAGGACTAAGCAGTGGTGTGCTGGGGCAATCGGGAGTCAGAGGTCTGTATTTATCAAAGAAAACTGCATGTTCCAAACCTTCTTCCTCAGTAAAGCGAGGGACTCCTTAATTTTATCCACCAGGTCCTTGCTCTTCCCCTCAAATTTCAGTCCCAGCTTCCACTGCTTGATCCAGCTGTATTTGCTTATGAGTTTTTCTGGTAACTAGAGTTATCAAGAAAAAGAGAGAGAAAAAAGGTTAACATTTCAAACAGTCCATCACATGAGCCAAGCTGTAAGAAACAATGTAACCTAGAAGACTGACCTTTGCGACCTTTGTTTCCAGAATTAATTTTTGCACACCTGTCTGGGTTTAGGTCGGAGGACCTAAATCTAGAAGTCAGGGGGTCAGAAATAGCCACCCGGAGGAGGGCTGCTAGAGTGACATGGCGGTTCTGGTCGAGAGCCACAGGCACAACCTACCTTGCTGGGCTCCCGCCACGGCCAGGAACACTCCACAGCTCTGAGTGAGGGTGTGTGAAGGCAGTGTCCACACAGGTCTTGGCAAAAGCCACCCCTGCGCCAGCTGGGCTCACTGGTCCCCACCCTGCCACTCCCTGAGGCCTGACTCAGGAAGGCACTCTGGGTCTAATGAGATGGTCCAGAAAACAGCAAAAACCTGCTCCTTTCCTGACTAGGAAAACAAAACCTAATTTCCAATTTTTACACTATCATCAAAGTTTTAAGATTAAAAAGAAACAAGATGGTCTCCAGTTTAAGTACCTAATCAGTATAAGTAAGATAAAAAATTACAACTGAGAATAAGAAGCAAGGGTTAAGGGAGCCAGGATGGCCTGGCTCGTTAAAGAACGGACACCATTACTTGGCCTTGTTTCCTGGAGTGTCTGTTATTTTGTTTTCCCCTCATCATCAGTGGAATCTGGAGTCTGAAAGGCAAGCTGGGACAAAACTCAATCTATGTCAGCATGGGAACCCAGACTCTCCCAGGAGTTGAGGGTGTGTCAGGAGAAATCCATGTTATTGAGTTGGGCACGGGCATGTCACTTGGGTGCTAGAAAATGCAGAAAGGAAAAACAGTTCACTTCCAAGTCAAAAGATCATTAGAGAATGATGAATTCTTCCCTGGAACTACAGCTCAACAATCATAAATACAGTTTTAAATGAGGCTGTATGTTCTGTTCTCCTGAATCTAAGACACAGAAGACCCTTCTTGAATGGTAACTCGGTTTCACCTTCTCTATCTACAGCAATCATGAGAAACTAAGGTTGTTTCACCTCTCCAAAGAGACAAAACCACAACAGGGACTGAACTCCTCTTCAGCTAGTTACCACAGTGAGGCCGTCTACACTTACTCGTTCGTGGGGGGTGGGGGGTTGCGTTCTCACTTATCATGACGACAAACGACCCCCCCACACCCAAGAGGAGCCCAGCGCTGCACCCACGCTGTCCTGCATTTCAGCAACATGTGGGCGGTTCTCCTGCAAACCTTCTGTTAGGTCCTCTGGTTTGTCACGAGAACCTAAAAGGCCCTCAAGTGGCAACACGCTGAAATCACAACTGGGCACAAAGAAGCGCAAAGAGCAGAAAGAACTGGCCGCGCAGATGCAAGTTGGGAGACGGGGTGGAGGGAAGCCCAGGAGAGCATGTGGGCATCACGTGACACTGGGTAGGGACCTAAAAAGCAGGCACAGCACTCAAGTACTCCAGAGACCCCAAAGACCTAACTCCACAGAGGACCCAAACAGAAGTCCGTTCCCTCACTCCTTCCATGCATGGACCAAACTGTCAGTGCTAGAGTCATCCTCCAGGGTTGTATACTTTGGGGAGATGTGGAGATCCTGGAAAAAGCCCCAAAATTGAGGTGTGAAAAGAAACTATGAGGAAAGAATAATGGGAGTTGAAATCCTTTACTCAGATTTAAAAAAAGAAAAAGAGTATAACTTTAAATGCTTTCGGGGGTCATAAGACACATAACACACATACAAGGCTATTCTTTTACACTACACACTCAGAGACTGGACTTCTCTTAGAGTAAAGGAGATTTAAGGAAGAAACAAAATTAAAAACAAGAAACAATGATGGGAAATACTTAATAAAGCAGGCAATTAGCTTTGATGTAATTTCATTTGTGACTGAAATATTTTTTTAAAAAGCCTATTTTCTCTAGCAAATGTCCATAATCCTTGAAATCAGTACCGTGACTAAAGGGACAGCAAATAACAAAAATGTGTCCTTCCCCAAACTTTCTCATGAGTTTTGATACAGCCTATCATCCTCTAAACAAACACTGTCACACGTCCTACCCATTCAGAAACATTCTGAAACTTAACCGAACCCCAGGACCCCTGTCCCGAAGGATACCACCTCTTGGGGGACCCAGGTGCTGCCCAAGTTTAAGAAGAGCCAGAGCAAGCCACATCCAAGGTCACGGTCAGGGTCAGATGATCCAACTGCAGTCAACGCCATAGAGACTGGGGTCTGGACGGAGGCAGACACCACACACAAGAAGCCCAGACCCGACGGCCGGCAGTGAGGAGCGGCCAGACTGTGAGATGGGCCGTGAAGCAAGGCCAGAGCAGCCGAGCAGTGCAGGAAGCATGGCCTGGCCCTCCCCCCACCGAGCTCACACCAAGGGAGGGTCTCGGTTCTGCGCTTCCTGTTGCCCCGTCACGTCCTGAAAGCAAGCATGTTCCAGGAGCAAGGGACGACGCCAAGGGCTGTGGGGCTTCTCTGGGTTCACCACACCGATTTCCTGATGAGATAAACCCATGCTGAGGTCAAGCGATGTTTAGCACAGCAGGTGGCCTGCAGGCTGGGGGCCAAGGCTGGCACCAGGTCTACAGATTCACATACCAGCGAGGGTGTCCCAGGACCTGTCTGACTCGCAGTACCGAGGAGGGGGGTCGGGGTGGTGGTGGTCAGAAGAGGTCCTCGGCAATTCAGAGACCAAGGATCGGGAGAAGCTGAGACTGACTTGTCAGATGGTTATTGTGCTTCCAACAGCAAGCCCACCCCATTTTAAACTCAAATCATTTATACTAAGCTCTAACAGCAAGCATGGTTTAATTCATATGATAGGATATGAGTTATTCTAATTCAGTGGGAAGATGGACAGGAAACGGTCAGAGAGTTTCATAGCCAAACTCCTGTAAGATTTTCTTGTTTGGTAGACAGAGTTAAGTATCAGCTGATCTGCTTGTCTTAGGCATGTGTATTAACACATATTGAGATGTGTCCTTACTACAGTTACACGGTGGTATCTAGTGATGGAGAGACCCCACTTCCAGGGGAGGAGGTCCAGGTACCCCCCTCCATAGGCACACACTGCCAGTCTCTGTGGGCCTCCCCACCCATCTGCCTTCATACTTGGTTCCACCTTGACTTGTTCCAGTCACGCAACACCACCCTCTCGCTCACTCAGCGAGACCCCTTATCGGTGTGGACTTCCTGAGGGAGGACCAAGCAGACAGGCCGGGATGATAACAGGGATGGGATGGCGGCCACAGGCGAGAGCACGCGACAGCTGGGGGTGGTGAGAGACTAGTCTGGGCAAAGGCAGCAACCAGTCTACGCGCCCCTCCTGCGCTGGGCAAGGGCAGCAACCAGTCTATGCGCCCCTCCTGCTCTGGCACCTCGAATAAGAAGCATGAGGTGCACCTGCAACCTGCTCCAGACACATCACAGAACAGACCCTCCTGGGAAAAGGCTCAAATCAAGGGAAGATGCTGGGGGCCAAAAAGTCAATACAGGGACAAGTCTTCTAGCTGAAGGAGAGCAAGACAAGTTTCACAGACTTTCATACGACACCCCCAGCAGGTATGATGAGCTTTTGTCTGACGCAGGCCTCCTGGCCTTCAATAAAGGTTAGATGACAAAAATAATACCACTGTGACTGACTAATTAGATTATGCTCCCAAGAGAAAAACTCTACTGATTGGCTGATACATACAGAAAAGGGAAGAAATTAGAACGCTAGAGAATTTCCACATGACTCAAATTCAGCCAGGAAAAGCACCTTAAAGCCCCACAGCTCACACACACATGTTCTCATACCGATCAGAAACCAAGCACAGTCCACCTGGACTGTTTCTGATGTGACAGATGACCCTACCCAGATGGATCCTGTCAGTAAAACAAAAGGGATGTCGTGCTTTACTTTTACGGGGAGTATTTTATACGCTTAACTATGTGGAGCACTACCTGCAGGGCTCTACTTGCAGAGTTTCTCACTCACTACTTGCAGAGTTTCTTAGAAAGTAAAAGAATTCTAATTCATTACATCAATTCAATTCATAAATCTAAGCATCCCCTTAAAGTAAAAAGTTCAAAGGAAAACAGCCTACACTTGAGGAGCACTTTATGTCACAAGTTGTAATTTAAACTATGGTTAGCAAACAGAAGTTAAAGCAAAACCGAGTGAGGTCACCCATGTCTGCTTCCTCAGCAGAGGCTCAGGTCCACAGGCAGGCTGACCAACATTTCCAAGATATATCAGTACTAATACTTAGCATAACCTGCAAAGCTAAAAATAGCCTACTGTATCAATTTCTTTTTGCTTCTTTATTGAAAAAAGAAATAAGCTAATACTGAGAAATCTGCTTAAAACGATGCATCTCTGATTAGGAGAATCTTTCACAGATGTCATCTAGACAGCTTACACCAGGGTGTCGCTTTCCTATCACTTTATAGAGTGGGTAATCACCAGGCAGACAAGTGGTATCCTCCACCCACTGGTCCTGGCTGTGCTCGGACGCTAAGTGACACCCCGACCATCTAACAGATCTGTAATTAGCTGAGCTGCCAGCCAGTACCCTCTACAAGTCTTTATCCCAAGCAAATACCCCAGCTCCTTCAACTGTTCCCAGAAGGAGACAGATTGCCTCGGGCACATGCCCTTCTGTCCCGACGGTACAGGCACAGAGCTGCCCGAGGTCCCTAGGATGGGATCTGACCACCCCAGTTCAAGAAAGGCTGTCACTGCCTGTGTTTAGAAAAACCCCCTTGTTTTTTGAAACTTTATTTTGTACTGGAGTATAGCTGATTAACAATGCTGTGAGTTTCAAGTAAACAGTGAAGGGACTCAGCCATACGGATACATGTATCCATTCTCCCCCAAAATCCCCTCCCATCCAAGCTGCCAAAGAACACTGAGCAGAGTTCCCTGTGCTGTCCAGTAGGTCCTTGCTGCTTATCCATTTTAAATACAGCAGTGTGTACATGTCCATCCCAAACGCCCTACCTATCCCTTTCATTATAAAACAGGCGTCCTCGTCACTGCGGCCATCACACACCTGTGGGCTGTGATCCACTAAAATCCTGACTTTTTTCCCCTAAGTTACTGGGGAGGCACATCTCCCAGAGCTGACACTTTGGGTTTTGGTTTGGGGGTTTAAGACAAGCCCAAGTTTTCCAATTTTCCTCCAACTAACACCATGTTGTGAGCTCCGCTCAATCATGACTGCCCACCAAGCTCTCTAGGGATGGTCTATCACCCAACCTATCTGACCTCAGTTGGCGTCTGTCATGGATACACGACACAGGGACAATGTGACTTCTTGGGGGTATTACTGTCAGGCTGCAGATTTAAAACAACTAACAAGGGCCAGGCATGGGCCAGCCCTCACCTCCCCAGGAAGCCTTCCCCAGCTGACAGCAACCATCTCTCTTCCGGTGTTGCTGCTCTGTCGCGTACCAAGCCGATGACCCTCCCTCTCCAGATGGTGCCGATTCCCTGAACTGGAGCCAGAAGCCCAGAAACATGTCTTTGGAAACCCCAGCAGGTTTTCAGAGAGTACAATACAAAGCCCACTGGGTGGAGACTCCAACCCGGAAGTCAAACTGCCCTCAGTGCTCTGTGCAAGCCCTAAACCCCTGCTCTCTAGTTCAGCTGAGGCGCTAAATAAATTTTATCATCTTTCTCCTCCGGGAAATAACAATTGATTTTCGGTGCTTTACTATGCACAGTCACCCCAGCCACAGAAAGCTGCAGAAACCCGCACGCTGACGTCGCACTGCAGGCAAGCACCTGGGCACACAGCGCGGGGCAGACCAGGGAAGTCTCTGCTGCAGAAACAACAGCAAACAGTGCAGACTCAAACCTGCGGCAGCAGCGTACCAGCGTGAGCTCCGGGTCCTGCAGCCAGGAGGGCAGCGCCGTCGGCTGGCTCATGGCCTGGAACAGCGTGGCCCTCAGCGCACAGTAGTTATCTCCGCGGACTCGCCTGATGGAGGTGAATTTCTGGGACACCTCCTCGTAGCCCTGTGCAAAAAGCATCAAAGAATTCAAATGGTCGTTACTGACTTTGGAGAGCGGGGATAATTTTATTCATGTTGAAGAAATGTGTCCCCCACACCCCCCGTTCCGATCAGTGGAAGAATGGCCAAATATTTCCTGCAGGATACTTTAATTCCTTTTTTATTCGTCAAAAGAAATGAACAAATGTTAGTATCATACAAAATATCAGCATATGCAGCAGACGCACATACTAGAACATATAGAATAGGACACTAAGTATTATTAAAATGCTAGTCACCCCCAAAGTTGAAGTCGTACGTCCCTTTCTAAGCAACTGCTATAACACTCACTTATAATAACCAGCAATCTGAAGGCTTTGCTCTGTGTTTAAGTTGACCCTAAACTCTTCAATGAGGAGACAGGAAAGAAAAGAGAGATGTACCAAGCTTATGTGCCCAATCCCCCAGCCGTATCTGACTCTCTGTGACCCAGGGGACTGTAGCCCACCAGGCTCCTCTGTCCATGGGATTTTCCAGGCAAGAATACTAGAGTGGGTTGCCATTTCCTACACTAGAGGATCTTCCCGGCCCAAGGCTCGAACCCTCATCTTTTGTGTCTCCCTGCGTTGACAGGTGGATTCTTTACCTGGCTTATATCTCCATATTAAAAATAACACCCTGTACCCCAAATTTCCAAGAAATACATAAAAGACCATATGTATCATCTTGGAGGTGCCTGGATAAATTCTGTTTTTTAAAAAGTGGATTGAAATGTCATTATTATTCAGCCTGGAAGTGAAACAAGGAAATGAAAATTCTCGGTGACATGCTCAGTCACTCAAACACAGCCATCCAAACGGACTGTTTTGAGCACACTCCCCTTAAAAGGACACCATGAAATCCCAGGCCGACTGAGTTCTCCGCTGGACGCTGCTCAGGCCTTGGCATCAACTTTCAGCCTTTCCCATCTCACTCCCCCTTGACCAGGTGGATCTTTCGCTTGCCCTGCTCTTCTTCAACAGCCACTTAAAACCCTGTTTCCCCCCCCAACACACACGTACACAAAGGAAGAAGTGCCACCCCCCTGGGGTGGGGACCCTGCAGACAGTCATCCTGTGTCCAAGCACTGGACCCTGTCGTAAGTTGTTTTCAAGGTTCAAGTCACAAAGATGATGTTCAAAGTGGATATGAAAGTATTTCTTTCCAATAATAAAGTTCTGAAAGCTGCATTTCTGTTCAGTGGCCCAACCACTGCAACAGAAGGCCCATCGGGGAGATTCATGCCTACTAAATGTACCTCTTTCCTACGGTGAACCCCAAGCTGTCCCAAATACTAGTTCAATAGCAACTGCACCCTTCCAAATGCATAAATCACTCATCGGATCGTGCAGTACACTGTAGTCCATATTCAGTGAAAAAATCCAGAGAAGCGGGCCCCAGCAGTTCAAACCTGTGATGTACAAGGGTCAACTGTAGGAGCCATCTCCACCTATGGAGGAATGCTGGATTCAGTATCCATCTGAGGGGGAACCGAGAGGGGTTCTGTCTGACTACCATGCAGTGGGAGCAGTGACCCAGCCCAGTCACAGCCCCAGCAGGACCATGTCATGGGAATCCCTGACATCCCAGAGCCTTGGAAGGACTACCTTTGGGTCACCAGGTTATGCAACGGGACTGAGAGGGGGCAGTTCCTGGGTGCCCTAAATAAAGGCAGGAGATCCAGGTCCCACTGCTTAGGGTGTGCGGGAGAGTCCAGGCCCCGAGGACTGGAGAATGTGAAAATAAACCCAGGGTGGGCTTAGGGTTAGGGTGGGGACAGCAGATGTAGGTCACCCTAGGCTGTGACCTCACCAGGTCAGAAGGGCATTACAGCCAAATGCCCCTAAGGGGCCAACCCTTGGCCCAGCTCAGAACAGCACACAGTCATTTATACGTTTTTCAAAGAAATCAAGCTACTGACTGACAATGATTCTATATTAATACTGAGACGGCCCTTATCTTTGCAGTCTGTTTCCTCATCTCTAAAAGTAGAACCCCAATAGTAACACAGTCTAATGGCAGTTGTCGTAACTATAACATCTAAACATACATAAGGACATATTAAATAATTACCTATGGTAGACTACTGAAAAAACTCAAAATGCACGCATCCAGGCGTCATACCTTTTTCATACATGTTGCTTTTTGCGTATTTCCCCTCCATTCTTTTTTGCAGTAGTCCATGATATCCATTTCAGGAGCTACACTTAATCTAGGTTCTGTGAAAGAATCCAAAAAAAGGGGTGGGGTGGGGGAGGGGGAATACAGAGACACAGCATGATCAGAATTAAAAGCACAGCTTCGCCTGAGAGTTCCTTTCTCGCTCACTGCAGTCCTCCCACGTCCAGAATCCCAAGACTGCTGACCACCCACTACAGACCGCCACCACTTCGCTCCCAGATGACCACAGAGGTCTCCCACTGAGCCTCCCTGTCAGCAGACCCTACCAGACATCCCCCACATGGCAGCCAGAGTGGTGCATTCAAAAACCTAAGTGAGATGCTACCTATCACAGCTGGGATCCAGGGCCCCCCATCACACCTGGGAGTCCACTCCCTTCCTCCCTACAAGAGGGCCCCCTGCCCTGGCCCCCCACTGCCTCTCGGGTCTCAGCTTCCCCCACTACACACACCGACAGCTCCTGCCCTACCTGCGAGGTGCCTGCTCCTCAGTCTCTGTAGGTCTTTGCTACCTCTGACACTCACATCCAATGTCAGAACATCTCACACACACACACACACTCACACACTTTCATTCTGTACCCCTTACATGGTTCTGCTTTTCTTCTCCGCAGTGATCTACACCTGACATATTTCTTTCTCTGTACCCTGCCTCCCTCATCCCTACACACACACACACACACACACACACACACTTTCACTCTGTTCCCCTTAGATGGTTCTGCTTTTCTTCTTGGCACTGATCAACACCTAACCCACTTCTTTTTCTGTATGCTGCCTCTCCCATCCCTACACATACACACAGCAAAACATGAGCTCCCTGAGGGCAGGGGCCTGGTCTGTTTCTCAGCTGTGCCCTCAGCACCCACAACCACACTGACCTAGGCATCCTTGAATAATGTTCATTCAAACATGCAGTAGTCTAAGCTATGAGACCATATAGCTAATAATTTGTAATTTTTTCACGTCCATTATACAAAGAGATAACACCTCTATTACAGATGTATATTTAATAATCTTTATTTCATTACATCCTGCTTTGATCCCAAAGGGCTATAAACTGTTGATAATCAGCCAGAAACTAACACAGCTCTCAATGTGAGCTGAAACACAGGCCTTGTTTGACTCTAGTAACACATACTCCCCAAATGAAAGCTATAACTGATGATCAGACAGATGTTACAGTAAAAATAAAACGGTCTTCAGACTTCCCTTGTTGAACACATGAGGCCTGGGGTTGGATTCTGTGGCCTAGGCATATGCACGCACATGTGTAGGTCTTTGTATGTTTTAGGAAGAAAGAGAGCTAAATTCCCAGGCATATCTTGACTTCCTCCTTAAAATATTGAAGAAGTAAATGTTAGCAAAGAAATCAGGATATAAACACAGAAGTACCTCATGGCATATTTACTCAAGAGGAAGTTGTACATAAAATAAAGATGGTATAGTCAACTCAATCCAACAAACACCGTGTGTCTAATATGTGCCAAGCACTGAGCTAGGAGCGGGGGGATATGAAGATGATAAAGGCCCAGAGTCGGTCCTGAACGGGTTTAGAGACTACTGAAGAAGAAAGGACTGCAGGCCCTGACCATGCAAGATGTGACGGACGTGGGATGACGGAGGGAGGAGCACAAGAGGAGCCCCGAAGCCCTTCCTGCACTTTAATAAGTAAAACAACTTTTTAAGACATAAAATGTCAGAATTGCCTATTTTTAAAATTTCATTGATAAATCCTTTCATAAGGACAATAAACCTTCTATACAAAAGGTAAAATAACACACACACAGGTAACAGATACTTTTATCTGTGCTTAAGTCAGGACTGGCTTAAAGGTGAACCAGTCCTGGAGCCTAATCCACAGAGCCCACAAATACCACAGCTGCGCAGCCAACCCTCAGATAAAGAGCAGTCACTGTTTAAAGTCAAAAACACCTTGTGAGTGTCTATTTAGTGGAAGGAAGAGTTCCCTTTAATCGCCTTTCAGCTCACCTCCTCAGAAAGCCCAAGGAGCCACACATGACCAGAGTCGAGGACACTCACTGGGACACATTCTGCCACGAGCAGAGCAGCTTCCAGATCGGGAAGGGCCCCTCCCGAAGCAGCAAGTCCAGACCTGGCGCTCTCCTCACCCGCGGCCCTCTTTCCTGTGGGCAGGAGACCCGGGCCCTCTGCAGGGCGGCATGGGCCCCATCTCAGAACTGAGGGGAGGAGGCAGGAGGCTGACTGGGCTCAGAGGCCAGGCCACAGGCCGCAGTCCTCTGATGAATCAGAGGTCTGTGTGAGGCAGGGAGGGTGGGAAAACGGGTACTTGCACAGCTGCTAGCATCAGAAGTTCACCCCCAGTCCCATCCTGCTGGGCGCTGGGAGGAGGACTCCGACAGCCACTGCAGGCGGGGAGCTAGAGACGCAGGATGGCCTGAGCCCGACCTCAAGCAGCTCACAGTCTATGTCAGCTCCTGCTGTTTATCCACATCCCACACAGGCTGCTTACTGCCCCAGGAATTCACATTTCTAATGGCCAAACAAACTCCACCAAAAACACATTCAAAAAACACAAAGGGGAAGCTGAAAATCAAGAGTGGTCACCAGAAGCTGAAATAACCAAGAGGTTTTGTTCCTTAACCACCATATGGTGACCAAGACAAGGATTCAGACCCTTGGAGGATGGAAAGTTAAAGCTGAACCCCTCCAGAACGCTGGGACTCTCAATCAAGAGGCTAGGGCAAGAATTGAAAACTTTTTCTCTAATGGGCCAGAGTGTAAATAACGTGGGCTTTTTAAGGCTATCAGGTTTCTGCACAACTACTCAACTTACTATGCATGAAAATCACCACGCACGATGTGTGAACTAAGGAGTTCCAATAAAACTTTATTTATAAAACCAGGTGGCATGTCAACTTTGGCCAGGGAGCTAGTGTTTGCTGACCCCTGGACTAGGTGGGGTCAGCTTCCCAAGTGGCGTGAGTGGTAAAGAACCCGACTGCCAATGCAGGAGATGTTAAAGAGACGTAGGTTCGATCCCTGGGTCAGGAAGATCCCCTGCAGAAGGAAATGGCAACCCGTTCGTTCCTTGCCTAGAGAATCCCGTGGACAGACGAGTTTGGTGGGCTACAGTCCACGAGGTCGAAAGAACAGGACATGACTCAGGTGACTTTGCACGCACAGACTAGGTGACTAACAGAGAACATGAGAAAACTTTCTGCCTTGACCTGGGCTCTGACGTGGGGAGAGAGGACCTAAGATCTCATAACCACAGGCCGGCTCTCACACAGGGGACAGACTGTGACATCACACTAGCTGCAGGACCCTGGGAACTCAAAACCAGAAATTCACCTGAGGTGGCCCAAGGCAGGTGACTCCCGGGTGCATGGCAGAAACAAGGCCAAATTTCCCTATACTCAAGACAGGCTAAACAATCTCTCCACGGACACACAAGAGCTGAGCTTAGAACCAAACTCTGAAGAAACAAGAAGCGAGCAAAAACAGCAGCTGGCGTATGTAGACCTGTCAGGATTTTCAGCTAATGGAATTATCAGGTCCAGAAGAGCATGTTTAAACTGTTTAAAGGAATAAAAGAAGGAATAAAAACTTGAGCAAAGAGTAACACACTATCAAAAAAAGACCAAGCAAATCTGAAAAGAAAATAGATCTTTTCCAAAAGAGAAAGAGGAAACCTTTCTAACGGAACTAGCCAGAATGAAACAGAGGCTAAAAGTCAGAAAATACTTGAAAGGGTGTGTAACTGAGGGCCCTGGGTAACTGAATGGGAGCTAGCAAACACATGATTTGGAGCTCTGGAAGCAATAAACAGAATAGGAAAAAGGCAGTATTTAGAGAGATAATGGCTGAGAATTCTCCTGAACTGACGAAAACTAGGCACCTTCAGATTTAAAAGGTAAAAACAATCCCTAACAAAACGTTTAAAAAAAAATCCATACTTAAGAGACCCTGAGGAGAAACTGTAGGACACCAAAGACAGAGAGAAGACAGGGAAAGACAGACTGCCAAGAGTCGGACTGACTGCAATGTTTCCAACTACAAAAGAAATGACGAGAGAGAGGAATGAAATCTTCAAGGAAAATCAGAGAAAATGTATTATTCGCCTGTGGTTATTCAAGAAACAAAGTGAAATCAAGACATTTTCGCACAAATGGAACTGCTCACCAGAGGCCCATCCACAGGATGTTACGTCAAGAAGGGCAACAAAGCCAGAAGGACTGAGATGCAGGGTGTGAAGGGACCTGTGTTGACTCAGACCAGAGCTGGAAGCGACAAGACCCCCTGAAAAGCAAGGGCACCTGTGTGGGGCTCCCCTGGGGACAGAAGGGAACCCCAACAGAGAGCCTGCAGAGCAAGCGAGGAGGCCAGAGGCTCCTGCAGATGGGGCAGGAACAGACAAGGGCTGAGGAAGCACTTTCTCCTCAGGACAGGACTGCTGAGTCCTGCTGCTGAGGTGAAGTGTGTGCAACTGCCTTTGGGGCCCTGAGAGGCCTCTGAAGGCTGCGGGGGCTAGGAACCCGCAGGGCTGGACCACAACAGAGCACATCATCTTCCCCGGTTACCACAGGGAGGAGTTCTGCCAACTCCCTGTGAGGAAGACTCGAGAACTATCTTCAGAGTCTTCTGCTCCTAATGACACATCTTAACACTTTGTCACCCACACCATAAATGAGAGCCGGTTCTTAAACCAGAACATTACATAAGTGGTGCGCAGGAAAATGCCACTTGTGAATCATTCGGTGGCTCAGTCATGTCCGACTCTTTGTGACCTCGTGGACTGCAGCACACTAGGCCTCCTGTCCTTCACCATCTCCCGGAGTTTGCTCAAACTCATGTTATTGATTCCATTGTGATGGAATTCAACCATGATGCCATTCAACCATCTCATTCTCTGTTGGCCCCTTCTCCTCCTGCCCTCAGTCTGAATGGTCTGTGGGGTATCCCCTAATGGAGCCCCCCCTCCCTGGCCTCCTGCCCGGGGCAAGTTGGGGAGGAAGGAGGTGCTTCCCCACACCCGGCCCCGATGGCCGTGGTGGAAGCACGGGCTGGCCCTAGCAGCCAGGGGTTGATGGATGCTGAGGGATGAACAGAGCATACACACTGTTGAACACAAGCATGGACAGAAGTCACGACATGACGGGAGAATTAAGAGCTATCAAGTCCACCACCGTTCTTTCTTGTAAGTCAAATCAGATTCACATGGCCTTCTGCACACAAAGACCCAGAGGGTCAGCTTCTCAGTAAATCCTTCCACTTGAAACTTGGCGCTTCAAACCCCAACTCTCCCTCTATGAAAATAAGGAAGTCAAGAACTTAAGAGAGAGTGGTGTCAAGAGGTTAGACCAATTCTCACGGGTGCAAAAACGCTATGAATGTAAGGAACGCAAGCAAAGTACTTGTACTGAAACTTTAAAGCCTCAGGAAACAGTAGTCCCCAAATATACCCAAAATATTTTTACCCAGCAAAATGAATAACCCAATGGAGGTAAGACCAAATGCCTAAGAATGCTTCCTAGGAAGTCCATCTTCCTGGGAAAGTGTACCTCAAATACTTTATGAAAATGGATATACTGATTTAACTGCATTTTCTACTATAAGCAGCAAGAACTTTTTATAAAGAAAACAATTCCAAACATACCTGATGACCCTCTTTCATGTATAAGTAATTCTTTCTCCTTTTCTATTTCATCCGCCGCACGATACATGTCCTCCTCGCTGAAATCACACCAAATCAGACATTTCAAAAATTTGTGGGCTCACATGTCCTTCTTATCACAACATGCAGCTGCTTTACAAATTTATAAGGCACGCAAAGTTTACGTTTTTCCATTACATGATGACAGTCTGATAAAATATGGGTCTTTTTTCTTGTGTTTCTAGCATTACTAATTCAGTTTCTGAAGTAAGACATTTTACACCACTGGCTACGCAGCTCTGGGGCCATTTCAACTGCGATGTCTTTAATGCCTCAACCACAGACGTAAGCAGCTTAGCATGCTCATCTATGCTCATCAGCGAAGCTGTTCATGACTCTTCAGGTTTCAAGCATGGAGATGGTGCTAATAAAAGCATTTAGGAGCGCAGGCCAACCGCCAACTTTGGGACATCACAGGCAAATTTTCCAAGAGCTCCTCGAAAAAGAAGAACAGGAGATTCACAAGATCCCCAGAACCACACCAGCTCCCCGAGGCGCTCCTGTTCCCTGATGCCCTCAGGAAAGCAGCCCCCCGACCTTCTGCTGGGCACATGCCCACCATCCCCCACACTTTCGCTGGGACTTACACAGCAGCTCCCCAAAGAGTCTCCGGGCTCCTTCAGTGAGCCAACAAGAACCTACTAACTCCTGGAAAGGAGAAAACCCCATTGGCTGCCAGACAAGGAGGGCAAACGGGACTTCCGGGATCTAAGATGACTCCCGTTCCCCTCAAGATGTACCACAATGGTGGGCAACAGAGATGCCACTCTGTCTTTGCTGGAACACAAGACAGGTGAAAGCGCAAACCATCCAGAAGTAGAAGAAGGGGCAGTAAGGCACGGAGGACGGGAGAAGCCTCGAGGCCCCTGGGCTGGTGTCTGCTGGAAGGGCAGACCAGCACGCCCTGCAGGGCCCAGAAAGGTCAGGAGCTGGAGGTACACCAAGTGCCCTGGGGGGGCATGGGTGACCTCCAGGGCCACCAGCAGCAGAGCCCCTGTCCCCAGTACTCCCACAAGAGCACACCCCCGCTCCTCACGCAGGACCGGAAGCTCCAGGCACCGGGGCACACAGGCAAGAGGAGTTACTCAGAAACTAAGGGGATGGCTCCCGCGTGCCCGACTCTGGGAGCTCCCCAGCACCTCGTCCACGGCTCAGAAGCCAGAGGAAAGAGAAAGGGGGTGCCACTGAGAGAAACAGACTGAGGTGGGGACCAACACACCCTCCACCCCTGAAACCCTTCAATGGCTCCCAGATAAGCGGGGAAGTCTAAATCTGGACGCACCCCAACACACAAGCCCTACACACACACACACACAGACGCTTCAGTCCAAACACTTGACCAGCCCAGCCTGTGCTTTTACACCTGTGACTGGCTCTGCTGACGCCCCCACATGAATGGCGCGCTGTCCACCCAAGAGGGCACAGGTGGTGTGGGTGGCCTCGCTGGAGCATGCCACAGGCTGCAGTTAGATTACCAGGGTGTGACCACTTCTCACTCCAGCCCTCGTCAACCACGTGCATCACCCGTGGAACTCAAGGGACCACATTTCTCAGCACCTAAATTTATCCACCTGTAAAAATAACCGTGGGAGTACTCACAAGAGACTGCTCTGAAAATAAGACACACAGGCCCTCGACAGTCAAAAAAGTTAGCTAGCCTCATTAATTCTCGTATCTATCCATCTGGGCAGAGTAGGGATGGACGATTCACCCAATGATCATTTCTTATCCCTGTTTTCCTTGTCTTCTCTCTTCACGAAAGTGATGGTGTGTGTGCGCCTGTCTTTTTTTGTTGTGGTGGGATTGAGGGGGACATATTAGGGAAAAGGTACTTTCCATGTGCTCTAACCCCAGTGAGATTTCAAGTAAAAGGTGTGATGTCACCCATGCAGCCCGTGCCAGGGTGCAAAGCAAACAGAAACCAGATTCGCAGGGACTATACATCAAGCACTTAAAATAAAAAGTGACTAAATGTGTTAGATCTTCTTTCAATAGTTTAATGTTATCTTTCGGCCTCCTTCCTAGCTTTATCAAATAGGAGAGAAATTCTGATCGTACAAAACAGGCAGTTAAGTGAATCGTTTTCATAATACCATTACCAGAGGCATGTCTTTGTGGAAGCCACTTCCCTAATCTTGGCCTCAGTTTTCTCATCTTCAAAACAAGATGACCGGACAAGATCTAAATGATCTATGCAGTTCCTCTTCCAGTTCTTGGTTCTAACGGACTATGAAGCTATTCTCACTTCACATGAATTCTGTGGCTATGGGCAGGCGTCTCTGCTTCTACTCTTGTCTCCTACCTTTCTTATCTACAGAATAACCAAAGGGGCCCAGAGGAGGTTCTCTAAACTAGCATCTCTCTGAACAGCCGCAAATACAAACTCCCTCAAGGACCAACAGCAGAGGAACGAAGAGAAGCCAATAGGAGAACTAAGTGCAATGGGAAGACAGAACAGAAAGGGAGGTTACTGGAAATAGAAATGCGGTGATTCAAGACATACAGAAAAAGCATAGCAGAAATTGATGAATGGGAGGCCCAGAGTGTATTCAAATCACTTTAGCCACACTATTTCATTCAGATTCTGTCCACAGATGATTGTGAGCTTCCACGGCCACCAAGGACATCTGCTAACTTGCCAAGGCCACCAGGGAAACTGTAATACAGCTTTTAAAGGCCACTGTATTTCCTTGGGGAGAAGTTGTAAGTTCAAACAATAAAGCTCAATCAATACAGTCAGAAAATGAGACATTTAACAGCCAAAATGAAATATTCATCCAACACAAGGACCGCCAACTAGAGAGAGAGATACTAGTGTGAAAGCAAGAAAAATTAAAATAATTTTATTTAAGAAAATACTTCACTCAATAAACCTTTAACATTTTTAAAATATCAAAAAGGAACTGATATTTTTAACAGCAAAAAGAAATTATATTTAAAATCGGGAATCTGAAATAGCTGGAGGTTTAAATTTTTGGGGGGAAAGGAAGACAAGGAAACAATGAAAGGAAATGGGCTATGTGATAAGATCAGATCCTCCATGCTGACCAGTTTCAGAAATGTGGCAATCTTGGGTGTGTGTCAAGCTGGGGCTGGGATGAGAGGTGTTCACCATTTGGCACAAAGAGTCCACTGAAATCCATAGACTCAAAATGATCACTAGAGCAAAAAATGTCCTTCCAGAAAACATACAGATCGCTAGAGAAGTAGTGAAGAAAAGTAAAAGTCTTAAATGTGACCTGATTTCTTGATGACCATGGCATGTGAGCTGTACTCAGTTAAAATTTTTAAAACCAAAATGCTAATAATTCCTGCTTAGAAAATTATTAGTTTAGCACCATAATGTTATTTAAAATGTTTATTTTCAAGCTCCCATTTTCTCTTAGAGGTGAAATACTTTACTCTTAATTGTCAGGAAGCGTTTAACAGTAAGATTCCTGTGTGCTGTTTTCCATCTCTCTTGAGCCCTCTGTTCCTTATCAGTCTCTGTCAGGGGCGAGAGGAGCAGGCAAGCTACTCCCAGGACAGAGATCAAAGAGATGGGATGCTTGCACAGGATTTCCTTCATTAGTTTTTCTATACAGTGACAAGTACCCTCTTCCTTTTTATGAACCATATGGTAAAAGTGATTGTTTACAACTCTCTCACTTCGATAAGGATTGCCTTATGTTTTGTAAGTCTGGAATTTTAATCTTTATCTTTGCTGAGAATAACTACCTTGTAAGACAGTATATATGCCCACACCATGTTGATTAAAACACCTTTGCTCCATCAGAGCTTGGGTCCCCGTGTCTGTCTGTCTGTCTGTCTTTCTCTCTCTCTATTTCTGGCTGATTCCCTGGAGCGCGAAAGCTGGCTGCGTAACCCAGGGAATATTGGCCTCTTTCCTTCTTTCACTCTCTCACCGTTGACTCCGGACCACCAGGTTCCGGTCCAATAAAGGACCAACACTTAATGTTAAGGCAATATACACCGTTGAGCAGGTTACATGACACTGTCTGTTAAATTATAACCTTCCTCTTGCTCTGTTCAAAGACCTGGATAACAATAAATGTTTGAAACTTAATTTTGAAATGCTGACTACATTTAGACAAAATTATACTACTCCCCAAAACAAAAGTTATAATATAAACTAAAAACACAGAGCTCAGCAAAGCAGAAGACATTTCTGTGAAACCAATTTTTCGATTTCTGATACAAGTAAACACATAAAATGAAAAACATCAACTCTTTAACATATATGCAAAGCTAACAAGACAGCAGCTCACTCACTCACTGTTGTGGACATTTGCACCAAGTTCCCCTTAGCTATCTAAAAAAACAAACCTGAGTGTGACTCTGCTCAGCTCTCTGGACTTCCAGATCATGCTTAATTTGGCCTGTCCTAGAAGACTGACAGCCCAGGCAGTGTTGGTGAGACAGTGTCAACCGCCGTGACACGGGGCACCGTCCCACACAGGCACAGGAAAAAGCAAAGATCACTCTACCCAGCTTTTCTCCACCTCTCAGCGGTTGTCTAAGATGAGTGAGCCACACATCAAATGCAGGAAAGTACCGGCGCCCAGGCCAAAATTCCACCTCCTTTCTGCAAGTGGACTTTCCATGACTGGCTCGGTGACTCCCAGAGGGGTCTGGGGACAACCTGGACCCCTGCAACCTAAGGTTTCTCAGGGGCACCCCAGCTCTGAAGCGGGTTCTACCCCCAGGTGGGGGAAGGACCAGGAGGGAGTAGCTGTTACCTCATCAGAGACAGCGCCCCCGGAGCTGCTAAGGTGCAAGGTGGGTGGGAAAACACATTTGCTCGACAGTACACTTAGCAACACCCAAGAGCAAGGGCTTCACGAGTTGCTAGTTACAGCCCTTCTGAGAATCCACAGCTTTCCTTTGAACCTCAGTCCAGAAAGACATAAATATGCATACAATTTTGCTTTCGATTTCAGAAGGGTACACAGACACATCATGCTGCCCGCTACACACCACGAGCCTGTGGACCCCAGATTTAAACCCTGTCCCCTCCTCAGGCAGACACAGAAGGACCATGGAGTAGGCTCACTTCTCAATTCCCAAAGCACGTCTAACCTGGCCACAAACCATGTCCAGGGTCACCCTGGTCCTCAGGGGCTGGAGTATTAGCTTAGTTGAAAGGAAGAAGTGGACCCACCCTAAGTTTCAATTTTATGGGTCAGGTGAGCAGGAGATGGAGGATAGGAGACCTGCTGACAGGAGGAGTGAGGAAGTTTCCAAAGGAGTCAAGTGAATCGGGTCTGACCTAACACTTCCTCAAAAGGGACCCTGCGTTGTCGTGTGAGCCATCCTTGGGGCTTGTCCAAGGGATGCCAGCCAACCACAGTTCTCAAATGAAGGAAAGAAAGGAAGGCAGGCGATTCAGAATGCAGCTTATCCACAAGATCTCTGTGTCTGCCTTCCCCACAACTTCTTGGGGGGAATCCACAGTGAGCCCAGTCACAAGGAATCTGTCCTATGGACAGCCTAGGAAATGAGCCATCCCTCTGCCGGCACATCACTAATCCCCTCAAAGTCATATTCTGAACGCATAAAGGCTGCAAACGTTGGGTTGTGATTTGTATTCGTAATTTCTATCCCCTGAATGAATTAAAACGACTCTGCAGGATGTCCCCAGACATCTGCATCTTACAGTGTTTCGTACTGGCAGGTGCAAGAGCTTTACTCAATTCCAGTGCAGATCAAACTGAACTCTCAGGGTGGGAAGAAGGGACTTGGGCTCCAGTGACAGAAAAACACAAGGTTAAAAAACCATTTTAGGACTTAGTTCAGGCATCCCACTATGTATCTACATCTGCACGCAACTATTAGGCTGCACGTATCATGGAAGAATGGCATGCGTTACACTGCAAACTTTACAATGGACAACGTGATGCTGCAGTTTCTCTGGCCCTTAAGAGAGGATCACAACACAGGATAAGCAGCCCCACTGCCCGTATAACAAATAGGAAAGCCCAAAACGTGAGATGGGATGTTCAGAAGCTGCCATTTGAAATTCTTTTCACCTCCTTTCCCTTGCTTCCCTTTGTTCTCTTACCAATTAAGAGAGAATGAAGTCATCAAAGACAACAAAAATAGCAAGAAAAAGAAACTAAGCTACTACTTAAAAGGCAAACTGGAACATCTATTCCAGAAAAAAAAGAAAAAAAAAAGTGAAGTTTGCAGTCATTATAAGTCATGCCTCTCTGCCCAGTTTTGCTGAGGAAGACAGAAAGATGTGGGGGCAGGGGGGGAGGTCCCCACCCAGGCATCAGGGGCTATAGCCCTGGAACCTACCTACTCCCTGCACCTCCCTGGCCAAGCTGCACCAATCAGATCTGCAGCTCAGCTTCCTAACATATCAGGTGACAAACCTGGACTAGGGTTTTCAGATGCCTTTCAGCTCCACGCCTATAGCTCTGCTGACAGCAGACAGAAGAGACACCTGTGCCGCAGAATCTGTGCATCAGGAAAGAATGTTCCTTTTGCACCATGACCCACTTCCCCAGGGGCTCAGACTCTGGGAACCACATCCAGCAGAAAAACTTGTCAAATAACTGTGTATTTTAGGGACCCTGGTTCAAAGTTGCTGCGTCTCCCAGGAGGGACCATAAAATGGTTGAGGCCGAGAAGCAGCGTTTGAGGGCCAGGGCCAGTAGGTTACGGGCTCAGCTCAGACCACCTGGGCTTAAGTGAGGGAGCAGCAGTTAGCCTGGCAGCAGCAGGTAGGAACCAGCATGAGCTGTGAAGGGGCAAAAGCAAAAGACCATGCCTGCTTTATCAGGTGCTGAGTCTGAAGTAGGGCTCAAATGTACAGAGCAAAACTGCAACCACAGGTCACAGCTGCTCACACATGGGCCTGCACAGTGGTTTCAATTTAAAAATAAAATAAAAGGCTACTATTTAAAAATCAAGGGAATTCCCTGGCAGTCCAGCAGTTATGACTGGGTGCTCTCACTGCCAGGGCCCAGGATTCGATCCCCAGTCAAGGAACTAAGATCCGGCCAGCGTTGTGGCATGGCCAAAAGTGAATCAGTAAATAAATAAAAATAGAAAATAAAAATAAAGCACGTGGATGCAGTTTTGAAAAAATAAAATAGGGGACTTCCCTGGCAGTCCAGCGGTTAAGATTCCAAGCAGCCACTGCAGAGAACAAAGGTTCCATCCCTGGTCAGGGAACTAAGATCCCACGTGCCATGCTGTTCGGTCCAGCCAAAATAAAACCAATAAATAAATAATCTTTAAAATAAAGTAAAATGTTTTAAAAAAGAACATTTCAAACAAAAGTCAGAATCTCTCAGCACTATTGGCTAGGCTTCCCTGATGGCTCAGATGGTAAAGAATCTGACTGCAATGGAGGAGACCCAGATTCGATTCCTGGGTTGGGAATATTCCCTGGAGAAGGAAATGGCAACCCACCCCAGTATTCTTGCCTGGAGAATCCCAAGGACAGAGGAACCTGGTGGGCTGCAGTCCTTGGCATCACAAAGCGATGACTGAGTGACTAACAAACACAGGTTGGAACTTAGTGGATTCGACCTCCATCAGACTCAGCTCTCCAGGAGCCCATGGTCTACACTTGCACAGCTTCACTCAGGAGACCTGGCTGGCTCCTGGAGTCAGGAGTTTGAAACCTCCTGCTCTCAATCTTTCCCAGTGGCCATTAAGTGCAGCTAACACTCTCCCAAGGGGTTTGGTGCTCAATGAGACTGTCACAGTCCACAATAAAGGACTATGCAAGCCAGATGATTATAATACATTATTTGTAATAACAGTTCCCCACCCATAACCCCTTTTTTTAGGAAATGGGGGTGGGGAGAGACTGGGAAGCGCTGGGCACTTTCCCACTAATCTGTCAAACTGGTTTTCTGAGTGGAACTGTGGAATTCCAAAGGTATCTGTATGTGACTAGCATTTGCAAGTGCAGAAAAGTTTCAGCCTTCAAGTTTATATTCTGCTTCCACCCCTGTCCCAAGACTCTGGCGATTTACACCACCTTCCCTAGAGTTCAATAAAGAATTGATCAGGCTTCCCTGATGGCTCAGACGGTAATCTGCCTGCAGTGCAGGAGATCTGAGTTCAATCCCTGGGTTAGGAAGATCTCCTGGAGAAAGGACTGGCAACCTACTCCAGTATTCTTGCCTGGAGAATCCCCATGGACAGAGAAGCCGGGAGGGCTACAGTCCATGGGGTCGCAAAGAGTCGGACACGACTGAGCGACAGACACTTTAACCTTCCGTATTTAAAAATAAAGTGGAGACCGGGGACAACTAGATAAGCAGGTGGCGGCCAAAACAACTGGGTCAAACTCCGTCCAAAGTCTGTCTAACAGGTGGGACGCTCGTCAAGCAGAGACTTGCCTTCCAAGAACAAACAAGTCGCGTGGTGCGGTGTTCCTGTGGTGGGGGACAAGGGACAACCTTATCTGCCTTCCGGCCACAGGTCGGAGGAAAGATCTGATGGGAGAGAGGTATATAAGAGTATATGCTGCCAGAGTTTGTTTCCCAGATTTCTGGAGTTTTCTTAGCTATAGAGCTATGGAGATATCAAAAAAAGAAGGGGGGTAGGGGTGGGGACACTGGATAACCAGAACTTTTAAGATGCGCCTTCCGGAAAAACTTTTGTAATTGGGACACTGCATACAAGGATCTTACGAATTCCTCTATTTCCGACAATGGTACTTAGATGCTAAGGGCCCTCCGCCGGCTACTCGCCCGCCCACCCCATCCCCCCAATACTCCCCGCAGCGTCCCCTCAGGGGGCCGAGCCCGGTGCCCTCTCCCCACCCCTGGCCCCGCGCCCCGCGCCCCGCACTCACTGCTCGGACGGGCACCGCACCGCGACGCGCGGTGGCCCACCGGCCGCAAACTTCCCGCCCTCCGGCGCCGCGGCTCCCGCCTCCCATGCCGGCTTCTCGGCACAGCTAGCGCCCGGCCACGCTCCGGGCTGAGGCATCGTCCCCCGACTCATGGGGCCGCCGTAGCCGGCGGCGCCGCAGGGCTTCGGCCGCCTCCCAGCGATCCGGAGCCCCTCCCGTCGGGGCGCCCGGGCCGCGGCCGCCTCCACAGACGCGCCGCTTGCCCGCCGGCTAGCGACAGTGCCCAGGACGCTTCCGCGCGCGTCACCGCCGCCCGCCCCCTGACCTCTGACCCGCGGCGAGGGCGGGGGGGGGGGGGGGCGCGGCCCGCGCCGGCCGGGAGTCCCGCGACGCCGAGCCTGCGCATGCGCCCGCGCGGGGGTGGAGCGGCAGAAGACGAGAGGCACGCCCACGCGAGACGCTACTGCGCGTGCTCCGCCCCCGCGCGCTGGCGCCCGGCCCCGGAGCAGCCTCGCTGCCGCTTTTCAAGTCTCTGCGCCTCTTCGTCGCGTCTCCGGGCGGGAGGGCTAGAAAACCCTGGCCCAGCGGCGGGGCGCGTCCTCCGTGAGGAGGAAGCGTGACAGGGCCCTATCCTGTTTGGGCGCCGATGTCGCCCTGGGCTTCGGAGCTTCGCCCTTCGCTGTCGGGGTTTCCTTTGACTGGAGAGCGAAGGATGGGGGCCGCGTGGGTGATGTGCGGCTGGCCTACCCCGGTGACAGTTTCGTCACCACCAGCCCACCGAGCCCGGAGCCCTGAGCCCCGCGGGCCTTGGGGGTCGGGCTTGTGGCGCCAGGGCCGGCAGTTATCGTCTCTTGCTCCGTGAGGGCGACAAGTGGGAAGTGGTTGAACCTGACAGGTGAGCCAGCGCAGCACAGCGTCTGTTCTCGGACGATATTCTTTCGATAGGAGATTTGATTTACGAGGAGCAAGGGGAAAATATTAACAGACTTAAAACAAAAATGTTTCATCGGTGGGGAGGGAATAATGGGGCAGCCGCTAAAGATGCAAGGGGCAAAGAACGCTGGGCCGAAGTATGGACGAAGAGAATGGTAGTTCTCGGGCAGAACGGGTTCAAAACGGGGTTTTATTGAAAGACGAACCTCCAGTAATATGTAGTGGCAGCTCCACTATTCCCTCCAATAAGGGTGCTGGACAGAGAGACCGGATCTTGAAAAAGCCTCCTCAATCTCACTAGGGAGCTTGTGTTTGATCCTCTTCGAAAGATCAGAAAGAAGAGATTATTTTGAAAGATCTTGTGGTCTGCAGTTAGAGAAAGATTGGGAAAAGGCAGGACAGGGAGTCTGAGTAGCAGTCAGCATCAAAGGGAGAAACGATGGAAAAAATACTTGCACTTTAAGGTAACCCCCTTTAATTTTATATGGAAAAGTAATAAATATACATGCTAAAAAATGCATAGCAGTACAAAAGAATACACAGTTAAGTTCTGTGTGAATATTAAGGGATTGTAGTGGGGTGCTCAGTGTCCCCTAAAAGTCATCCTCTTCATTAGGAAATACGTTCTTTGTGTATTTTTAATGTATATGTGTATAATGTCTCACAAATTTTTTTTTTACTAACTTTACAGAACTAAATTATTAGAGAGCAAGTGTGTTAAACTCAAAGACTAAATCAGAGTTTCTTGGAGTTGTGAGAAGTAAGCGCATGAACTGTGATATAATTACAGTTAGCCTACTCTTATGTCAAGATGAATAAATAACAGCAGAAAAATCTATAAGCTAAGTAAAAGTCTGTATAATCACATGGCTAGAGACAATGTCAGTTTCCAGCTTTCTCTTAGAATCAAACATTCCTAAATTAGGTAACTAAAACGATGACATCATAATTTGACTTGGTAAAGTATATTTTGAACCATCTCAAACTAACATTGCTTCTTCATTGCCTTGCCTAGAATAGTTAATGCATGAAAGATTCTGAGTTCCTTTTCTTTGAATACTTCAGCCTTTATTTACAGTTATCGTTCATGAAGAATATTACTAAGCCACTGTAGTTTTTGTTTGTTGGAGTGATTGATTTTTTAAATTCTCTATAAAGAGCTTAGTGCAGTTGGATGCATATCTTCCTCTTTGATATCAAAAGCTCATATTTTACAGTAAAGTGAAAACACCCTATATTTTTACTCTATGGAATTCCCCAATATCACATCTATCAAAAATAGACTTCTAGTGTATTCTATACATCAGTTTCTAAAGTAGCCACAAGTATCTCTAGTTTCATTTAGAAATTAACAACTCTGAGAATACTGGAGTATTTATTTGGAAGACCCCCTACTTTTAGCATGTTTGCATTTGTTTTTGTTTTTAATATGGACCATTTTTTTAAAGTCTTTATAGAATCTACCACTACATTGCTTCTGCTTTATGTTTTGGTCCCTGACCAAGGATCGAACTTGTACCCCCTGCATTGCAAGGTGAAGTCTCAACCACTGGACCAATGGGGAAGACCCAATATGCTTCTTGATTGTGGAATGTTCATTATGTGTAAATGGGACTTTGGGGCAGGGGGCTGCTATGTCTTTGCAGTTCAAAAGACTAGAATAAATAACTTTACAGTGAAAAAATGGGGGAAATAGTTCATTAAAAATACCTTGTACTAGTAATAGTTTACCTGGAAACCCCCAAAATTGTCCCCAAGAGTTTTTCTTGGGAGAAGTGTGTGTCATAATGAAATTTTATCTTGAAATTTAAATGGTTTCATATATAAGGATATGACAGAGAATGATGTTATACAAATACTTGGAATTCTGGAAAATATTAAACCAGTCTTTTGCCTTCAGCTAAATAGAACTTCATCCTAAACAAGTAATTCAGGCAGCTGATAATTTTAAATTATTTTCAGAGCTTCTAATGGAATTCCATACCCTTAGAAACTTAATATCTGCTATGTACTGAATTATGGCTCCTCCAAATTCATATGTTGAAGCCATGCCTGCCAATATGACTGTATTTGGTGATATGAGCTGAATATTTGTGTCATCCCAAAATTCATGTATTGATACCCTCATCTCCAATGAGATGGTTTTAGGAGGTGGGCCATTGGGAGGTAATTAGGATCAAATGAGGTCAGGACTGAAGGACTGATGTTGAAGCTGAAACTCCAGTACTTTGGCCACCTGATGCGAAGAGCTGACTCATTTGAAAAGACCCTGATGCTGGGAAAGATTGAAGGCAGGAGGAAAAGGGAACGACAGAGGATGAAATGGTTGGATGGCATCATGGACATGAATTTGAGTAAACTCTGGGAGTTGGTGGTGGACAGGGAGGGCTGATGTGCTGCAGTCCACAGGGTCACAAAGAGTTGAACACGACTGAGCGACTGAACTGAGGTCAGGAGGGTGGAGCCCTCATGAATGATATTAGTAAGTACCCTAATAAGAGTCACAAGAGAATATAGTCTTACATTTAGGCCTTTAATCATTTTCAGTTTATTTTTGTATATGGTGTTAGAGAATGTTCTGATTTCATTCTTTTACATGAAACTGTCCAGTTTTCCCAGAGCCACTTATTAAAAAGATTGTATTTTCTCCATTGTGTTTTCTTGCCTTCTTTGTCATAGATTGATTGATCATTAAGTGTGTAGGTTTCTTTCTCCATTTTCTGTCCTGTTCCATTGATCTAGTATCTGTTTTTGTGCCAGTACCATTCTGTTTTGATTACTACAGTTTTGTAGTCTTTTCTAAAGTCAGGGTACATGATTCCTCCAGTTCTGTCCTTCTTTCTCAAGATTGTTTGGTTATTTTGTGTTTCCATACAAACTTTAAAAGTTTTCGCTCTAGTTCTGTGAAAAATGCCATTGGTAATTTGATAGGTTTGCATTGAATCTGTATATTACCTTGGGTAGTATGGTCATTTCAACAGTATTGATTCTTCCAATGCAAGAACATGGTGAATCTTTCCATCTGTTTGTGTTGTCTTCAATTTCTTTCACCAGCATCTTATAATTTTTGAAATATAGGACCGGCTAGAGGAAAATATAAGCAGAACACTCTATAACACAAATCACAGTGATATTTTTTTGATTCATCTCCTAGAGTAATGGCAGTAGAAACAAAAATAAACAAATGAGGTCTCACTAAATTTAAAAGCTTTTTCACAGCAAAGGAAATCATAAACAAAATGAAAAGACAGCCTACAGACTGGGAGAAAATACTTGCAAACAATGCAACCAACAAGTGATTGATTTTCCAGATATACAAACAGCTCACATAACTCACCTCCTGAGAAAACTGTAGGCAGGTCAAGAAACAACAGTTAAAACCAGACATGGAACAACAGACTGGTTCAAAATTGGGAAAGGAGTATGTCAAGTCTGTATGTTGTGACCCTGCTTATTTAACTTCTGTGCTGAGTACATCATGCGAAATGATGGTTGTGTGAATCACAAGCTGAAATCAAGCTGGAAAGGCTGAGTGCTGAAGAATTGATGCCTTTAAACTGTGGTGTTCGAGAAGACTCTTAAGAGTCCCTTGGACAGCAAGGAGAAAAACCAGTCAACCTTAAAGGAAATCAACCCTGAAAATTCATTGGAAGGACTGATGCTGAAGCTGAGGCTCCAATACTTTGGTAACCTGATGAGAACTAACTCACTGGAAAAGACCCTGATGCTGGGAAAGATTGAAGGCAGCAGGAAAAGGGGACGACAGAGAATGAGATAGTTGGATGGCATTTCTGACTCAATAGACATGAGTTTGAGCAAACTCTGGGAAATGGTGAAGGACAGGGGGGCCTGGCATGCTACCGTCCATGGGGTCACAAAGAGACATGACTGAGTGGCTGAACACCACCACCACATAGCTCCATATCAAAAATCCAACAACCCAATCAAAAAATGGGCAGAAAATCTAGACATTTCTCCAAAGAAGACATACAAATGACCAACAGACACAAGAAAAGATGTTCAACATCACTAATTATTAGAGAAATGCAAATCAAAACTACAATGAGGTATCACTACACATCACTCAGAATGGCTATCATCAAAAAGTCTACAAATAATAAATTCTGGAGAGGGTGTGGGGGGAAGGTAACTCCCATGTAGTCTTGGTGGCTTCCCGGGTGCCTCAGTGATAAAGAATCTGCCTGTAATGCCAGAGACGCCAGTTCCCTGGGTTGGGAAGATCTGCTGGAGGAGGGCACAGCAACCCACTCCAGTCTTCTTGCCTGGAGAATCCCCCATGGACAGAGGAGCCTGGTGGGCTTCAGCCCATAGGGTCACAAAGAGTTGGACACAACTGAAGCAACTTAGCACATGTACTCTTGGTAGGAATGTAAATTGGTACAACCATGATGGAGAACAGTATGGAGGTTCCTTAAAAAAAACAAAAAATAGAGCTATCATATGATCCAGCAATCCCACTCCTGGGCATTAAGATGAAAACTCTAATTCAAAAAGAGAATGCACCCCAGTGTTCAAAACAGCACTGTTTACAATACCCAAGACAGAAGCAACCAAAATGTCCATTGACAGATGAAGGGATGAAGAAGAGGAGGTATATTTATACAATGGAATATTATTTGGCTATAAAAAAAGAATGAAATGATGCTGTTTGGAGCAACATGAAGGAACCTAGAGATTATCATATTTAATGAATTCCATTTACATGTGGAATCTAAAAAAATGATATAAATGAAGTTTTTTACAAAACGTAAATGGACTCACTGACATAGAAAACAAAATTATAGTTACCAAAGGAGAAAGTGGGGGAGGGATAAATTAGGACTTGAGGATTAAAAGATATACACTACTATATATAGAATAGATAAGAAAGACCTACTGTATAGCACAGGGAACTATGTTCAATATCTTGTGTGTGTGCTTAGTCGCTCAGTCATGTCCAACTTTTTGCAACCCCATGGACTGTAGCCCACCAGGCGCCTCGGTCCATGGGATTCTCTAGGCAAGAATACTGGAGTGGGTTGCCATGCCCTCCTCTAGGGGATCTTCCCAGCCCAGGGATTGAACCCAGGTCTCCCACGTTGCAAGTGGATTCTTTACCGTCTGAGCCACCAGTTCCCTATAATGGAAATGAATCTGAAAAAGAATGGACATAGATATAAGTGAATCATTTTTGTTGTACACCTGAAACATTGTCATTTTATTACACTTCAGTAAAAGTTATAAAAACCAAAATAATTGATTAATTTAAAAAACAGTCTCAAAGAAGTTTGCTCTTCCTCTCTGCTCTCTGCCAGATGAGGGTATAAGAAGGCAGCAGTCTACAAATCAGAAAATATTCCTCCCCAGAACTCCACCATACTGGCATCCTGATCTTGGACTTGCAGGCTCCAGAATTGTAAGAAATAGATTTCTGTTGTTTAAACCATCCAGTTTATGGTAGTTTGTTAAACAGCTTGAACTAAGACATTTGGAAATAGGGACTGTGAGAAGGTGATGAAGGTTAAATGAAGTCCTAAGAAAGTAAAACTGAAAGTCACTCAGTTGTCATGTCCAACTCTGCAACCCCACGGACTCTACAGTCCATGGACTTTTCTTGGCAAGAATACTGGAGTGGGTAGCCTTTCCCTTCTCCAGGGGATCTTCCCAGGTCTCCCAGGGATCAAACCCAGGTCTACCGCATTACAGACAGATTCTCTACCAGCTGAGCCACAAGGGAAGCAAAGTCCTAAGGGTGGGGCCCTAATCTGACAGGGTTGGTGTCCTTATAAGAAAAGGAAGAATCACTAGACTCTGTCCATAGAGGATGAAATAAGTCAGAAAAACAAATGGCATATATTAAAGCATATAAATGGCATCTAGAAAAATGGTACTGATGAACCTATTTGCAGGGTAGGAATAGAGGTACAGATGTAGAGAACAAACTTGGGGACACAGTGGGAGAAGGAGAGGGTAGAGTGAACTGTGAGAGTAGCACTGATATACTTACACTGCCGTGTGTAAAACAGACAGACAGTGGGGAGCTCAGCTCGGTGTTCTGTGGTGGCCTAGCATGGTGGGAGTGTGGGGCAGAGAGGGAGGTTCAAGAAGGAGGGCACATTTACATACTCACAGCTGATTGATGTTGTATAGCAGACACCAGCGTAACATTGTAAAGCAATTACCTTCCAATTAAAGAAATTTTTTAATTTAACTACTAATAAAACTTTCAGGTAATTTTAAGTAATAAAAGACCTTCAAACATAAAAATATGGAATCTGTACTACATAAAATTCTGGGAATGGAGAATGGAGTAAAAATATTAGTGAGAAAAAGGAATGATGTGAAATGCAGGTTTTTATAGGAATGATATGAATTTCTAATATATTATTTAGATGGTATTAGAGATAAGTCATGTGATTATTTTTAAATTTCAATATTTATAATACAGTGGAAATTACATCCTTTAAATTTCTAATGGAAAATTTTAGATATCAGCTTCCAAATACGGTAACAGTTTCAAAGTCTTTCAGAACTCTTTTAGGGACAAGTCAGTTCAGTCGGTTCAGTTGCTCAGTTCTGTTCAACTCTACGACCCCATGGACAGCAGCACGCTGGGCTTCCCTGTCCATCACCAACTCCTAGAGCTTACTCAAACTCATGTCCATTGAGTTGGTGATGCCATCCAACCATCTCTTCCTCTGTCATCCCCTTCTCCTCCTGCCTTCAGTCTTTCCCAGCATCAGGGTCTTTTCCAATGAGTCAGTTCTTCAAATCAGGTGGCCTAAGTATTGGAGCTTCAGCTTCAGCATCAGTCCTTCCAGTGAATATTCAGAACTGATTTCCTTTAGGATTGACTGGTTTGATCTTGCTGTCCAAGGGACTCCCCAGGGTCTTCTCCAACACCACAGTTCAAAAGCATCAATTCTTATGGTCCAACTCTCACATCCATACATTACTACTGGAAAAACCATAGCTTCGACTAGACAGACCTTTGTCAGTAAAGTAATGTCCCTGCTTTTTAACACGCTGCCTAGGTTTCTCACAGCTTTTCTTCCAAGAATCTAGCATCTTAATTTCATGGCTTGCAGTCACCATCTGCAGTGATTTTGGAGCCCAAGAAAATAAAGCCTGTCACTGTTTCCATTGTTTTCCCATTTATTTGCCATGAAGTGATGGGACCAGATGCCATGATCTTAGTTTTTTGACTGTTGAGTTTTAAGCCATCTTTTTCACTGTCCTCTTTCACCTTCATCAAGAGGGTCTTTGGTTCCTCTTCACTGTCTGCCATAAGGGTGCATATCTGAGGTTATTGATAATTCTCTTGACAATCTTGATTCCAGCTTGTGCCTCATCCAGTCTGGCATTTCACATAAAGTGGGCAAAAATATTCAGATGACTGCCTCAGAATAACTAGTCAAAACCCTTTGGCTTTATCAGTGTGGCAGCGGGGGGCCACAGGTTCTGTTCTTGAGCCAGAACCCACAGCCACATTCAGTCCCTGGCTCTGCAGCTCCCTTCCATCTCTTACTCACAGAGGACACACAGGGTTCTGTGAGAAAGTCCATGTTTATTAATGACGAGGAACCTCTAAGGAAGAGGTCATCTCTGAGACGTATTTGAGTTTAGAGCTGTCTGACATCTGTGTTAGCCTGTCGCCACCCGTCGTCAGGATTGTTTCTAAAGCAGTCTTTCTTTTTGGGGCCACACCACATGGCTTGTGGGTTCTTAGTTCCCCAACCAGGGATTGAACCCAGGCCCTGGCAGTGAAAGTGCTGAGTCCTAACCACAGGACCACCAGGAAATTCCCTAAAACAGTCATTTAGAAATATGAGCTGTCCACACATCTATCTCGGCAAGCTGGATTGTGATTTATTAATATCTCACAACTGACTGGCCTAGCAAAGCTGGAAGTTGCCTGAGGGGAGTGGATTTCCATGCCTTAGTTGGCTTGGGCTGGGCTGCCATGTGCTTAGTGGTTCAGTTGTATCTGACTCCTTGTGACCCCATGGACTGTAGCCCGCCCGGCTCCTCTGTCCATGGGGATTCTCCAGGCAAGAATACTGGAGTGGGTTGCCATGCCCTCCTCCAGGGCATCTTCCCAACCCAGGGATGGAACCCAGGTCTCCCTCATTGCAAGCAGATTCTTTACTGTCTGAGCCACCAGGAAAGCCCAAGAATACTGAGTGGGTAGCCTATCCCTTCTCTAGGGATCTTCCCGACCCAGGAATTGAATTGGGGTCTCCTATACTGCAAGTGGGTTCTTTATCAGCTGAGCTACCAGGGAAGCCCTGCCATGACAAAATACAATACCGTACACTGAAGGGCTTAAACAGCTGCGAGAAAATTAATTTTATCACAGTTCTGGAGCTGAAAGCGAGATGAGAGTGCCAACATGGTCGGGTTCTGTTGACAGTTCTGGCTGAGAGAAAGCAAGCCCTGGTCTCTCTTCCTCTTCTTCAGGACGTAATCCTATCAGATCAGGACCGTACCCTTACAACCTCATTTAATTTTACTTAAGTGAGGCCCCACGTCCAGTATGTCACATTAGGGTTCAACCTACAAATTTTAGCTGGACACAAACACTCATTTCCCAACACTCATAAATCTTTATACGCCTTGTTCCTAACCCAATGGAATAATAAATTTCTTTTAGATTAAATCCTTATATCAATATCATGTGACAATGTATTAATAGTATCTGTTGTGTTCAGTTGCTCAGTCATGTCTGACTCTGCGACCCCATGGACTGCAGCATGCCAGGCTTCCCTGTCCGTTACCAGCTCCCAGAGCTTACTCAAACTCATGTCCATCAAGTTGGTGATGCCATCCAACCATTTCATCCCCTGTATTAATAGTATAGCAAAGAAAAGGTTAGCTCTATGGCCTTGAGTCAGTCATGTGACCTCTGTGAGCCTCAGCCTCTTCAGATGTAAAGTCTAGATAGCAACTCTTAATATGTTATGAGGCTCAGAAGGGAGGTGTGTCAAGGGTATGGAATCATATTCATGAAATAATAGCTAAATCTAATCCTTTTAACATTTTTTAGCTTATGAAGCACCATTGTCTACATCATCCTACTGAATGAAGACCTGAATGCCTGAGTCACTTGCTCCAAGCTTCGTGATCTTTAAGGTCTTAGATCAACTGGTATAGTGAAGACTGTTCATTTGACTTCACTAGGTCATCATTTGTTTTATGCAGTGAAGTAATGCAATGCAATGGTCTAGCTCTTGGGGTAACCAAGAGACCAGGTTAATAAGTCTTCTGGCAAGGCGAAGAAAATATCAAGTGTTTTAATGTCTATTCTTTTGCAAAATTAATCAGTTACTTGCTATTTTCCTTAAATAGTTGTTCAGAATACGTATAGCTTTGTGAGTCCAGTCCCAGACACTAGGTGGCAGCATAAGAACCTCACCTGCACCAGTTCCTGACAATCCAACAGCCCTTTCTCACCATTTACAGCCTGAAAACACGCTGAAGATTTTTAGCACAGAATCTAGGGCGAAACTTAGGGAAATGTTCTTCCTTTTCTGTGTAGAGTCTATACATTTTCTTTTTAGGAAGTTAATCTCGTAGTTTGAATCATACAGAGAGGAACAAGGCTCTCAGGGCAAACTGCAGCCAGTGTGAATCTAGTGAGGAGACTGGGTCTGAATCCCAGTGCTGATGCTTAGCGTCTGGTTTTCCAGGAGAAAGTCTCTTTCCTGCCCTGTATATGCCTCTCATCAGACTGCTGGAAGGACCGGACAGAGTCACGTATGAGAACTGCCTTGTGCTTCAATTAGAAACCAAGGTTCTTTTCTGCCTCTGCAGCCCTCCTCTTCCTGGGGAGGCTCCTGCCTTGAACCAGCTCTGGGCCCCTGCTGCCCTGGCCCCTGTCTACTCTTTTCTCAACTGCACGATCCCTTCAAACATTTAAAGGACTCTGGCGTCAGACTTATCTTCAGCTTGCACGCAAACAGCTGAAACTCGCGCTTCTTGGTGTCCCTCGCCCCAGTGGCGCTGAGCTTCTCTTCAGTCGCCTTACAGTGCAGAGCGCCCAGTGGAAGAACACGGGCGTAGAAGTGTATTATCACCCTGATGATAAACAGCTGTGCAGATGTAAAGAGCCAACTTTTGGACTCTGGGAGACGGCGTGGGTGGGATGATTTGAGAGACAAGCATTGGAACATGTATATTACCATATGTGAAACAGATCGCCAGTCCAGTTTCTATGCATGAAACAGGGCGCTCGAAGCCGGTCACTGGGACGACCCTGAGGGATGGGATGGGGAGGGAGGCGGGAGGGGGGTTCAGGATGGGGGACACATGTACACCCGTGGCTGATTCATGTCGGTGTATGGCGAAAACCACTACAGTATTGTAACTAGCCTCCAATTAAACAAATTAATTTAAAAAAATTCTACTGGCCTAGAAAGACTCTTACTGAAATTGGTAAAAAGTTTCAAAAAACAAAAACATAAACACCTGTGTAACCCTGAGCGCATCACTGACCCCTCTGAGCATCAGCACTGGGTATTCTAGGTGAAAATATCCGCCCACAGGAGAATCAAGAGAGGCAGTAGATAAAAGAGATTTTTTAAAGACATATTTTTATGCTTTTATCTTTTGCATCTTCCATATATATGACCTCTCCCTGTGACTCAGAGGTACCTTTCTGAAGGGCAAGTGGATGAATGCGTAGACTAGGATTATTAGAATAAAACGCACATAAGAGGCATGGTGTAGTTTACTTCAAAAACAGTTCAGTCGCTCAGTTGTGTCCAACTCTTTTTGACCCCATGGACTGCAGCACGCCAGGCCTCCCTGTCCATCACCAACTCCCAGAGTTTACTCAAACTTATGTCCATTGAGTCAGTGATGCCATCCAACCATCTCATCCTCTGTCGTCCCCGTCTCCTCCCGCCTTCAATCTTTCCCAGCATCAGGGTCTTTTCCAGTGAGTCAGTTCTTCATATCAGGTGGCCAAAGTATTGGAGTTTCAGCTTCAGCATCAGTCCTTCCAATGTAATTGAGGGATAAAGGCTTGAGGAAAGTAGGGCTTAGTGATTATGCCAAAATATAGTTTGGAAATAAAACAGGGGAGACGCAGGTATACCCACCTCCTGTTGCCCCACCACAACCACAGAGGGTTGTGAGGGCCACAGAGGAGCCTCAGAGGAAGTGCGCTGGGAGGGCAAAGGAGCTGCGTTGTCCCTGCGTGGCCAGGCCACCCAAGATGGCTGTCCTCTTGCTCTCTGTACATCCCCTGCACCCACCTACACCTGACTGACCTTCCCTCTTCAGTAAACATCTACATACTTGCCCCAGGCCCTAAGTAGTTATTGTTTTAATCCTTAGAGTAAAGAATCGCCTGCAATGCGGGAGACCTGGATTCGATCACTGGGTTGGGAAGATCCCCTTGGGAGAAGGGAAAAGCTACCCACTCCAGGATTCTGGCCTGGAGAATTCCATGAACTGTATAGTCCTCAGGGTCGCAAAGAGTTGGACACGACCGAGCGACTTCTCACTTTTCATAGTATCTCCACCTTGCTGGCTTAGCAGAATGGTGAGGAGCATGCGCCTCTGCTGGTTTCCCTGGTAACCAATGAGCCAACCTGACATCAATTCCCCCATTCATTGGTGACCTCCCCTCCCCCTGGTAGTGAAGACTGCTGTCATGTCCGGCCTGCCGGCTGCCGCACACAGAGCGGGGAGTCACTCCAAGACCTTGCTTCACACAGGTCAGGCCCTCCTTTCCCTTAATACCATGGATGTCTCTGTCGCTGACTCCCAGGGGCTTTCTTCAGCCTTTGTTTTTTTTATTTAATTCTTTTTTTGTTTTTTTTGGTTGCGCTGGGTTTCTTCGCTGCACATGGGCCTTGGTCTCGTTGCGGAGAGCGGGGGCTGCTCTTCGTTGTGGTGCGCAGGCTTCTCACTGCAGCGCTTGTCACAGAGCGCAGCCTCTAGGCATGCAGGCTTTGGTGGTTTCTGCACACAGGCTCAGAAGTTGCGGCGTATCGGCTTATGCTCCGGGGCACGTGGAATCTTCCCCGACCATGGGTCGAGCTGGTGTCCCCTGCATCGGTAGGAAGATTCTCATCCACTGCACCACCAGGGAAATCCTCTTTTTCAGTCTTTAAGTTGGCCAATACTGGGCTTGCAGGCCTGTGGGACGCAACAGTCCCCTTTCAAGAGTCCCAACACTCACCTAAGCGTGAAGCCATGAAACCTCGGTGCCTTCCTTAACCCCAACATCAGGGAGGTGGAAAAAATCCACAGCGTATTAATATATTTAGTCATGTAGTCCTCCAAACAACTCCACCATACCACTATTGCCCACGTTAAAGCAACACCACACGACTATCATTGGCCCCATTTTACTGAATAGGAAAGTGACAGGATTTTAATTCAGGCCAGCTGGCTCCCAAAGCCATGCTCTTCTTAACCATCACACCACACAGCCTTTCAGTAAACATCAGTTCCCTACACTCATCCCACCCCACCTCTATTCAGTGCCAGGGTTAAGAGGTTGAGTTACAGAAGTTAGGCTACCACGTGTTTCACGCTATTACCATTTATGGTCTACACTCGGCAGGATCTTCAGGTGTGGTTCATCACCTGTTGTTTATTCTCGGTCAGCTCCCTTCCCCAAACCCTGCCATGGACCTAAACCTTCATCATTCTCTGCCGTGCTCACCTGCACCAATAAACTTGCCTGTGGTTCATGGAGAAAATCAGTGCCATCAGGGGTGGGCCCTCACCTAACTTATCTTCAAGGGCACCCTCTCCTCCCCCTTGTCCACCAGTTTTCCAGGAAGAGATGTCTCTATCTTCCTATTTTAGTCCCTTCTCTCCTTCGCCCTTTCACCTCCTCCAGGATTTCTCTTGTGTCTCTTTTTCCAACTTCTTCAACCTTCCCCCTCTCTGCTGCGTCCTTTCAGCATATAAACCAAGTAAGGTCCTTCCTCTCCTTCACATTGTCTCCACCCATAATTGTCCTAGACATCAGAAATTTCCAAGCACCAGTCCCTGAACTCTTCCTAAGTAGTGAAGAAATTTCAGTAATTCATGAAAAAAATTGAGAAAATCAGGATAATATAGGGAGTTTCTCATTAAGCTAAAGGAATTAACTCTAAATGACTTTGTTCTAAGGTTATGACTTTTTTTTTTATTGTTCTGATATTCTCCATATAGGATGCCCTTTGTAGGTCCATATCCTCAGATGCAGAGGGTTGACTGTACTGCGCCATTTTATATAAGGGACTTGAGCACCTGTAGAGTTTACTATCCTTTAATGAATATCCTGGAACGAATCCCCCAAGGGTCCCAGGGATGATGGTATACCACCTATCAGAAGTGGGAAGACTTGGCTTGAGCAATGAAGAAATCTTTTTCCTGTGTTAAGACACCAAAATTTGGGGCATCTTTGTTATTGTGCATAATCTAGCCCAGAAGTCCTCAAGCTGTTTGGTCTCTTAACATCTCTACCCTCTTGACACTATTATAAAACAATGAAGGACCTGTATTGACTATGTTTCCTTACTTTCTGTACTCTTAATGCTCTGGTGGGGCTTCCCAGGTAAAGAATCCCTCTGCCAATGCAGAAGACACAAGAGACATGAGTTCCTGGGTCTGGAAAATCCCCTGGAGGAGGAAATGGCTACCCACTCCAGTGTTCTTGCCTGGAAAATTCCATGGACAGAGGAGCCTCATGGGCTACAGTCCACGGGATCAGAAAGAGTCAGACATGACTCAGTGGCTGAGCACGCACAATGCTCGGGTACCTGGGAGCGTGCTGGCCCAGGAGAGACTGCCCCTTTGAGGATGAGCTGATTCCAGAGATAACAAACTCCCCCCTTGAGAATATGCCTTTCATGTGCAAAGTAACACATCCAAAGCCATATCCTGAGCCCACCACCTCCAACCATGCCCTTTATCCAGCTCAGAGCACTCTTATACTTCAGGTCACTACAGGGATACGCGGTTTTATTGCACTTCACATATACTGCTGTTTTTTTTTTTTTAAACAAATGGAAGGCTTGTGACAAACCTGTATTGAGAAAGTCTGTTGGTGCCATTTTCCCAGCAGTGTTATTTTTTAATTAAGACTACATTTTTTTTAAAAAACATAACACTATTGTACACTTTAATAGACTATACAGTCTACTCATACACAGTATAGGGTAACCATAACTTCTATATGCACTGGAAAGCAAAAAATTCATGTGACTCACCTTATGGCCACACTTGCTTTATTGTAGCGGTCTGGAACCAAACCTACAGTAATCGCTGAGGTCTGCCTGTATTCACCTTTGCTAATCACCCCAGGGCAAGATACAGGAAGCCTTAGGACAGCACCTACACCCTAGAACGTGGAAATTACTCAAATTAGCCAACTCTAAACCTGCTCACCCTGCCTTGCCTGTTCCTTTCTACAAAAACCACCCTGAGACTCTCAGCGATGACTTCCCCTCACTCCTTCAACCTTCTGACTGACTAGCTCTCCCCTATGTGGCCCTCTATGACAGTGCAGGCCTCCTCCTCTTAGGAACAGACTTCCCTGTCAATGACAGTCATATACTGAACTAACCAAACCTGAGTAATAATAAAGGCTACATTTTGAAACAGGATCCCAATTGACCTTTGTTTATGTGGGTTCTGTATGTTGATATTTACTGTTTCAGATACTAAAACTGAGAAAATGCAAAAATATGTAAATGAACCCATTATACTTTAGCATATAACATCTTAATGCAAAATAACAATATTTTCCAAAACAAAAAAAATAACTGTGAGAAGAGTAGCCCTATTTCAGTTTTTGCAATTCTCTTTAATGTCTAACTGAATATAATGCAGCTGGATTTGGGGGCCTGCTTCTGCATTCAAAGAGCAGCATTACCACATTGTGGAAAATTCCACCATATATTCATGAGAGACTGAGAATAAAAAAGGCAAATAATATTTTAGCATTTAATCATCTATTTTGAAATTGACCTCATAGACCCGCTGAAAAGGTCCCCAGACCACACTTTGAGAATGCTAACCTAGGCAATATTGACTAATACAAACAAGTTCTTTAGAATTCCTGATGCTGGGCACCCACCCCCGCCCCTCCCCGCCCAGGCTGGGAAGCCTGCCATGGGGCTCAGTACTCTTACTCCCACTGAAGAACCTCTGCAATATAATTATTCTCCAGTTTGTCAGTTGCCCACCTGGGGTTGGGGGTCAGTCTTCCCTGGTGGTCCAGTGGTAAAGAATTTCCCTGCCATTGCAGGAGACAAGGGTTCCATCCCTGAGTTAGGAAGATCCCCTGGAGGAGGAAATGGCAACCCACTCCGGTATTCTTTCCTGGAAAATCCCAAGGACCAAGGAGCCTTGTGGGCTGTAGTCCATAGGGTCACAAAGGGTCGGACATGTCTGAGCAACTGAGCATACACGCACACCCGGGGCGGCAGGGAGGGCATGGGATTTAATTATATCACGAGTCCATCCCTCCTACTGTCTCACTGTGGTTCCTTCTTTACGTCTCTGATTGTAGAAGTTCTTTTCTGGTAGGCCTTTCATCAATGATTGTCCTCAGATTTGTTGTGATTGTGGTGTGCTTGTGAGGGGAGGTGAGCTCAAAGTCTTTCTGTTCCACCATCTTGGCTGCTGTCCTCTTCCTCATCTTAAAAGGCCACCAATCCTACAGGATTAGGGACCCACACCTACAACCTCATCTAACCTTAATCACCTCCCTCCAGGCCTTATCTCTACATATAGTCACATTGGTCATAGGACTTCAACCTATGAATTTTGGACTGGGGTAGGGAACACAATTCAGTCCATAACAGGAGGTGAAAACTGAAAACAGAGATCGTGAGGGGAAAAATAACAAAGGCGAAGAAAGAGGTGAAGCAACGTGTTACAATGTGTTACCAGGCTGGCTACTAAACTTCAGGAAAACAAAAACAGGCTAGTCAATGCCTGGTACACTGGACTCTTGCAGAAGGACTGCAAGAAAGAATCCCATCTTGGACTATTCCATGGTAGGAAGATGCTACTTGCCTGAGTCCCTGCCCCAGCCCCCATCTCCTATTTCCTATTAGTCAAGGTTCACCCCCATGGAAAGCTAACTCACCACATTACTGGCTGGTGTCATCAAGCCTTTCAGTGCATGCAGGAGGGCTAGATTCCATTCTGTGTGATGTAGCATTTCATCCAAGCCCAGAAGTTAGGGAGGGACACAGCATGTGAGACACCAGGCCTGGGCCTTTTAGTCAAACCAGCTAGCCTGACAACTGCCGCAAAAGTGGTGGTGCTGTCTAGGAGTTAGAAGCAAAGAGTCAGCTGAAACAGTCAGAGATGTCTGATGCAGTAATTGACATTTGTAGAAGATTCAGAACTACAACTATACTGTTCTAAGTACAGAGGTGGCTATCCTAAACTTGCACTTCCTGAATGGACCACAACCCTGAAGGTCGTTGAGAAAGTGCATTTTGATAGTCATGGAAAAAAACTGTTGTTCTGCAGTTGCTAAGTCATATCTGCCTCTTTGCGACTGCATGAACTGCAGCACGTCAGGCTTCCCTGTCCTTCACTATCTCCCAGAGTTTGCTCAAACTCATGGCCATTGAGTCTGTGATGCATTGTAAATGAACTGTATTAAAAATATTACACCAGGGCTTCCCTGGTGGCTCAGATGGTAAAGAATCTGCCGGGAATCCGGGAGACCTGGGTTCAATCCCTAGGTTGAGAAGATGCCCTAGAGGAGAGACTGACAACCCACTCCAGTATTCTTGCCTGGAGAATCCCCATGGACAGAGGAGACTGGCGGACTACATCATGGGGTTGCAAAGAGTCAGACAAAACTGACTGACTAAGCACAATGAAAATATTTAATAACCAAATAGTATAATTCATCCAATTTGAACAGAGGAGTCTTACTTAGCCTTTAACAAATGTTATGTTTGATATCTTCCATATCCAACTGTTAATACTGGTTACTACACTGTATCCTTCAGATCTGTTTAAAAACCCAATGGAGTAAATTATGCTATAGTTTATTTTTCTCATGAAATGTAAAATTTATCAGATGGCTGTGAAAAAATTGTGAGAACTCAAGATATATTCAGAATGACAGTCAAATTGAGAGCTGTCTTGTCCAGGTAATTTTTAATTGAAGTGACATTGGAAAGTGCCTTGCGAGATGACATGGCTTATTGCCGGGACTAGCCGGCAAAGAGAACAAGTCCCGACCGCAGCAGCACGGAAGCCTGAGGAAAAGAAGCTGAAAGTAAAGGATGGGGTCGAGAGGACTGACTGCTCTTTAGGCAAGTCAGTGATTTTACTGAGTAAAGCAGCTACCTTTATACTAGTACAAGCAGAAAACATAGTTCATAAAAAATGCCATCTGGTGTTTGTCACATCAATACAATTCTTTATCTTAAGTGATTGCAGAAGCTTACATCTTGTTTTTGGCATTCCAAGATAAACTACTAAGTGAAGGTCACTACTACGTTTTTCTCAAGGAAGAACAAAGGAGTCCCAGCAAATGTTTTACTACTTTATCATGGGGTGGCGGGACAGGGAATGGCCTCTTTCAAGGCTTTCCCAGGGCCTTTTTGGGCCTTGAGCAGGCCGGCTCCCCGCAGCTTATGCTTATTACAAGGCCACTATGCTTTTGCTATTTTAAAGAACAAAAATATATGAGCTCTACTACTTGATGCTCTATGATAAGAAATGTCATGATTGCCTACCATAGTCTTAAATACTGAACTGTGGAACATCTTCATTGCTGTTGAATCTTTTGAGTTTTCAAATTCACTTATTCCTGTTGTATTCATTGTTAGAGTCAAGGTTTATCATGTGACTTGTCACGCACATGTGTGTGTGTGTTTTGTATTTAGGGAGTAGAGTGGTTATTTCAGGTGGCTTATGGAAGAGCAGGCATGCTCAGCAGACAATATTAAAACTCCCAAAGGGTTGAAAAATAGATATATAAGTTGTCACCTCCAAAACAAACTGGAGTCATTGACAGAATAAACAGGGATAGCCAGGCAGGTGTGGCCATGGTAGCAGCATTCCCAGAGGCATCAGCAGCTATAAAGCATTACCTGCAAATTCTGTGAACCAGAGGCAGAGAATTAAGATGATGGTTCTGATGGCCAGAAGTCACACAAAACTCTGAGATCCACACAAAGTGTATCACATCTGCTCATTTAGAAATTTGTTCTTTTACTGATAACCCAAGCACCCATGTGAAGAGAGAGCTAGTTCATTGGAGAAGAACCTGATGTTGGGAAAGATTGATGGCAAAAGAAGGGCGTGGCAGAGGAGGAGGTGGTTAGATAGCATCACCAACTCAATGGACATGAATCTGAGCAAACTCCGGGAGATGGTGAAGGACAGGGGAGCCTGGCATGCCGCAGTCCATAGGGTCACAAAGAATTGGATATGACTTAGCGACTGAACAACAACAAGCACCCAGGATCTCCAAATATCAGTCTACGGCCCCATCTTCCCTACCAAGTTCCAGACTATGTATTCCACCTCAAAATTCTACCTCAAAATCATCATGCCTCAAACTGTATCTATCACAAATCTCACATTGCTTCATATTTCCTATCTTTGTTGATGATATTGCAATCTATTTGTTCTTGTTAAGTTAGCCATTAAATTCATCCTTTCAATTGTGTTTTTTGGTGATATGCACTGGGGACATAACAGTAAACACAGCAAAGTCCCTTCCCTTATGAATCTTGTTTGTGTTGGTGAAATGGACTATCGCTAAAATATGCAGGTGTGAGAGTGTGTATGTGTTTGTGTGTGTGTGAGTAGCACACACTCTAGTGAGTAGCAACCTCTCTGGGAGACAAGCAAGTAAAGAGATAGTGAATGATAAAATATGCTATTTTATATAAGTTATCAGGAAAGTCCCAGTATTACTAAATTCCTGTCTCCTCTTTGCCTCCTATGTCCAGCTGGTCATTAAGCCCAGTTCACTGATTTCCCTGTCTCTGCTGTCTCTCCTCCGTCTCATTCCATTTTCTGTGCTTCTATCCCAGTCATTCTTTGAAAATTCAGATGACTATTTGCATTCACTATTATTGGTGTGACAGTCACAGTTTCATCCATCCTACCTTCCAAACCATAACTTCTATCACTCTTCAGTTACCAGTGGGAAATAATTTCTCCATCTATATGGTCCCAAATGTCACTAGGTATAAAACAGCTTTATCAATATTTGTTTTCCATTAATCTCTTCATTATAATGTGATCTCCTTTTGGTAAAGAGTGTACCATAATTCTCTGTGTCTCCACACCTGACATGGTTCCCAGCCCAAAGTTAGTAACAAGCATATATTTGTTTGGTTCATTTCAAGTACAAAAAAATATTAAAATTTAAATTTTCTTCTTCTTTCAATAGAAGCTAGCTCTGGCAGAATTTCAGAGTGTCTAGTTGTTACCTGGCTATCCAAGTCTTTATTATTGTGGCCCTTGGTGACATCCCAACAGAATGATATTATCTACTACACCAGATGATAGGAAATTTTGTTCTCCAGGTGTCATAATTCCTAGTGAGTCCTTCCCAGAATTTAGCTCTGTGAATTCCAAGTGAGCTTTTGTTCACCTACTCTGAAATGTTTGACAGATGAGTGGAGGTTGACAGAGTCCCTGTTTTCATAAGGCTCTCATCTTTCTGACATTATGTAGGGCAGGCTAATGACTGAAGTGGTAACTTAACTGAGAAGACTCCTATGTGAAGATTTTTGTTGTAGACTGTGACTTGTCCATAACCCAGTAATGAACAATGGCTAAAGAAATAAACCAAAATCAAAAACACCAAACCAAAATAAGACAAAAACTCTTGCCTCACTGTAATTCTGATGAAACCGGCAGAGAAAAGCTCAAAGTCAATTCTAATCATTCAGATAGCATCCTCAAAAGATGGAAAATTAACTAAAGTTGCAGTTTACTATCTTCTAAAGATCATAATGACATCAAAAATAGAACTCAGGTCTTCTGACTTCCTCTAAATATTTATTTTTAATATAAATTTACATAGGAATTATTTGGAAAGCATATAAACAATACTTTACATGACCCAGTTATGACTTTAAGAAACTAGGGGGAAACATATTGAAAGCTACATAAATTAAGGATGAATTTTGTAAATGTTTGTAAATTAAACTATTATATCTCACTTCCGTTCAAAAAATAAGCATTGAAACATAAGTATTAATAAATGTCATTTACCCTTATGAACAAATTAAATTTTGAATGCTTGAATGATTCTTCTATTATATTGATAAGAATTAATGATTTTTAGCAGGAGGAAGAACATTTTGTTAACTGAAGCATATAATGGAAAACTGCAAGTGTAGGGAAGATATATTTGATAAATGCTGTATTTGAAACTTTTTAAAATTAAATTTTATTTTTTTGATGTATAGTTGATTTATAACATTTTTAAAAATTTCTGCTATGTAGCAAATGATTCAGATATTATATAATTAAATTATATATATATTATTCTTTTTCATTATAGATTAAAAGATATAGAATATATTTCATTTATATACCATATATTGTATATTTATATATGTGTCATATATATAAATAATGAAAAAGAATATGGTTGTCTATGCTGTAAATACTTGTTGTTTATCTATTTTATATATGATAGTTTGTATCTGCTAAACCCACACTCTTAATTTATCCCTCTCCCATCCCCTTTCCCCTTTGGTAACCATAGGTTTGTTTGCTATATTGGTAAGTCAAATAAGTTCATTTGTATCATATTTTAGATTCCACATATAAGTGACATCATATATTTGTCTAAAGAGTCTCTTGATGAAAGTGAAAGAGGAGAGTGAAAAAGTTGACTTAAAGCTCAACGTTCAGAAAACTAAGATCATGGTATCCAGTCCCATCACTTCATGGCAAATAGATGGAGAAACAATGGAAACAGTGGCAGACTTTATTTTCTGGGACTCCAAAATCACTGCAGATGGTGACTGTAGCCATGAAATTAAAATACGCTTACTCCTTGGAAGAAAAGTTATTACCAACCGAGACAGCATGTTAAAAAACAGAGACATCACTTTGCTGACAAAGGTCCATCTAATCAAAGCTATGGTTTTTCCAGTAGTCATGTATGGATCTGAGAGTTGGGCCATAAAGAAAGCTGAGTGCCAAAGAATGATGCTTTTGAACTGTGGTGTTGGAGAAGACTCGAGAGTCCCTTGGACTGCAAGGAGATCAAACCAGTCAGTCTTAAAGGAAATCAACCCTGAATATTCACTGGAGGGACTGATGCTGAAACTGAAGCTCCAATACTTCAGCCACCTCATGAGAAGAGCCAACTCACTGGAAAAGACCCTGATCCTGGGAAAGGTTGAAGGCAGGAGGAGAAGGGGATGACAGAGGATGAGAGGGTTGGATGGCATCACTGACTCAATGGACATGAGTTTGAGTAAATTCCAGGAGTTGGTGACGGACAGGGAGGCCTGACGTGCTCCAGTCCACCGGGTCACAAAGAGTGAGTGACATGATTGAGTGACAGAACTGAACTGACTGATATTTGTCTTTCTTTGTTGGGCTTGCTCACTTAATACAGTAATCTCTGTGTCCATTGATGTTGCTACAAATGGCACTATTTTTCTTTCTTATGGCTGAGCACTATCCCACTGTATTTCCTTTTTCCATTCATCTTTCTCTGTTCTCCTCTTGGTGGACACTTAGGTTGCTTCCATGTCTTGGTTATTGTAAACAGTGCTGCTGTGAACATTGGGGTGCATTTATCTCTTCAAATTAGAGTTTTCATCTTTTCCAGATATATGCCCAAGAGTGGGATTGCTGGACCATATGGTAATTAAATTTCTTAGCTTTTAAAGGAACCCCCATACTGATTTCCATAGTGTCTGCACCAATTTACATCCCCACCAACAGTGTAGAAGGGTTCCCTTTTCTCCATACCCTCTCCAGCAATTATTATTTGTAGACTTTTTAAATGATGGCTAATTCTGGTTGGTTTGAGGTGATATCTCATTGTAGTTTTGATTTCCACTTATCTAATAATTAGTGATGTTAAACATCTTTTCATGTGCCTGTTGGCCATCTGTGTCTTCTTTGCAGAACTGTCTGTTTAGATTTTCTGCCAGTTTTTTGATTGGGTTGTTTTTGTTGCTGTTGTATAGCTACTTGTATATTTTAGAAATTAATTGCTTGTTGGTTGCATTGTTTGCAAATATTTTCTCCCAGTCTGTGGGTTATCTTTTTGTTTATGGTTTCCTTTGCTGTGCAAAAGCTTATAAATTTGATTAGGTCCCATTTGTTTAATTTTGCTTTTATTTCTATTGGCTTGGGAGACTGATCTAAGAAAACATTTCTACAATGTACGTCAGAAAATGTTTGCCTACATTCTCTTCTAGGACTGTTAATGTGTCATGTCTTAAGTCTTGGAATTTTATTACATTCTATTAACAAACCCTTGGACTGCAAAGAATATAATCAGTCTGACTTCGGTGTTGACCATCTGGTGATGTCCATGTGTAGAGTCTTCTCTTGTGTTGTTGGAATAGAGTGTTTGCTATGACCAGTGCATTCTCTTGGCAAAAATCTATTAGCCTTTGCCCTGCTTCATTCCATACTCCAAGGTCAAATTTGCCTGTTACTCCAGGTGTTTCTTGACTTCCTACTTTTGCGTTCCAATCCCCTGTAATGAAAAGGACATCTTTTTTGGGTGTTCTAGTTCTAAAAGGTCTTGTAGGTCTTCATAGAACCGTTCAACTTCAGCTTCTTCAGCGTTACTGGTTGGGGCATAGGCTTGGATTACTGTGATACTGAATGGTTTGCCTTGGAAACGAACAGAGATCATTCTGTCGTTTTTTGAGATTGCATCCAAGTACTGCATTTTGGACTCTTTTGTTGACTATGATGACTACTCCATTTCTTCTAAGGGATTCCTGCCCACAGTAGTAGATATAATGGTCATCTGAGTTAAACTCACCCATTCCACTCCATTCCAGTCCATGCTGATTCCTAGAATGTCGACATTCACTCTTGCCATCTCCTGTTTGACCACTTCCAATTTGCCTTGATTCATGGACCTAACATTCCAGGTTCCTATGCAATATTGCTCTTTACAGCATCAGACCTTGCTTCTATCACCAGTCACATCCACAACTGGGCATTGTTTTTGCTTTGGCTCCATCCTTTCATTCTTTCTGGAGTTATTTCTCCATTGATCTCCAGTAGCATATTGGGCACCTACCGACCTGGGGAGTTTCTCTTTCAGTATCCTATCATTTTGCCTTCTCATACTGTTCATGGGGTTCTCAAGGCAAGAATACTGAAGTGGTTTGCCATTCCCTTCTCCAGTGGACCACATTCTGTCAGACCTCTCCACCATGACCAGACTGTCTTGGGTGCCGCACACGGCATGACTTAGTTTCATCGAGTTAGACAAGACTGTGGTCCTGTGATCAGATTGGCTAGTTTCTGTGACTATAGTTTTAGTGTGTCTGCCCTCTGATGCCCTCTAGCAACACCTACTCTGGCTCAGATCATGAACTCCTTATTGCCAAATTCAGACTTAAACTGAAGAGAGTAGACCATTCAGGTATGACCTAAATCAAATCCCTTATGACTATACAGTGGAAGTGAGAAATAGATTTAAGGGACTAGATCTGATAGACAGAGAGCCTGATGAACTATGGATGGAGGTTCGTGACATTGTACAGGAGACAGGGATCAAGACCATCCCCATGGAAAAGAAATGCAAAAAGGCAAAATGGTTGTCTGAGGAGGCCTTACAAATAGCTGTGAAAAGAAGAGAAGCTAAAAGCAAAGGAGAAAAGGAAAGATATTCCCATTTGAATGCAGAGTTCCAAAGTATACCCAGGAGAGATAAGAAAGCCTTCCTCAGTGATCAATGCAAAGAAATAGAGAAAAACAACAGAATGGGAAAGACTAGAGATCTCTTCAAGAAAATTAGAGGTACTAAGGGAACATTTCATGCAAAAATGGGCTCAATAAAGGACAGAAATGGTATGCACCTAACAGAAGCAGAAGATATTAAGAAGAGGTGGCAAGAATACACAGAAGAACTGTACAAAAAAGATCTTCATGACCCAGATAATCACAATGGTGTGATTACTCACCTAGAGCCAGACATTCTGGAATGTTAAGTCAAGTGGGCCTTAGAAAGCATCACTACGAACAAAGCTAGTGGATATGATGGAATTCCAGTTGAGTTATTTCAAATCCTGAAAGATGATGCTGTGAAAGTGCTGCACTCAATATGCCAGCAAATTTGGAAAACTCAGCAGCAGCCACAGGACTGGAAAAGGTCAGTTTTCATTCCAATCCCTAAGAAAGGCAATCCCAAAGAATGCCCAAACTACCACACAATTGCACTCATCTCACATGCTAGTAAAGTAATGCTCAAAATTCTCCAAGCCAGGCTTCAGAAATACGTGAACCGGGAACTTCCAGATGCTCAAGCTGGTTATAGAAAAGGCAGAGGAACCAGAGATCAAATTGCCAATATCTGCTGGATCATGGAAAAAACAAGAGAGTTCCAGAAAAACATCTATTTCTGCTTTATTGACTATGCCAAAGACTTCGACTGTGTGGATCACAATAAACTGTAGAAAATTCTGAAGAGATGGGAATACCAGACCACCTGACCTGCATCTTGAGAAACCTGTATGCAGGTCAGGAAGCAACAGTTAGAACTGGACATGGAACAACAGACTGGTTCCAAATAGGAAAGGGAGTATGTCAAGACTGTATACTGTCACCCTGCTTATTTAACTTATATGCAGAGTACATCATGAGAAACGCTGGGCTGGATGAAGCAGAAGCTGGAATCAAGATTGCCGGGAGAAATATCAATAACCTCAGATATACAGATGACACCACCCTTATGGCAGAAAGTGAAGAGGAACTAAAGAGCCTCTTGATGAAAGTGAAAGAGGAGAGTGAAAAAGTTGACTTAAAGCTCAACATTCAGAAAACTAAGATCATGGCATCCGGTCCCATCACCTCATGGGAAATAGATGGGGAGACAGTGGAAACAGTGTCAGACTTTATTTTTTTGGGCTCCAAAACCACTACAGATGGTGATTGCAGCCATGAAATTAAAAGACGCTTGCTCCTTGGAAGGACAGTTATGACCAACCTAGATAGCTTATTAAAAAGCAGAGACATTACTTTGCCAACAAAGGTCCATCTGGTCAAGGCTATGGTTTTTCCAGTGGTCATGTATGGATGTGAGAGTTGGACTGTGAAGAAAGCTGAGCACCAAAAAATTGATGCTTTTGAACTGTGGTGTTGGAGAAGACTCTTGCGAGTCCCTTGGACTGCAAGGAGATCCAACCAGTCCCTCCTAAAGGAGATCAGTCCTGGGTGTTCATTGGAAGGATGGATGCTGAAGCTGAAACTCCAATACTTTGGCCACCTCATGCGAAGAGTTGACTCATTGGAAAAGACCCTGATGCTGGGAGGGATTGGGGGCAGGAGGAGAAGGGGACGACAGAAGAAGAGATGGCTGGGTGGCATCACCAACTCGATGGGCGTGAGTTTGAGTAAACTCCAGGAGTTTGTGATGGACAGGGAGGCCTGGCATGCTGCGATTCATGGGGTCGCAAAGAGTCAGACACGACTGAGCGACTGAACTGAACTGAACAAACCCTTGAGAATTGCTGAGCGGAAGATTGGGGGAGAATCAGAAAGATCACTGTGTTGAAAATAGTCATTTACACTATCAAGAAAGTGAAAAGGCAACCCACAATATGAGAGGAAATATTTCCAAATGATGTATTTGACAAGGTATTTGTATCCAGGATATATTTAAAACAACTTTTTCATCTCAACAGAAAAAGAAAAACCACCCAACTTAAAAAAAAAAAAAAAACATGCAAAAGATTCAAATGGCCATTTCTCCAAAGATGACAAATGTCCAATAAGTACATGAAAAGATGTTCAGTGTCATAAATCTTTACAGAAATGCAAGTCAACCACAGTGAGATACAATTTCGCATCAATTAGGTGATTAGAATTAAAAACAGACAATAACAATTGTTGATAAGGATGTGGAACATCTGGAGTACTCATACACTGCTGAGTGGGAATGTAAAATAGAGCAACTATTTTGAAGAAGCACTTGACAAAATATTTAAAAGATCATGTAACCCAGCAAGTCCATCCCTAGGTATATTTGCAAGAGAACTGAAAATGTATATCCACACAAAAGAGCTTGTACATAGATGTTCACAGGAGCATAACTAAAGAGGAGAAATAAATGTTCATTAACTGATTAATAAAATGTGGTATATTCATAACAATAGATTATTGTTTGTCAATAAAAGTAATGAAGTATTGATGCATACACAACATGGAGAGTCCTCAAAAAACAGTATGCTCTGTGAAAAGTCAATTACAAATGGCCACATATTATATAATTCCATTTTTCAAAAATTTCAGGATATGCAAATCTTAGAGACAGGATGTAAATTCCTGGTTTCCAGAGGCTTAAGAGAGGGGTTTTCTGAGGGTTATTTGGCAGTAATAAAAATATTCTAAAATTAGATACTGGTGATAATTCTACAACTTTGTGACTACACTGAAATCTACTGAATTTAACACTTTGTATGTTAAATTTGCCTTAAATAACAAAGCTATAATTTTAAAAATAGTCCTTACAATGTTTAAAAAGGGAAAAAAATTTATAAATAAAATTATTGATAGTATTGTCATTGGTAATAGAATTCCAGAAGAAAATATATATCAAAATTGGTGAAAACCATCCTCTGACCTGGCTTGCCTGGTGGCTCAGTGGCAAAGAATCTGCCTGCCAGTGCTGGAGACAAGGGTTCAGACCCTGGATTGGGAAGATCCCACTGAGAAGGAAATGGCAACCCACTACAGGATTCTTGCCTGGAGAATCCCATGGACAGAGGAGCCTTGCAGGCTACAGTCCATGGGATCACAAAGAGTCAGACACAACTTAGTGACTAAAACCAACAGCAATCCTCTGACCTACTCGCCTCCTGACGTATAGGGTCAGCACCGGGGACAGCTCCCTGTGTGCGCCATCTTTTCAAAGGGAGCTTACAAAAGGCTACCAAAATCCTGTAAAAGTTTCCTAACAGTGACATTTCTCCTCTGCTTTTCTTCTTTTCAAAACTGCCATATATTATGGCAGTCACGCTTGCCTTTATTTTTACATTTTTGTGAGCAATTGACCAGAATACCAAGGATCAGCTACTTCATGAATCCATTTAGCAAAATATATTGATTGTTGTGTGCCAGGCACTCACTCAACATGAGATCTTAGACAAGTCACTTGCCTCTGTTAACTTCTTCTTATCTAACACTTGTGAATAATTACACATGCATGATATACTAAGACAATTTGTGAAATAAATCATATGACTTGTTTTCAGGAAAGGTGTTTTTATTACTGAATGAATTCTCTTTCCAAGGAAACTGCATCACTCTGAGCAATCACACACAGGAGCCCCTGTCATTCTGAGAAGCTGGGAGATGGATCTTGAGTACAAATATTTTCAAAAGCAAAGTCTTCCCATTTACATTCCATGATGATTCTTTACTTAACCCCCTTTTCTTCAGTGATTTTCTTCAGTTATAAGCCCATCTGCAAGACAGCTATTCTGTGGTGCACAGAATTTCATCAGTATTCTTCTTTTCCTTAATGACATCCCACCTGCCTTTACTCTTCTTTGAGGTTTAATTTAAACATGTTGTATCATTTCATATCACCCAGCAACATTTATTATATTTATAATATCTTTTTTCCAAATGTATTAATGTGGTTTCTTTGTGGCTGTTCCTTTAGAGCCTTTATATAAAAAAAAAAAAAAAAACCCAACCCATAATAATTAATATATGTTGTTGTTCAGTTGCCAAGTCGTGTCTGACTCTTCCCAACCAAATGGACTGCAGCACAGCAGGCTTCCCTGTCCTTCACCATCTCCTGGAGCTTGCCCAAGTTTATGTCCATTGCATCGGTGATGCCATCCAACCATCTCATCCTCTGTCATCCCCTTCTCCTTCTGCCTTCAATCTTTCCCAGGATCAGGGTCTTTTCCAGTGAGTTGGCTCTTCTCATGAGGTGGCCAAAGTATTGGAGCTTCAGTTTCAGCATCAGTCTCTCCAATGAATATTCAGGGTTGATTTCCTTTAAGACTGACTGGTGTGATTTCCTTGCAGTCCAAAGGACTCTCAAGAGTCTTCTCCAACACCACAGTTCAAAAGCATCATTCTTTGGCACTCAGCTTTCTTTATGGCCCAACTCTCAGATCCATACATGACTACTGGAAAAACCATAGCTTTGATTAGATAGACCTTTGTCAGCAAAGTGATGTCTCTGTTTTTTAATATGCTGTCTAGGTTGGTCATAGCTTTTCTTCCAAGGAGCAAGCATCTTTTAATTTCATGGCTACAGTCACCATCTGCAGTGATTTTGGAGCTCAAGAAAAGAAAGTCTATCACAGTTTCCATTGTTTCTCCATCTATTTGCCAGGAAGTGATGAGACCAGATGCCATGATCTTAGTTTTCTGAATGTTGAGTTTTAAGCCATCTTTTTCACTCTCCTCTTTCACTTTTATCAAGAGGCTCTTCAGTTCCTCTTTGCTTTCTGACATAAGGGTGGTATCATCTGCATATCTGAGGTTATTGATATTTCTCTTGGCAATCTTGATTCCAGTTTGTGCTTCATCTAGCCAATTATGTTGGATGTTATGTATACTCCCAATTTCCCTTATAACAGTATAATTCCATTTCCCCTTCCATTTTTTGTGCTGTCATTGTTATACATTTCATTTTTGCATAAGCTATGAACCCAATGTGTTTGTTATTTTTGCTTTATATAGTTAATTACTCTCAGAAGAAATTTTAAAATGAAAAATACTTTTGCATTTACCCACGTATTTTCCATTTCTTGTACTTCTCATTCCTTTGTACAGGTCCAAGTTCCCATCAGGTTTTATTTTTCTTATATCTAAAGAATGTTCTTTAACATTATTTACACAGTGGTGCTAAATGGTAAAGACTCTCAGCTTTTGTTTGTCTTAGTAAGTCTTTACTTCACCTTAAGGTGAAATTTTTTAAAGAAGATGCTTGCTGGATACAGAAGTCTATGTTGACAGTATAGTTTTTACTCTACAATTTTAAGATGCTGAACTGTAGTCTTCTCCCTTGTATCATTTATGGAATCTGCTGTCATTCTTACCTTTTTCCCCTGTACATCATGTGCCTTTTTCCTCTGGCTGATTTTAAGATTTTTCTCTTTATCACTGTTTTTTTAAATTAGTCAGTTTTTCAGCCATTATTTCTTCATATATCGTTTTGTCTCCCTCTCCTGCCAACAGACACTTTTCTGGGACTCTAATTAACATGTAATGAACCACTTGATACTATTCCCAGATCATGGAGACCTTATTTATCTGTTTATGTTTCAGATTGTGTTGTTTGTATTGCTACATCTTCAAGTTCACTGATCTTTTCTTTTCCCATGGCTGAGTTGCAGTTAGTCCCATCCAGTGTATTTTTCCACTTCAGATATCTTAATTTTCATTTTTAGAAGTTCCATTTTGTTCTTTATGTCTTCACCATCTCTTCTGACTATATTCCTATTATTTAAAAATCCTTAACATGTTTAGCATATTTGTAATAGCTATTTCAATGTCTTTGCACCCTAATTACACCATCTCTGTCATTGCTGGGTCTGTTTCTATTGATTCCTTTTCTTTTTCTGGTTATGGGGTCTTATTTCCTGATTTTTGGCATGTCTAGTAATTTTTTTGGATGTTGAACATTGGGTTGTTAAGTCATTGAGCATCTCTGCTCCCCTCTCCTCCTTTAAAAAAAAATGTTGGTTTTATCCTGAAAGGTTATATAGGTGTGACCTCTGGGTCTCCTGAATAGTCACTTTGGATGCTGGGTGTCTTGAAGGCATAATCTGAAAGATCCATAGCTTGACCTTGATCTGAAAAATCCTTGGTAAGAGATTCATAAAATCCTCTCTCTGAGACCAAAGAGTTGCTATGAGGGGATATGGAATTGAGTTTGCCTGCAGTTGCATGGAGGGACCAAACGTGTGGCTGGCTGCTGAGAAACAGAATGCTCCTGTAAAGACAAGCGGCTGTCTTTAATGGATCATTAATCACAAAGTCATTCATTCAGTGTGATACTTGATTCTCTGTGTACAAGGACTTGACAGGTTTCTGGTCTGCCACATGGATGATGTTCAACTCCCTGGTCTCTGTTAGGATACCAGGCACTGAAGACTGCATCTTCTTAGGACCATCAGCCTACAAATAGCAACTCTGAGGCACTGGTACACGTTGAAGCAGCTATCCCTCATCACATGTCTTTGCTTATATGCCTGACATTTACAGAAGTTATTACATGGTTTTATGATGAGAGATTCCTTTCCAGGTCATATTTGAAGAAGCTTATTTTGTTTCACTCATTTGAAAATGCTTTTAGTTACAATTTTTCATCACTGTCCTTTGTTCAGCACAATAGCTGTCTTCGAAAATCTCATCATCTGGGGATGATTTAAGAGGAAAGTAAGGGAGATGGCTTGGAACTATTTCAAATCATGTCACCGTATGTATTTACTTCTTCCTGAGCTGGGTAAATAACTATGGGTTTAGCACCAACAGTATCTGTCTTATAAGATGCTTGCTTCTTCCCACTTGGATATTCAACTTGGTGTCTGAGGTTATTAAAATGAAGCTTTAAGTCTGACTGCTCTTGTTATTGTGATTTTTACAGCATTCTTCAACACATTTACCCATTCCGTTAGGTCTTGCCAATCATTAGCTTATAGAAACTATTTCCTCTTCTCTCTCTCTGTTTTTAAGCCCAACTTACCTTGGTTTAGTTTAGTTGTTTTGTTAATCTATGAAATGTAGGTAAGTTTAATGCCTTCAGCACAGGTTGGTCCAGAAATAGATTTAGTGGATATTCACTTACTATGCCAAGCTATCTTTTCTGATATTCACCATGAGGCTCTTCAAAGATTTCCCATTGTTGTTATTTTCTTAATGTCTAGGAAGCCACAAATGTGATCTGACCAATGAGAACCACCAGCAGGTTTACCCTGCTGCAGTCCTGGGTTCTCTGCTCTGTCCCCTGGCTCCAGGCTGTATCTTAACAAATATCCTGTAGAAGCAATAAGAAGCAGGGGCGGGGGTTAGGGGAGAACTTCCCTGGTGGTCTAGGGGTTAAGAATCCTCCTGCCAATGCAGGGGACATGGGTTCAATCCCTGGTCTGGGAAGATCCCACATGTCGAGGAAACTGAGCTCTTGTGCTGCAGCTACTGAGCCCCCATTCCACAACGACTGAGCTCATATGCTGCAACTACTGAAGCTGCAACTACTGAAGCCTGTGGGCTCCGGAGCCCGTGCTCCATGACAAGAAAAGCACCGCACTGAGAAGCCTGTGCGCTCCCCAACTAGAGGAAGCCCATATGCAATAACAAAGAGCCTGTGCACTGCAACGGAGACCCGGTCAACCAGAAATAACAAGTTATTTTTTTAAAAAAAGAAGCATAGGGAAAACAATATCTCATTACAGTAAACATTAACCTGTTTACTGTTGGGAATTCTCTGCATGAGGTGCCAGGCAATCAGAGTTGACCTTGGTGCTTAAGCATAAGAGTGCAGGAGCCAATTTCCACTGCCGGTAAGAATTTACTATCCAGGGCACAAAGAGAACAACAAATTAAGGAAGTCATCATGGAACCTGGAGGAAGCAGACAATGTCAAATTCACCCTTTACAGCATGGAATTCAAGTACCGGAGCCAGAGTACTTTACAGAGCTAGCCAAAGCTTCAGCTGAAAACGCACGTAGGTGAGGTTTAGAGGACAAAGAAGAACCATAAATCTCGTTCCATCAGAATGCTACGGAAAAGCTCAGGAGACTTCAGGTCACGTTTCTAAAGCAGCACACGTGTGTCTTCTCAGCTATTTATCTAGACAGATCAATAGCAAGAAACCTGCACATGAAGGGATTACTCTGGACACCAGTAACTTTTTTTTCCCTATCTTCCCTCCAACCACTGAGAAAACTGCCTCATGAGGCCAACCTTGTATGATTGTCACCCTAGTCTTTGATACCACCACATTTGTCTTTACTCTCCGAAGAGCTCGTTAACATTTCTATTAGTGAGATGCTAATTGTTACCAACATTAATTACCAGGCGCTCTGAATGCCGATTCTTCTGCGCACCTGAGCTGTGAAAAACTCCACGTGTGTTTAATGGTTTGAGGCATGCCCTGGTCACACCAAATTCTCAGAAAATGTCAGATCTATGCTGCAGGCACGCAGGCCCCCTACCCAGGTCACAGATGATTGGCTAGAGCCGTGCACGTGGTTCATCGGCCATCGAAGGTTGAGCCAATCAGATTCTCCTTCTCAGGCTTTTTTAACTGGAGAACTAAGATGCAACTTCCTTCAGTGGCAGGAGCAGCCTTGTGTGCCCAAAGGATGGAGAGCGGGAGACAGAGGTGAGAAGTGAAAGAGAATCACTTACAGAGTGAGGTGGGCAATCTGGAGCGATTAGACCATCTCTCCATGATTCATGAGAGATGCAGCTGGAAACTCTTAATTCTTGGCTCTCAGGCCCCAGGCACCTTCCAGGAGGATTGGCCGTACTTCCTGCCCTGTTGGTCTGTGGGATTCTCCTTATCAAGCTGATTTAAGTGGTTCTCTGTCCTTACCACCAAACGGCTGGAACAGAACCCAGATTATTTTAAGAAACATATTTTTTGCATTTCTGGCAAGACTGACTCTCAGGCAGTATTTCATATTAATCATAAAACAGCAACTGAAGCTCATAAACATGTGTCATTCACACTAAAACCCCACACAGAATTGGAATTCATGGATGTGCTCACATCTCTTCCTTATTACAGACATTGAGCCTGTGCCCTCATTAGCCCGCCATCCACCGGGCCTGGAGGCCGAGCACAGCGTGTCTTTCAGATGCATGAAGACCCTCAGTAACCAAGGCACAAGATGGATATGTCTGGTGGAGAAGAGACCTTATAAGCCATCTGATGCTTAAGAACTCTCTCCTATCCCATTTGCCACCAGAAGTTATCTGCTCTGCACTGGTGATAAACTTCCAGGCCTTCATTTTTCCTGATTTCAGCCATGCACGCCAAGGGGTGCGTCCTTCAGCTTCTGACTTTGATAAATACCCAAGCTGGGCTCCAGCGTACCTGCCACGGCTTTGTGGATTCAGGCTGCTATGCCCTTGGGCCGTTTGCCACACCAGCCCCACCCTTCCCCATGCCTCCTACCTGGGACCTGCCTGACGACTCTGCGGAGTCCGGGCTGGGGTCAGGCCTCTTCCACAGGAGAGGGAACATGGAACGTGTGTTCTCCGGACATCTTAAGGTTCTGTTCACTCTTAGGAGTTCGTTACCCCAATAAATAATGTTCTTTCATGAGCCATATTTGTTTAAGAACCTGTTTCTCCGTGAACTAGATGTCATTGGTTAATTTTAACCTCACTGTAGATAAAATGTTAGCCATACTTGATTTGACCTCTTATGTCTATTGTGGCCATTTCATAGGTCACTCTGACTTGATGCATATGTTGGGGTATCACTAGCTTCAGGAAGCTTCTCTCCCCAGGACTCCATCTAAAAACTTGGTCTCTTCAAGTTTTGGATCAATAAAAAAAGAAGGCAGGAAATCATCACACTATGAGATTCTTTGCTTCTTTACGAAGGTCAACAGCTGCACATGGCTTTCATTATCAACTAGTGACTTGGAATTTATTTGCTATTAGTGTGAGCACTGGTCAAGTCACGGTGATGTAAGACCCACACTCCTTCCCACAGGAACTTGAAATCCAGTAAAGAGATAAATGTGAAGATTCTTGTTAAGCATAAAGAACTGAAATCAAAAGGAGGTTCTTGCTGATTTCTGCTGAGAGAACATAGAAACCTATGGAAGCCTTCTCAAAAAGCAGCAAATGTAACTGGGATTGTCTGATGATTGATCCAAGGAGTTCTGCCGAGCAGAGGGTCATGGCTCAGAAGAGAGACCCCAGCCCCCGCACACCTCTTCAGTCAGGCATCCTGAGCAAGGCACACACTGGACAACTCCACACAGTGGCCTTGGTTGGCCCAATAGCAAAACAAAACAAAAGCACTGCCCTCTCATTCTGGCAAAATCCCAAACTCCCAGAGAAATGACATCGGGATACATTGAATCTTGCCTGAAACTCATGCTTCAGTGTGCGCTATAGACCAGTGCCACATTTGCAAACTCTTTCTGCTTGTCTGCAAGAAAGTGTACACGAACTGAGAGCAAGTGTTTAGAAACTCTCATCGCAATCTGACCTCAGTGCAACATTTTACTTTTACAAAAGTGCCCGTCTGCCAAGAATTGGACATTCAAAAAACGGGTCCATCACCACACTCACCACAGATAGCTTTACAAGCACTGCTCTGCCACAATGTTCAAAGGGAAAAAGGCACTTTACTTCCTGCTTTAAAAAGAGAATCATGTGACATTTCCTCTTCCTGTTCAGTGCATGGAGAGTCTTCAGCGTGCTTGCATGAAGCCAGGGACTCAAGAGGGACAACCAAAAGCACAACTAATAACACAACTGGTCTCACAAGCAGACTGAAGTGTCCACTCTTACCCCGTGAAATATAAACCAAGTGAGAAAATTAATTTCTCATTTACTGTTTTATGACTAATGTATTAAACCTAGGTCAAATATACACCGGTGCTGACCTTTTCCTTTAATCATGCTTAATTACACCTAAGGCTAGCTCCTGATAAGAGAGAGAAACACATATTTATCTTTTTTTATTTAGCTGTAAGATATGAATATTTTATAGCATTTTCACCAAGTATCACCTCATTTCTGTTTTTTTTAATTTATAGTGTGATACAGTGTGTGTGCTCAGTCATGTCAAACTCTTGCGACCCCATGTACTGTAGCCCGCCAGGCTCCTCTGTCCATGGGATTTTCCAGGCAAGAATACTGGAGTGGGTTGCCATTTCCTCCTCCAGAGGATCTTCAAGTAAGTCATAAATGTGTCTACTTAGATTCACACACTGAAAGTTCCAGAATATTTGTGCAGCTTTTTAGGTTTTCACCCCCACTGTCAGTTTGCACCAACTCCTTCTCATCACCTAGCCCCGGGGCCCTTCCCACAAAGCTGGTCCAACAGAGAGGCTAGCACCCAAAGGAAGTCCGTGGACATGCTGAGAGGTGGACACAAGCTGAGACTGGCAGGTACATGAGGAGGTTCCCCAGTTGTTTCCCAGATTCTGTCTTTGGGGATGATGGTGATAACAAAACATGGGGCCAGCAAAGTCTCAAGCTTCCGGGTTTGTCCATGTAGACGTGCTGATGTATGCTAAGGAGCAACAGAGTCAAGCTGTCCTTCACTCCACCTTTCCAAACTCAAGCGTGAGCAAAACAGAACAGTTGTCAGGGAGTGTTTAACAGTAGGATTCTTGTGTGCTGTTTCCTATCTCTATGGAGCCCTCTGTTCCTTATGAGTCCCTGTCAGGAGCGAGAGTGGCAAGCCACTCCCAGGATTGAGACCATAGAGACAGGGTGCTTGCATAGGATTTCCTCCATTAGCTTTTCCATGCCCTCTTTTGCTATGGATCGCCTTTTGGCCTTATGGCCTCTATTGCTCCTTGTTTCCTTGGTAACTTGTAAAGTCTGGTCTTTTGATCTTTATCTGAAGAAGCTACCTTGTAATATGGTATATATACTCACACAGAATTCAATAAAGCACCCTTGTTCCACCAGAGACTTGGGTCCCCATGTCCTTCTTTCTCTCTTTCTGGTTGATTCCCTGGAATGCGGAGGCCAGCTGTGTAACCCAGGGAATATTAGCCTCTTTCCTTCTTTCACTCTCTCATCATCGACTCAGGACCACCAGGTTCCGGTCCATTAAAGGACCCCAACACACAGTAAAATGTGATACTGATAGTTTTAATTACCAACCTGTATTTGGTTCTGTCTAGATGTTCCATCTGAGGTTTTATAAGTTAGAAGCAAGAAATATTCTTTGCTTACAAAAAGGCTATTTCAGTGGAAACAATATTTCTGTACTTCAGGAATGCCTCTTAGAACATGTCCCATGTTTAAATAAGCTGTTGTTGCTGTCTAGCCTCTAAGTCATGTCTGACTCTTCTGTGACCCCATGGACTGTAGCCCGTCAGGCTCCTCCGTCCACGGGATTTCCCAGGCAAGAATACTGCAGCGTTGCCATTTCCTTCTCCAGGGGCTCTTCCTGACCCAGAGATCAAACCTGTCCGGCATTTTAAAATGGTGCTAATTTATATGTAGTTCCTTCTAATTAGTTTGTTACATTCATCATACAATGGAATTAAAAACAAAAACACACAATACCTCGTCCCCTAAAATCTTCTATTTCGATGTTTTCCCCAAACACAGCAACTACTCAAGAGTCTTATTTTTTACTTTCGTTATTATCATATTTAAATGTTTTCCACAATTTGGTCTTGCCCCTCTATTTAAAGAATTCTTTTCCCACCCTGCCCCACCCCGCAGCACGGTTAAGGATAAGCATCACGGGTTGATGACATGACAAGGCTTATAAGCTGCCTGTGCCGTGCCAAGTCGCTTCCGTCCTGTCAGACTCTGTGTGACCCCGTGGACTGTAGCCCGCCAGGCTCCTCTCCATGGGATTCTCCAGACAAGAATACTAGAGTGGGTTGTCATGCCCTCCTCCAGGGGGTCCTCCCAACCCAGGGATCAAACCCAGGTCTCCTGCATTGCAGGCAGATTCTTTTACCGACTGAGACACCAGGGAAGCCCAGGGATTATGAAAAACCATAGATGCAGGCAAGGGCTGTAGAGATTAAGAAAGGCTGTAGAGATCCTGCTTTGTGAGGCTCTCAAGGTATCACAAAGCCCCTGGGTCTGAGCTGGATACTCTTCAGCTCTTCACCCAGAGAACAAAATGTCAGCAGGCCCAACACTGGCTTATGTGGTGCATGCAGGAGACTGTCCCCATTACAGAAGAATCTAAACGTTGGTTTCATAGACCGCAGCATTTAACATACCTCCTTTTCATTTACAGTAAACATATGGAAACATGAGAAAACATTAGCATCAAACATGTTTATAAGTAAGTCATTCTTAGAAGGGGTTTGTAACTTTGTAATAGTATCCCATTAGCCAGGATTTTAAAAGTTACTTTCTAAAAAAAAAAAAAAGAAAGTTACTATGTATTTGCCAAAATACAAAACAGTACCTCCAAAATCAAGACTGCCAAAATAAACTGGAAAAGTATTTCCAAAATAGAGATGACCAGAAGTGAGCGAGCCTGAATATGTTAGTTGTCTACAGTTGCTGTAACACGAACCGCAAACTTAGCAACTTAAGCAACACGTTTATCTAGGTTAGAGGCCTGACACGGGTTCCACAGGGCTAAAATCAAAGTGTTGGTAGGGCCTCGTTGCTGCCTGAGGCTCTAGAGGAGAACGTGTTCTCTGGCCTTTTCTAGCTTCCAGAGGCCGCCCACAGTCGTCAGCTTGTGGCTCCTTCATGTAACTGCAGTAACAGCCTCCTTGTTGCTGCTGCAGTGACCAAAACCAGCTGCCTTGCCTCTGTCTCTCTTACTGTTTGTCGCTTCCTCCCATCTCCCCCTGATTGATCCTCTCCCAAGTCCCCTCTTCAACTTTAAGGACACTTGTGATTATGCTAGGCCCACCTGTAGAACCCAGACCACTCTCTCTATTTCAAAGTTAGTGGATTAGTACCTTAGTTCCACCTGCAACCTTATTCTCCTTTGCTGTTTAACCCAACCTATTCACAGGTTCCGGGGATTAGAATACAGATATTGGGGCGGGGGCGGGCATGATTTCTACCTACACACATTAATACATATGTAAATAAATACACATTAAATACACCAGTTTAATATTTTTGTGACAGTTCAATAATTGTCATTCAGTTGCCTTAATCTGTAGAATGTATCTTTTTGGTCTATATAAAACATATTAAACCGGCCAGATGCAACAGTTTAAAAAAAAAAAGTAAAGAGATATAAAACAAACTGTACAACATTACAAAGTAGTGGCTATGTGTATGTATGTGTTTAGATATGTATATATAAAACTATACATGTATACGTGCATGTGAGTATAAACACACACGCACAATTTTAAAGTTAATCAAAGGGTTCTGGAAAATCAATATACCACAGAGATTCCTGGGAAGGTAATACTTATAAAATAAGGCCATGCTTATGAAGATCCCAAGTCAGTCAAAGACAAGATTCCTAATGAAGAACATAAAAGGTTACAGCCAAAGAAATTCTTTCCCTTTAGTCCTTTTCCCATACTTGTTTTCTTCTCACTTGTTTCCTGTTGTTGTTCTTGTTCAAACTAAATGTCCTTGTGCCCTACTGTGTGTGAAGTGGCCAGAGTCTTCACAAACAAGGGCAAACCACCAACCCACAAACCCATTACTGCAGCTGCGCTGGAGGAAACCAGTGCGAACAAAGGGAGGCACCATGAGGTCCCCTGTCCAGGGTACCTGCGCTCCTGGAGAGGGAGGTCCCGAGTCCTTCCACGGCAGCAATGCCAGCTTTGGTTTTCTAGAAACACTACTTGCAAGGGTGACTTCTGTCACTGGCGAGAGCTACAGCCCAGTCCAGCCTGACTTAAAAGACAGGAATGTGGTAGTGGCGGTCGTTCTCGGTCAGCAGGGAGATCTCCGGCCACTCCCTGAGCGACTCCTCTGGATAGCAGACTTCAAAGTCTCTGGAGTTAAACTTGAACAGTCTGAACACTTTTATCTTTACTTCCAGGGAGTATCCGAGTATAAACATATCAATCTGTGGGGAGATGAAAGAAAGGTCACAGATGCACATTCCCAAATGCCCACCTCCCCCCTCCAGTGGAGGGAGAGCATTCTGCAGCTTGTGAGATGGTGGGCTCGTGGCCAGACCCACACGTGAACTGTGCGTGGGTGTGGAATTGGGGACAGACATGGAAGACGTCTGCGTGGAAGGCAGGAGACAAACAGAGAAAGGTCTCTGTAGGGGGATCACAGAGCAAGCTGTTTGGAAAAAATATAAAGGAATGTTTGCAATAAGAGTTATCCCGTTTTCCAACTTTTTTTAAAAAAATCATTTTAAATGAATTAATTTTTATTAAAATGTCAGGTAATTTTGAGTACCTCCTAGGAGAGCAAAGCAAAACAAAATCCCTTTGCTATGCACATAGAAAAGCATTGTCTGGACTTTTAAAGTTTCAATAACTTTTGTTTACCTGCGCTAAATAACCACATGCTTTCCAAATGTTAATCTCAGTTCACAGCTGGACTTCCTGCCAGGTAACCTCTGTAGTGGGAGAGCCTGTTCCCACCTGAGAGGCAGCATGAAGGTCAGACAGGCGCCCGGCACTGTTGCTGGCTGGCCACCGAGCTGCGAAGACACAGCAGCCAGTGTGGGGCAGGAAGGCTTGTATCACTCTTCCTGACTGGAGGGCAGTAATACCCACCCGCCACCTCTCTGCGGGCTTCCCAGGTGGCTCAGTGGTAAAGAATCTGCCTGCCAAGGCAGGAGACCCAGGTTCGATCCCTGGTCCAGGAAGATCCCCCGGAGGAGGCAATGGCAACCCTCTCCAGGATTCTTGCCTGGAGAATTCCATGGACAGAGGAGCCTGGTGGGCCACAGTCCATGGGGTCGCACAGAGTCTGACATGACTGAAGAGACTCAGCACGCACGCCACTCTTTGCAGCTGGTTTTATCACTGCTGACAGTAAACTGCAATCACCTACATGCTGAAGTATTGCCAACATTGTCCTTCATCAGACACACGATTCTTCTGCCCCGATTACCTGCTCCAGTCCACACGTGTCGCCGACAGAATTCAGGTGATTCATCATGAAGCTCAAGGGGTCAGATGAGGTTTCCCGGGTAAACAGGAGTCGAAAAAGACTGGGGATGACCTTTTTGGTCTTCATTTGTTCATAAACCTCGGTGACTTGATAGAGCATGATGAACTTCAGGGCTTCATAAAGTTTATATTCCAGGAGAGCATCAGAAAAAAGGATGTTGCACATACTTCCTCTCTTGTGATAATCTTTAATCCCACTAAATTCAGTCCACTAAAAACACAGATGTTAAGTGAAACTTAGAAGAGAAAGGTCAATACATACACCATTGCATAATCTTTAAAGTACTTGTAAAACAAACCAGGGATTAATGAGGGGACCCATTAACTTTTTATTTTATATTTTTTGACACTGATTGTTATAACTCTAAGTGTTGATTACTTTTACAACAACAAAGTAGTTTAGATATTTTTTCAAAAATACACTGTCTACTAGGTAGAATACTAAAGAAGTCAGCCTCCTAAAGCTACTTCTAAGGATGTCAGATTACACAAAGGATAGTCCAGTGACAAAGAGTACTAATTAGCATTCTTCACTACTAGCTGTGTGCCAGGGTGGAGTATAAAGCAATCTATGGGTATTTGCTCATTAAATCCTCATAATAACGGTACAGAGTTGAGACTACTCATTTTTTTAGTTTTACAGATCAGAAAGCTGTGGCACTGAAAGGGCATTTCCCAAGGAGGATTCATTTCAACATCTAAAATCTGTGTCTAGTAAAAAGCAGGAAAAACTCTTTAGCCAAATGATAACATCTGTGCTGTCCCCGAGTTACTAACAGGGTGCATTCCAAAGGGCATCTCCCAGTGTCTTGTCTGGACCACACACATTGTTCTAGAAAAACGAAAGTATGTGATCGTTAAGGTTGGCTGGCTAGTTAGCCAAAGCTGGCCCAACAACCGTGTAGAACAACATTGCTCTCGATCTTTACTTGGGAGGAGAACAAAGAGCGGGAAAGGAAATGGTCAGTTACTAGACGAGTGTTTCTGCCTGCACTTCCTTCTCACAGGACACAGAGCCGACATGCCTGACATGGGAGGCAAGCGGCTGCGTGTGGGATGCATGCTCTTATTCCTTGTCCTTTCCCCCCGGATACTCACCTGTGTTTTCAGTAATTCCACACATCTGCGTAATTTTCCAAACACATTGGAACCTGTATACTTCTCAGGACCAAAACTGTACTGCTGGATCCAATTACAACCTTGCGAAAAGAGCAGTTTTTCAGGAAGCTTGAAAAGGAAGTAGATGCCAAGAGTGGTCAGTATCTCAGCGTGTCGGACACACAGCTCGGAATATGGCACAGCGGGTAATCTTATCTCACTCAGAAGTCTTCAGTGTAAAAGATTGTAATGGCAGTTAAGTAAAACATAGTCTCTTTTTAGATTTGTGGATTGATTTGGATCACCTTCTTGATTCACAGTTTCACAACAGATGAAAACGTGAATGAACACTATGTCTACAGAAACAATCTTTCTACATAAAACACTTTCCAGACTTCCTAGGTATATCCATTTAGAAGTTATGTTTAACCAAAGAGCATTAGCGTAATTGGCCAACCCAATACATCAGGGAACACATGGATTATAGAAGGGTGCTTTCTGTGGTTCAAACCTAGCTCTTCACTGGTCTGTTGAGAGGTTACTCAACCAGCACTAGTTATGTTACCTCTTAGCACATCCTCCACTGTAAATGAAGGGCAATCTTGTCCATTTTTCAGGACTCTTGTTGGATTAAATATGATCATGGAATGCATAAGAATCTGATCATTGTGGGTATCTGATCCATCTTCCACCCCGCTGAGCTTGTGGAGCCCAGGGTCTCGGCTATGTTCTCTGTCCTCAGCAACAGGGCTGGCACACAGCATACACTTGACAACTGCTACATTAAACTAAACTACCAATAAAACAACTCTAAATAAAAGATGTTAAGGCAACAAGCCATGTGGAGTTATATATATGCATATACTTTATATTTCTTTGCTTCTCCATCCTTAAATGTGCATCTGTGGTTAGGCATATCATTGTTGTTTAGTCGCTAAGTCATGTCCGACTCTTTGTGACCCCATGGACTGTAGCACGCCAGACTTCCCTGTCCATCACTATCTCCTAGAGTTTGCTCACACTTATGTAACAGGCATATTACATTCAAATAAAAATTAAGGTTATTCATCAAGAATATATTGCCTGGCACTGTCAAGAAAATGAAAAAAAAAAAGACAAGGCACTGGCTGGGAGAAAATCTTTGCAAATGACATATCTGATAAAGCACTTTTATTCAGAATAATAAAGAACCCTCAAAACTCAATTTACAAAGTTGGGTGAAGGATTTAAACTGAGACTTCGCCATGGAGGTAATGTGGGGGGCAAATTAGCACCTGAAAAGGTGCTCAAAATCATTCTCTCTTAGAGGAATGCAAACCAAAAGTAGTGATACAAATGCACCCTTATTAGAAGGGCTAAAAAGCAAACAAAAAAACCTGAGAATGTAGCAGAATTGGAACTCACATGTTATTGGTGGGAAGGCAAAATGGCAGAGTCACTTAAGAAAAGACTTGGCAGGTTCTTATAAAGTTAAAGAAAAACCTATCATGAGACCCAGCAATCTCATTCCTAGGTATCTACCCAAACGGAATGAAAACATAAGTTCATACAAAATCCTGAATGGGAATATTTGTAACAGCCGTATTCAAGCTGGAAGCACTCCACATATCCTTCAGCTCATGCATGAATGGGTAGACAAGATGTCCTCTATTCATATGAAGGAACGCCACTCAACAATAAAAGCACTGAACCACAAATCCACGGAACAAGGATGGTCTGCAAACGCATCATGCTAAGTGAAAGGGGCAGATTCAAAAGTCTACACAGTGGGTCATTGCACTTCTCTGACATTCCGGAAATGGCAAAACTAAAGGAACAGAAAACCTATCAGTGGATGCCTGGGCTGAGAGACGGATTGGCAAAAAAGGGATATGAGGGCATCTTTGGGATGGAGCTCACACACTGTGCTTTGGATTAAAGGACCACTTTACTTACAAAAGACAGACGCCCTTCTCAAGAGAAGATGCTGGCATTAAAAACAAAATTGAGTACGACTATCTGAGATGATTTCTTTGCAAACTGGCATGAGAGACAGAGGACTGAGCTATAGGACCTTCCATCTCCTGACACCGTGTGTACAATACAAAACCACCCGCGGAAGACCCCGGACTCTGTGTTGCAGTTCCCATCAGCATGACTTTTGCCAAATTTCTAGCGTGAGGATATAACGTACCTTCACAATATCTTTTTCTTTCATCCAGGATGGGAAAGCGAGGCCCCGGCTGAAGATCTGAAACAGCACCGACCTCAGGGCGTCATAGTTGTCTCTCCTGACTTGTCGAACACATTTAATATGCCGCCGCCAAAACAGCTCCTCGTAAGCCTATTGGCACCAGAGGAAAAAGCCGTTCTTAATTCCACTGGACAAGAGACTAAAGGAAGCTAATTCACGGCATCTTTAGCAAGGTGCTACTCCCAAATAAAGTGGACGACAGAAACAGAACCAGTATGGGTTATGGATGCGATCACGTGCAATTTTCAAGTGACTTTTGTGTGTACAGAGTCCATGTGATGCTATTTTAGTTGATAACTCCCTGGAAGCCCAAGAGTCAGGGAATGTCATTGTGGGGAGAGGATGGCTACAACTTGACTGCAGTGAAAACTATTATATGTACTTTTAAGTCCATGCTAAAGAGTAATTGAAAACTACTTCTTTTTCCTTTTTGACTTTTTTTGGCTTTTGCTGGTGACAAGGTTGACAACACAGCTGGAGATATTTACCAAGACTGGTCTGATGGAAAGTCTGGTCTAAAAAAATCCTCCAAATATTTTATGTCAATGTGCCTGATCCCTTCAAGGACAGAAGTCTCCAATGCATGTGCAGATTAAAAATATATCTTTATTTATTTGGTTGTGCCGGCTCTTAGTTGCAGCATGTGGGATCTTTAGTTGTGGCATTTGGGATCTAGTTCCCTGACCTCGGATTGAACCCAGGCCTCCTGCAATGGAGTCTTAGCCACTGGACCACCAGGGAAGCCCCCTGGTGGGCTTTTAATAGCCCTGGCCAGGAGAGAGCTGAAAAGGGTACAATGCTTAAGTGTCCTGAAAGAACAGGCCTAATTTACCCAAGTCCTCGAAGGCCTCAGCGCTAGGTGAAAGGCCTGAAGGTAATGCCTAGTGGCTGTTTGGCTTTTAACTGCAGCCACAGTTGTTCCTGGCTCCATATTTGGTAAAGCACAGTGGAATGCATGGAGAAGGAAATGGCAACCCACTCCAGTATTCTTGCCTAGAGAATCCCGTGGACAGAGGAACCTGGTGGGCTGCTGTCCACAGGGTCGAACAGAGTCGGATACGACCGAAGCGACTTAGCATGCATGCATGCATTGGAGAAGGAAATGGCAACCCACTCCAGTGTTCTTGCCTGGAGAATCCCAGAGACAGAGGAGCCTGGTGGGCTGCCATCTATGGGGTCGCACAGAGTCGGACACGACTGCATCGACTTAGCAGCAGCAGCGACTTAGCAGCAGTGGAATGTGGGTTTCCTGATTTTTACACACAAATTCTCCATCCACCACGACCCGAATAAACAGACACACACCTTCCTCATCAGCTTGGCATGGGGTGTCTCTCCTTTCCACTCTCTTGCACAATAACTGAGTAAATCAACTTCCGCCTCCACGCTGAGGTTCCCTGAACCAAATCAAAAATACACAGTGGTGAATTTTCCCTTCCCTTTTCCCTTCTTGAACCCTCTCTTAAAATAAGGAAACACAGGTGTGAATATATTTACTTTTGAATCTTCTCTGCAGATATCCAATCCACCTAAAAGATAAACGGAAATAATAATATCAAAGTTCTATTTTGGACAGCAAGGGCATTTTTGAAATTTAAAGATGACAGAGCCACATACCATTTCAGCCGGTGCCCTAAATACAGCTGCAGCCTTCTGAAGTAGCAGAGGATGGCCGCCAGAAATGAAACTGCCAACGTCACCGACCCCTTCACCACTCTCCATGTGGTATCTAAGGCTTGGCTGGTGACTAGTGTCCAGGAATGAACTTGGTCATTTCCTACAAAAATGTAATAACAGTAATAATACTGTAGCGCACAGGGAACTATATTCAACATCCTGGGATAAACCATAATGGAAAAGAATACAGAAAAGAATGTATGTATGTGTATAACTGAGTCACTTTGCTGTATAGCAGAAATTAACACTGTAAATCAACAAGACTTCAATAAAAAAAATTATGAAGTACAATTACACAAGCCTGCTTTATTTAAGGGGAAGAAAATACACTGGATAATTATACCTGTAAAAGGTCATCATTGATTTAGATAGACATTTTTAGAGCATTTAAAAATTCAACCTAAATACTGAATAATCAGTGTCATACATAAGAATGTGTTTGTCCTACAAAATTCAAGAGGAAAAGGGAACATAAAGAGCACGGGTTTCAGAATCCCTCAGAGCTGAATATAAAACCCGTCTTCCCCCGCTTATTCAGCTGGGTGACGGTGGGATCCCTCCATGTCCATGCGGTCTCTAAGAGTCAGACACGACTAAGCGACTTCACTTTCACTTTTCACTTTCATGCATTGGAGAAGGAAATGGCAACCCACTCCAGTGTTCTTTCCTGGAGAATCCCAGGGACGGGGGAGCCTGGTGGGCTGCCGTCTATGGGGTTGCAGAGCTGGAAACGATTGAAGCGACTTAGCAGCAGCACAGACATTTATGAAAAATTTTAATGAATTGTTTAAAAATGCAAGGTGTAACGCATTTAAATCTATAAGGTAAGATTTTTACTAAAAACTCTACAGTATTCCTCTGAAAGGAGGTATAACATCACAGTATAAAGACAGATCATCATATGTGCACATAGTCACTGACTCGTTGATGAACGTTTGGATTGTTTCCACATTTTTCACTCTTACAAACATTCCACTCCACCAGTCCTGTGGACTCATGGTGTCTTTTAGGATAATTTCTAGAAGAAGGAACTCTGGGTCCAGAAGTGTGCACACTTCCAGCTGTGACAGATGTTGCCAGAATGCCTCCCCAAGCAAACTGTCGGTTAACACTCCCACCAGATGCACGTGCCTCGGTTTCCCTAAAGCCCAGGAATGGTGATGCTTTTCTCACGGTAACACAGTCACCTTTCTTCTTCCATAAAGAGCCTTTTAGAGCAGCAGTACCCAACCTTTTTGGCACCAGGTTTCATGGAAGAATTTTTTTCCATGGACTGGGCGGGGGGTGGGGCTGGGGGATGACTCAAGCACAGTATATTTACTGTGCACTGTATTTCTGTTATTATATCAGCTCCACCTCAGATCCTCAGGCATTATATCCTGGAGGTTGGCGACCCCTGAAGAGCATCTGCCTACATCCCACTGGGTCATCCTGGTTTTCTGTGGACGTGGAGGGCTTGCAGGCCCTGGGCCGGGGCCTTCATGGGGCACGGCTCTCATTGGTCACAGCTTCCAACCAACATACTGCATTCTTAAAGGTACTGCCCAGCCCCTTGGGGTGTTTGATTTGAGACCCCTGAAATGGGAGCTCCTCCTGAGCCTGAGCCCTCTCAGCAGCTGCCGGGGCCTCCATGGGGACCCACCACAGACTACGGTCTCCTCACACCACGCCCACACCCACACACATGGACTTCCCTAGCCTCCTGCCCTAAACCTCAAAATTAAACCCCACCTCCAAACTTGGAGAAAGGACGACCTGATCAACTTATCAGAAAAATCATGGAGGGCTAAACAGTCCCTTTTCGGGAAAAATGGGAACAGCAGCCTAAAGTCCTTGTATTCACTCGGCCCAGGGTACCCACAGGCGTTGGTCAATAACTCAGACCATGAAGGGCCAGGGAGTGGACCACGGGCGCTGCTGTGGGTACCAGCAGGACTCAGGCCTGCAGCTCAGAGACGACAGGAGGTGTTCAGACAACTTCATATGCAAACATTATCAGGAGTGCGGCTTCTCAGTCAAAGGAGAGGAAAACACAGTGTTTTAGTAGGAAAAAGTATGATTTTTAATTAAATTAATTAAAAGAGCTACAATCTGAGCTTTGTGCCAGACTCTTTGGCACGTGTTTTCTAGGAACTGTCTCATTCGCTCCTGCCCTGGTCCTGTCGTACACGGGGTGGGGGGTTCCACGCCCCCAAGTGTCTGTCCCTTAACTGCGGGAGGGAGGGAGGGAGGGCAGGACCCCCAGTGCCAGGATGCAGGGAGCGCTGTTACCGTTACCCTGGTACATGGAGCCCCCTCTTGGAGCTGCTGGACGGTTGAAGGAAATACTGAGCTCTCGGTCAGGCACACAGGAAGTACCCAGTCCATGCTCATTATTATTTTATCACCTGAGGACACGTCGAGGGTGAGAAAGATTAAATAACCCGCAGAGCTGGAGTCCAAACCTGGGCAAGGTCAAGCTGCACGCCGTATTGCTCCCCTACCCACCTCTGAAGGACGGAGCTGAGTGGACCCCTAATCAGCTCTGCTACAGAAAATGGAATCTAGACTCTTTAAAAATTTTAAAAAAAATTCACCTGTAAGAGGATTACAACTCCAAACAACAGATACAGAGGAGAACACCACAAGTGAGGTGCCAAGCAGAAGACTATCATGATCACAACTTTGATGGTCTTGTGAGTCAGATCTCATTTCCCCAAAACCAGCTGAGAGGGGATAAGATCTTCCACATCAGACTCTTCCTGGGATCCCCCTGGGCCAGCCAGACAGACGG